>NW_027211648.1:16322500-16965833 GCF_022749685.1 Semicossyphus pulcher
CAGGAGCCAGGGTTTCATCCATCCCGGCTCAGCTCAGTGGAGCAAGTCTCCTCTCTTTGTTCATCAGGCTCAGGAATAGCTTTATTACAGACAGCCTCGCAGGGTTCAAGATTAAAGTCTGGTTGCCCCAGCGAGTGACTGGAGTGGACTTTTAACCTGACTTAAACACATCCATCCATCACAGAGAGCCAGCCAGTGCTAAGAGGTTAGGTTGCAGAAACAGGGCTGACACACAGACCAAAGACAACTCTGCGCAGCTGCAGCCTATAAATCTCCATCCCTGACAGCAGCCCAAAGCTTTTTCTCACTAGTTTCACTTGGAATGCGTACAAACTACCCCTACCAGACACACCACGTTGTTCCAAAATATAATGTGCTATAAATCTCACAGAAACTTGATACAAGCTATTTCACCGAGCCCACTTCAGCTTATTGTGTTTGACTAAATTACAGCTCCTATTAGGCAATAACCGATCCCGTTCCTATGTCAAATTTGCTCTGACAGTAAATCAGCTCTGCCTTGTAATCATCTCCAATTTTACTTTCCGAACATCCAAAACAATGCCCCTTCATTCACCAAATTCACACGCTGGACAATTTCCTCTGACATTTAGAAAGGGAAGCTCAAATGTGGAGAAAAAGTTGTCCTGCTGCGTTCCAGGTTTTCAAGTTGTGTAAACATAGAAATCTGGAAGGACATGGCGCCACATTTAAGCTTCAAAAATGTATTTGATAACCCGTTGGTTACTGACAGCAAGTCCCAAAAACTAGCTTTAGCATTCAACCAATCTCTAGCTAACGTTAATGTAAACTAACATTACCGTTAGCAAGGCCTTTCTTATCTTGTCACACTATTAAATGGGTTTGTTAGCTAGAAAGTGTTTGAATGCTAATCTTAGCTGTTGTCCAACAGTTGCTAACGACTTGATATGATGTTTTAGCTTGAAATGTGGCCTGATGTCACTTTCACTATCCATTTTCTTTACAGATGCTGACCAAATCAAGAAGCAGTAAAATGACAAATTGTCAAATTATCTTTGTTTAATGATTTGCAAACCTGCAACAAAGCAGTACAACAATATAGTAGCATTTGAGCTTCCAACTCTAATGCTGTGTCCCAATCCAGGGGTTGCAGCCTTCAAAGGATGTATTTGATAGTAGTTTTTGGTTTCAACTCAATCGAAAAGCTAGAGTTACATGTTTATAATAACGAAAGGGCTCTTGAAACAAATGATAGGTTAACTTACTCAACGTAAGTTATGCTAGCTAGTTAGCCCGCTAGCTTCCTGTTGCTAGGCGACAAGAGCGGCGTTTGGTGACGCAAGGGTAAGGGCGGGAATAGCTGGTGTCACAAACAGGAAATCATCCGTAGACCAGTTTGGCTTTAATGGTCTACGCAGGCTATGAATGGAGCATCCTCTGTGGACTGCCTCCTTAGAAGGCTGCAGCCCCTGGATCGGGACACAGCTTAAGCATGACATCAAAGGAAAATGGCCGCCATTTGAATAAGTTCCCTGTAATCATTAGACTTGGGTTTCATCTGAAGCAGCCTCAGTTGACCAGAGCTCTACCACACCTACACTTGTTGCCTACAGAATCCCATAATGTCCTCCTGCTTCACTGACCACCCGTACCTGACATCATGTCATTCTTCCATCCAGCCCAGACAGTGAAACCGCTCGCCTCCTGCCTTCCTGCCGCCTCCGATGAGTCTTTCATTAAGGCTACTGTCAGTTGTGCGGCCAATCCTTTCTCTCAGCCTTCTCAGGCTTCGAGGGCTCTGCCAAATTGTTTAAGGATGGATGATCTGTCAGGAGCGTCCGGAGGAAATAGAAACATCCCTATCCATCACCGGGGGCCTGTGACACGCACATACACACACACACACACAATGGAACACAAATGGAGACATACACTGAAAGAGAACACATACATTCAGGCATGCGTCCTGTGTACATCTAGCACTGGGTGTGCCTGCTGAGTTTCTCAGGCCCCGACCACTCTGCCAGGATCTGGCTCTGCATTCACTGTATTGACTAACAGAAGCTCGGTCTCCACAGGGGCATCTTGGGCCTTTGTGCCAATGCGGCGGCGCTATACCACCTCATGTGCAACCATTAGACGAACTATTCAAAGCAATAATGAATGAGGCCGTTGAACAAGCAACAAGAAAAAAAAAACAGATTTGTCTGATACTCTACAAAGGGATACTGATCCAAAACAAAGATATAGGTTATCAAAAGGCAGGGCTGCAGGGTACACGCAAAAAATCTTCAGGTGACTGAGCTGTTATGCAGATTATAATGGGAGTTCACTGGGTTTTAGTAAAAAAAAGAGGATAGATGTATATTCTTTCAGCTTTTTAAGCAGTATTACAGAAGAGGGAGTGCTGTTGTACTGAATATCAGCATATTGCTTTTATACAACAGTTCTACAAGTAGTATTTATTAGTAAACAGTAATTCACAACCACAGAATTTTTTTTTGTTAATATCATGATTCAGTACACCTCTTATTTTCCACAACTTGAGTGGTGATTGTGAGGTTCCATCTCAAACTAGACATTAACAGTAATTATAACAACTGAGGTGGACTTACATATAGTTAAAAGCCCCTGTACTGTTGTACTCTATATCAGCACTCATTGAAAGCCTCTTGTCCAATCAAATTACTTGTTCAGAACAAAGTGTTGTATAATATAAAATAACCCAACTGTATCCTTTTTCTTAAAACTAATTAGAGTATTGGCAAAAAAAAGGGTAACAGAACAAAGTTCTCAGTACATCTGCTGCGTGGCTACACTGTATATGTACAGGTATGTGTGTACAGGTATGTGTGTATGGTACAACAGTCATCAGTACAGCAGAGGGAACCTAAAAAGAAGGCTACAAAAAGAGATCCCCTGCCTCCTTAGCTTTGAACCTTAGCAACATAGCACAGAACAAAAGAACAGCATGTCTCCAAACTGTGATCTTTTTTCTTCAAAAATCCCCCACGCAGCAAGTTTCCATCATCCACTGATTCTTTGTTCTGGTAAAGTCCCTTTGGATATTTTTTAAAGGAATCAATCAAACTTAAACATCTGTCTGGGAGGAAACGTCTGGCCTTGTTATTTATTGCATTTTTTGGAAAGTTTAATTAATTTGGATGGATAACGTCCAAAAGTAAACTATCAGTTACAAGTGTCAAACGCAAAATAGTGACAACAAGTCGAAGCTCTGCGTATGACATGTGGTTACTCAATCTTTAAGTGGTGAGAAATGACTGGCAGGGAGACAGGCACGCCTCACTGTGGTCCCCAAAGAGCCCTGTTACGTCTGAGGCCCAATCCACCATGACAGGTCAGGCGTGACCTTTAGACCTACAAGACATTACTGGAGCATCTGAGCATGTCAGCATAGGAGGATGGAGGCTAGGGGGAATGTTTGGGGAGAAAAATAGAGGGTGTGTGATGTGAGGGGACAGTCAACCTGGTCCTGAGGCTGAGGTGGGGGATGGCTGGAGGAGGTGGTGGCGCCTTTGGGGGACTCGCAGAGGTCAAGCGGTGCTGGTGGTTATTAAAGGAGCCCCCATAAAACGCTGTCCTGGTCCATGATTACACTGTCAGGGTGTAGGAGAGAGGATGCATGGGGGAGGAGATGCAGAGGCACATCTTGTAGATAAAAGCTGTTTTTTTCTCCATAGCTTGGAATGAGTGTAAAGCAATAGTTAGGACTATAATTCACATAACTGGCAGAATTTAAGGTAGTAAAACAGTATTTGGCTTATCCAATATCCTATGTGTAGACAGCAGATAGATGGATAGGGTAACTAAAACAGCAGCCATACCCTGCAGACTTTATTTACTGTATGCTTCCATTTGAAACCTGAAACAACATTCCTCTTGTCCATGTCGACAGATGAAAGTGTGACATATTCCCTCTCCAACAATCGTGAAGGACGTTGATAGGCAACCGAACCCTCAGGCTCCAGACTGCTGATTTTTTCTGTGAAATATAAATACATGCAATCTATTCTGCTGTCAAAGGCCCATGATCCGCAGAAGGCAGTTTGACACGGTCACTGGTGAGAGGGCTCTAGGCAAACAACTGCTAAGAGAAGCCATATGGACATGGAGTTAAAGATTTGTTTTACACTGCTGCAGTATGGGACAATGAGGAACACAATGGTAATGAAATGTAAGCCCAAATAAGCTGTCAGTTCTCTGAGGGCATGTGTCAAAACGAGGAAAAGCGAGACGAGCTTGGTTACCATATCAAAACTGACAACACACAGAGCTAACTACATGCTCTAACTTGCATCAAGATATTTACTTACAAGTCTCATTTTATGCAAATTAGCCCTGTTTTTAGCCTGTTTCGTTGCTTGTTGATAATTATTAGCTACATTTTTCCATTCATACCTGAAACATTTGATACATTGGAATGTCAATACATTAGGTGACTGAAAAGCGGCTTTTTTAGTTCGAAGTTAGAAGTAATAGTTCAACATATAAGGAAATACTTCTTTGCTATACGAAGATGGATCCAGGAAACTTAGCTTAGCTTAGTTTAGCATAAATAATGGAGTTAGCCAAGCTCTTCCCTAACATATTGACCCACATTGTTCTTAGTTAGTGCTTTGTTTTTTATAGTGTGTGTGGTTGATAAAGAGGTGATTTAGGTTGATCTGGTTAGCTTTGGATGGCGCTAAGCTAATTGTTTACTACTCTTTCCCACCTTTTTGCTAAGCTAAGCTAACTGTCTCGTCAAAAAAGCTAGTAATAGTATTTTCAAAAAACATTAGGCGACTACTTCAACATTTTTCTTGTACTGTTGATAGAGTTTAGACCCAGATAAATAACGGTTAGCATGTCAGAGGTGTGCACCAGTTTGTTAGCCCAAATGTTGCTAACACAAAGTAGCTGCAGAGATCCTCGCAATATTTAATAAACATGACAAGAAATGAGTTAAAGAGGGTTTGTGCTGACTCATCTTGTTCATACTTTTTTCCACGCTAATCCGTCATTATTCAAAGTATTTATTTTGTAAGATTTCTAAGAGGCTAAGAGTGTCAACAAAAGAAAACATCAGGGGATATATCAGGGTCTGGCTCAGTGGTGGCACTGTGGGACAGGCTTGTGTTTCTGCAGATGTGAAGGGCAGTTTGAGGACAGTCAGTCCTCCTCTGGTGGAAAACAGGCTATAAATACAGAGAGAGCAAACAGAAGCCCGGACCAGGTCCACAGGGAGTTGGATTCAACCTGTATGAGAGCACTTACAGTAGCAGAGATACTGCGCTAAAGCACTGAGGATAAAAAATACTTTGTTTTTAGGTTTGCATTCACCTAAGTGCTTAGGAATTACACAGAGTGATGGCATATCTAGTTACTTTTCTATTATTTATAAGCTCTACTGGTGCTGTATTTTACTGTTACCAGGGCTCCATTATCTGTTAGCTTTTACTACGTTGGAGTCCTTGTGAAATCAATTTAGATTCACAGAGTATCACCAGAATAAATTCAGCAACATTTAAAAACATGCATTCATGTTGGAGGTGTGGCCTTGGAAGAATGATGGCAACAGCTTAGACACAATGAGTTTCAAACAGCACTGCTCAGAAATTACAATGAAGACCAACCACTGGTGGTATTTTAATGATTATACATTTTGAACACCCCAGGGAGAGGTGCATGAAGGCTTGTGGGCCAGCATTGCAAAGGCTTGGGGGGGTCGAGGGGGTTTTGAGTGCTGAATTGACTTTTCACAGCACGCCCTCCGAGGTAATCAGTCATTTTGACTGGCAGTGTTTGTGTTAATGTTCACGCCTGTTCAGAGGCCTTCTGCCTCGTGCGAGCTCCGCCAGCATGTTCCTTCCTGTCTGGAAATTATGTTGTGATCTCTCACTCCACCGACAGAGTGATGCGTGTCTCCTCCTTTGCCATGGCAGGAGGAGCATGACTGTAACCCAATCCTCTAACCTGTGCTGGGGAACAGCACACAACAAGCCATTGTCTTTACCCACACATATCAGTATGTAATTTCCCCATATCGCATCCTCATTGGCTCAAGATAAGACCGTAATAGCAGAGTGAGCGGCAGTCTTTAGGGTCGAGTGTCTCTGTTGGTGGTTCTGATATGAATGAAAACATCTCCCCGCTTCCTTCTACAAACATTATTAAAGAGGAAGTGCATCTTGATGGAGGACTCTCACCCCTCTCTAGGTTTCTCTGTGGCAGCTCTTGTGCTCTCTCTCTCTCTGACTCTTATCACTGCTCACTCGTCCCTCAAACAGGACCTGTCAACAAACAATCCCACCAGGAAGCGAGGAGGTCACCTACACCCGCATACTGATGGCTCCCTCTTCCCTTTGCCCCAGTAATGATATCCTAAAGAGAGAAATGTGCACATAAAGAAGATAAAGCCAACAACTCCCAGGCTCGCACCGCTCTATCTACAGCGCTGTAAAAACACAACATTATTTAGGCGCAATGCAGCCGTGAGATAGATGGTAAAATGGGGAAATGGGATTATGGCAGTAAAACAAAGTGCAGAGTAAATGGAGTACTGGAATTCTTCCATGTGATTTTTTATGATTCAATCATCGTTCCCAGTAACCTCTTTACAGCTGCTGGTAAATGATGTCATTGTGCTCTCAGACTGTTATTAACTTATTTGAGATATTAATCTAATGTACCTAAACAGCAACAGATTTTGTTAAACAATAGTAAACAGACGAGCTAGAAACTCTGAGACAGCCAGAAGCTCCGCTCTGAGCTCAATGTTAACACTGCTAAAGGGTTCACAACAGCAATGCTAATGTGCTAATGTTTAGCAGGTGTTATGTGTGACGTTATTTTGTTCGCTTTCTATCACTTGCTTATTAGAACTAAGCCCAAAGCACAGCTGAGGATGATGGGAAATTGTGCATGGTATTGAGTTATTGAAAAATAAACAAATGTACCCGAATGACGGGCTTAAAGTTCAACGATTCATCCTGAGGAGAACGTGATTTTCTGTCCCAAATTCCACATCACAAATGCAAATTCATCTAGTGGTTTAATTTAATGTTCTGGTGTCGTGGCCTAAATCAATCAATCAATTGCAACCACAATAATCCCATGTCGACACGTACTCGAGTATTTTTCAAATCGTAGCTTTTTCTCTGCGTTTGACCTCTCGTCCACACACAAACGCTGTATTAGGTCACTGAAAATGGATCTTTTGTAAAACTCCAGCCAGGGTGAAGACTTTTAGAAACTATGTTGCCTTGGAGACGTGTAGACGGGGTAAACAACGTTTTTGGCTCGTGACCTCAGGCTGTGCGCCGTTATCTCCTTCTCGAGGTGTCACAAATGAGGCGACATTGCTTACAAAATGAAGGACGTGACATTAACAGAAATACTTAACAGGACAATTTACATGTTTACACATATATGTACAGTTACTCGTCTACTATATTGAGGAACAAAGGCGTCAGGATAGATTTTTTCAGACTCTTTACTGCCCAGGATTCTTCTTCTTCTTCTTCTTTGCATGACCAGGTTATATTGCCGCCTGTTGGTGTGGCATTCTCACGACAGCGTTTCTGTTGTGTTTTTGCGTTTTTGTTTGGATGGGGATTCTTTATAACCACACTCGTGTGGACGGGATTTTTTTGGGAAACGAAGGGGGCAAAAACTCTGCTTTAGTTTCACTAAAACAACAAATGTAAGCCTCATTGTGAAGCCAGGGAAAAGTCAGAGGATCACTAAAGACATGAGGATTGATCCTCTATGGGCCAGGAATGTCAGAACATAATTCTGCACAATGTTATAATTTCATTTAGCAGACGCTTTTGTCCAAATTGATGTACATCTCAGAGTTAATACAACACAAGCAACGATCAAGGCAGGAGGGAACGAAGTCAGTAAGAGCCAACAAACAGCGATCGGACACTGGTGGCGTCAGGCAGTGCACAGAGGCAGTGCACAGGGCGTAAAGAAGCGGAGTTTTTCTAAATCATCATCAACAACATTCAACAAGGTCAATATCATCGCCATCGTCATGAATATCCTAATCAACATCAACAACATCCTCAATATCATCATCATGAATAGCATCGGTACCATCACCATCATTAAGTGCAGAGGTGTTCATGAAAGAGCTGGGTCTTCAGCTTCTTCTCAGGGCGGGTTCACAGCAGCCTTGTTTAGTCTGATTGAACTGAACCCTGGAGCATTTGTCAGCTTGGTGCGGTCCGTTTAGGTGGTGTGAACGCCGGAATCAAACTCTGGTGCGGACCAACAACCAGACCATGGTCCGCAAGAAAAGACGGGTCTCGGTCCGTTTCCAAATGAACATGGTCCAGTTTGATTCTGGTGAGAACGTGAATGGACTTAAAGTAGGACCAAATACAGGAAGCAAAACAAAAAGACTTGCCTTGTGGGTTGTTAACGTGTGCTGACACAGACGTGGGGGAGCGACGAGGGAATAGAAATATGGACTCACCAAACAATTTCACAAATACTTGTTGAAACGCACAAGAACACAGAGGTGTTCAAGCTGTTCAGTGAAAAACGAAAGGAGAAAGAAACTGATCGATCTGTGGAACAATGTCGGTTTGAAGTAAAAAACAACTCAGACAACAAAACATTAAAGTCCTCGATCATGTTGAGTGTGATTGAGGAGTCTGCTCTCCCTCTTTGTTTACTTCAGGGAGTTTTCCTACTTGGAAATTCTGACCAATCAGAGAGCAGTTTCCTCACGCATCAAAGCTTTTGGTCAGCTGGTAAAAGCTGCCGTGTGAACACAAACCAAAATGCAACATTGTGACAATTTGGTCTTTGATTCAGATCGAGCAGACAGACTTTAGGTGTGAATGTGCCCTAAAAGGTGAAAGGGACTCTGTGGAACGAAGGGGGTTTGGTAACCACTGAGGAGAAGAGTCTAGTTAGCGACTTAGGCCCCTGTTGTGATGGGAGTACCAGGCAGAGCCTTTCATTGGCAGAGTGTTCTGGGCGGGACGGAGTGTAGACCTGGATAATAACTGTACAGCACTTTGGTCGACTGAGGTTGTTTTTAAGGTGCTTTATAAATAAAGCTCGACTTGACTTGACTTGACTTGATGAGGGCGTTCAGGCAGGCAGGAGCTGTTCTTGTTGCTGTTTTGTAAGCGAGCAGCAGGGTTTTGAATTTGATGTGAGCGGCGACTGGGAGCCAGTGGAGGGATATGAACAGCATAGTGACGTGTGCCGTTTTGGGTTGATTGAAGAGAAGTGGCGCTGCTGCGTTCTGGCTCATCTGCACAGGTTTGGATGTGCATGCTAATCCATTAATTAGATGTTGAGATATTTCACTGGATAAGAGAACATTTTGACCTGTCTGTGGTGCTGGACAAAAGGTCAGGCGATGACTGAAATCATTAGTATTCATCCTCTGGGGATCAGGAATGTCTGTATTCAATATCATGGTAATCCATCATATAGTTGTGATATTTCAGTCCAGACCAAAGCGGTTGACTTGACAGACATTACCATTCCCACAGCAATTTGCTCGAGCATGGCTAAAAGAGATATCAAAATAAAAGCATGATTTTTAAAACCCTGGAATAAGAAGGAAACAGAATTTTGAGAATTTGATATGAAAATCATATAAATACATGTTTGAAAATCATTTTTCAGACAAAAAGGAGAGACATATCTTCTTTTGGTATTATGCCACAAGCATTCAAATAACCATCACCGCCTAAGCCGTTGCTGATCACTGACACATATTCTGTCACCTTGAAAATGGTGGGGCAACGGGCCATTACAGAACTGTCCCTGGCTGATGTTCCTCCGTGTGGTCGAGCCACATGATTGACATGACCAGCACAATGCTGATCTCCACCGCTCGGCGCAGCGCTCTCTCACTCTGTCAAGGACAATTACAGGGCTCCTCTGCTGCCATGAAGCGAAATGCTTCAACATGTATCCAATACAAACAGGCCGAGCACGGAGAGAGGGCGAACCGTGAGAATAGAAAGTAGATACTCTAACATTTCAGTGTTTTCTGGCACACGTCGGACCGCTGAACGGAGCCCAAATGACCGTTTGGGGAGAAGAGGGGTTGATTGTGAAGGAGTTTCTTGTGTTTATATCATTTGGTACTGCAGCTGTTGTAGTAATTGTGAGTATTAACTTACAGTCAGAAAGTCGATTCACGTCAGAAAGTGTGTACAAAACAGTAAAATGATTTTTTTTTGCAGTTCCAGTATCGTTGCGAGGACTGGACCGAATGGACGACATATTGTTTTGAAGAAACTGCAGCATGTATTCAGTGTGTTTATTGCGTGTGATCATGGCAGACAGCAGATAAGCTTGGGAATGCTATGACCCTGGGAGGCAGCATATTTCCTGGCTCAAGGGCCATAAAGCTGAAATTGATTTTCAATTTGTTACCCTTTCTGTATGTTGACCTCACATTATATGATGCAGTAACTGACTGCCTTCTCCACCTCACCTTCACATATTTAGCACTGTGATCATCACATATGAACTGGAGATCACAGTATATCGCCCTCAGTAACAATGGTGCAGCAGTATGATTCAGGTGACTGATAAGTGATAAATACAGGAAGTCCTTTTGGGTAGCAGTTATAAAAACAATATGTATGTGAGCATTATATTATACATACATACATACATACATACATACATGCATACATACATACATATTTATACGACTCCCACCAAAATTAGCGCGTTGACATGCGTTGTTCAGACCCGGGAACACTAATAAATGCAGATTGTCTCTTTTCCCATTGCCGGTGAAGTATACTCCTTTCTCTTTTCTGCTGTGTCACCGTCTGACGTCCCAAACGCGCCGGAGACATGGTCAGTAAACAGTGAAGATGTTACGCTGGTTAGGTCTTTAGGTATCTATTACTCATTCAGTCTGTTTATCAAACTCGGTGCAGACAAATTTGGAACGATGTTCGAGCGCTGCTCGGACGGAGACGGGCGGAATAGCATGGCACCGGAAAGGGGGCGGAGCCGAGGAGATAATTACCCGGGTGTACTGCAGAGTCATTTGACCCGGGTCTGAGTGCTGATTGTAGTCTTTCCCACTCAGCAAAAAAGCCAGGTGTTAGCGTGTTTTTTGACGAGCGGGAAAAGGGCTAAATATTTATTTATATTGATCTTTATACAAGCCAATTTTGCACACTGCATATCTTTATTATATTTATTAAGTATCTGACTGTGTCATTTGTAGGTTTTAGTTTGGTTTAGAAACAGATTTTTTGTATTTTTATTCTCTTTTCTGCTGCGTCACCGTTTTAGAATCCAATTTTGCACACTGCATATCTTTATTATATTTATTAAGTATTATATTTTTTGTATTTTTATGTGTAATTCACTACAATTGAAGGTCACCTGAATAAATGCTTTTTATTCACCTGTAAAAATCTAAATTGTGCAGATCCACATTGGCATGGGAGTCTTTTACTTTGTCTCCTGTAAATCCTGAAATCCCTTTCTGATGGAAGATTAGAAATTAATAACACAAAAAAACAACAATTTTGACAAAGTGGAAGTTATTAATATACTGCACACGTACATGTACTGACAGCACAATGAACCGCTTATAGAAGAAAGTATCTCACTAATCTAGTAAAAGTAGGGCTCTCTATAACAAAGTCAACCACAAAATGTCACCAAATTTAAAAGGCGATAACACTCACATTGACTGACTGATAAACCTAATGAGTGACTCATTTGCATACATTTACATACACATTTATTAGAGAACATGTTAGTTACTTTTGCAGTCCCAGATGGTCAACTCCATCGCAGGTTTTAAAACTTTAATAAACACATTTAATAACAGTATCAGCTGTACTGTATATTAAACTTTTAATTAGTTTTTCATCTGGGAAATTAATGCTTTTGCTTGTAACTGCTTTAAAGATCATTCTTTATTCTTTAATTCTGTTTTAATAAAAACAAAAGAACAACGTGTGCCTTTAAATCTCCGGGTGGATGTATTTATACAAACAGAACAGCTTCAGGGCAAATACAGCAAAGAAGAAATTTCGCTCAGTTCCATTTAATGTGAGTTTCTGATACAGTCTGAGGTCAGACGGTTCACATGCAGGAATATCTGCAGCACAGTTTTCCCTTCATGCCCCAGAGGAACACTTTACCGTCTGTAAAACTATGCCATATAAAAATACCTGCTGGCTTACAGAAAAGAGTGCGATGGTTTGGATGAAAAGCCAGCGCATGCAATAGATAATGATAGTCATGAATGATAATTACAAATGTGCCATCTTGTTAAGTCGTCATTGCCTCTGCAGCTTGTAACCTCAGGTCCTGTTCCATCATGCAGCGCCTCTCCCTGCACGGTTAGCGGTGTTGCTACGTGTCCTCCATGAGAGGATCCTTTCCTGCGCTCAACCCAAACCCAGATATCTCTACCTCAGGCCCTGTAATCACAACGTCCCTGCAACGTTTATGACCCAGTGAATCAGGAGCATGGACAGATTTACCCATGGGCCTCTGAGGGCCTGTTCCCAGCAAGAACAGACACAACTCCCTGCTAATGACAGCTGAGCAAGCCTGAGTGATGGATGGATTTCCCTAACAGCTCCACCTCACCTAACCTGATGCACTTTTACCAATGATGGAGCATATTTAAAGACTTGCAGGCAGGTTTCACTGTACTTTCAGTGTGGTATAAGAAGCTGAAGCATCCTGAGGCAGCAGGGAGCAGACTTCTTGCCACCTGTTATGAGAGCAGTCCCACATGGTGCGTTTTGGCTGCTTGATGTTCACACTATTCACTAGTGAGACTTTGCTCAGAAGTAGCGGACACTAACAGACACTTTCCCTGATCGATGCTCACTCTGTGGTGTCACCAGGGACTTGGAAGCACTTTCGCTGCTCTTCCCTTTCTTTTCTCTTCCTCCTCTCTCTTTATCTCTGCCTTCAGTCTCCACGGGCTCTTCCCATTAGCCACTCCGCCTGCTTTCCAGTCTGCAGGAGTCTCCTTTTTAAATCAGACTGTGGAGTGACTGTAGCCTGGGGGCCTTGAGAGACCGAATCCTCCTCCGTATCCATCTTCCACCTGGAAAACTGCAATCAAATGGCCTTGGAAGAAACTCATTACTGTCGTATTCCTCTGTGGTTCTAAATTGTGATTGGAGGGAATTTCTTATCAAGTTCTGAGCAGAGCAAAGAAGCACAGAAAGATGCACACCGTGTCTGCTAGATTAATCTGGGCCGGGCTGATCGCGGCAAGTGACAGCAGCGGGCGGCGCAGCTCGGAGGAGCTGATAGAAAACAACGTCGAGACTCTCGGTGAGCCACAATATGGCAATGTTTACACATGCTCCGAGCAATGTAGTAGAAATCCTGCCCTGCATAATCAGTGCCTATCTGGAAGTTTAATTTAATTCCCTGTAGTGTGTATCACCTGAGAAAATAAGGATCCAAACAAGCAGAACAAGCTATCCCTGAATCTCATGAAATGAACGCCGGCTGAATTAAAGAGATGAAATTAATAGACTGATAAATAATGTAGACAAAGCTCACTATGTAAATATTAACATTTTTGAGGGCGATGCAAATTAGACTGTGAAGTAGCAGCTCAGCAAGTCTGTTTCCAAAGTATTATTGCATGTGCATGCTTCCTCAAAGTGCAGGAGATACAAACTGCAGCAGCTATATCACAGACCTGCCAAATGCAAATACAGTACATGTATGTGCAAGTAATAGGAAATTCTCAAACTGCCCATTATGCATCATGTAGCAGCAGGAGGTCACAGACACACCATGTTGTCTATTCAGGACTCCTAATAAGGGCCATTTGAAACACAATATGTATTCATGTGTCACTCAGCGATACAACAGCAGAGCTCCTCGTCCCATCCTCTCTCAGTTTATGAGACTGTTTTCCAGCTGGAGGTAATTCAGTCTCGGTTGTTTCTAATTCTCCTCAGGGCGCAGCCTCCTCTTGGATGTCAGCCAGTCCCCGTCCATTTCTCATTTACCTGACATTATTCAGCAGTTGAAGCCATTTCCTGTTCCAATGACCCCTGGATGTCTTTAACTCGGTGTCAGCTGACATCAGGGCTGCAGAATTTAATTTATAGACAACAGAGCATCCTGGAAACGGTGTTTACAGAAGCAATGAGGTCATGTTGGGGAGATAATATGCAGTCTTATGCGCAGAGACCGAAAGGCTGGGTTTCAGTAGTATAGTAGTCTACATCTAAAAAATTGCATCATTGCATTTTTTAGTTGCAAACAATATGAGAAAAGACATGGAAGTAGATATTTTTTTAAATGAGTATTTTTTTATAGAACATCAGTGCTTGTGTATAAAGACCAGAAATAGCTAGGGTAATGCTTAATCTAACCTAAACCTATTTGTTAGGTAAGAAACGCCAAAATGCATCATTAAAGGACATAAAGATAAGACTCGACAGTGGTGCGCTGGTTTAGCTCAGTGGGGTCAGTGTATACACGAGCTACAGTCCTCGACACTCTGCTCTTTGCTGCATGTCATTCACCGCTCTCTCCTCCCAATATTTCCTGTCTCTCTTCAGCTGTCCCATAAATAATAAATGTAAGAAATTAAAATTAAAGAGATTTAAAGGCATCATTTGAAGAATGTAAATAAATGTATAAATGTGTATGTGTAATAAATGTCTGTTAGGTCACTATCTCTCGCTGAATGAGGTAACACAATGGTGATTGAGCCTATGGCCCACTGATGAAAGCCTTTGCAGTATTATTACAGACTGGGTGTCTGTGCGGCTTTTGCGGAAACAATACCAGGTGGCGCCCAGTTAGTGAGCGTTTTCAATCACCCAGCAGTGGCTGGTCTGTCAGAGAGGGTAGGCGGAGCTAAGCGGCTGCTTTTCCGGTCACTGCAAGTGTTGTGAGTAAACAGTAAACTACTATGGAAAGCGACCGTCAGTGAGGAAAATCAAGAGTTACAACCGGAGCCAACCGTGGACGTCACACATATGACACTGTCTGGATATCTGGGAAGTGTGCTCCCGCAATTACCGTTTATCGCCATAGGCGCCGCCAAAGAGAACGAGATAACCACTTTAATTTGAATCTAAAACTGGTTATAGAAGAGAATTCATTCTAATTCATTTCAAGTGTAACCTGAAGATACTACACAGAACAAAGGTCAGCTAACATTAAAATGGGCTCTTTGTCTACAAACAAACACAATTAAAATGTATAAAAAAAGATTGTTCTTTTATTATTATTATTGTGGTTTAAGTAGAGCGTTGTTTTTTTTTTTAATAAAACTTTTAATCAAAACAAACTGAACAGAACTGAGGTCAGTTAAATATCAAACCTGCAGCCTTGTCTTAATTTGTTTTGCTAATTAGAACCATTTTACATCTCTGCTTCCAGGAAACATCTTAGAAGGTAATTAGCAAATAACAAACCTGTAAGACAAACCATGGCTGGCTCATAACAGGGAACATTTAGCGTTTAGTTTGGATCAGAATCACTGAGTCACAAAAGCGATCTAACTGTGATAAGGAAAATGAATTGCTTGGTTGAATTATCCTGGATTACCATTTGATTACACACAGCGCAGCCAAACCGAATACATTTGGCTTGAAACTCGGCATCGCATCATAATTTGTGTGCAGGCTGGTTAATCCTCTGGGGAAATCAGCTGGAAGAAAACAAGCAGAATAATGTGTCAATAATTGAGGATAATTTACAGCTAAACTATAGACGTGTCCAAACAATAAAACTATGTGCTTCTGTGCATTAGAAACTATCTGTTATGTGGAGCCCATCTTCTTAATTGGAGCCAGCGTCTAATCGATGGGATTTCCGACCAATAGCCCATGAGTCATCATACAACAACAGTACCGCCGATCACAAATCCACAGCACTGTCAATACGCTTTGCTAAAATGATGTATTTACTGTATTACCATACACATCAATTGTGAACCTGTTGACACAGTGTATTGATCCGTGCAGGCCCAGAGGAATATTAAAAGCTTTCTTTCAGGTACGTTTGGCAACAAGCCCGAACGCTGCATGACATCTGCCCGAGGAGGAAACTGCGGTTTGAGATTCAGGGAAGTAACGCTGCCAACCCATTCATCTGAATCATATTATGGAAGTGTGTCCTTCCCACGAGGGCCCGCTGCATGCTGTCATTCAGGATGCTCAGGTGTAGCTCCACTATCATTAGTGGTCAGTGTTTCTGGGAAGAACGGCCCCAGCAGCGAGGGGGGGAATGCAGGGACCGAGTGAAGGGCTGATGCTTGGAATAGCTCATGTTTTCCACCTCTTGGGTAATAGCTATGGATCGCTATGTAATCATCGCTCTTTGTTATGTGCCGTGCGATGATGGGGTTGGGGGTTGCAGAGAGATGAGACTGCCAGCACAAACCGGGACCGTATTCAGGTTGAAAAATACAAGAAGAAAAAAACCTTCATTTGCACTTGAAGGGTTTCAGAGCACATTTTCAAGCAGAGTCACAAATGAGTTGTTGCTTTTTAGTAGCTTCTTTGAACACCAAGCAAAAAAAAAAGCACAGGTGACCCAGAAATCAGAGAAAAATAACTGAAATAACTGAGGTCACTAATTAAAACTGGAGAGATGAGATTCATGTCGAGGCGTCTTGCATTTCTGTGCCAAATAATTTGATTATCATCACTAAAGGGAAGAAAGAAATAACTATGAAGGAGCGCTGGGTGCAGCTAATTTCCTTTCAACAGAGTTATTAAAGGGCACGCACTCATAATGAAACAGAGAAGCTGCTGTTATTTACTTACACTATGATTTACTACTTGGCAACGGTCTCTGCCAAAACCACCTGCAACACTTTCCTTCGTTTTCTTCCCCCCTTAGGACCGACCCACAGACGACATGATGATTGATAAACGGTCAGGTCATTATCACGATGACAGAAAGTCATTCACACTTTTAGTTTAATTTCTAACTCGTTCCTTTGCAGGGAATTCTGCCGTCAGGAGATGTAACCGAAGCAATGCAGCTCTGCTGAGTTTCCTGTAAGGCTTTTGGATGAAGAAAGTAATGAAGCTTTCCTCTGTTGTATACTTGTATCAAACATTTAAGTGTGTTTAAAGCCCAAGGAACATGGACAAGGAAACATCTTGGGGTAATAAAAGGAACTATTATCCTGTAACTAACGATGCGATGAAAGGTGGAAATAGCCGTTTAATATACGGTCAGATTTTCGGTAACAGCCAAAGCAGAATACAAAAAATTCTATCACGACATCTTTTAACTGCAAACCATAAAAAACAAAGTGCAAAGTTCTGCCTTTGTGTTCAGAGAGTAGAAAATGGACTTATACGGGGGGACAAAAGTTGGATGGCATCCGACGAAGGAGCCAAATTCATTCTCCTAATGTCCAAGCCACATGATCCTGTGTGCACCTAAGACCGTCAGACTTCCTGGATCCACCTCTGCCTTTCTTTCTCCCTGTTTTTCCTTTAGAGGGCTTTCACATCAGGGACCCGGGCTCAGATTTACTTGACCCCAAAGTCCTGTTTGTTGGAGTCAAACGCTTTTCGACACTGGAACGACAACTCTTCCATAGTTGATAATACTCTTCTTCTTCTCCTTGTTTTTGAGGTGTATTACTGTCACCTTCTGTTTTGGAGTACTACTGCAAGTGTACTCGGAACAGAACGAAATTAATCATGTGAAAGCTGACCGGAGAGGAGAGGGGGGGCAACCGTACTCTGGTACGGTATGAAGCAACCGTACCTCATGTGAAAACACCCTCAGTCACTTTAATGTTTATTTAAAGACGGTGATGACTCAGCTGAATTAATACACTTCAAGTAGAAACCTGGTTGTGTTGTGTTGCTCCTGGTTTAGGAGCATAATAAAATTAAAATGGCAGTTTGGTATTTCCGTCGGGAAATTTAGTTCTCCTCATGTTGTTATATTTCCTCGAAATACCAACTGTCTCCGAAGAGCTCATTGTGCAGTTAGCGGTGAAATAGGGAGCGAAAGTTCATTTAAAAAGCACAAACTCTGATTTGTATCAAAAGGAGAGCTTACTGTCTGAACAGATGTAGCAGTAAGCGGTGTGTCCTCTCACTGACCTTTATACTGCTGATGCTTCCTTGTCCTCCTCTCACCTCTGAATCTGAGGAGACTTTGAGGAAATCAGAGCGCAAACGAGTAAAAACTATGCATGTATAAATTATGCATAATCCCCTGCACCGAGAAATATGAAATATATTTTACTCAAAAACAAAACTTCCATGAAAGCAGGCAAGGCAGATCACTCAGAGATTTTCTTTTCAAAATAAGAGCCACAGTGCGATCTGCAAAGTCCATACAAGCCAGTAACAGTGCACATACTAATATAAGTATAAAACATCTAATCAAATAGCAGCTAGTTCTATAGCACACTATGCATAAATGTCACACGCCAATAAAAGAGCTTCAGCACTGCCCCTCTAGGATTATGGGAGAGCCTGTTCAAATACGTAAATGTCAACTGCGCATAAACACTTTCCAATTACGCTCGATGCGAGCAGCAGCTGGGGGCCGGGGTCACACATGCTTTGTCAAGCCTCCAATTCCCAGCGGGGGTTTGATCGCACCACACACACAGAACTCACACACCCATTAGACAATGGAAACATCTCATCGTGCAACAATTAGTGATTGAGATTAAGATGGAGGTCAAGGGTCTTCTTTGAGGTGTCAGTATCAGATAAGAAAGAGTTTAAATGTTTATCTGTAGATTCAGGAAGTGATCCCGTTCATGACATCACCCTCCCTGTGCTGCTGCAATCTTCTCATGTGTGTTTCCTCGATGATGACTGCTGGCTGCCTGTCAGCGCGGCTCCACCAGCACGCATGTCATTATCGTCACAGCAGATGATGGGTCATTTGTGCCTCTCTGGTGCAACAGGCATCCCGGACCTTTTCTGACCCGGCTCCTAATTACACCCTCAGGACGGCAGAAGAGCCAATCAAGAAAGAGGGGCTTGGATCAGTGATGTCCAACAGGGGATGTCCTGTCTGTTTGCCAGTCAGACATGTTGTCCTCCCGCAGACATGAAAACCTCCGGAAGCACACGACAAGCTCTCCTGCTGCTCGGAGACAAAACTTCTGGCCTTGAGGAAGCTCAAGTAAAGCAGAGGGCTTCTCACGGGGTCAGCAGAGTGCTTGTGACGTCATATCTGTGGGGCTAATGCAGATGAGGTCTTTCTAGTTTTGTTTCCAGAAGCTAATTGCCCAGGTTATTAGCATAAGTAGGAACCCGTACGCCCCAGACTGGGAGGAAGAAGTCCCTGCCCAATTATTACAGCCGCTGCGATGGTGGCAGCATGTAACCCCAGCAGCCTGGTTGATACTAGTGTTAGCTAACAGTTTAGAGGCTGACAGGCTGTTTGTCATGCAGACTTGATGTCTGCCAAAGCTTTGGTAAAGAAGCAGCTCTGGCCTCCCCAAGTTCATTAATTCCTCATAATGGACACCTTGTCTGATATATCACACACTTAACAAAGGTTTTTTTGTTTCACAGCTCTGGGCAAAATAAGACATTAATTAAAGAAAAAGGAATTGTGGAAGGTCCTATACAGCCCGACAGGTGTTTAGTCTGAGAGAACTCGATAATTTCTTCTTCCAAGAAAGTTAAGAGGATGTCAATCAAATGCAGGCTTTGGCTTTTGACTGTCTCATTTCGAAGGCTCCTTTGGATGGTTTCAACAAATGCGTCCTCCTTTCCAGGACCATGAAGGATCCATCGGGTGGATCATTACACGCCAATTCAGACAAGATGGCGGACTCCTAAGCAGATGAGGAAAACAAGTTTTTGGTTTCAACTCAATCGGATAGCTAGCGATACAAATGTTAAAATAAAAACAAAAGAGACCTTGAAACAAATTCTTTAAAATAATAGGTTACGTTATGTGACGTTAGTTATGTTAGCTACTTGCCCAGTTACCTACCTGTTGCTAGGCGACAGAAGCTGCGCTTTGTGACGCAGGGGACAGGAAGACCTCTGTAGACCAGACCGTCTCATTTCAGTTCGGCCTTAGCGGTCTACACAGGCTGCAGCTCCTGAATTGAGACACATCTGAAGTGTCTGCAGCAGTCTGACTTTTTTCTCTAAAATATGACGCTTTGAATTGTGGGATAGTCATCAGAAAGAGCTGTACAAGCCACTGACACATTGTTTTCTTTTTGTTCTTTGTTTTGAAATTTAAAAACGCCATCCTGTGGACAAATTTCATTCATACTGTACACTTGCTGACTTAATTTTTCATTTGGTCTGTTGTGTATTATCTTATTTGCTCTGCACATATTTTTTTAGGACACACTTGTTTAGTTACTTATTTTTAAATGTCCTTTATTGTAATGTTGCACTATCCACTTTGCTGCTGTAACGCTGTACATTTCCCCGTTGTGGGACAAAAAAAGGATTATCTTATCTTATCTCACTCAGATTTAAGGCATTCAGTAGATAAAGTGCGGCATATGTGGTTTTAGAAACAGCCAATGTTGATACAGAAGCCAGTTATCTGGCCATAACAGGTGCGACGAACCACGGTGACATTAGCCATCGGTTTGTAGACGGTCTCTTTTAAGGGTCAAGTTTGGCATTTTGGCCGTTGACATCTTGGCTTTTTGGAGCCTGAGGCGACCACATATAGACGAGAGGGGGGATACACATCGCTACGTCTGTTGTCAGGTTGCCATGTTAGTAATTTAGCAACCCAATAGCAGGATTAGGACCATAATCTAGAAATAACACAATGCTGCACTGACGAAGACTTGAAACTAGCAATTGACCGTAAACTCAACAAGTAAATGTTTACTGAGGTAACAAATCAACTTAGAAGTCGGTTCATTTTCTCATTAGGTTCTACTGAATTGGACTACTTTCTGTAGCCAGTGGAGTCGCCCCCTGCTGGTCATTTTAAAACCACAACCTCTTCCTGTAACAGCTTACTCCAACTCAAGCATTTCTAACATTCATGTAAATATTCCAGATCACATTACCATATTACATTACCGCTACAGATGTTTACAGATTATGAACCTGCAGTCTAATTTATAATGACTCTGGAACCCTTCTAATTTAACCACAGTCACCTCGGGGGAGTCTCCACTTTGCTGCTAATGTTTACTGACTGTGGCAGTTGTGCTGTATGTTTGTGTTTACATTTTAACAGCAGCCACACACAGATACATCCACTGTAGATATGTAAATACTCAGGAATCAATGCACGGAAAGGTTGCTCTTACGCATATATTACTCTCGCGTTGGTAAACAATATTTATAGAAATATTCCCCAGATGTCACCCTACACAAACATGTTTGTATATTAACTGTTAGTGCGATAGGTAATAAGTGTAAATCTGGTGGTTGTTTTACAGTCTTACTACTCCTCAGTGCAGCGGCAGAATGTTATTCTGGCTTTAAAGACTCAGCAGGGAAAGATATCTCAGCGCTGTGATCCACCGAATAAACACTTTATTCACTCCTAACTCTGCAGGTTCAGCTGGCTGCACACGCAGGGAGACGAGAGGGAGGAGATATCCTGAGATGATGCCCAAAGATATTTCATTACAGCGTCTGCAGCAAGGTTAACTGACAGGTATGCGCTCTAAATAATTTGTGTGTCAGAGTAGAGACATCTGACCCGAGGTTAAGTAATCAGCATGTGGGTATTTATCAATGTAAAAGAAAAGCAACAGGTCGTCCGGGGTAACAGGAGAGGGATACACAGAGACTCCTGTCATTAAAACTGGAATGGGTGATCCGGGGAGAAAACACTCAGACCTTTCAGCCTCTCTCTCCTAAGGCTACTCAAGGCTCTGGCCCTGCGCCAGATCAGATGTGTGTGAGCGTTTCTCATGCTCCTCCTGAAGACACGCTCACAGTACAAATTATTCAGCACCCTTGTCCCACTACCGAGCCAGCCAGGGGCTCTTTGTCAAGAGGATCATTGAGCTGCAGGGCCCGGCTGATAATAAGAGCCAACAAAGGCCAGGGACAATAGGTGCAGGTGAGTGCAGGGCTGCTGCTCTGTAAACAACTGCTCAGTACATGCCTTTCCTGTGTATACTAGCATCTGACGTCTTAAACTACATTACTCCAAGAAAGAGAACAATTTATATTTTGCATATCCCTAATTTGGAGGTACATAAACAGCAGACTCCTAACGTTATAAAACACAAACATTGTGACTTGGTTGGAAAGCTTGGATACTTCAGTAACTTTGCTGCTGTGTGTCTCAGGCTTATGCACGGACTAGACGACTGGGAGCATCTCCAAAACTTTACCCACCTCTTGTGGGGTGTTTTGGTCTGCTGAGGTCAGCACCGACCAAAAGTGGTCCAAGGAAGGAAAACAGGTGAACCGGCGACAGGTTCATGGGCGACCAGGGCTCATTGATGCACATGTATGGTCCGATCCAACAGAAGAGCTACTGTACTGATGATGAGCCCTGCCACACTGCAAACGTGGTTCACGAATGGTTTGAGGAACACGACCAGTTCAAGGTGTTGACTTGGCCTCCAAATTCCCCAGATCTCAATCCAATGGAGCATCTGTGGGATGTGCTGGACAAACAAGTCCGATCCATGGAGGCCCCACCTCGCAACTTACAGGGCTTAAAGGATCTGCTGCTAACGTCTTGGTGCCAGATACCTCAGCACACCTTCAGAGGTCTAGTGGAGTCCATGCCTCGATGGGTCAGGGCTGTTTTGCCGGCAGAAGGGGACCTACACAATATTAGGCAGGTGGTCATAATGTTATGGCTGATCGGTAGTACCATACTAAAACACCACACATAAACCAAATGCAAAGTCTCCTTGTGAAGACATATTTACTGTATAAACGTGCTTTGTTCCAAAACTATCAATAATGTCCGTTTTCCTGTGACTGCAGGGCGAACATTACTGATGTTTCATTACTTTGCAGCAAAAGCATCAGATTTTAAAGCTCTCCATCAGACTGTGATGAGCCTGTAATACAGCAGAACCAATGTAGCAGATACGATCACCAAGTAGCTTAAAGCTGAGCATCCCAATCAGTCAAAGGACGATATATCTCCATGCGTCCTCCTGCTAGAATATTACGTTTGTATGCCTGCGCCCTGTGTCTAAGACGATCTACAGCGCACACATCTCTCCATCCCTCAGCTCCTTTTCATTTATCTGTTTCAATATCCTGTATCCTGATGAGTGTGGTAACGGGGTGCTGACCTGACGTTTAAATCCAGGCGAGTCCATTATGGTAAGACAGCAGAGAGAGCTGATAGAGGAGAGAGATAGAGCTCAGAGGACAAAGAACGTACATGGCCACCTGGCTTTACGGTCTAGCTGTGTTATTGTGGTGTTATACTGTTTGTGTATATATATCCATCCGCCTGTATGTGTGTGTGTTTCTGCGATTGTGCTGATGCCTGAGCCACGGGGTCACCAGAATACACCATACACAGAGTTATGGTCAGCTCCGCCGTGCCGCCTCCATTTCCCAGTGCAGCCAAATCTCCCCCAGCGGACCAAATCCTGTCAGATAAGAGCGGACAGCTATCGCTCAATTTCATCCGCGCAGACATGCCAGCTCCACGTGGGAGAGATTACGCCAGAGGAGAGGGTGACAGGCCTATCTGCAGGCTTTGGGGATCTTTGAGGCGGCGTCTGGCTTATCACAACTGCACTGATGTCTCTTTACCAAACAGACACGTTCAGATATTTATACTGTATATCTGAAGAGTTCATTTGCAAGTAAATACTACTCTACTGCTACCGACTATGTCAAAAACTAGTATGTGGCTGACTGCATCAGGTCAATGTGAACCTTCTCTTTTTAATCACTTGCAGCTTTTTCCCAAGACTAGTCGGATGCTCTTACTCGATGCGTCGTTATAAATGCGATGTGACTGACTTGTTTTTTTCAGACAGTGAGATTTTACCGTTGGAATCTGCACTGATTTGTTCATAAAACTTCTTCAAATATTCCTGACCACTGGCTTCAGCAGTACCGCTAGCTGAAGCTGTCTGAATTGCTAGCAGCGTTAGCCATGCCTGATGCAAGCCAGGTGCTGTAAATCCGACTCCGGCTGTGCTTAGCAACTCTCAGTAATCGGATCATGAGCGGCCGTTCACCGTCTCCAGAGTGAACAACGCTCACGTTCTTGTGTTGCAAATTGATTTGTTCAGTTCACCAAAAATATGAGCATGTTTTTTATATTTATAATGCTTCCAGGTTATACTGTATCTTGCCGTTTGTTTATTATAAAGGCCCAGCATTACTAGGGAATGTTAATACATTAGCTTTATCAACAAAAATACTGAATCTGTTAGTTGTAGGCTGAAGGTGTTTTAACAGTACTAAAACTAACCTTGTCTCACCATCATCATATCACAGTTGTTAATCTTACATCGTCACAGATATGTTACCTCATCGCTGTGCATCCTGCAAACAGCTGTAAAAAATAAGACTGAAAAGAAATCGCATCTTTCTTTCAAATCTATCACTAAAAGTTTTATAAGGAAAATAATATATTCTACATCGGTCATTATACAGCTAATATACATGCAACATATATGCACTCAACACACAAAGAAACTATCATCTGAATGCACTTTATGGTATCTGGAGCTGAAAGCAGCACACAGAGGTCCACGTTAAATAATGAATTAAAGCCTTGTATTCACCCTCATTAACTCCGGGCTGCAGGAGCTCATAAAAGGACACATAGTGCCCGAGCCTTTTACTCTGTTTCGCATATTCATTAGTTTCCATTTTCAACAATAAGTGTGACCTTGGAGCCACTGACCTATGGGCTTGTAAACATAAAGCAATTTGGAACTAGCTCTTAAAAGGAATTGCAAATTAGTAGTAAAAAGCCGCATGATGTCATGAAAAATATCTATTGAATATTTAGCCTAAAGGAGGGCCGCTTTAAAAGACACTTACGAGGATGCTCGTTGGGGATGATCACGAGAACGACTGAGAATGACTCAAACAGGAAATGAGAGCAGAAGAAGAAACACATTTTATCTAGTTTACCTCATATTGGATATTATTGCAAAAGCCAAATTACTTCTGCAGTAATATAAAACAACACTATCACACTGTTATCAGAATATTAGCTGCACTAATGTAATCCACTGCAAGGACTCTTTTGCAGCTTCTTTTATAGGTGTAGTCGGTGGCTTTTAAAGGTTCCACTGTGCTAATGCAAGTGGGCTGTACTGTATTGTTGTTGACCTGCCTGTGGTAAACTTATGTTGCAGGGTTATACAAGCCTCTAAAATCCGCTGCATGTCCAATGCAGACATAATCAGGGTTAAAAATAACCAGCACAGGGAGGAATTTCTGCAGAAGAAGATGAGCTGGAGAAAGAAACAGCTCAGTCCGTAGGGACTTGGCTGGGGAACCGGAAGTCCCGGTGCAGACCAAGCATGGAAATTGGGGCTGGTAGCAGGAGAGGTGTCCTTGAGCAAGGCACCAAATCCCCCACTGCTCGGGTCGCATGTCCACGTGCAGCCCCCTCACTCTGACATCTCTCCATTCATGCATGTCCATAGGGTCCTGTTTGCATGTTTGTAATAATAAGAGTGAAAACATTAAAATTTCCTCTTAATAAAGTATGTGGTCTTCTTCTTCCTTCAAACAGCGACAACATTTGAATGATGTCCTTCGTCTTCTACTACAGAGACCTGTGTATTGACAAAAGTCAATCAAAATTTGGGCTGCAAAATAAATCGCAACATAACGATTATCTTTCTCCTTTTTTTGCCATTTTTCCTTTATTGATAGGAAAGCTGGAGACAGACAAGAAATATTGGGAGAGGAGATTGGGGGATGACATGCAGCAAAGTGCCGAGGACGGGAGTTGAACTAGCAACCACTGTGTCGAGGACTGTAGCCTCTGAACATGGGGCGCCTGCTCTAAACACTAAGCTAAACCAGATCCCCACAATATGAGCATTTGCATTAAACACATTGCAAAAGTCGGAATTTATCACAATGAATGTTTTAGTGTAAACAAGTTATGCGTTTTCACTCAGCATGTGTTCATTTTACCTGTTGGATGGAGCTCGGTATAATGGCCATGCTTTTACACCCGCGACCAGATGAAGCCCAAGCCAGCTATCAGCTACCCTCAGAGTGGTTGGTGTCAATTTAGTAGTGATTAAAAAAAACAGCTTATTGGACTTATGTTGGATTCAGGGGGGGACATGTTGCAAAAACAGGGATTGTGTAAATCATGTAGAACAGCAGATAGACATAGAAACTAAGAGAGCCTCTTTAGAGTCGGGGGAACTGGATAGATCAAGAGCTATAGGAGCTGATTACAGTTTGGTCAAACGTCAAATATCTAACAGTAGAAAAACACTTCTGTTATGAAGAAGCTTCAGGAAATTAAAGTATAACGGAAAATCTTGAAAAATCTAGAGGAACCGTGTTCCTGCATTGTTATTATCCAGAGAGTTGCATAGTTTAGTTTCCATTATGCGGCCTTTTTAGTGAGATTATTGCTTCTAATTCATTTTCATTCATACTGGTGGATGTAACATTTTCTAAAGGGTGTCTATTGTCCTGTGGTTTACAGTGAGTCAGATTGGACTGGGTTTGGTAAGAGGGTGTGATAGCTTCAGCTCCTGATGCTGCAGATGAAGGCTATTGATTTGTTTGCTCGCTGTTCTGCCGCCTCTATAAGATGTGACTGACAGAAGCCCTGCAGCTACTTCCTTCAAGAGTCACAGTCCAATGATCACTCACAACTTCACACACAGCCAGCCTCTCTTCCACTACCAGATGACATTATTCAAATCTTTTCTTCCTCCACTTGCTTTAATATCTCCATGCCGCTAATTCAGAAGAAGCCAAAGCAGACAGTTCCCATTCGTGATATGTTGCTCTTTCAAAGCTCCGGCCAGCTCGAACAGCCGCAGCATCCAGCAGAGCCTGAGGGGGGTTTTATTAAAAACACAGAATTCCCCTCGTCCATGTGATGATTGGGATAAATGCATCCTTCTGTCAATCATTATCCTGCTTTCCACTGCAAATGTTCCATTTACAGAGATAACGACATCTCACCGCCCACCAAAAGCAGAGCAAAGTGGGCTTTATGCATGAAATCTCTGCACCACACAGGTATAATTGCAAGCTCTGATCTGACATTAAACCACTCTAAATGTATAATGTAATTTGTCCTTTTTCTTTGGAGTTCCATTATACGAAAGAGTGCGCTAAAAAGCACTCTGCATCACGGGAGATTTTACGATGTGCATGTGGAAAGGCTAAAAAATCCCTTCAGCGGGAATAAAGATCACAATTCCAACCTTTTTCAGAAGGGGAAAGGAATGCTCATCGAGGATACGAAAATGTTTTAAAAGATGAAAAGCAAAAGGAAGAACATCGATGCTCTCTCTGAAATAAAATGCACAGCACACAATTTCAGCCAATTACATCACTCTGTCAGGTTCGGAGTAACCCTGCGTTAGATCGCTGTATAAAACATGACAAACTATTAAAGGTGCTGATGGATGGAAGGGAGAATTACTGTGGTCTTGCTGAAGGGAAGCACAGAAAAAGAGTAAGGGAGCACTTTTCTGGCCTCCATTTTTCTGAGAAAGATCCTATCAGATCCTATTAGCCAGTGGGAACTCTTCCCTCATGGGTGATGTTTTATCACGGGCGAGCCGGGGGAACGGGGAGGCTAATCTCTAAAGAGTACGCCGTCTCCCTTTTGTTCAGCAGGGAAACCAATGTAAAGCAATGACCCATTCCCATCTATTTAGGACATCGCTTAAAGGGCAAAAACACACTGTTGGGAGGCATCTGAAACAGTGTATTTACTGTGGCATGCTTAGTGCTCCTATGCGCCATAATCAAACCCAACCAGCCATGACGATGTATCCTTAATTTGACAACTTCACTAGTTTTCTTGCTTTCTGCAGGAGAGTCTACAGCATCATCATGTTGCTTTAAATATTTCATAATACAACTATGCCTATGCATTAACATTAGACTTATTCTAATGCACTTACCAGTATCGGAAATGCCTCCAATACCACCTAAAATGCTGTATTGGTATCTGCAAGTATGCAACTCTATGCATGGATCTGACCCTATTGTATAAGCCGTTCAAAACAATCAACTTGTTACACAAGTATTCTTCTTTACTGCTACAAATCAGTTGCCTGTAGACTAATCCGGCGAACTACCAAAAGTTGGCAAGCCGCCATTACTGCGATGCCGTCTCCCTACAACGTCTGTGCGTTTGAACGCAAGCAGTCCTCAGAAGTGAACAAATTTCTACATTTACTTCTACATTCTGTGTAACTTTACTTTTGACAACAATGTAAAGAACATTGGTAAGAACCTGTGGACTCATCGGCTGTTTTAACAGTCGTGACAAACTTTCATTTTGGGGGAAAAAAGTGCACAATACACAAGCATGAACAGTCCCTCTGTCTGTATGAGACCGGAGGTTCTACACAGATTTACTGGCCGCTCAGAGGACTAAGATACTCTTCAGAAGTGAATTGAGAATATTATAATTATGATATTATTATTACAGTAATTTCAGCTCCCTCACTGACCTGTAGATGCATTTTGTTGTTAGCTGCCAGCTCATTATTGATCGCGTATATAAAACGTTCCTCCATTAGCTAGTTAGCATAATGAAGTAAGAGCTGCATGTAATCACTACTGAGCAGCTGCATCAGCAGAAAATTTTTAAATACGTGCTGAATGAATATCTATTAAAAACATATTTGCCAATGCAACTAGCACTATGCTGCTGTCACAGTCAGCAGGCAGCAGCAGACACAGAGGGGCTACCGCAGTAATGGTGCCGCCACAAGATGGCAGTATGCACAAATCGCTCGCCGGATTAGTCTACACAGCATATCGTGCTGTGCTACACAATAGGTTTAGACTGTTAGAGCGGCGAAGAAGAACTGATTTCAGGTCATTTATTACAGGATGCGAGCAAACACCAAAAGCGTGGTTGTAACAGCAAATGTAACTCAGACTCTGATGTTAGTCAGATGGAAACATTTCAGCATTTTGCATTTTGCAGGACAAGCGGACTAAAACAGAAATGTGTTTAGTAAGCACGGTTCAGTTTAAGGGCCTGTGTCCACTAATGGCGTTTTTTGTGCTGGCAGCACCTACTTTCTATACAGAACCGATGCAGTTCAGCGTTTTTCAGCACTCAGCATCCCACGCGCGCATCACTGCCGCGCTCGTCAATGTCGCTTCTCCCTCACCGACCAATCAAAATCAAGAAGGGGCAGGTATTCCAACATCATCTGCGTCAACAACAACAGCGGCGGAGAAGCTAATCCTTTCGTTTTTTCAAGGGTACAATTTCCTGGTGTAGAGCTGCTGCTGATTCCAGGACACGATTCCTTTCCATTGTGTTTGGCTTTTTCAAATTACCATAATTAAAGGCAAATATTAAGCATACAGAGCGACTTCAAACAGAAAATCACTACCAAGGGAAGCAGAAGTGCCATCAGATAACTTTCATCACCAGCAACAGTAAGTGCTGGTGAGAAGCGCTCTGAAATTGAGGTCCTGGGTGCTACCAGCGCAAAAAAAAACGCTGTTAGTGGACACAAGCCCTTGGCCTAGAACTGTTGAATCATTTTCTATCACACTGAAATGGTTAGATTGGGTATGGGACAATACACAAATTTAGGTAACGGAATCGATATTGAGTAAGTAAGAAGCTGTCACGGAGCCTAAAATAAAATATGTACATTTGATCTCTTCTCCTTTTTCTGATTTGAATTAACTTTATTGGTTCTGTCAACAAAAACAAGAGCGACCTGACGAGCTCCTAAGCCAATCGATATGTTGCCAAAGTTGGGAACAGAGAACATCTGCAACTATAGAGGATATTGTTTTATACTCTATGTTGATGGGAATTTTAAAGATAAACTAAAGGATACTGGCTTTAAGAACACTTAACTAGATCAACCAAACAATTAATGTGCAATCTGCAAAATGTAGATAAACTATTTATACATTCAAGATAGAGAGCTGAAATATACCAATGAAACTGCTTCTGTGGAAGGCCGTGGAAAAGCTGCACTCTGCCTTCACCAGGGCCAAGTCATCACCTCCAGTAAAGGTCATGTGCGAGCGTGATGGATGGGCACTGCTGTGGATTTAATTTAAAATAAAGAGCAATAAACACAGGGCTCACGCTGGTGGCACGGGGGATGATAAAGGATCCATTAGTTAAGCAAAGGTCGCGGGCTCCTCCCGTGACAGTGGCTGTCACCGTGGCATCACAAACAGTGACATGGGACCAGGGGCCAGAGAGGGTCACAGGGCGACATGGGCTCCTCAGAGGTTCCTCTCCGTCAGAGCTGTCTGCTTTATCGGGCATGTCAGAGAGGTTCAAGCACTTTGCAATGACCTCCAGGATGGCATAAGGTTGTTATGATTGTCGGACATTGGACAATCAGAAATTAGGATGCATTGTAAATGTCAGGTCATTGGCGTGCACCGGGGGAAATCTGTTTGGGTGGAAACCTTCTTTTCTGTTTTAATTTTAAAAAGCATTTTTAGCATACAGCGGCCCCCGATGGCCTAAATTAAATGAATGTACGCTAAAAGCTAAAGCAAACAGTGCTAATAGTTCCCAATCCCCGTCAAAGCAAACATTTTGATTCACTAACGCACAAACCTGTGTAGCACATGGGTAATTTGCTGCCTTCAAACGCCTCACTAATGGCATCTAATAGTTTCCGTGGGCCAAAACTGTGACAGCATGATGTATTCGGCCAAGCAGCCGAGCTAATGACTGCCATCAAATGTGATTTCACTTTTCAGCCGTGGTTATCTCAGCGGAGCCCAATTTATTTAGTGTCACCTTTTAACTACAGCGTTTGGCAGAGACGCATGGCCAACCAAAACATGAGTGAAGGCTATCTGCTGTTAGCCGAGCGGATTGGCTGGAGCTGGAGAGTCATGTTTGTTTTACAATATGAAGCCTAATGATGCTGTTTCATGCAGAAGGAGGTGATGACAGAGGAGCTGAGAGAGGACGGAGAAAATGTGAAAAAGATGACATTTTTGGGGTTTGGTTGATTGAGAAAAGTTTGATGTGATGGAGGAGTTACCCTCCTGTAATGTGGATTTTGAATTTTGGTATTAATGTTAAATTAAACTCATATCTGTAGCATATCCTATCAAGAACCATACCTGGTTGATCTGAGCTTAACTGTAAAAAATTAAAAATTTACCGAGCCATGACAACAGCACATTTAAGGCAAATTTCAAATATGTGATAGAAATTGTTAAAAAAATAATTTTTGTAAAGTCAAAATGTAGACTCTGTAGGGGCGCCACTGGATTTTATTAAGGCTGTATGGTTTCCGTCTGTAGTCCATTTGTAGACTGAGTAGTATTGTCCAATCACGTATCAGCAGGCTTTGGTGTTTGCAGGTAAAACAGTCCGTGTGGAGAGCAACAGCAGGTGAACGTAATGCGGTGTAATGACATCCTGGCTCCCATCGACAGTGTTCTGACAATGATTTAACTTCTTATTAATCAGGGTTAAGATTTCCGTGACCGTCTTTGATCGATTCCACCTCCGTTCAACAAATGAGCATTTTAACAGTTCTCTTGACAGACCTGACAAAGCTTCATTTTTACTTTTTACAAATCTGCATCATGTTGTTATTTCTGCAAACTTAAGACCCATTAAAGTAAATCACAAATTTTCATACCGCAGCAGTTAGCCAGAGTGAAGCCTCTGTGTAACTTACTATTCACAGTGAAACTGAGACTCACCACAAACCGATGAACGGGGGGATGAAATGAACCAAGGAATGTAATGCAGACACATCTGGAGGGCTGAATTCCACTTCACAAGTTGCTAACTGGACTGTAAACAATGCAGCGCACGGATTGCTAAACGCTGCCTACACAGGAATGCCCAAAAAATTAACTACCAGTGGCTACATCATCAGACGATAGCTGCTGGGTTCTGAGATTGTATTCGACATAAAAGGAAGTCAAAGCTTACAGTTGTTATTCAAAATCTTAAAAAAATAAGCTCCACATCTGCGTCTGCTATTGTTTAGTACATGCCCGCCTTTACTCCCAACACTTTTCTTTGCTTCTTCATTTGCAAAATCCATATATTGGTTTTCCTCAAATGTGGCAAACACAACCACTTCTCCTCTCTTTGTAAACACATGCAAACAACGTCTGAGCAAACACCCTCCCTTTCATTCTGACACGTTCCCTATTTGACTTTCACTTATCAGATGGCTTTTTAAAAGCAAACCTCTCTTTTTTAGGCACTCAAACGCTCACAAGCCTTTATCAGCTTACCATTCATTTACATGTATAATTATCACAGGCGCTTCAGGAGCCGTTTGCTAAAAAGCTTTATGCAAATTGTAATTAACGGTAATTAAAATCCAGGCTGCCTTGAATGGGAGCCGCGGTACCAGTGCATCGTTTACAAATCCAATTGAATCTTATGACTTTACTGTTGGAATCAGCAGGAGGTCTGAGACGGGGCCAACAATGTCCTGTCTGACATTTAGACCGAAGATAACAGCAGTGGAGTCGCATCGTTTTATATTTGGACACGAGCCAACTGTTGATGCTTATCTTTGAATCCCGTAATTATTCCCTCACACAATTAAAGATCCATAAACGCATCATGTGGGGATAAGAAACAAAATGCCCTGGAGTCCTGCTGCAGGATTTACCCTGTAGAAAAAGCCCCTAAACTATTACTTGATTTCAGGAAATGATCTAAAGAGACTCATGTGTGCGTGTATGTATGAATTCAGCTTGTGTATTGTTTCATGATGATCCTTCCTGTTTGACAGTAAAGTGTCTTTCAGTATGTCTAAATGATGCAGATTAGTAAAAGGTAAAAATGCAAGCTTTGTCAGGTCTGTCCTCGAGTGGAGAAATAACAAAATGCTCGTTTGTTGAATGGAGGTCGGATCGATTGTTTCCGATGCATTCAAGGAAGTTGGGAAATCTAAACGCTGAACAACTTGATTGTTTGATCTAGAGCAGATTGTTAGCTAAACTTGCTGCAGTTTAGATAGATTAAGAAGAAGCTAAATCGTCGTCAGATGTCGATGGGAGTCAGGAAGCCGGAACACTTCCCGTAAATTTGGTTGCGCGCCAACAGATCCTACATTTATTTTGTTGAATCTGTAAATAGAGATTAGAGCGACACAGACAAACTTTGTAGGCCGGCATTTGCCAAGTGGTGAACACATTTTGAACATTAATATTGCAGTTGTGTTGCCTGGGCATCATCTTTAGAGTGATGCAAAAAGGAGACATCTGCTGTAAAACAAAAGGGAGAAAATAAAAAGGCTAATAATCTAAAGCGAAGGGAAAGTAACTGCTGTAGTTTGCCCTCACTATAAAGCTAACTGTACTTTCTTCCATTAGGGATCAAAGAAACAAGCCGGTTAGAAAAGCTAATAAACATCAAAAAGAAGCCTTTGTGTAGAGAATAAGGGCCTCCAGTCATGCTTTTTGAAGAGGACATGCTTTTAAATTTGTTACAGATTCGCTCCAGATCTATTCTCTCAAAGGCAAACACGACATGAAATAAAGCCTTTGTTACTTTAAGCGTTGCCAAGTCACACAAACATGACCACATATAAAAGTAACGCATATATATTAAGTATGAACAGCATGACATGAAGCTGGATATTGAACGTGTACAACACATCAAATGTTTGACTTGAACCATCAAACCAGCTTCATCTCCACTATGGAGTATGCTCTGCTTATCTTGTGCACATGCACTGAGATTAGATGCATGTGTTTGGACGTGGTTTTCACTCAGTGTATGTTTGGCCAAAGTGAGAATCTTAAGCTCTGCAAATCCCTCTTAAAACCCTGATGTTGCTGTGAATAAAATCAGATTTGGTTTCTCTGTTAATGGTCGTCGATGATCGTCCAAATGAGTATCTGAAGCAATGTCACATCTTTCTTCATATTTCCTCATCGCTTACACTGACACTAGTAAATCTTAAATTTAATTGTGTGACATTTTGGGGAAAACAATAATTGTTTTATTATGAAGTGTTAGTCAAGTGAAACTCTCATGCTTGTAAGATGAAAATGAAGCTACTGCTAGCAGCATGCCAGCTTTGATTAGCATAGAGATGGGAAACCGGGGAAAGCCAGTATGTTTTCTTCTAAATGTAACAAATCTCTAAAGCTCACTAATTGTCACTCACCTGACCTTACAGATTAAATTGGAACCCATGGCGATAAACGGTAATTGCGGAAGCATGCTTCCCAGATATCCAGACAGTGTTGCATGTGTGACGTCCACGGTTGGCTCTGGTTGTAACTCTTGATTTTCCTCGCTGACGGACGCTTTCCTTTTTAGACTGTTTGCCTTCATCTGAGTGTCAAATTTGTTTTTTTCTTTGGATTTTCACTTATTTTTGAAGTTGTATCTGTAGTCATTGATCTTTTCTTTGTTTGTTCAGCCATAGTAGATTACTGTTTACTCGCAACACTTTCAGAGAGCGGAAAAGCAGCCGCTTTACACACGTGAGCTTGTTCCGTTTGCCAGTGTTGCCAACTGTTTTCCAATGAAAGTCGCCAGTTAACGTCATACGCTAATTTGCATATTGGTGATGTCATCACATTAATTTGCATAACGCTTAGTGGTGGTGAGCAAATGCTGCCCTGAACCAGGCCAGCACCGCCCACCGACCCAGGCCAGCACCGCCTGCGCAGTGCTGCTGCGTGTGGGACAAGAGGAGAAGGGGAGAGAGCAACTCAGAGCAGTTAGCAGAGGAGCAGTGAACTGCAAATATTACAATATAATGTATTTCACTGGTCTGAAAAAGTCGCTAAATTTGTCGCTAGAGGTTTTTTGAAAATAAGTCGCCATGAGGGTCTGAAAAGTCGCTAAATCTAGCGAGAAAGTCGCTGAGTTGGCAACACTGGCGTTAGCTCCGCCTACCCTCTCTGGCAGACCAGCCACTGCTGGGTGATGGAAAACAGGTCACTAACTGGGCACCGCTTGTGATTTTTACCGCTTTCATCAGTGGGCCACAGGCTCAATCACCATTGTGTTGCCTCATTCAGCGACAGTGATTTAACAGACATTTATTTAAATGAAAATCTTCGAGATTATTGCTTTAAACTACTACATTAAGCTAACCAGTGCTACATTAAGCTAACTGGTGCTACATTAAGCTAGCCGGTGCTGTCCAGGTAATGACTGCAAGTAGCTTTGAATTTCAGTCTGTGAATGATTCTAAATAGAAGTCAATATAATGTCAGAAAATAGAAATAAAAAAAGCCAATTTCAGCCTCCAAAGTTAGGTCTTTAAATTGAATGTTTTATCCAACCTACAGTCCCAAATCCTAAACAGTTTTATTCACACTGACAGAAAACAGGAACTAAGCACAGAAAAATGTCACTATCACATTTGTGAAGCAGGAACCAGCAAATCTTTCTTTCTTGAATGACAGAAGAGTGATATCAACCATGTCATCTGGCAGGAAACCAAAAGAACTTGTTTCTTCAAATGTCAAAATACTCCATTAAGAAGTTATTTCTCATAAATTGGTTGACAGACCTTCAAAAACAAATATTATATAAAATATTGAGTAACACAGCTACATGAGAATATTGGTTGACTGTGTCCTGGACTGAACTTGCTCACAGCCTTTAGACCAGAGGGAAACACCTCTCACATTTCAGACACATCCTCCGTATTCCTTCCTAATCCCTTCTCCATTGCTCATCTGTCGGTCAGCCGGGCACATCAGGCCTCGCTCTATAGACTCTATACCCACACGTCTTAGGGCCATTAAACTGTCAGCCAGGATTTACTCAAGATGGGGCGGAGAGAAAAGCCAAGAAATTATCTCCTCCTGCACATGTAAGGGGACAAAGGGGGAAGAAAGGGAGCCACATGGGGGCACGAATGTGGAGAAAAATGCTGGAGAGTAAATAACATGTATGCTCCTTTTGATGGCCAAGCCCGCAGCAGGAGATGATGATGACACAATGGAGCTCAGCTACAAGGAGAATGAGGACTTTGGAAGAAAATGGGGAAAAAAACAGAGAGACGATGGCTTGTTATTACGCTCAGCACATGTGTCCTCACAGCAATGAAGCATAGATGATCTCCGATGAAGAATATCCTGTGTACGCCGTGTTTCTTTTTCATTTTCTTTTCATTAAGACATTTTAAAAAACAGCCTAATTTGATCACTTAAATTAGAGACAGAAAAACAGGGCCATAAAAACAAGATTCTACACAGGAAAAGGAATACTGCTCGAGAGTAAATTATGTGGCAAAAGTACACACTCTGTCGACTTATTCATAAGCCTCCCTATCACCACAACACACACACACAGGGTGGAACAAGGTGTGACGGACTGAACGAGGCCAAGGAAGTGTGTATTCATGGCTCTATCAGGATCCCACCTCTCATAAGGCATCATCTGCTCACTTACGTGTGTAATACTGACAGCCAGAATAATAATGGCCGACACACATCAGTGAAGGAGCCGCTGGACCTCTCACAGCACAGAATGTAGCGCACTTGTTTACCTTGCAGATTTTCTCCGAAACGTTGGGTCAGCAGAGCTCGAAGGATACTCATCAGACCCAAACCTGCTCACGGGAAGGTGGTGTGCGCTGCCGCCAACGAGACAGATGCTAATGATCACACATTACCGCTCGCTGTGAGGATTTCGTGGTGGAAGCTTTACTGACACAAAGCACTGAGAACATCATTTTATGAGCTGAAATGAGCTAAATTAAGCCATTTAAAGTGGGAGGGCTTTACCAATAGCAATTCCAGTGTTGTTCAGTCAGAGCCGTTGGGGTTTGTTCATATTTGAGAAATCTGGTAGAGTTTGTGTGCTGGGTGCAATGCTTGAAAAAAGAAAATCAGATAAATACTCAGTGACACCATCCTGGCAGTTACTATGCAATTCATTGAAAGAATAATATAAATGTAATCATCATCTTGTTGAGTTACATGACATCGTTGCTATCACTTTCATGTTAGTATGGTAAGCTGCTGGTGGTTAGCTTAGCTTAGCAAAGCAAGACTTGAACCAGCTAGCCTGACTCTGTTTAAAGAATAAGAAATGAACCTACCAGTTGGCTATGTCTGAAGCTTGGTAATTAAATCTAGTCTTCGGACCACACAGAGCACCTTTACACTACGTGTCACATTCACCCTTTCACACACTGATCCATAAACTGATGGCATAGGCTGCAAAGTGCCGATGTCCAATCAGAATCTGACCATTCACGCAGTCACACACCGAGGGCTGTGCCCTCAGGAGCAATTTGGGGTACGGTATCTTGCCCAAGGACACTTCGACATGTAGACTGCAGCAGCCGGGGATCGAACCTTCCGATTGAAGACGACCGACTGTCAGCGACCTACCACTAACCCACAGCTGCACCCTATTACCCCTATCTAACTCTCCCTAAGAAAGTGAGAAATGAGCCAACAAGAACTCGCGATGTCTTACTTGAGTTCATTCCAAAGCACGGTAAATTATTTTTAATGTCTCTGTTTAATCCTGACCATCTTTAATTAGAGGTCTTAGTCACAACAGGTTTGGAACAAAATTGTACAATTAATTAATTTAGTAGAAATAAAATTCACTTAATTTCTATGGCACACACAGGCACACCTTATTCAGCCCATTGAAATAGTAAATGTTACTTCTAAATGTGTAGTAGAGGTGTTGGCTAAATATTATGTTCATTTTGGTGTTCAGAGTCATTCAGTCTGCAACAGTTTTCAAAATCAATACCACCAACCTTATGAGGACTGTTTTAACTTGTGTCATAGCTATCACGTTTTTTTTGTCTTTTTAATATTCAATTATTGAATATTTTTATATGATACAGCTGCTTTTAAATACTATCTATCACTATAATTTAATATCCTTCCTGTAATGCAAATAAGATCTTGCTCGGTGAGTTTTTGAAGCTTTTCATTCACAATATCTTCTTGCAGAATATCCTATTTTAGTACCTTTTTATAGGCAATTTAATTTGGGATTTGTGTCTGGCTCCCTCCCTCCACTGCACCTACAGATATAAAATAACCTTTATTAAAATAACCTGATTCTACCGAGCCTGACATGCGACAAACAGACACCTTTAGGCTGATGTATTCTGTTACTGTGCATTGTCAGCTTATCACAGGGAAAGGGAGGAATAGGCAGATTTAAGAAGATCAATCACTGATGCAGCACACCTTTCTATGGAAGGAATTATGAAAGTCTGTAATTGTTATTCATGAAAAACACAATCTGACAAAGTAAGAATTTCCTGCCCACGATGGGCTCGCCGAGAGGTGGAGCGAAAGAACATGCTCCGCTTTATTGACAGCCCAGGGGAACACGATTCCCTCCAATGAATATCATTTGGCATATTCCCGTCCCACGCCTTCAATAATTTACAGTATTGATTTGAAACAAAGTCATCCACTGTGAAGTGGATAGAGGAGTACAGTGCTTTCATTTAATGCTTTAGTGATCTGCGGCTTCTGATTTGGAACACAACCAACAACAAAGGAACAGGCGTCTGAGTTCAGCCTGTGGGGAGCAGTGACACGGGCGTGCGGCAGTGTGAAATAGGGACTCTGCTTCTTCACCACTGATGCTTCACATGTGACATCCTGATAGCACCAAGCGGCATGATGAAATGCATTATGGGACAAATAAACAACATCAAAAGAGATCACTTAATCCACATTTTTGGGAAAAATCCTTCAAGTTATTAATGATATCGCTTCTTTTCTGTGGCATTTCCAATCAATTACAGATTGTATCCAGGTGATTTAATTCGATTTGGAGTTGCGGTGGAGCGTTTTCGGGATGCGCGGCATTAATCAAAGAATTATGCGGAGTGAAACACAGGGGAGGCCTGTTGTCACTGTTACAGCCAAATCAATCAGGCGCTGCTGAGCCCCCCTGTGAGCACGGAGGCCATTTTTATTCTCCTGGTATCTCCTCATCTCTGCGTGTATACAAAAGCAACAAACAGCCTTTGTTTCAGCACTGTCTTTTCTTATACGTCAAAGAATAATAGATACATTTTAAGAGCCTATTTTTTTTTAAACTAAATGAGTCGATTCAGAAGTAGAATTAATGCATACTCTTTTCCTACACCTGGAATACATGTCCTCTTTTTGTGAATGACTCATTCTTTATCAAGCAGCTCAGCAGACTTCCTGTATCATCTCCTGTATGAGTTATAGAGCAAGCTGCTTCCTCTGTCCCCCCTGGCACTTCAGAATAAAAGGCTTATAGCATTTTTTAAATTATTATTAGGAATATCAAACACCTTATATCCTCTTCCACGAGCCCACCGGTGAATTAAACTCATCGCTCTCATCTTGATGGCTCTCATTCTTCTACTTCCAGGAAGACTGATGCTGCAGCTCGCCAGGTCATAGTCAGTCTTATTCCACCACCCACTTGGCGTGTGTGCGTGCAGGGCTGTGTGTGGCGGCTGTGTGTGCAGTAGGCAGGCGTCTGTGTAGCCAAAATATTAAACAGTTATTTCCCCAGGTCCGACCTCCGTGCGTTCAAAGTTGCATGTGTGTAGTAAAATGCGAGCGTGCTCATAATTCACATCTGGAGCTTTTCCAAGATTCTTATCTAACCGCGGAGCAATTAGCACAGCGCTCCAAAACTGTACAGCTTATCTGATCCCTCTGCTAATATCACATTTAAATGAAAGCTAAATAAAAGGTCACCAAGGGGCAATGTCTTTCTCCTACTGCACATGATTATCTAATATATACAGCATGGCACAGACCCTCACTTGGCTTCCGCACAGTACGAACATGTGATACAAATCAGTGGAAGCAGAGGATTTTTGTGCGCTGTCTGAACCTGCTCCATGCTAAATCATGTGGAAAGCCTTCTCTTTCTTCTGCTCCACCAGGAGAAATCCAACAGCAATCCCCCTGAGATGTGACTCCATTCACACCTCTGAATGACACTCACTTCATCCAGACTGGGATGAGGAGTATGAATTATTAAATCCAAGCGCCGTCTATCCTCCCCACTTCATGAGAAACCCCCCTCAGTGACAGCCAGGCGCGTTCAGCGCCACCAAACGATCTTTGAAAAAGAGATAACATTCTGACAAACAGTTCGCTAATAACCCAAAGTGATCCTTTTTTAATTTGACTGAATCGCATGAAGCCCCTCTTATCGACAGTGTCATATGTTCTGTGTGATGCCTCTCCAACAACAGGCTCCCAGCAGGGGAGCGGAGGATTAGAGGAGGATTCTTGTGACATCTTTGGAAAGCGCGCTGCACAGCCAGCTGTCTGCAGTCTGCTGGCAGAGGCTGCAGCCCGCTCAGGTCCAGGCCTCTGACTGAGGCGCACGCAGGCCGAGCAGCCAGCTGCCCAGTAATTAGTCTATTAAAATGGAGATCCAGGTACAAGTAGAGCAGCAATATGAAGATCAACCACGTTTATATCTTAAGCCCTCGGCAATGTCAAAGTGGATTTGTAAGGAAGGTCTTTCTTCTTCTCCCGTCAGATCGTCCAATCAGATCTTAGAGCAGCTGTAGTAAAATCATACCAGATTGTATCATTCAGCTAAATGTAGATGGAGGCCATACAGTTGAGTTTGGCCAACATTCAAGTGAATATAGTCCTGCTCCGTATGTCAGCTTTGGAAAGTGCTTGGAACAAGTTTTTTGCTAGTTTGTCAGTTGTGAAATTACTAGGTAATATTAGCTAATGCTAATGCTACCAGCTAATACAACAGACCTGAAGTTAACCCCACCTTCACGTAGGCCTTCATTTTCAGGTTTTATTGAAAAGGATTATTTTGGGGATTTAGTTGTTTTTTTATATGTTAAGCATCAAGCACTTCTCATGGGATTTTGGTACCAGTACAACCCAAGCAACTAGTGCAAAACTGGCGTTCATAGCGCAGACAGGGCCTGAAAAAGGGGCAATAATCTGTATTACAAAGTCAGTATACCATTATTATGAAGCTTTTTTTAAGGTTACAGAGCTGCATGATGTAAAAGTGAAAAGGAACCGGGGTTTATTTTCATTATGATTTAAGAAATAACTCTCATAGCCAGTACAGTTCAGGATATTATGTCCATCACAACTTCCCAGAGTCTAAGTTGATGTCTTCAAGTTGCTTGTTTTGTACGAAGATAAATATTCTACACTAATAAAAAGGAAGCAAAACGCTGAAAACAGCAAATATTCAACATTTTTACTCAATAATTGACAAATTGTTATCAAAATTGTTAAAGATTTTGTAAATCAATGAAGTGACGAGTATTTTCAGCACTACTAGTTTTGTTATACATCATGTGAACCAGTTTCACATTGATAAAATAACCCAGGCATGTACAGAAACCACCAGCAGCGTGGCATCATTAACTGGAGCAGCGGAGACCATCCCTCTCCTTGAGGAATTGCTGCCCGCTGCACATCAGTTACAGAGGAGACATCAGTCTCTGGTATAACAATGTTGAATCGCCAGCTGTATCAACCGCCTGGAACGACAAAATTAAGCTCCTAAATTTCCCTAACAGTGTCTGATGAGTGATGAATCTCTCGGGCTCGCGGGCACTCTCATTCTTTACAGACGACACCGTGATTGTCTTTAGATGACTCTCTGTGTGACACACAGACTGATGGACTGAACTGTATACGTGTATTAAGAAGGGGAATAGAGCAATTTAAAACTAAGATTGTGCAATATGAAATGATGCACAGTGTATCTTTATTTCTGTTGGACTTATTAACAACACATTATGGTGGTCAAAGGTTGGCGTGTGTGATCTGAATAAATCCACTTTAAATGCAGCAGCTGTTTCTGAGGACGCTAAGCCAGGTAGCTCTCATTAATGAAGAGTGCATTAGAGTGTGGATTGGAGAGTGCAAATGAACAGAACAGATACATTAAGTATTGATTTACACAGAGGTGCATGCTAAAAAGCGCAGGGGAAATACTGATTGGAAAGAAACAAACCAGCACTTCCATCAAAAAGGATTCTAGAAAGCGTGAGCGTTGTTTTTAATGAGCGTCGCAGAGAAGCGAGCTGATGGTTGTGGAGTTTAATGATCACGGATTGTTCAGGTTAATTCTCCCCTGCACTAATCTCCCTTCCCTGCTTCGGTTGGCACTTGAGTGAGGAGCTGAAAGTAGAGCACTAATGATGTACATTTAACTCATGACCCGGACAGACACGCCAGCCGTTCTCTTTGACTTCAGAACATGGGATGAAAAATTTACATTCTAGATCACCTCAATCAATACTCCCATTAAGCCCAAATCAATTGACCATTAACAAGCTGTTCCTCAGAAAACCGCCGGCCAAAGATCGCGTCTGACTGGTTATGTAGAGCAAAGAACGCGCAATGTAAAACCATGGAGTCAATTATGAGACACGGATCTGGAGCCAGGCTTGGCATATGTTTTAAAAATGGCGAACCTACTTTATTTGATGCTGAAGGTCATCACATTAATTTTCTCTCGCTCACAAACATGTCAATCTGAGCATGAATATTTAATGACCCTGAGAAAAGGTCTCAAACAGGCTGACAGTGTGTTAATGCACCTCAAACTCTACCAAGTCAAGTACTCAAGCTGTATGTGCAAGACTTGAGTGCGGTCAACTGGAGAAGCAGAAATTATGTACCAAACTCCTTATTTAAAAAATGGTAAACTAACTCGTTTTGACAACCAACTGAAGCTTTATTGATGCTTTATGTTTTAGGGACTGTACGCCAGTTACAAGGGACCAAGAGAATGTCAAAAGGGGGGGAAGGGTACTACAGCTTTCCTTTTGGATGAAGGCCGGGAGTGACTTCTCTTGGAGGAGCAGGAGTGGGTCTTTTCTTTTCTTCTCCTAAATTCAGATTTTGTTTCAGAATTCCTTCTTCAATAATTGCATCAAGAACTTTTACTTCTGCCATCCCTCATTGGTGCCACATGAAGAGGACAACAGCTCAGATTTTATGAATGTGTACATAGGAGTTGCACATAAAGTGGTTCCATTAAAAAAACTGTTTTGAATTGGGGTAAAGGATGAAATGGTCTTACATTTTCCTCCAACACCTTTTCCTAACTGTTAAGCCAGAGATATACATGCTTTAAACTACATGTTTGCACGCAAATAATGGTTCCCCGGCCTGCCCTGTGTCTATTTGGTGAGTAGACTGTGCACATCCTCAAAAAGTACCACTATGCTGACGCAAGATGCAATGTTCACATGAATGGTAGGGGCAGTGTAGAGGCCGAGGGGATACGACAGGGTCACACAGCAGCAGGGACAGCAAGGGCAAATGTTTTGAAGACAGGCTGACCAAGTCGGTAATTATCCACATCTGTACGATGTGTCATCGCCACTGCACAGCAACAAACATGCCTGTCAAAACAGCTGGAGACATTTAAGTTCCACTTTAGAAGTTGACTTCGAAACCTGCAAAACTAATTGGAAACGAGTACGGGACCGTAACATCCATGCACAGAGGAAAATGTTGGAGAAACAGAGTAGGGGGGTGCAGATGGTGTGTTCTGTCCACCACATAAAGTCGCTTTTTCTGCTGTGATCTCAGAATTCACATAATACTAACGTCCTCGAGTGTCGCCATGTCTGTTGTTTACATCCCACACATACGGTACTTGCATACGGCCTGAGCTCTCGGGTGTGCCCTCTATAGGCTTCCTCCAGTAACACGCGTGGTACAGAGCCAAGTATGTGAACAATTACATTCATGACGCAGCCAGTTGTTTGCGCTAAACGCAAGGTTAAAAAGCGAGTATATATCCAGCCTTATGTGTGGCCCTGTTCTCTCTTGCTGTCTCTCTGGTCTCCCTCCACCTTCTGCGTGCTGCGCACCTGAATGCAATGAGTGCTCAGGGAGGGGGAGGACATATAGAGGTTCAGTGAGAGTAGAGACGAGGGGGGCGCACACGTTGGACAGACCTCACATGTGCTCATTGGAAAAAAATTAAACTATCTGGTGTTCGCTTGCTTGGGCGTTCGCATCACTTCCAGTTAGGAATCAGTGTTCAAAAAACATCAACAACCCTGTAGAATACTTTTTGTACAGGTTAAACATAAGGTTCAACACTGCTCACCACCCTGACAGTGGTGTCAAAACTGAATCTAGTAACACACACCTTCTAAATGCCATTTAAATAGGTACAAGAAGACTAATCCATCTCTAATCTCCATATAGAAGACATGTACACAAAGTGAACAGAGAGATGGTTTTATCCACGTACGCACTCTTCCACTGTCTGGCCTTCAGAGGTGTGTGTGCGGAGATAAACGAGGTGGAAGGGGGATTAAAACGTCCCAAACATTCGGCCTGTTTAATTGAAACCTCCCCTGGGACAGCGCGGAGGGGACGAGAGGGCGGAGAGGCTGTCTGGGGAGCCACCGCTGGGTAGGTGAATCCATTCCCTCATCGCCTCTCAATAGGAGATGATGAATAGTGTGACATCAGAATCCCGCGGGGAGCAGGGGTGTGCCGCTGTCCCGCTGAAACAACCGAACGCTATGTGGCCTTCATGGAGAGATGGAGTGTGTGGGGGCGGGGCCTGGCTGTGATCAATGATTCATCAAAACATTAAAAGCATTTAATGCAAAAACGTTTTTTTGACAGGCCAATTGAAGCATCGGTCTGACAGTAAACTGCTCAACACAAAACTTACTGGAAAAAATATTAAAGGGGCAGTCCGCCAAATTTACACATGAAGGAGTACTGTTTAGTTTGTGAGAACAGCTGTTTGAAGTATTCGAATGTAATGGCTAATGTCACCCTTGTAATGTCATCAGGGTCATCTTGCCCTCGAGTAAGAGACAATTTTTAGCAGAAAGCTAGCATTTAAACTGGGGTTCTATCTATGATGCATCATGGGAAGTGTAGGATCCAGGGTTTTTGGAGTTTGGACTGCAATAGGAAACAGTTTTTTGCCTCTGTTGCGTGAAATTTGGGCGCTCTTTTCTAGTCCTTTAACTTTCTAGAACTAAAATACACAATTCTGATGATCTTTAAATGAACAATGAAAATAGTGTGTAGTTTAAAGGAGCAGTTCGCCCCTGGAAAAAGCCACTGTCAGTCAAAGCTGGTGTTCTCTGTAATCGATAGAAGCAATAACATTTGAAATTGGCGCCATAGCTGTGGAGAAACAGCTCGTGGTTTCGCCCATTCTTTATTCATACAACACCCAGCGTGCATTGCGCCCCTCCCTATGAAAGGAACGGCCCAGCGAGAGACGCTGGAGTGAAATACTACTGTTTTCACTGCAGGCAATGGCTCAGAGCGGTAAAGAAGGTATGAAATATATTGATGGATCGTCTAAAAAATATTAAGGTGTGCAGTCGACATTTCAGACCTGACGATTATGAACGAGACATGACATCGGAGGCGGCCGTCCTATAGATAGAGGAAGTGTAGTTTAGCGAGCTCCCTGGCCTCCGCCAGATGACACGTTTTACGTAGTCTGGCGGAGGTTTTCAGGGCCCATTGGAGAAGCGGATAGCGTCCTCCAAAGGCACAGAGCAAAATTGCATTTTTTTCCAACCATAATGGCATTAGCTCCACATAATAGCATGATAGGACTGAGGTTGAAAATCGGCGAACTGGCCCTTTAAGATGGTTAGAAGAAATAATCCTCTGACAAAGACCAGTGTAGTATCAGATCTACTGTGCTGCCCCTCCCTCCTCTCACAGAGCACTGAACCATGTGACTGACACTGCTGACTGATGGCTTTTGTCAAATCAATGAGATGTGAACAAGTGCTGTGATAATGTTGTTAGCAGCATCATTTTCTTTTGTTCGTGGTTGAGCAGGTGATTGATGGAGGGGGATGGCCATTTTTTGTCCAAGGTCAAGAAGAGAACTGAGTGGCATGGATATAAACTTGCTGTGCAGTCGGTGTCCTTGAACGTGCAACAGAAGGAAAGAGCAAACGTGACAACCGCTGACACATCAGTTTTAAAATGAACTGTGAAACCGGTGGATTTAATGAGGATTTATCTTATTTTAACAAATATTTTAAGCATTAGTGGGAGATCTAACTTTCAGCCGGTGTGTAAGGACGTGTGAATCAAACAGATGTCGTCAGATAGGGAGTCATTGCTGTGAGATAATCTTCACTGACACATCAGGGCGGCTCAATGCATCCAACATGTGAAAAGCCCGGAAACAAAGGCATAAATGGTTTCACAGACCTCATGTCCATTAAATGCTGAGAAAATTGCACCTAGCTTTGATCACAGAAGAGGGGGTGTCCATCACGGAGGGAGTCACAAAGACTAACAGCTTTCATTTGATGAAAAGGAGCCTCTCTGAATCCCTTAATGGCGAGTTAATATAGCTATAATGATTCCAGGTACAGGTGTCATAGCACACAGTTAAATGGTTGAAACTTACCTTTATTATAATCCCTGCTGTGTTAATTATGCCTTCTGGGAAAAACTTTATTACAGGAATTCTGGGAAAAACTTCTAAACAGCAGCTTCAAACGATTCATGAAGATGATTGTTTCACTGTTTCCGTTTCCACGTGGCTCTGTTTGTGCGATTGTGTGGGTGTTAAACTCCTGTCACTCTTACTTCACACCAAACTCACTGGTGTATTCTCTCGTTTGGATTTTTAATTAGCTAAACCGAGAATATTAATGAGATGAGAAAATACTTTTCTTTTTGTTAAACAGATTAGAGATGCTTACTCGATTCTCAATTAGCTGCTTAAATTAAGCTGTATGCGCTTGTTTGTGTGTGTGAGCCCAGCTTGTTCCAAAGCTAATACTCGGTATGCAAATGTTGAAAACAGCGGCGTGGGGTAATGCAATGAGAGCAGACAAATGAATGAGTTTTAGCGCCTTTGATCAACAGAGAAGGAAAGCATGGCGGCCATTTTTAAAGAGAAAGTTTGAGGAATTGTTGTTGGAGCATCAGGAGATCAGGGACTACTTTTCCTCGGGGAAGGCTTTGGTTAAGCAGTTATATCAACAAATGAATCTTGGGATTTGAAGCGAGGTGTAATAGAGGAAAAGCTCTTACCAAACTAAAGTGCATTTAAGTTTTCCCTCTACATTTTCTTATTAAAAAACTAAATTACTTTAAATTGAGAAGAAAATTGTGTTATTGGGTAGACATGCAATTGATTTCTTTAGGAACATATAGCTTTTAAATGGGTCGTTTTATTGCAAAATTATACGTTTTCTTCAAATTAAATCATATATGTGCAAATTGTTTGTGCATGCCCCTAAAACATACATGCATAACAAAATACAACATAATTACATTTGTACAGAATGTGTAGTTCATTATCATGATTAGCAGGTTGTTGAATTTAGCACCACTAAGTCAGAGTATTGTTTCCATTATCCTCCCAGTGAGAGACAGCACGCTGTAATGGATCATTAAAAAACATGCAGGCTGGAAAATGACATTTCACTTCTGCTCTTAACCATCTGGTGGCACTCTTCCAGCTTTCAAAGACCCAGGAGTGCGCTTCATGTTCAGTCCCATCATGGGACCAAAAGCTGCTGCGCCCACTGAACAAAGGCTTTTGAGATGGAGATCGCATTCACTTTATCCTTCCTGTAACGCTCTCTCAATCAGATACAGCATCTGTGTACAGCACAGTTCCTGTTTACACGCCTCATGATCCTTTGTGCTTTTATTGTGAAAGTCTTTGACCGGTTTAAATGCAGCCAATTCAGAGTGGATCTGTGACAACCGTGCTGTGATTAATGAGATGCGTCGTTGAATGATTATATCAGCGATGAAGACCAGCTCTGTGAATGATTTCCACATTACAATTCATTAAGCTAATTTAGTGAGAGGTTTCATTATTGTCAGATGGAAAGAGAGATCACAGTCGTTCAGATTACATCTCTTTCTCTGGATAATTGTTACAGTTTCCTCCTATTGTTTTTTTTTCTCTGTAGATTCATGTTTTATTGACAAGACACATCAGAAAACATTACTAACTACTGCTAAAAAAGTCTGAAATGATCCACTTTTTCCATTTAAATTTGGTAATGTTTTCATCTTTTACTTGGTTTTGTTCAAAGTATCCTCATTAATGAGGCGGTGTTTGGACACTGGAGTTAATGCAGCCCTTATGGCAGCTGTCCTTTGTGTGACATGATCATTTCGCACCATGAGCTAATGTCTTCCACAGAATCCGAATGGCCCTTGTTGTGAAAGGACTTACGCTCTTCTCCCCGAGTGGCAGCGACCCCCCCTCTCCCTCCACGCCCTCTGTTTTGACTGTCAGCAGCCCCTCCCTCTCCTCCCCTCCCCTCCTCGGCCCTAATGAGCCATCTCCTGGGGCAGGGCTTTACCCCCGCTAGGGGTAAAGAGGCCATCATGTTGCTCATCTAAAGACGACACATAGCCATGACTTCCCCCTAATTGTGCGCTTGTGTTGGCTCATTTGTTTTCGTCTTTTAAAAATTCACCCCCATATTTTCCCCCTCCCCACTGATAGACCGGATGAAGCACATTCGGGGGGGGGGGCAGATTGTTTGTGGTGGCTCAGGAGGGCTTTGAGGCCTCTCTCTCTGATGTATGGAAACACCCACAGACACACAGTAAAGGCAGACTTTTAAAGCACAATGGAAATATTAAACATAAACATTCTTCATTATGCATACACGCAGACAAACACACACACACACACACAGCAGTGAAACCCCCCTGGGACTGTTGCGTCTGTGGCAAATTTCAAAGTAGTGAACATCAAACCCAGACTGCCTGCGACCTGTAGGAGGGGAGACCTTTAGCTGGCACATTAAATATTGATGCGGTAAACTTATGCAGATTGTTTATTGAGCGGTTTCAGAGAGGAAACGGGGGAAGGAGTTGAAAAAAAACAAAAACAATCACGGCTGTCTGGCCAAATCAACTCTTCGTGTAATTAGTCTGATTTCTGAATAGAGTTTAAAAGCACTTCCTCTTCATGACAGTCGGGTCGTAATCCAGGAAACAAACAAACAATCGAGAGGCTAACTCAAACACACGCTGCCTCGTTGAAGCGCTCCTCCAGACTCATTCTTCAGTTTGCACAGGATGCTTCCATAAACGCAGACACAATTAGTGTGTAATACCTCAATCACGCACAATTAAGGCTGATTCAATGTAAACACCGCTCCCCCTCCCTCCCCTTAGTCACTTGACTCGGCTGTGACGTTTGCCAGGTGGTGTTTGCCTTCACCCTGCACAGACTATTATTACTCTAATGCTCCTGAAGCCTCCTGCTTATGTGAATGAAGGTAATTAGGACATAAGAAGGCTTCAACTCAAAATGGATTGTAGACATGTATTGTGTGTTTTTTTTGGGGGGGGGGGGGGGGGTTTGCATTTTATTTACATTGAAATCCCTATGGGCTGAAACATGGCATATTATTGGACTGACGCACTGTATTTTCAGTGGGAATATTCAGTTATAATAGAAAAATAACATCTGAGACAATGGGATCATCCTCATTCAGGGATGGGTCCTGATTTACGAATATTCGAATAGTCATTAATTTATAAAACAATCAGGCTGCATCTTTCGAAGGATGTATATGAAGGCCGACTGCGTTACAGCGCCGCGTCAAAGGCTGTCTCGTTTTAAAGGCTCCTTCAGATGCGGCCAACAAATGCGTCCTCCTTTTCCCCGCCCACGAAGGATCCAACAGGTGCATCCTTCGCTGCCCAGCATGCGCGCCAATTCAAACAAGATGGCGGACTCTTAAACAGCAGAGGAATACACTTTTAAATGTAAACGTTTTTGGTTTCAACTCAGTTGATCAGCTATCAATACAAATGTTAAAAATAACAAAAAGGGGCCTTGAAACAAATTATCTTTAAAATAACAGGTTAGCTTACGTGACGTAAGTTATGTTAGCTAGTTAGCCCGCTAGCCACCTGTTGCTAGGCGACAGAAGCGGCGTTTGGTGAGGAAATGGTACAGGCGGGAACAGCTGGTGACTCAAACAGGAAATCCTCCATTCGGCCTTAGTGGTCTACGCCGGCTACGAATGACTCATCCTTTGTAGACTGCGTCCTTCGAAGGATGCAGCCCATGAATTGAGACACAGCTGCTATGAGATTCAGAACCAGAGAAAAATACAGAGACTTTTTCAGCCGTCAAAGAGTTGTGTGTGGACCTTGACGAAAAAATAAACGAAAAATAGGTCAAGTGCAAACTTTGCCTGGTGAAACTCGCATGTCATGAGTCTGCAACAACTTTGCACAGTAATTTGACGGTGAAATAGAACCAACAGTTGTGAAAAGAAATGGGTCTTGTGCTTTCCATGTCTGCGTGTCTAGGTTGACATTTTGAAATGTCTTGTTTTCTACAGTCTTAAACTGTCTGAAAGCCAAAGATGTTCAGTTTACAATCAGAGAAACAAAAACCAAAAATCCACAGTGGAAGCATAAATAAGCGAGGGAGTGAAGAAGTCATAATCTAATTTTCAATAGGTCCCACAAGGCTGACACACTACATCTCAAAGTGGTGACAACTAACGTTCAACACTGCAGTGGATAGAAAACGCTGCACTAAGCTGCAATTATTTCTACTTGCTTGACTTTATCTACGCTATATCTAAAAGCACATGGACAGCAAATATTCACCCTTAGATTTAAGTCTTTAAAGAGGCGATACGCCGTCTTAGATGTGTTCAGATCTGCATTTATGCATCATTATGTCACCATCAACCCGCTTTGAAAGGGTCTGACAGCATCATTAACTCCATCCACTCAGGACGTTAACTGATCTTGGCCAGAGATTTCGCTTTCTTTTCTCTCTTTATTAATTACCCCGTCATTAGACGAGATAAAGCCCAGACCATCAGTCAATCTGTAAATATTAGATTAGCCTACATTTGTAAAGCGATGGAGTAATCTTCATGCTCCTCTGACAATCGTTATCCTGAGATATAAAAATTAGATGCTGAGACAATCACAGTTGGAAAATGATGCTGATTGTGCCGGTACGAACTGACTGAGTAAGCAGCTGACGGATAGATTAACGCGTTTAGATGTTTGAGATGTTAAATTGTGCAAAAATGTATCTCATGTTTAATTTTTGGTTTTCTATTTAAGCAAGAAAATATACCAATCAGTTATAACATTATGACCAGTGGATGGGATTTGCTAGGCAGCAAGTAAAACATTTTGTCCTCAAAGTTAATGTTTTGAAAGCAGGAAAAATGGGTGAGCGGGAGGATGTGAGCGACTTTGACGAGGGCCAGATTGTGATGGCTTGATGACTGGGTCAGAGCATCTCAAGAACTGCAGCTCTTGTGGGGTGTTCCCAGTCTGCAGTGGTCAGCACCGATCAAAAGTGGTCCAAGGAAGGAAAAGCAGTGAACCAGTGACAGCGTCATGGGTGGCCAAGGCTCATTGATGCACGTGGGGAGTGATGGCCAATGTGGTCTGATTCAACAGAAGATCTACTGTAGCTCAAACTGCTAGTGCATCGTAGTTCGTTGTGTATGTGGCGGCATAGCTGCAGACCAGTCAGGGTGCCCATGCTGACCCCAGTCCACCGCAGATAGTGCCCACAATGGGCACATGAGCATCAGAACTGGACCACGGAAAAACAGAAGAAGGTGGCCTGGTTTGATGAATCATGTTTTCTGTTACATCTTGTGGATGGCCGGGTGCGTGTGCGTCGCTTACCTAGGGAAGACATGGCACCAGGATGCACTATGGGAAGAAGGCAAGCTGGCGGAGGCAGTGTGATGCTTTGGGCAATGTTCTGCTGGGAAACCTTGGGTCCTGCCATTCACGCGGCACTTTGACACGTAACACCTACCTAAACATTGTTACAGACCAAATATACCCCTTCATGAAACGGTATTCCCTATTGGCAGTGGCCTCTTGCAGCAGGATAATAATCCCTGCCACACTGCAAACATGGTTCAGGAATGGTTTGAGGAACACGACACTAAGTTCAAGGTGTTGACTTGGCATCCAAATTCACCAGATCTCAATCCAGTCGAGCATCTGTGGGATGTGCTGGACAAACAAGTCTGATCCATGGAGGCCCCACCTCGCAACAGGATCAACGTCTTGTCTTGGTGCCAGATACTGTCACAGTTCATGTGTTTGGATTATTTTATTTGGATATTTTGTCCGACTTGTGTTTCCTGTATTTTATTTTGTCACTCACATCCGTCTCATTCCATTTCATCTCTTCACTTCCCTGTGTGGTTCCTGCTCCTTTGATTACCTGCAATCACCCTCATGCGTTTCACCTGTGTCTGATTGTCTCCCCCTCCCCTTGGGTATTTAAGCCTCAGTCTGTGTCTTCCCCAGTGCCAATTTGTTAGTCTTTGTACTTCCTTCCAGCATTCCCAGTGTTTCATCCTCGTGTTTCCTTGTGTTTTTGACCCATTTTTCTGATATTTGGTTTTTGATTCTTGCCTGCTCCTTTGGAGCTGTTTTTGCCTCGCTGTCTTTTTGTGTGCCGACCAGTTTTTCTGGATTAAAGACCACTGAACTTTTATCTGTGTCCAGTCTGCATTTTGAGTCCTTGCCCTTTTGTGGTTCAGATGTAACACATACCTCAGCACACCTTCAGGTCTAGTGGAGTCCATGCCTCGACGGGTCAGGGTTGTTTTGGTGGCAAATAGGGGACCTACACAATATTAGGCAGGTGGTCATAATGTTATGGCTGATAGGTGTATAACTGCTTATTAAAAAGGAACAGACTGCATTATGTTTCATGGCTGATGAGGAAATTACTTTTTCTCGATCACAATCACGTTACAAAAGCTGTTGAATTTAACATAAATTGCATTTTAAGTACACGAGCGTGAGGCTCCAGCAGACAGACAGATATCGATGTCAGCTTCCTGTACAAGACACATCCGACTGTCAAACAGCGCTGAGATGTAAATTAATCTGACAGTGTTTAATTAAGTGAGCGAGGCTGTTTTACAGTTAGACTCTGAGCGGCGATGTGGAGGAGGAATGAGGGTTTGGAGGTGAAAGAACGAGCAGAAACAACACGATGACTCAAACCGTGCACAATGTAAAGAGGAAGGAAGGGATCTGTTTCTGTCACTTTCTTAGAAAAGTATTCAAAACTCTGCTCTCTTATTGCTCATCTCCACGTTAATGTCACCTTCCACGATGCAATTTACAGCCTTTTTCAAACCTCAAATCTATCCATCTGTGATATTAGAGACCAAATCCAATTTGCAGTGAAGATTTACGCTATTCAGGCTCACTGTGTGATACTCTGATGGATGAAATGTGATAGAAATCAGTAAACACACTCAGGTGAGTCACCTAGATTAGATACAGGAGGCTGATATGGTCTCTGGTGCCGGCGCTGTCTGGCTGCTGTCGTCAGCCCAGCATTACACTGTTGTGGCATGTCCTGACCTTCTGCTCATCCAGCCAGCCCCGCATGGGTGCGAGGCTGGGATTGTGTCCAAGCCAGGCAGCGCCGTGCGGTTAATCCCAATGAAACTACACTGGCGCATAGCTGCAAGGTCGCAGGCTGACTGAGGCAGAGCCTGGGCTCCAAATTCACTGCGATGTTCCCGCTTTATCCCAGAGAGCTGCAACAGTAGATAAATACAGAAAGATAAAGAGGGAGACAGCGATACAGTGTTTTTGCCTCAGGTGAGACACCTGTTACTGTCTCGACATGACAGAGAAAATAGAGATCAGAAGAAGAAGCTCGGGAGAATGGGCTTTTGTGTGTGCATAGCTGAGCTCCTATCGCTGACAATTGTTCATAAGCTCTTTTGTCGGGTTTGTGTTCACATCTGCATAGCCGTTTTGGAGCCCATGTGGGCACGCTCGTATGATCACACACTCAATCCTCCAGCAAGAACACCTACACTCACAGTAGCACATAAGCTCGGTCAGAGGTCCCTTTCACATCTCCTCTTGTGTAAATCAATAGTTTTAAAAGAGCAGAAAGAAAGCTCTCCGTATATTCTGTGTTCATGTTTCTATGGATGTATAGAGAAACTGAATCCTAGTGGACACACATTTTGATTAGGTGAATCGATGCTGGCAGCCATGCTGGATTAAGCAGACATTAAATACATCAGTGTTACTTTTTCTCTTTGTTTAGGTTAGACAATCCACCTGACAAAACACACTGATACCTGCCACAAACTACTGTACACGCACACAGCTAATTTAATTAGCGCCTGTTTTCAAGGGTTGTCAGAGCATGAATGGATGTTGCCCGTACCTACAGGGGATGCGCGCTCAGAGGAGCACTGGAGGAGAGAGAGCACACGGTGGTGCGTGAGTGAAAGTGGGTGGAGGGGATTAGCCTGACAGCCTGATTGGCATGCAGGTGGAGTACTGCCTTCTCTGAATGCAGCAATATTTTTGCAGCAACCCTCTGACAAGCAGGTGCCACTCAATCACGGTAACCCCATTCAAACCTGCGCACCTTAAAGCGCAGCTGAATAATGATTCCACACAGAAAAACAACACAAACAACAATAATGAGGATTTCCTTTAAAATCAGTAACCTGCTCCAGCTGAAAATAGGAGGTAAATGAGTACACATGAATTATATGTGTGTGAATCTTATCAGAAATGTATGCTAACGTGAGCTAACACTGCGATACACTATGCTCGTGCCGCTGATCTCTATTCTGCTGCTGCATTGTGCCTTCAGGGGAGAGGTAGCTTCCATTCCCGCCCAGCACGCACACTCAATACGGTGACACCGAATGTGTCAGGTTCTGCTATCAACCGCCAGATAATTGTGTGGCCTCATGGAGAGCCTGCTCGTGGAGTTTAAACTCGCCTGCAGTCATAAGCTCCCCCGCAGCACTGTTCAAACTCAAATGTCAGAAAAGCAGCGAAGACACCCGAGTTTGCTGCTGGAGGGAATGATATAACCTCGCTTAACGTGTCCCTCGTGGGGCAGTATTTGAGGGATTTTTACAGCCGGCGCAGGTGTTTTATAAAAGGTGGTATAGAGGAGGAAATCACCTCTGCTTTGTCGATCAAGGAGGTGTTTTTTATGGTGCAGAAGTTTATAATGGGTTTCAGTAATGGGATAACACACAACAGACCATTTCCCAGTGACTGGAATTGAAAACACAAAACAGGCACTGGTGACGCTCTACGTACGGCTGGTAACGACAAAAAAGAAGCTAGCATAGTTAGCATGCCAAAGTGCCTGTTATTAGTTATTCATGTTGAATTAAGCGCTGGAGGTCACTGCGTTTTTTGTTTTTTTTACCTCCGGGATAGTGTAATGTGACAGGGGTGTGACCAATCAGGAAACACACATTGTGAGAATGTGCGCATCTGTTTCGAGGTTTATTACATTCAGGACACGCTAAAATGCAACCACAGCACTTTCAAATTAACTCCGGCTCGAACAAGAAGAAGAAACGAAGGAGAAATCTGGTCTGGGACCTCCGGCCTGTACGGATGTTTGACCTGTAGTATCTTGTATTGTGCAGGGTTAATGAGCAGTTTGCAAGGTTCAGGACTGGATCAGTAGACTCATCCGGGCTGCCTCAACAATATCATAGTTTGATTCTGAGGACTTAAACTCCGGCTGGACCACAACAGCCAATGAGAGAGAAGCCGATAAGGAGACAAAGCCCTCGAGAGCGTAGCCAAGCAACGGTCAACATTCTAGCCAATGAGGCTTAAGTGCTAGCATATTATACAGTGGACATTATATATTACCTAAATTCACTTAACCTCTAATTCTACCCAAACAATTGACAACCTGTGTAAACCTTGTCTGATTCTTTCCCACTGCAAAGTTTTATTACAGCAAGTGGTTGCAGCATGTTAGTCCATGTTCTGTTTACAACTGATTCTCTGTGAGGTGGTGTGTTGTTGTCAGGCTTTAAATGTGTGACAGTGTGATGCACCATTATTTTCAAATCTTGACGCGTATGTTGGGTTTTCGTTAACATGGCGAGACGGGGCTAAAATGTGTTTACCACACGAAAAGGAGCAATCACCGGCTGTCTGCTCCAGTCAGACTGTTTAAATGAGAAGCGATGATGAATATAAAAACGGTTATAACGGTAAAAACCAACACTGCTACTGCAAATAAGGCAAGAGAGGAATGTGCAATATGTGCTACTGTATGTGTATGGCTTCATTCTGTAGCTTTACATGCGTAACGTTACGTTACAGAAGTTTACATATACATTAGCTCAGCTGAGGATTCATATTACCTGTGCAGAACATAGTCTGAAAACACCTAATGTAAGGACAGATGAAAGGACTTTACAGCACAGTGAACCTGTGTCAGGCTCATTGATTTAGTTTAAGAGAGAAAACGTTTTATTGACTAAAAGTGGACTAAAACTAATCTTAAGATTAAATCTAAAATAGTTGCCAAAATTAACACTGGTGTGAAAATAGCAAAAGGTTGTGTTTTAAATAAAAAACACATCTGTGTGGTCTTTTTCTATATTCTCACACGTTTGATTGGAAACCAAATCCAGCCTCAAGTGTCAAAAGATTTTCTCAACAAACTGCAACCTCTTCTTCGATTGTGAACCGACACCTCTCCAGCAGATCCTTCAGAATCTAACACCTTTAGATGTCCTTTAATCCAGTTTATCATTAACACCCCCTCCTCCCCTCTCTTCTCTTTCTCCTCTCTCGCTTGTTTCCTTTCTCATCCGCACCCAGACCATGAAGTGACACCTGACCCCGCCGGTCGCTGAGGTTAACACAAAGCCTAATGACTTAGAAAACTGACAGTACCATGTCTCCCCGTGAAGCGCTGAGAAAAGGGCAACAGTAATTGAAATTTCTAAAACTGAACCGGATCAGCAAAAGTGAGGAGAAGAAATTGAACACAGCGGTGCTTCTATCAACACCTTCGCAGCCTGCTGTATGACAGAACTCACCAAAAAACAAGAGGAATAGACGACGTGATGGGAGCTCTCGTTAGAAGCAGCTTTCTGCTGCACTACAAATAAACAGGTTCTTTTTTTTAGCTAAGTGATGCACATGAATATTAAAGTTTCAGGTCAAAAGCATCAAAATAACAGATTATTTTGCAGACAACTGACTTTGTTTTTGCATTTGCTTCACCATTTAAAACAACATTTTCCTTGATGGGGAAGGATTCAGTGTCTTGTCATGGAGTAACTGCTTTGGTTTATAGACCTGCCAGTATTTCACATCCTGAGGGCCTCGCAGTAACATGCTGACACCATTTTATCCATTTAGTTGAGAATGAGAGGAGAGTGCCGTTGCAGTTTTATGATCTTATCCCACTTGGCGAGATTTCTGTCGCTCCTGGTATGTCTAACGCCCAGGGCATGGAAAATAGAAAACATGCTCCTGTTGCTCCCTCTGTCTCCGTCTGTGTATGTGTGCTACTGTTACAAACTCCTACACACTAAAACGTTTGTCTGCGCACTAAAATATTTGTGTGTGGGTGTTTTGCAGCCCCTGAGTGCTCGCCCTTTGCTTAAAAAAAAAAAAAGCAGAGCTTGTGTACCTGTCATCTCGGAGCCTCTCAGCTCCTCTGTTTACCTCTTCCTGGTGTCTCTCCCGGCTGGACTGAACGCTGCGCTGTGTGCACGGTGAGTCAGCGGATCACAGGAGAAGGCAGGCTTCAGGTTGAGTGCAGGCTGTGTTTAGAGTCAGAGCCAAACTTTGCCCCTCTGATGAGTGACCTGTAAAAGAGGAGATGACAGTCAGAGACAGATACCACCCACAGCAGAAGGCTACAGAAGGTCTGACACAACAGAATGGAGACTATTCCCCTCCTCATGTACCACCATGACTCTAGTGTTGGTAAAAGCAGGATATTTTCCATCCTTTTCAAAGCCCTGCAGTCCGACTAACAGCATTAAACTTGAGGATGGAGTTGAGAGACCAGATTGTTACCGACACTCGCATGCAAATATGTGTTTATAGAAATAATTAACTCGATAGCTGACAGATTCAAGTATTGCATTTCAGCCGATGAGTGCCACCTCTTTAGCTCCACACAGTCTGCTGTTCTGCTGGCAAGCCAAGGCTGTTGAAACATGATTAGTCAGAACTATTCAACTACAAGACTACAATAAAAAGATGCTGCTGGAAGGACGCTGTTTTAGCTCAGTTGGTAGCGAAGGCGCCCCATGTACAGAGGCAAAGTCATTGCCACATTGGCAGCTAGTTCGACTTCAACCTTGGCCCTTAGGTTCACGTAATTCCCCCTCTGTTTTCCACACATTTCCTGTCATATGTCTTTTTTTTGTGTTTGTTATTTTTTGGCCTTTTATGCCTTAATTTGACAGAGAGGACACTGGATAAGAGAGCGTGGGGATGGCACATGGCAAGGGGCCGAGGGTGGGAGTTGAACCAAGGGCGGTGGCATCAAGGGCGATTTAACCGCTGAGCTAAACCGGCGCCTCTTCCTGTCATATTTCAACTGTACTATCAATAAAGGCGAACAGCTGTACAAATGGCCAGGTCAGGCAAATTCATTCATAGAATAAAACTAAAAGGCCTCTGAAAGCTTGAAATACACCTTGGCGGTACAAGGTAAGAGATTGGAGGTATAGTGTTAAAAGTGCAGAGTGTAAGACACAATGCGATTACATGTCCTAACACACCACACTGAAGACGGCGTGTGTCCTGCCAAGGTGTAAATCAAAGCCTGCGCTCCCTTGGGCTCTCTCAATAGGTGACAGGACCAGACCTCGTCTCACCTACTGAGCACACATCCTCATATACACAGGGAAGGCCACAATATAAACACTCTGCATAATAAATACAGGAGACAGGATGACAGTTAGTGTAATCTCATACCTGTGCTGGCAGTTAATCAAAACTTTTTGCATGTAATCATCACAGTGGAGGAGAGGAGGTGGAGATATTAAATTATCTTCTGGGTGTGTCACTTACAGTAATAACAGGAAGGCTAGCACATAGAATAAAGTAGTTAACTAGTGAATATCTTGTTTGTGAAATATACCTGGGTGGCCGTCTCAGATATAGCCTGTGTGTGGGAAACACTGAGGTGTAACAGGAAGGTGAAGTTGGTTGTCTACGGGGTCAAATAAAGGTCAAAAAGATTTTGAGTATGGAAAATAATGTTCAAATTATTTCACAGCTCGCAGTTATATTTCAAGCTTTGTGTGCAAGTGAAAAAAAATTGCATGCAAGTACATTTGTGAAGGGGTAAAAAGTTTCCTCACACATTCAAGTTTGTGAATCTATAAAGAAGATTTGCAAATGTGTAAAAAGTTTTTGTAGCTGTAGAAACTATTTCAAATTTGTGCCACAATATTTTCAACTTTGTGATGTCACAAAGTCCGAGGGAACCAGACACAAATTTCCTATCTTCATGTGTGAAGTAACGAACTGCGAGTTACAAGCACAAATTTTATACTGTTTCTGTACACCTCAGCTAAGCAGCCAATCAGCTCGCCTCCACGTTGTCCACTGACCGTCTGATCAGAGGAAGCTAAACTGTCCAACCAGGGCGCAACGGATTCTAGCATGCGTGTTTTTTTAAATCCAGTCAACACAATGGAAGTGCTCCAGGCTCCTGTAAGGATGCTCGGTGTAGCGGCTAAGAGCAAGAGCAAGTGTTGCTTGCGTTTCTCATTAGATTTAATGGACAAAGTGATAATCTTTGAGTTTGGCCTTTAGCAAACTGCATCGGTAAGTCCAAGATACTAAATAATAATGAAATTTAGTCTGGATCATCTCCAAAAAGCGTGGAATTATATGAATTTATGTTAGCATAGTTACTTAAAGCTCCTGTGAGGAACTTTCAGTTTGTGTTGATTTTGGCGCCCCCTGTGGACAAAGCTGTACCTCTAAGCTCTTTGCTGATTTTGTCCTGTACATGCTTTAAGTGGTTTCTCATGCTGGTATGTATCACAACTTTAAATTTCTGCCCCGGAAACGTGCAGTTAACCGTTCGTCTGACACCTACCCCCCCGCCAGCAGTTTAAGGCATTAAAAATAACTAAAAAGAAATAATCTTGTCGCTGATGGTCTGGTTTGCTTCTGTAGGTCATATAGAGTCATCAGAATTAATTTCAGTCTGTTTCATAAGCAGCAGAAAAAATCCTCACAGGAGCTTTAATCTCTTAATTTCTTGTAACTACTTTCAAAAAAGAAAACAAAGGGATGCTGCCGGGGATAAAAACATTGGACAACTGATGGAGAACCCGTAGGTTTCATCCATTTCACGCTGAAGTTTCAGCTCAAAAGGCTTAAAGAATTTTTACCTTAGCGGTGTAAATGAACTTTAACATAGGTAATGGTATAGATTTCTATTTGCCACAGACAGATGTACAGAATCGGCATGAAACCCACGAGACAACCAGCTCCGACTCCCCACTTCTCCACCATCACTTACTGCTGCGTGTGACAGTTCTGCTTTGTAACAGAAATGTATGTGCCTGTTTATCCTCCATCTGTGGCGGCATCTGTTTCATATTGTGCTCCCTCTCTGTTTGCCAGCGTTTGGCAACAACACATTTCAAATGTTATTTTTAACTGAACACACATTGAGAATTAGGGAGGCAGCCTATTTCTGTGTTTGCGTGGCTGTCTCTACCAATTATAGATGACACATTTTAATTATATGTATTAAAAAGCAAGAAAAGGCGACTGTCAGAGTGCAAGCTCTTAAGAATAAATGGTGCCCTCTTACTCTCATCGATGTGTTCGTTCAAAAGAAAAGAAAAGTAAGCTTGTCATCCGTCAGTGTCGGGCAGGAGTGCATATAAAAATCACTTGTGCTAAAAGCCAGGGTCAGTTTGAAGCTTATGTCTTCCACGTTCAATCTTCAGCAAGGTCGGGATCCTGTCAAGTTCAATGACCCCGGCCAAGAGTCAAGATTAAGGTCACAGCACGCAGTGTGTTTTGGATGAATTTCCATCTGTAAAGTGGGCCCGAGGGTCACGGACAAGACGCTTTAGATTTCATTTGATAGCAACAGTTAGCGGGACTATGTGCAGGTTTCATTCAATCACTCGCCTTGGATTGCAGGGAGGTGGGCCGTGCAGTCGTAAATTTCAATCCAGGACATATAACTCTTCAATCGAGACCACCCAAAGGTGTTTTTCTCCTTTTAAATTAGATCATAATTACATTTTAAATTCACGTTTTTAAAAGCAAAAAAATGTTTATATGATGGTTTACAACACCATATTTCACCTGCTATATCGAAGGAACTGTGTACCCTTACTTTCTCTGACATGCTGCCATGCATTCTGCCTTTAAGCACGGTCCAGATTGAAGAGTAATGGAGCCTATGAAATCAAAAAGGGGTGCCAGCCATGCTAAAAGAATAAGAAGTGGGATTCACCACACACCATTTCACACAGGACTCGGAGCAGCCGGAGAATGAATGTCAGAGGTATGTGCTGTTCAAGAAAACCTATGCATTTATACGGGATTCACCTTCACTCAATACAGCGGGGGATGGTGCACTGTGCCAACCATGAAATTAACTATTTCTGAGACATGTTGGCTTAGAGAAAGCACTGCAGCTCCACACACCTGTACGGCTACACATTCCAGTTGAGTTGAAGTTTAATGTAAACACACAGTACATTGTTAAAGTAAAGTATAAACTATTGTAAAAAGGACACTTAAATTTAATTTTTGCTTTTTATTCTACATGCTGGCGATCCTTCCTTACAGTGAAACTACCAAATAAAGAGGATGATTTTGGGTGTCTAAACCACAACATACCCTCAATGTACCCTCCTTTAACATGCTAGCTAGCAGCTGCTATCTACACTGGACCTACACTGAACAAAAATATAAACGTATATATTTTTGTTCCGTGTATGTTAATCTAAACAAAAAAATTCAATGTTTCAGCATCTTATCCACGGTAATGAAAATGTCACATTGACACATCCTCTTATTAGCTTTTTCACTGAGAGTTAGCCAATAAGTTTAGGGCTAACAGCAGGTTAACCTAGCATAAAGCGTAAAGACTAAAAATAAGCAACAACTAGTTCTACTGCTTCCAAAGACAACAAAAGATCATCTACTAGCACCTTTAAAGCTAGCCAATAAGCAATTTGTTGCATTCAATCTTGCTGGTAGGTGGATTTTGTAAGTATCTGACAGAGCCAAGCTACTTTGGTTGCTAGTCAACAGTCTTTGCTAAGCTAACATTGAGGTGGTTGTGTCATATTATTCATATAGACATGTATGGTATCAATCTTCTCGTTTAACTCCAGGCAATAATCCCAACTATTGATTAAAAAAATTTAGTATCGTAATATGTGATTGTACATTTTGCTATGACAACAGGAACTAGCCTTTTATCCAACATTTCCCCTCCCTTCACTTTTTAAAGAGGCCATGCTGGATTACTGGTAGAAATTAATCATGACATGTTGAAAATGAGAGTGTGAGAAAAGGATGTGAGTTTTTTAAATCTGTGCTGTGGGTCAAACCAAGGCCACCTCATTGCAAACTCAATTATGAATCCTCTGATTTAAATAACGTCTCAGCACCAATTAACCAGGAAGTCTTCCTGTTAAACAGAGGAAGTGACAGGAGCGAGCGAGGCGTAGCTGCCCGGCCTTCCTCTCAAGTGTTTTTATCTAGTCGTGATGTGCGGCGGTACATAGTAGCACTCCATGTTATTACACTGCAGACATAGTAAAGAGATGTGAAGAGGTCAGTTTTACTATGCAGAGCTGTAAACCCTCTTTTATGGTGACTTTCATGAGGCTCTTGCTAGCCTGTCAGTCTTTATCTGCTTAGCAGCCGACAGACTACAGCTCCACCGCGACCTCTGATCTCACTCCTATTTGCTATTTGCAACCTCTTTGAATTTTAAGTCCGGCGGGGGACCAGGAAGTTGAAAGCTCAGCCTTTGAAGTCGGGCGTGATTAACACATAATAACTCTTTTAGCTAATCTTGCCTAAAATGTCCACATTTTTCAATCACAAAACATCAGCTCTTTAGTAGATTCACTCAGACTTAGCCGTCTCATTTGTCCAGCTATATCCCTGTCAGTTTAAAGTCCAGGCTGCAATGGTGTTATTGCTTACAAAGGTGAGTAATGAGCCAGAGGTGAGAAGTGAAACTTGTCATTAGAGTGAAGAATAAAAAAAGGGGGCAAGCTGAGAGGGTCAAGCCATGTGTGAAAGGAAACGGGGACGGTGATTGAAACTGCAGAGTAAAACTTGAGCCATGGGCTTGTGATTAAACTGAAAGGACAGACATTACGGCCCTCTGATCATTTAACACCTTGATTGCCTGTCTGCCATGTCCCTGTCAGACTGACTGCTTCATCACAGCTCTTTGTCTGCTAAGAGTGCCCCATTTGGTCCCAGGCCTTTCCCAGGAGACCCCAGTGGACAGGGAAAGATTGGTCAAGAAAAATGTCCAAAAATTGAATATTTCTTTGAGGCCTTTCAGGGTTTTTCCATAACTCAGGGAGTTAAAGTGACAGTGCTAAGTGTAATTGGATTTCTTATGGCTCCTCTGATCATATTTACTAATGTGTAAAAGTTAATAAGAGACTCGTCTCATAACATTTCATGGTTTCATTATCTCATATTTAAGCTATGCTGGCAGTGTAGCTTCATGGATTGCAATGCCAGTTGGTTGTTCAGTCAACGGCTTCTGTCCAGACTGAATTGGATGTGCTGCGCTTATAATTAAATACTACAGTTATAATCTCCAAGATTTCAGTTTTGTTCTCTTTGGCGGCGCCTATGGTAATAAACTGTGATTGGGGGAGCACGCTTCCCAGATATCCAGACAGTGTGACGTCCACGGGTGGCTCCGGTTGTAACTCTTGATTTTCCTCGCTGACGGTCGCTTTCCTTTTTAGACTGTTTGCCTTCATCTGAGAGTCGAATTTGATTCTTTTTCTTTGGATTTTCACTTATTGTTGAAGTTGTATCTGTAGTCATCGATCTTTTCTTTGTTTGTTCAGCCATAGTAGATTACTGTTTACTCGCAACACTTGCAGAGACCGGAAAAGCAGCCGTTTAGCTCCGCCTACCCTCTCTGGCAGACCAACCACTGCTGGGTGATGGAAAACGCGTCGCTAACTGGGCGCCGCTTTTGAGTTTTTCTGCGAGTGTCGCCACAGACACCCAGTCTGTAATAATACTATATACTGCAAAAGCAAAGGCTTTCATCAGTGGGCCATAGACTCAATCACCATTGTGTTATCTCATTCGGTGATAGTGACTTAACAGACATTTATTTACATTAAAATCTTTCAATTTTATTCCAAAAGTTTGTGGTATTAATGCAAATTAATGATATGATTCCTTCACTGTTTTTCAGGTCTAGATTTTAATTTGTGCAATCCTTTATTTTTTAACCAAATGTTTGCAAAAATAGGATCCCATTGGTGTTTGTAACCCTTGAGGTTTGTGCTGATAGTCAGCCAGCTAAGTTTTCACATGCTGACATGCTGAACAATGTAGTAACTGTTGTAAACATATCTGCAAACATGAGCATGTTAGCATGTTGAGCTTTGAACAATGTTTGCACCAGAGCCTTACAAAGCCATGAGCTTTGCTGTAGAGCTCTATTAAAGTGTGTGCTTTAACATTCTGCAGCAGTATTCTGCAAGCAGTTCGAGAAGTTTGTATCTTCATATTGTTTTGTGGCTGTTAAACTCCACAACTCTTTTTAAACTCAGTTAGGGAGCAGAGGACCAATGTTTTGGACCAAGCATTAAAGGCCTGAAAAGAACAGGGGGTGAAGTGATACAAAAATGTGTGTGATGTGATGTGTTTTTGGTGAAATATTCCTTTACAATGGAGATTAAAAGCCCATTTTGGATCGAGTCGGGGAGCAAATTATGTCCCAACTGCTACTCTTCTTAGTGCTTTCAATAAAATGCCTCACAAATTGGTGAAGGGGTGATGGTGCCACATCAAAATGACAGAATAATTATGGCGAGCTCTTTTTCACTGGTGTAAAAAAGGCTTCTGAACGAGGGAGGGGGACTCGGTGTGATGTAGCACTTCTTATATTTTATACTGGATTCTGTCCAAATAATAGAGTCGATAACAGCTTGTTAGACTATTTAAAAAGAATTGGGGCAGAATTTATTGTACACTTCTGGCTTACATCTTCATTCTCTTTATCGTCTGTGTCCATTATGCTCAGACACCCAATTCTAGTCCCCACCCGGGAGGTCTGGTCCTGCGGGTGACCCCGGTGTACCCCTTCAGACTAAACAATGATGCCGGGTCAACTCCTCGTGGCCCGAGACAGATGGCTGGCTCCTCTCTGCGGTCGCCTCCATGGCCAAGGTCACCTCCCCTGCTCCCTGTGCACCTGCACCCCAACACTGCCATCATCATCATCTTTATTCCTGCTACACCTACAGCACACGCCGCTGCACAAATCCCCCTCCCGCCCCCACCACAGCTCACCCCCCTGCTCATGTTAACAGAGAAAATGAAGCATTTAGATTCTGCTGGTGTGCGCCGCAGCATGCTGAGGACTACATCCCACCTGCAAATAATACCTGTAATACAACAGCGCGGACACAAAAGCACTGAGGATGAAGAAAAAAATCTGCAGATGACATTTAAAAAGAGATCAGGTGATTTATTTCTGCTGTAATGAAGACATGATGCGAGGCAAAAGAGGTTTGCAGAATGGGAAAGCAATGAAAAGACTCTGAAATAATGTTAAATCACGACAAATGCCTCCCTTGCATTAACCCCGAATCAATTGGCACCTGTGTCATGCTGGAAAATGCTCCACAGCAGACCACTACAGGGTGGGAGTAGTATTGACGAGGGGCTGTGATCCATGAGACAGGCTACCTGTCACCATCACCAGAGTCACTCCCTCACCCATTCAATACAGCAAACCATCAGATCAATGTCCACAGACACAGTCCTCCCCCTGCAAAACTAATTATCTGAGCATTTTATACCGCCAAGTCCTTCCACGCTTTGTTTATGCAGGCTGCAATTAGGGAAAGAGTCAATAAAAACCTGGGGGAGGCACCGCTGGAGGAGGAACAATAGCAGAAGGTGAGAGGTGGAGTCTCTGGAAGGCTGTCACTGCAGGCTGGAGGCTCCGATGTGTGACCGAGCAGACTGCACGCTGGGAGTTTTTCACGACACATGTTCCGACACCGACCGTTCCTGCGAGTTTCTCGCAAGTCAAGTCCAAGCGGTGCCAAAGTAGCGTCGATCCCCACACAAGTGCGATGCGGCCTGGTCTTTATATCACTTCAGCACGCACAATTAAGTTGCCGTGAATATTTATGGCGGGTTTAAAGACATCTTTCTCAGTCCCCCAGGTGTCACAAAGTGGCTGTAATCAGAATTCAGAGGAGTCTCCGGCTCTCTGTCGATAGCCTGCGTGTCTACTGAGAGCTGTAAAACCCAGAGCTTCAATCTGCTTCTTAAGGTCTGCTTAACCAGCAGGAAGCTGCCCAGCTAAGTTACAGCAGCAGGTCGTGTTCACAGACTGTATTAGCATTTTTAATGCTCGATATACACATAAAGTTTGTTCATAGAAGTCAAGTGAGTTTCTGTAGTTTTTAGTGTCTCAAAATAATAAGCTATTAAACCAATGGTGAGCTTGTAAATTACTCCAAAGAAAATAACTACTAAGTGTTTAGGCCTTCCTTTTCAGCATTTATAAGCTGTTTACATTCATTCAAAGGTTTTATTACCTTAAAATACTCTATAATGTAGTTATAGGCAGAAAATATGCCAGTATAGGTCAACCATTATTGGCTGCTTCCATGACAACATATTTTATTAGTACAACTTTGTTTCACTATATTGTCATTCATTATCTGTTTATATAACAGCTTCCACCTATGGAACCAACTCATGGACTTATCCATCACAGCTACTGCAACCACACACTGTGCTATAAAGCATTTATTCAAGGTTTATCTAGGCCTACTGCTTACTAGGGCTGCACGACATTGGAAAAAATATTGCGATAACTTTTGTTAAGTGTGTTTTCATGTACCGGTACATAAGAACAATTAACAAAGGTACTTGTTATTATTTGGGACTTTTGAGTGAAAAAGTCCCGCATGAAAAAGAAAAGTAGAGCGAGTTCAGGTGGAGCGACTGGTTTCCTTATAAAATATTCACATACTTGTGGGCTGCAGTTGCGTTTTTCATACTGTATGTCATCTACCACTTCTAACAGTGTTCAAATATGTTTAATGAGCATGATCAGGCCCTTGACAGTAACTTTCTGAAAGCTCACAGTCTCCTGTCGGCACACAACCTCAAGCCGTGTGTACGCAACAAGTGACGCCGCTACAAGTGACTGCGCAGCACGTCTGCTCTGTGAAAGGTCCGTCTGTGGCCACATCATTAACCAGCACCGGGACGAGGTGCCTCTAATAAAGGTCATAATCTCACTTATAAGCAACCTTGCGTTTGCCTCGATCATGCCACCAACATGATCTGTGACCGCAGCAGCGTCGTGTGCTTGTACTTGTGCTTAAGTTTTCGTTTTGCACCGAGAAACAACACGCCCTGTAAAGTGACTGTTACACATGCGCTAATTGCGACTGCGATTGTTAACGGATATATCGTTCAGCCCTACTGCTTACAAATGATGAATAAGACGGCTGACAGTAAAGTGATACCAGCATCATTCAACAGACAGTATTGGATGTGAAAGAGTCCAAACACGACCACTGCCTCCTCTGTTTCTGTGAGTGTTTGTGAATGTGTTTAACACAGCAGGAGGGAGAGAGCAAAAAGATTTAAAGCAGACTTGTTTCCTCTGGGATATAATGCTTGTTTCTGTTCACGGCAGGGCTAACGCCTACCATCTGTCGATAGAGCTATTCCAAGTCCGTCTGAAGTCGCACATGTGCTTGAAATTCAGGAGGAAGATTAACGCGAGGGATACAAATCTGCAGAAATCTCCAAATCCTGATTCTTATGCTCATGTGATAATTCAGAGACAGTTGGTGAGCCAGTGAACATGCTTGTGAATGGTGACACTGTAACTGCACTATGTGGCAGAGCCGATAGACTTCCATGTTAACAGTGGAGCAGTCAGCGTTTTATCTCCCTCCAGAGAGCTGCCAGGGCTGGGCCACCAGCTTGTAAAAACTAAAGACCTACACATCGCAAGCCGTCCTATGAAGTCTTATCTTTAATTAAATTAAAACCTTGATTTCCCTCAGCTGAGAGTTGATTTCCTCCAGGTATAATTACGCCGGTTTAATGTGTGCACTGGGGTGTTTGGTCACTGGCAGATGATCTATCCAGAGAGCATTGATCCCTGACCAGCGCAGCCAGGAGCATTCATTACCTCGGTTTACATCAGATTAGGGCACACAAACACTGCAATGTACACCAAACAATGCTGGGCACAGTCAAGATGATAATGCTTAACTTATATAAACAAATGAGATGTTTAATTGGTGCTAATGCTAGGACTTTCATTGATGTTATTAGTTTGAAAGCTATTTACAGTTTCAACCAAATCCCATCATTACTGGAGGATTAAGACTGCTGATGGACTGTTTCAGCTTCTGTGAAGGCTTACTAACAAGGGTCCAAACTGGGCAGGCAGATCAAAAACGTATCGGAAAGGGGGTCAGGCAGGCAGGACAAAAGGCAAGGAAGCTAATGCATAAACACAAGACACAATCTGGATGAATGGATGGGAATATGTACCTCAATGCTGATGAGTAAAAGTGGGAACAGGCGAGCAGGTGGGCGGGGAACATCACAGAAGGGGATAAATCAGGGTAGGAGGGAGTAGCTGGATCTGTAATGACAGAAGAATCAGCTGGTTTAATCCACCACTATGGTCCAGACTCAAACATCTGAACAACTATTGAATTCCTCAATTTCTATATTGTTCCAACAAGATGAACGTAATACTTTTGATGACCTAACTTTCAATAAAGCTGTCTCATTTGTAAAAACACCTGCAAAACTCTAGCCTCTTTTACACTTCTGCCAGTTCTCGGCAGGATTATTACGCCTTTGTTACGCCTCATCTTTTGTGTAAAATGCACAGAGGTGGAATGGTGGGGTGAAGTTGCTCCGCATCTGAGCCGCCATCGGAGGAAGTAACAGGCAAAACGGCATCTGTGTAAACGGGAGAGCCAGCAGGACGGACCAGCACTTTGTGTTAATGTGAAGCACGTCACGGAACACTGTAAAAACACTAGGGCGGCTTTACGCCTGCGTTGCTCGGTTCAGCGTAAAATGGCAAAGGCGGCATGACGCCGGAGCTTCGTTACAGCACCGAGGCGGAATTGCAATGTATAAAAGGACTCGTGACATTCCAGTGTGCTAATCGAGATGGTGAACATTATAACGTATAAAGAGCCGTTTCACCGCATGTACATTCTTAAAAGTCACATGACTTGCCTCATCTGTAACACATATGTTTGTTTGACATTTACAGCAGGACTAATAAAGCAGTCAAAACCCTCTCTTCTATGTCAGTGGTTTTGTCAGTTAGGACAACAAAGAAATCTCTGCAGTGATTTAATGCTTTTAAAGGTGATAAACAGACATTTATATTTGTCTCATTTGCATTCAGAGCTGGGGGAGGAGCCACGTAATTACAGCATATGTTGTGAAAAAGAAGATGTAAAACAGACTTAATGTTTGATGTCCTAGAGAGCAGCAGAGGCAAAATACATATATTTTCTTGCATTGTTGCTGTACCCCAAAGTTAAACAGAGGTTTATAGATGGTTATACTCTTGTGGTCATTCAACAAGATATTAATTCACACAGCCTGCTTTATCACTATGAGTGAAACAAACAGAGGGCCACATGCCACTCTTTTATATTCAATTTCAAATTTAATCTTTCATTTCTCCTTTTTTAATTGTTTCCTTTCATACATGGTGAGTAAACAGTGTGTGGTGAGCTGGCTAACTCCCCCTGCCCTACAGGTATGCAGACAATTAGAAAAGCCTCCCTGTTTGTTCCAATTCCCTGCAGCCGTTCTGCTACAGGCGGGAGAGTGGTGGTGCCTTTTAATCAGCACCGACGTAGGAAGCCCCCATGTGTGACCAAAGCCCCCCCACCCCCTCCCCCAGACAATCTGAAATGAGTCAAGAAAAATAAGTGTTGGTCCCTTACTCTCTCACAATCACTCTGCTTTCATCCCCTTTTTTTTCCCTGAGCCTTTCTCCAATTGCTCCGTGGCATTAGGTTGGCGACTCCAGTCTCACTGTTATCTCCAGACAGCAGCCATGGCAGCCTGAGCCAAAGAGTGGAAACACAAGATCCTGTCTCAAACTCAGGCTTGGAACGGAGCCTTATCAAATGCCAGGTATGCCTCAGATGCCTTAAATGGGTTCAAAAAAAAAAAAAGCTGCCCTGCAAGTGCTTCAGACATCTGTGAGCAACTATCCTCTCATCCATCCATTTATCCTGCTCACTCTCACTGAGGATCGCTGAGGCTGGAGCATTTCCCAGCACAAAACAAGGCGAAAGGCAGTTATACAACAGTTTGTTCTGACCAAGTCATTTGATTGGACGAGAGGCATTCCATGAGTGCCGATATCGAGTATACCAGCACTGTGACTATTAACTATATGTATCGCTCTGCCTAAGGTGTTCAGAATAGTTTGACATGACAGGAGATGGTCTTTGAATGCAACTCTAAACACTCTTATTTCATATCCATATAAATGCGCATGCTGCCGAGTAGCTAGGCTGCAACGCAAACAGGCAAAGTAGCAAGAGCGCAGGAAAAATATGTAATAAATATGTTGTTGCTTATTACGGTTTCTTTTATATTCTGCTTGAAGATCTGTTGTATAAAAGCAGTATCACTCTCTGGGTAGTGCTGTGAATATCAGCACGGCTGCAGTCCTGTGCCTATGACCAAACACAGCAGTGTTCTGTACATTATTTTGTACAACAGCACGACCTCAACAACCTGTAAGGGTCACTAGACCAGCATATGTGCCATTTTCTTTCCCGTTTGTAAGGAAAAGTGCTGCGTTTTCATGTTTGGTTAGGATTTACTCTTTCAAACTAGGTCTCACAGAACAAATCACAATAATAGTCAGGGTTTTTTTTCCCCCTATAATTTGTTTTGGAAGCGAAACAAAGGGTTCCCCGACTCAAACAGTTTCCTGACATCCTCGGCACAGAAGAAGGAAGCGTCCTCCTCCCCTTATCTTAGGGGAAGACGCTCTTTGTTCTGAACACAGTTGAAGGAATCTTTGACGACATCAAAGAGTTGCGGCGCGTTTCTCCAACTGCAGCGCTAATGAGAGACGACCGTCCTGCACGAGTGTGATTACAGCAGCTTCATTAAGGGGTGAAGTGATACGGTGCGCTCCGCTCTGGAACTGCTGCCTCTGGGAGCTCGTCTGCTACAGAACTCACTTTCACTGAAGATCAGGTCTGTCAGCGATGAGCGACTAGGTTAAAAGCACCTCACTGATGACTTTTGATCTGGTGAAAAAAAAACAATAACGCCTGGTTTCTTTTGTAAAATCTTAAAAAGAGATGGCAATCATGTTGAAAGAAGATTACATGTAAAATCAGCTTCCTGCTAAGCCTGACAGGAACTTCCCCGCTCGGGTGCAAATTCTCCTCAGGCTGAATAGATCCAGTGTGCGCAGCTGAGCTGTTTATCATTGCCTCGAGAGCTGGAGAGCTTTTCACTCAAAACGGAGAGGGAAAAACAAAAGGGACTCAGTTAGCATTACATGTCACAAAACATAAAGCCAACAAATCACCAGAAACCAACGGAGAGTAAGAAAGAGGGGAAATGAGAACAACTTGACCCTGAATTTCATTCCTTCGCCGAGGGACGCCGCAAGTTTATTTCCTCCACAGTCTTCAGCAGCCATGCATCAAAGCATCTGTATTTATAGCCTGTGCACCGGCACTGATATTTTTATGGATTATTCGGTAAAATTGGTCTTTGTAATTTATCGTGGTTTATGGGGAGATTAATTGCTTGACCTTTTTAGGCCATGTGTGTGTGGGAGCCTGAGAGTGTGGAAGAGGAGAGAAAAAAATCAGAGAATGGACGTATTCATTTGGCAAATTGAGCAACTTTTACAGACAAAAAAATATGAATTCACTCTCTGACCCATATTACGTGCTTTACAGGCTGAATCAGTAACAAGAGATCTGATGCCACCTTTTGATATGCAATCTCCTCCAAACCTCCCTGCACTTCTTCCGCCCTCGTCCCATCTCGCTATAATAATTTGAGTTGCATTAGGTCTCCCATTAAAATTAGCAATGTTTTATGGTAATTCCCTGTTTAAAAACCCTGTTGCTGAGGGAGATAATTATCTCGATTATTCAGGCTCTCGTACCCAAGATGCACAGGGCACAGCCTCCCGTGTGCTCGGGGCCGTTCTTACCCACAAGTGGAAATAATTGAAATGTGGCAGATGTTTAATTATTGCCATTTTAAAACACAGTAGATCGTAATGAAGAGTGTATCGGTTTTACATTAGCAAGTATGACAAGCAGACATTTTATAGAGGATGGGGGTAATTATTTTCCTAGTAATATAAATGTTCATGATTCATCACACCAAGGAAACTCCTGGATTAATACACCCTTTCGAAATAAAACAATCCCTGTTTTCCAAAGCCAAATATTCCAGCTCCAAGGAGCAGAAATTCTGTAAAATGATGATGTAGGATACGTGCAATACCGAGGCAACATGATGCATCAGTGGCCGGTTTTGAAACAGACTTTCCAGGAGGACACCAAAGGAAAGCGATGGCCTGATATGATCTGGAATTCTCTTAATAACAAGGGTAGGCACAAGGGCAGAGCTCTCAAAGGACGCCATCTATTATTCATCTGAAGATCTCATGAATTAGCAATGAGATAATCTCACCATATATGTTTTACATCATAAACAGGAAAAACACTATTATCACTCACATTGTCTTCTTGCACGCTTATGATTCTAAGTGGAACATGGCGCACAAAAGCTAAATTAATATTTGATTGAAATGGAAACAAGAGGGGTATTGTGCAAAAATGGGTCAGATTCATCCAGTCTGTCATCTTAAATGTGAATCTTTAATAGAACTGATCGTTATTAAAGGAGCCGGCGTGCCTGCCGTGTTCATTTAAGACACAAACATCATCATTATCAGCTCTTTTAGTGACACAAAACTGCAACACAACTCCTCTGAGGCAGATTTTAACCTCGGATGGTATTTTATTTTGTTTGTTTTTTTTATCTTCTGTAAAGAACATTTAAGAGTTTACATTTATATGAAATGTGCTACACAAATAAAATGTAATTTAATATAAAACTACAAGGCATCACACACAGAAAGTAATCCAGGGTACAAAATGATTTTTGGCTCCCGATTTTTTGATGGTCCTAAAGATTACCTTGCCAGATTTTCATGTGCTGTGAGGTATGCCAAGAGTGATTTTACTACCCCCGATCTGCTCAGAAGAACGTCATGACCACACAGTTTTCAAATATTAAACCTGTTCAATATTTCTGATTCGATATCCTGTTGTGTGGGGGGGAACCCCAAGGACAGCCGAGCACGCACTCTGTGGATTGTCACGTGGTAGGAAACGATTGGAAGCTAGCTGACTGAAGAAGGAAGCACAAACTATCATCGCCAATTGTTCCTGCCTGTCGTCCGCCATGTTTGATTAAAGAGAGATTTTGCGAGATTTCCAATTGTGAGAGTTAGGACTCTGGTTGTTTGTGAATGGAATGTTATAGGGTGTGGTGTGTGCTGTTTTGGTCATATCGTTGCTCTCCACACACTGTAGGAACCAAACTGTTCAATCAATCAGTATTTGTCGTCATGTGTGGGGCCAGTCACATTTTCAACCTCTGTTAAGATTTTAAAAAATCTGGGCCAGACGTTTAGAGTCTGAGGATATTGAATATTTCTTATTGTCGAGCAAACACCCTGATAAGACTGAAAACAACAAGACATTTAACCTACCAACAAATATCACCTGATTAGGAAAAAGTATGAAACACTTGATTACAAGGAACATGGGCGCTGTAGTTTATTTTGATTCAATCCTTCAGCCATGACCCCTGCTGACAAAAGTAACTCACTAGAGAGCAAAGGTGTATTAATCCACTGGTGAAAATAGTCCCCAACAATGCACCATTTACTCCCGTTTTACTTGTACTTGCTGTAAACAACAGTAACCAGCTGAGTTCAGAGGTTGCTTAGTGTTTTTTTAATGTAAGTACTTTATTTTGACCCGTTTACACAGATTAATGTCGTCAGTGGGATTAAAGGGGCTCGGGAGCAGACAGAGGAAGACCACACTGCTGGTTTAATCTTTGGGATTTGTTGACATTAGCAGAAGGATAGAGTATCAGCAGCCTCATCCTTTAGGCTCTGATAAGAGCTGCCTATTATCCCTCCGTCCACTTATAAAACACTCTCATCTTCATATTAATTAGCATTAAAAGGACCCCACAAAGGTGTCCATCTGTCTTTGTGCTTGTGAGGGCAGATGTCCCTCACCCTATGGTCCACCTCTCACCCTCTGAGCCTCCCGCCTGTGAGGCAGGGCTTCTAATTAAAACATTGTACTCGGACTGTACCACGTGTGTGACAGCCAGTCTTTCCATTAGAGGAGCAGGTAGAGCCCGGCGTCATGTCGGGGTGGATGCACAGGGCCTGCCGGGACAGAGATGTGATAAGAGTCGACATGATACAAGTGCTTCACTGCAGGGGGGAGCGAGGACATGGAGGTCCAGCTGTCTCTCCCTTAATGCCAAAGACGACATTAAATACACAAGCAAAGAGGAAATTTAACTAGTTTGATAAAGCTGAAGATTAATAAAAATATGATTCAGGGAAAATCTAGATTATATATGGGGATATTCCAGTTTATCACACTACTCAGCATGGATTGCTGTTCACTTGTCGGCCCCTAAACAGGCAGAAGAACTACAATATCCATCATGTTTTGTAGGTGTTTCCAACAGAGACTGAGAGCCACATGTGGAGTCAGACTGTCGTGCCCTACGGCTCTCTCGTGGAGACGGAGCGCCCTGAATCAGTCACAGAAACAGCTTTAGAGCACATCTGCATGCTCATTGGTGTTAATGTTTATAACAAGCTATTTATCTGATTTTATTGTCACATAGTTATCATGATGGATTTGAACTGGGGTTGTTTTCAACCTCTTAAAAGACGACTCCGAGTCCATTTTAAAACCTTGAAATGTTGTCGAGGAGGTGTTGTGAATGAAGGCCACGATTAATACACAAACAGATGGGTTACTATAGAAACTATAGCTTCCATGTGGCCTTGCAGTCATCGTAAACTCAAAGACTATAGGAAACAAATGCTGTTAAAAAACAGGTTTTCATTTTAAGAGCGAACAGACATCTCACCTGAAGGAGAGCAATACAACACCTTGATGCCATCGGGGCTTCTGCTAAGACACATGGAGAGACACCAAACGAGTACGCTGGATGAAATCATCACACCATCATTACTGTGCTTGGCGGTTTAAGTCTCACACTTATTAAGCATATCCTCTGAAGAAGCACAACATGTCATTTCATTCTGCCAGATTACACAAAGTTTACGACGTGTGTTTGCAGCAGAGAAAGATGGACATTTGCATGAAATTGCTCAAATGCAAATTGTGCAGATAACTTGCACACAGGACAAGATATTGCGCGCAGGTTTTTCCCCGGAGAACGCAATTACCAACCAATTTACACCCCCTCATTTTTCTATGCTGCATTTATCTCCAGCGAAGAGCACTTGGGCTGAAATGAAGCATGGCAATAGTCTCTGTTTATGAACCCTATGAAAACACGGCAGAATTGTCCGCCATATGCTGCACCGTGCTCAGGTTGGCCGTCAAAACGACTTCAAATTAGAGCGAATCCATCCCTCGTGTTGCTGTTTGATTTGGGCTTTCACTTTAAGTCCACTTAGCTACAACAGATTACTGCTAATTGCTGTTTTTTTCTGCGGCCGGGATGGTTGCCACGATGCTGGAGCGACTCTCATATGTTGCTGTTTGAAGGTCTGCAAGACGCGCTCGTGTTCAGTTGTTAACATGCACCAACAGTACTGCGTTTAACACGGCGGCCCCTGGAATTGTTTCTCACTAATGCCTCTTTGGATGAGTAACCGAAGAGCAAGGGTAAATCTCCCGAAGTGGTTATATGTCTACAAACACTATTTAACAAAGCCTGATGAATATTCAGAGTCTTTCTGCTCAGGCAGGAAATCCCTATCAACCATTCACAAAGTACAGCACGTAATTATGCCACCTTGAAAATGGAGATCTAACGCCCGGTCTTGTCTGATGCCCCCCAGCTTTTAATTAACTAAATTACTGCATACTTCTCCCCCCATTGATTACTGCTATGGGGATTGATTATTTCCACACACACATGCACACAAGTGCTGCAGGTGGGGAAACGAGTTCTAATGAGAAGAAGTGTTGAAACTGTCGTAAATCACGACAAAATGAAAGTACAATATAGACATTGTGCAGGCGGCAGGTTTCGTGGAACAGTTTGACCTCATTTGCGAATGAGACGTATAATAGTTTTTAGTTATCGGGGGTATGAACGTCCTCTAAGTGTGGACAGAGGACAGATGTCTGTTTAAACCCACAGTGTTGGCTCCGGAGCACTGTGAGGTGAAGCAGAAAATCACCTGTATGACTGAACTGACGCGCCTTTATTCTCCTATGCAGCTATTTTAGTTGACGCACGTCAGAAGACGGGCAGGATTTGGTAAAGCAACATCCATTGTCTTTTATAAAGATGGACATTTTGAACCGGAGTGAAATTGCTCGGTTAAATTGAGTCAGAGTGGAAGGAAAATTGCAGGCAATGTCTGTTTGGGAGCATGCGGTGCAAGCGTGATCATTCAGCACGCTCTCTGAATCTGGACTCACTGATCAGACTGGTTTCTGCTTCACCTCAAGGTCCTTTAGTAGTTAAACTAGCTTTACTATAGGCTGAGTAGTATACCCCAGCTGTCCACCACACCTTTAACGAGAGGTAACAATTAATTACTTCCTGGTGCACATTAAAATATATTTCATTGAGATAATTCACAAATCACAGATGTACAAAAGAAAACTGTATGTGCATAGATGGTTGTTATTCCAATGGTGGGTTCTGCCATTTACTGCACGGTTTACAAGCACTCACATCATCATACAATGAGACTGTGCCTGAGGCTTCCTGTGAGCGAGCTGCAGGGCTCGCACTCTCTGCATTACTGTAACCTCATAACCACACTGAGAGGCGGATTTCAAGACAAGCCCTCATAACAATTCAAAACTTGTCGGCTGATTTAAATAGATACTCCTGTGCAGGCACATTTTTTCCTCCGAGGACGACGAACCTCTTGACTTTTCTCTTGCATCAGCTGGTGACACATCTGTCCAGGAGCCTGCTGACCAGTCGGTGCTGCAGCTGTATGCATATGGCGCCTTTCTGTGACATTCAGAAGAGATGATTTGCAATCTCTGCACCACGCTGACATTCAACAACACGGGCTACATAGAATAGAATAGAATAGATAGAATCTCTCTCTCTTTTTTTCCCCTCTCTACTCCCCCTCTTCTCCCCCTCTTCTCCCCCCCTCTTGGGCTCTGGGAGAGCTGGTACAGGCTGCGGCTGCCACAGCCCTGCTGTCAGACTGCCATAGCAGCATCTCTCCCCCTCTCAGCCCACCGGGTACAGCTGACAACACACGATCCTCAGAGCCAGACAGCCAGCCTGAGCTCAGCGAGAGAGCCTTCAGCTAGTGCTGACATATTCCAAGGCCCATTTCAACAGATGGAGTTTTTACAGGTACCGTTTGGGGTAAAATACCTCGCTTGAGGGTGCAGCATCTGGTCCATCACAAATTGGATGGTGTACCCTGCCTACACCCCCCCTCTTCTTCAGCGCCTTACATCTTCCACCCCTATCACCTCACCCTTCTTTGCCTTTCTGCTTCTCCATTATGTAGCAGAAAGGTGCTGTCCGTCAGAACAAACGCAGCATCCTTGTAAATAAAAAAGCCCCTCTGTGAGAGAAAACGGCGCCGGTGAAGCATCACTGCGTTGATTCATTTTCAGACCATAATTCCCACCGATCTAACGCGCTAAAGATCTCCAGCGTTGCATCAACAGATACAATTCAGCTCCACTCAGGTTTTTTTTATCCTCCTCTGCTTGACATGACACAGTGTTAAATCTCATTTCCGCAGCAACTTGAGCCTCGCGGACCACTCCGAGTCTCCATCACTCACACGGCGCTCAATAACCTTGGACTCATATTTCTCTGGCAGTGATTTAACGACTTGCAAAATTACATTGCGGAGGGTCGAGCCAGTGTTGATGTTGATATCTCTACTCTTTACTGTCCTGTGTCCTGTCAGTCTGCTTCTGTTATTTATCAAGACCAAACGCAGTGACTCACGAGCAACGCCCAGCCGGCCATCCATCTCCCGGTTAGATAACACGTAGCAGGGCCGGGGTCCGGATCAGAGGAGCAGGGTGAACTATGAGCTTTTGAAAACTGTAGCTGGTGAGTTACAGCCGTCGGGGAGTTCCTCTGAAGTTGCGCCACCGTGGCCTGACAGGTTGTAAAAAGAAATTTACACACGCGAGGCAGTTACTGCGGTTAGATTAGTGAGCTGCTTAATCATGCTATGTGGGATTCATGTGTTTTTATATGACAGAATGCCTCAAAATTACCTTCAGCGCAAGAAGAGGAGACGCACTTCTCTCACTCCTTTGTTTCATATGTCACAGACGAGGCGGAATCGAAGGTTCCCTGCATAAAAACACAATTGTAGAGCGGGAGAAAATCAATATTTGAAGAGTCTCAGTCTGTGCATTTTAAACAGTCAATGGAGGGAAAGCATGCATATTCCACTGAGTCTGAATTATTAACAATTCTATGGTTTCTCTCGGTATTAATGCAGCTTAATGTTAGGGATGTAAGTGGATGAAAGCAACATTAACTGTTGGCAATAATAATGATAATATTTAAAATGCAAGCATTAGTAATTCGTATTTAACATAATATGTATACAGGCTTGATTAACACATTAAAATATTGATAGTGTTGTTTACCTTATCTGAGGCCAACACCCAGTTTACTGTAAACGTCAGCTATTCTCAAAGCATCCCTCCTGGTTCATATCCCCCACTGACTCTTTATTTACTCATACTGATCATAATTCAGTCCACGTCACTCCTTTGTGGTAATTACTACATACTGCACGGTGCTGGTAATTAAGTTACTGAAAATGCATGTACATACATACTGCACGCCCGCAATGATACACGCTGGTAGGTGTGGGCGTTTTCCAACATGGTTCTGTACAGCATCGAGGTTAGTGCGGACCTTCTGCCTATCTGCTCATTTAAATGGAGTATCAGAAAAATCCATTAACACAGAAATGACTGAATTTCCTTTTTGACTGAATAGATTCATGTTTTTTTTTTAAGTTTGTACAGTGGGTGTGAATTAATTCCCGCAGCATGAAAAGATGAGGGCGGACAAGCTGAGCAGAGACTTCCCCGCTCCTCGTTACAAGTCGGTCTCAGTCATGAAGATACTAATTTGTCTTTAATAGGAATAAACGCCGAAAAATCCTGCAAAATGTTCCTCTTTTTGTTTGTCACGCGTGATGAAGATATGATAGACGGCTCCAACAACCAGATTAACACTGATATGACAGCAAGACAATCACGGCTGACAAATGGCCAGTAATTCAATCACTGGCGCAGGACATGTCATGTCAGCCAGTCTATTGACTGTGACAGGCTGTGTGAGGTGCTGGCAGACTTCTATTGACCCAGAGGCTCACAAAGTGCTGATGCATCATTGTGGAAATTGGGATGAGGCTGAGTCTCCTTCACCTTTGACCGACAGATCAGGAGGAGCAGAGGGAAAAATTCAAAAGAGGACATGAAATAATTGAATCTTCTTACACGAGGTGCCACATTGACATCAATATTCTTTTTGTTTGTAAAGGGGAAACTACTTTATTAATCCAAAATAAAACCTGTAATGCAACAGACAAATCCCTCTATATTAGCAAGACATAGCCTCAGCTCATTGTAGAAGAGCTGCAGAGAAGACAAATAGCGTCTTGCATCCCTTCTGTTCCCATCCCCATCACATCTCGGATGCATGCACATCCAGGCGCCGTTCATTAAATAATCAACGTCCGGCTGAGATGAACTTTGATTGAATTGATCTGGGCATGCCTGGTGGAGGAAAGGGAAAAAAAGCTGATGGGCCTACGTTTGGATTCTCAACGACGAGAGAGGCGTTGCATCCGGAGGATTTATTGAGCGCATTACAGCAGGAAGCAGAAACAAGCGTCTCAGCAGCATGACTAATGCTGTTATAAGACAAAACGCATAGTTTGTGTTGAAGTGATTAGTGTTGGGACACAGTGATGGACAGAGTAAACACTGGTGATTAATGCACACACACATCCGCCATTCAGGCTTTTAATTTAAATCCTATCTAAACCATGTTTTGTCCGTTTTTCTCCTCTTTTTCCAAGAAGACATCCAAGTCCAATAAGCAAAGGTGCCTAAAAGGCATCCAACATCAGAGTGTGTGTGTATGTGTGTGTATAAGGAAAGGAGGTGGGAGGGTGGGGCTCAATCATGCAGAACTCCTTACACATTATTTTACGTCTTACCTTTGGCACTTACAAAGGCTTCATCAGAGAGAACAAAGAAGTGACAGACTGCTCAATAAGTGTGCGCACACGAGGATGGGTGGAGGTACTGTAGGTGGTGCTACCTGTGCCATGACACCTCCGCTGCACAGCTTGTATGCGGCAGGTGTTGCCAGCCTGAGGGGGTTGGACCGTCTTTCACCTTACTGTACTTGAAATTATTCCACCGCCCAACGCAGACGGGCACGGGCAAACACGCGCGCACACAAAGAACAGAGAGGTGGATAGGGGGTGGAGACACATAGGCGAGCGAGAAGGCACCACACGTATAAAAAAAAAGCTGCTGCTGCTTGTGTAAATTGGCTGATGCTGCCTCCTCTTTGCCAGATTAACTCCACAGGGCAAGGAAGAGAAGGAGGGAGGGGTAGAGTGCGAGTGGGGGGCTGGGTTCAGTCCTTTCATCAAAGGGTCTTTCTTCCCCCCTTCTCTTTCTTTCTCTCTGTGAGGGAGTGCCAACTCCAGAGTGGGCAACCCACTCTGTGATTGTGTGTCAAGAAGTAAAAGCCACATTGTCTACGCTGGAAATCACACCTGGCAGAAATAACAAGCTCTGCCTTAAAGTCTTGCAGAGAATTATGCATCAATCACTCACTTTCACTTTCTGCTTTAAACAAGTGCAACAGAAACAGGCTGCAGAATTTAGATGGAAGTCAAGCCAGTGGATCGCTTAGAGCAACAGCAGAGCACCGGAATAACAATGACTTATCGTCCTCGCGTCCCATTATTCTAATTCCAGCTCCAGTGTCCTGTGTTTGGGGGTTCTGTTTCCAGAGCCCGCGGCCACAGTGTTTTAATCTCCTGTGCCTGGCCCGGGGCCATGAGGCCGACCCTCGGCCCTGAGAGACAGGTCTGCTGACACTCCTCTGCTGTCTTTTGTGGGGCTGTCACATCCCTCTCTGAAATCCCCCAGCCCACTTCTGTCTTCTTCTCTCCCCTGAGTGGGTGTAATTACATTAAGGAGTCAATCCCCGCTCAACCTTCCTCTCCCCACATCTCCATCCCACTGCATATCTTAGCATTAGCTTTGTCATAATCCCAACCTAGGGCCATAATGATGACCTGTGTCCAAGGGGCCGCCTGCCTTTCAGCTACTAAACAAGGCTTAGCTCACCTCTTGTAGAAGTAACAGCCCACTCCTGAAACGTCTTATTAGAAAATATGTAGCTTCAGTCTGGTTCTGCTAAAATCTGTGCCGTGCAGCTCCGGCTAATGAAATATAATTTATTTGATGAGGTACGGCCTGTGAGGCAGAGTTATGACAAAGGCAGGTATAAGTGGATGTCACTGACAGATCTCTGAATATTAATCGCACTGTAAAAGACAAGTCAAAGGCAAACAGGGGTGCAGCAGTGCTCTTTATGGATAAATTATGTCTTATTCAATCCGGAGAGGTTGAAGTTCGCCGCGCTGATCCGATTTGGGAATATTCCCTCATCTTGATAATTGCTTTAGCACCAAAACCTGTAGTTGTAATCGCATCACTTGGTTAATATCAGCGTTCGGCTACTGTTAATCGAGTTGCGCGTGAAGTGGGCGAGCATTGCTCTAAAGTTGTCCTAATTGAGTTACAGGCTATCGTTTTCAGCAAATTCACCAGCATTTCCACGGGCTCTAAACGGATGATTTGCCGGTGTGCGGAGTCCCAGAGGAAATCAGAGGCTGATCAGACATGAAGCCGAAGTGACAAAGGAATTGCTGCAACAAAATAAAGCATTAATCATCGGGGTTTTACAGCTGCTTTTCATTGGAATATGTGGCATTAATAAGCTCTTCATACGTGCCGTGGAGCGGCTCGACGGAACATTTGAAGAACGCACTTGTTACAGTACGCCCTTCACTGTGTTGTGCAAGGTTCAGGGAATCTTTCCGATGTTTCTTTGTGCAGCTGTAATGTTTGAGGTTAAATTGAAGCATATCTGCTAAGTTCTGTTTCATAGAGTCGACAACAATTCAGATCAGAACATTTGTTACATCTGAAAGTAGAAAAGCATCCTTTAGATGTAAAGAATGAGTGGCTGAGGAAATTCTGCTGTAACTACTTCCACTTGTACGAATTATCTCCGGAAACATCAAAGTGTTGCAGCCGCATGTTCAATCATGTACAAGCTTCCTGAATAATTCTCCACAACTCCTCCACTGATCAGCACACTTGAATCAGCTTACATTGCTATTGGAGTGAGAGAAACAAAGCACAAAGCTACACTAAAGCACAATCCCTCTTTTCTCCTTGTACAAATGCTACAAAAATATTTACTCATCCTCTGCCTTTGCAGGGTGAAAACAATGAATTTTGCATGGCTTCTCTCCAAAGACAAAAAAAGCGCCAGGTTTTTGTGAAGAAGGCTGGCATTGTGGTGCCCCCCAGAATCCACTCCACAGACCCCCCGCAAGGAAGCTCGTCTGAAGTTACCCAGAGAAGAGAGGAGATGCCTGCCTGCCTCATGGAGGCCCGGCTACTCCATATTCATGCCTGGATTTCACGAGGAAGACTCATTCATCAAACACAGCAAAAAGTCGAACTCAAAGCGCCTCCTTTTTTGGGGTTTGGAGCTCGTTTGATGTTTGCAGGGGTGTACTGTCATGGAGAAAATACTAAATAACAGGCGCACCACTGTGTTCGCTTTTGTGGGGGTGCAGAATTGGTCCCCCATGTCCATAGAAGAAAACCTTCCAGCACACAGAGAATCAGTGCTGCATAGTTTGTGGGTGATTTCGGTCATAGTGACATGAAGCCTTACAAAAACTACCTTCATTTTGGGAACATGGCGCTGAAATGGTAAAAATTGGTCTTTTGAAGCAGTTGAAAGTCAATTGAAGCCCCACGTCTGATGTTTGGACGACAGGTTGGCAACAGACTGCTACATCTCTATCATGATTGACAGGTCGCTGAGGTTACGACTTGTAAAATCACTTAGCCATGCTGTAAAGATGACCCTGCTTAGTCTCCCATTTAACTCTAAATGGGACCATAATTTACTTAAAAAAAAGCAATTGAGACCATAAATTCATGAGGAAACTGATATTAGGTTCAGATCATATAAAGCATAAAAAGATGGACGACATGACAGCTCCCTTAAAGTGAAGCCAAAACATCTCTATCGTCCCCTTGCAGTATAGGTAATAAGGCCCGCCTCCTCCATGTTAACAGATGGGACATGAGTCAAACTATAATATATACTACATTTTCCTCAAACATGGTTTCTGTCATTATATTTAGTTCTTATGCTGATTTACGTCCAAGTGTTCATTTTTCTGACAAGTTTATTTTTAATTAGTTACTTGATGCTGTAAAGAGGATGATTGACAGCTCTGTTGACCAATACGGCTCCTGCAGCCGATCTGTTCTGGAGTAGAGGAGGAACAGCGAGAGGAGACGTTACTAAAACAATCACTACAGTCATTAAAGTTTACACATCTGGGAGCGTCTGCTTCAGACCAACACAAGAAGCTTTTCTGCTGTTAAACACGTCGACGTGTGGGATCTTTGCCATTGTGTCAGTAAGGTAGATCAAATCACGTCACCAGTGCAAGATGGCAATGCCCGTCTCTGGGGGTATTTGGCCTCAAATAAGTACAAAGAGGTGGTGGAGACACGTTGTCCATCTTTATATACAGTCTCTGGTTCAGATTAATATCCATTTCAATACAATCAGACTTATTTTTGCAACCAGTGCAATCGTCCCCAACTGGCCCCTCGGCAGAATGCAGATGTCACTTCCTCATTGTCTTCACTTTGGAAAAGCCCGGGCTACGTCCACTTCATATGTAAAGTCTGATTATAGTGTGCACTTTCAAATTTGCCAAATGCTCAGTGAAACATTAATCTTGCACACGATAAATAAATTATAGTCTTTGCAGAGTAAATAATCCATTCTTTGAAGTTACAGCAAAAAGACACATCCATGGAAAGTGGATTTACTTCACAAAAGGAACATGGAGAACATGCCTCCCTGTAAAGCTCAGCTTGACAACAGCACTGTATTGACAAAACGCCACCTATAAGGCGACGTTGATTTAAGCGTCTTGCTGCAGGAGAATTAAATATTAACCAATAAGGTCATCAAACGGCAGGAAACTGGCGGCACTTTATCGTCATCCAAGGCAAGATGCTACAACTCCATGCTCGTGATTTAAACAGGAAGTCAGGTTGGGTAAGTTATATTTATAAAGCTCTAAATTTGCCTCAAAGGGCACCGTCATCTGTAGACAATGCTACAATTTGCACAGCGCTACAAGCTACAGCGCATGCTACAAGGTGTTTAACCCACAGAGGTGGGATGATGCTGAGCCAGGTGCAACTTCTTGATGGACAACCCTGCATGAGCAAAGCCATCACAAAGAAAGGGAAAAGGTTAGCCTGTATTTGACGCAGTGCTATTGTTGCTTTGAACGTGGCCCAAGGATACACATGGTATACACATGGCATGTTCGCTGTATCACAAAGCAAAGTCATAAAAGTTCCTTTTCAAGAACACTACAGATGGTTGGGAGGTCTTTTACCAGGCGACAATAAGCACCAAGCATTTGTGTGCTTTTCACGGCTGCATGGATTTGTCAGCGAGGACCCGAGAAGACGAGGCCGGCTGCCAACAGATTGTCAGAATGCCCTCAGCGCAGAGTCCAGCTGCTGATTGTGCCATTTAAATGTATTTTTCTTTTAACCTGCAGTTCTCTACACAAAGAGAGAGAAAGAGGCTTTTTTCATTGAAATATCAAGTCGATTTTCTGCTTTAGACGCCGACAGTCATACTCAGTGTGAACCCTGCAATCCATGTAGTACAATAGTTTTACAAAAGTGGTACTAAGAGTTTAATACGTGCCCTCGCTTTTCAAAGTGAAGAGATGTCAGAGCTTTTCATCCTCGTGCTGAGAACCGAGTCTTCTAAGAGTTCAAGTCTGCTGCAGCTGTGCATGTGTGCCTGTCAACGTCTCAGCCAAGACAAACTGTGCCTGCATGTAACTGCATCCAGCCTTGTCACATGAGATGTTTGAGGCTGTTAACACTGCTACACAACTGCAGGGTAATATAGGACCCAATCAAATGGCAGTACAAGCAGCTAAAACAGAAGCCAGTGTTTCCTTTCTCAACAATTGTTTGTCTTCTTGACTCCTGCCGGTTGTTATCGTGTTACATTCTTTATCAGAGCATTTGGAGGTTTTATGGTGATGTGATTTATATGGGCTTGTGGCACGTTAATGATGCCAGGGAGCCTTGCCTGCCATCCATATTCATGAACAACTGTGTTAGGGGAGCTGTCGAGATGGAGGGGAGGAGGAGAAGGAGGAGGCGGAGGGAGCGCCACACGTCCGCCAAAAGTCTCCCGAGCACAGAGTTTGCATGGTGGGGCTGCTGAGGCCTGGAGTTCACATGCCTGCAGGCGAGGGGCCACCTGTTCATCCAGACTGGTGGCATTCCCAGAGAGAAGATCAGTGATTGGGATTGAACAAAGAAACAACAGGCTGAGATCTGGATGTATACGGTGCAACTTTAACCTCACATAGTGGCGAGTAAGATTGTAACATTGTCAATATCTATAAAGCAAAAAGGGCTTCAGTGGCGTTTGAAGAGAGGAGACGTGCTGCTTCGTCCACAGGGCGGCCAAACAGTTACAACATGAAAGCGGCTATAAAGCTCCTGTGAGGAGTTTTTCGCTGGTTATTAAACAGACTGAAATTAATTTTGATGACTCTATATGACCTACAAAAGCAAACCAGACCACCAGCAACAAGATTGATTATTTCTATATAGTTATTTCAAATGCCTGAAACTGCTGGCGGGGGGTAGGTGTCAGAAGAAGCGATTAACTGCACGCTGCCTTTGTTTACATTTTCCAGGGCAGAAACTTAAAGTGAGTGATACATATGACAGTTAAAGAAAGCAGGATGAGATGTGTTAAAAACCACCACTTAAAAAGATATAAAAAGTACAAACTGGCCCCTTCTCCTGTGCTCTTTGTCACCAGAAGCTCACTCTCTCGTGCGAGAACACGCCCATCCCGCCGAGCTAACACCGACAGCATCACAGTTACCTTTGCGCTAGCATGCTAACCACCGGTTACCTTGTCCTACCCAGTTTGAGGCACCTATCTGTCCAACAGAAAGAAGGCCAGCTCTGCGTCGCTCTTTCGCCATGTTCACCGGTCTGAATGGGGCTCAGTTGCTAATTTGAACCACTCCCACACTCACCTATACGCTGTGATTGGCTCAGGGAACCACAAGAGCGCCCCTCCTGAAAACGTCCCGTGCAAAGCAAAACAGAATAGATGCAGAGGGAGGGGTCTGACAAGGGTCTGCACACACACTCACCAACACACATTAGTGATGATTTATATTATATTTGTAAAAGTCCTACTTGTTATACCTTTAAACATGTACAGGACAAAATCAGTAAAGAGATAAGAGGTACGGCTTTGGCCACAGGGGGCGCCAAAATCGACACAAAGGAGCTTTGATTAGAGGCTAATATGCATTTCCATGTTTGGGAACTGGCTTTTTGTTTACTGTACGCTATAGTGAACAGTGTAGCATGACACAAAAGACATAAAAAGCTACTCTGCTCCTTTCAATGCATTTATTTATTTTTGTAAATAGTAAAAACTGACTGAAAGCGACGAGCCACAAACACAAGGAATGTGGAGACAGGACGTGACACATGCTGCTGTAGCAGTAATACAACCATTAATCACAACACACCCTCCCAAAATGCAAAGCCAGACTGAGGGATGCAACACTACAGTTTGGGGTAAGAATAACCATTTTGGACAGTAAGACTGATCATTACAACTGTGAGGTATCCATCAGCCAAATATGAGGACATCACCCGACTGAAGCTCCTGGCAACAGACCCTGCCAAACGGGGAATACTGTGCAACTCCATGTCCAAAACCAGCGTGGTGATGCATGAGCTGACCAGATTTTATACGACTTAGACATTAATTACTTTGTTCAAATTAGAAATTTTTCACAGCACAGTACAGATAAAAAAGGATATGCACTACAAATGTTCATAACTCCATTGTGAAGCATTTGCCTTATCAAGAACCAACTGAGGATTAAAGCCTTCATTCATTCTTCTCCGTATCAATACAGAAGGCAGAAGGATTTCACGTCCTATTAGCAATCACGACCTAATCAATGAGCTGTGCCTTAAAACAGCTGACAGCTAATTACGAGGGCAGCTCCGTGCGAGCCATGCCATTCAGGTAACCAGCGGTAATTAAAGAGGAGGAAGAAATATCTGCTGAAGGTTGTTGGCAGCGCCAGCCGGTGCCGAGTGAATAGCAGGGATACTCCGGGGTGAGGCCTAATTTGCACCGAGCAAAATCAATAACCATTTCATCTCCGTTGCTATGGAACAATGTATAGTAAAAACACAATGAGCATTACCTCGGGGAAATTGACACCAGAAATAATCTCAGCACGGCTATTTCGAACAATGTCTCGTTGCTTCATTTGGAGCCGCGTCAAGGATGATATGTTTTTGTTCTGTCCTCAGAGGGGTTTCATCCAGTTTCATTCCTGTAACAACAAGATCCAAAGTCAAATCACCGTCTTCTCTCTGTTGTGAAAAGGATTCTCTCTGCATGACAGCTAACCAAACAGAATCACATGATCTATGAGGCCATCATAAAAAGGAGGCTGGTTTCAGGTCTCTGTGGTTTTAATACCTCTGGGAATCTTCATAACCATATGTGGCTCTGCAGAGAAATGTAATCATAAAAAGAAAATAATTAGCAGGGTCCTCCTGAAGAATAAAAGTCTGCCATGAATCTTTTGATATCCAGAGATCTTTGCACACACACGTGCATAATCCCTCACTTCAGAGCAATATCCAGACCAGAAAGATGTATGAACTTTTACAATTGCACAGTTCAACTTTTGCCCTAGTTTGCCCGTGATCCGTCACTGTCTTTCAAAGCTCATAGAGTTTCAGCAGTCCTGCTCATTAGCGCAGTGGTGAGAGGTCCTGCAGGGTGTGACGAGAGACAGGGAGCGTCTCAGACAGGTCAGAGAGATCAGACTTTAAAGAGAACCAGATGAAAGCTGCAGTTGTGAGCTCAGGCGGCCGAGTGACACCGCTGTCGACATGTGAGCGAGCGGCGGTGGCCGTGTCTCTTGAGCTGCGGACAGGGAACTTTGTGTTGAAGTGTCAGCACATCAGCGGACGAATATGCCGTATCTCACTGTGGGTGTGTTCTGCTGTAAAGTTTTCACTTCCACTGAAACTGTATATCTTCAGCTGTTTTTATGTTGTCTGATGTGGCAAACAGCTTCCACAGGTCAAAAGGATGTTGTAAAATCTGACCTCATTACTTACTTCTACTTATGCAAGACATTTTGAGATCACTTTCTAAGGCCTGAAAACCTGAATCCTCTCAGTGTTCTGCTTCATTGTCTACATGAATACAACACACAATGTTTCTATTTCACCATGATTGCCAGCTTTAATGAAGCACAAACCACACACGAGTAAGAACGATTCAGTCCGTCAGTTATTCAGAGAACAAATTTATTCCCCACCTTCTTTTGGCGGTGAATGAATAACAGTAAAAAGAGAGCGGGGATTGTACCAGCCTGCCAACCTACTCAAATAGGCAAACAGCAGGACGTGCGCTCCCTGCCAGACGAGCCGCCATCACGGCAACTGCTGCCAGCCTACTTTTGATTAGCGGGTGTTTTGGATGTGATTGGCTACAGTATGAATGGTGAGGCAGAGAAAGGTCTTAAATGTTGTGTAATTAACCTCTTCACTTGCACATATTCCACTTCAGACATCACAACTACTGACAGCGTCCTGTCAACAACCTGCACCAATCAGGCTCTAATGTGGGAGACAGAGAAGAAGAACACAAAGACAGTGTTTGGGCTGTCACCACCGCGGTGTGTCTGAAGCTGCCTGATGAGACAATGCTCTGTATCTCAGTGTTGACAATGAACAGGCCCCTCGCTGCTGCTGCTGCTGCTGCTGCTGCAGTGGAAATGAATGAAGGAAAAGCCTCACAGCTATAATCATCCTCTACATGTGTAAATGAAAACAGCACACACAATCAAAAGGTGTGAGTGAAGGGATGATGGACAGATCGAGGCTCTGTCTCATTGGTGGATTAACCCAGAGGTTGGACCATGAAAAGCTGATTATATTGTTTTTAGTCACATTAGAAACAATGCAATGTGAATGCAAAACAAATGAAAGCACAAAATGTATGACAAGAACAGACCAAATTATAGAGCTGTGATTGGGGAAGTCAAGCAGGTGCTATGGACCAAAAACCTTTACATTTTAAAGTGTATTCCTCTGCTGTTTAAAAGTCTGCCATTTCGTTTTAATTTGTGCGCAATGCATCTTGGGATACGGTGGACGCATTTGTCAGCCGCATCTGAAGGAGCCTTCGAATTGGGACAGCCTTCGACGCGCATCTGTGATACAATCGGCCTTTGAAGGCTGCAGGCCGTGAGTCAGGACACAGCTCATATTCTTCTTCGTCCTCATTTCCATCCGCGTTTGGTATCCTCAAACACGTTAGCAATTAGCATTCTCATTAAATCCTCCACTTTGCTTTGTTTTTTTGAGGAAAAAAAAGCAAAGCGGCCCAAAGTCAGCTTATAAGCTTTACCATACTAGAATGCATGAATCCTACCGAGTCAGTTTGAAACTTGTTGCTACTAATAACCTACAGCTTTTGACGAACTACAAAACGTTAACATTATCAGTTAGCACAGCAAGTAGCTAAAGTCCACAGTCATCGTCACTCACTTTGAACGATGACTGCATACATAGATGGACGACACACCTCCATCTGCTCTCATTGTACGAAATTGATGCCAAAATTCCCCCCCGTGACAGCTTCTTGTGTGTGTGTGTGTGTGTGTGTGTGCGCCTCTCACTGTTCCTCCTCTACTCTGTTAATCTGGAACAGATCAGCTGCAGGAGCCTTATTTGTCAGCAGAGCTGTCAATCATCCTTTTTCAAATAACCAATTAAAAACAAACTTGTCGGAAATATGAACACTTGGACCTAAATCAGCATGATAAGAACTAACTATAATGACAGAAACCATGTTTGAGAAACATTTAGTTGACGTGTATTTTATAGTTTGACTCATGTCCCACCTGTTAACATGGAGGAGGCGGGCTTCATGACCTATACTGCAGCCAGTGAGCAGGGGGCGCTCAAAATGTTTTGGCTTCACTTTTAGGGAGCCGTCATGTCGTCCATCTTTTTATACAGTCTACGTCTTGAACATTCATCATTACATACATTATGATCATGACATTATGTTTATAGTTTAGTATTCATAAATACAAGCCAGTTCGATGTCTCCATGTGTATATAACACTTTCAATTTCATAGATACGTTTCATTACAAAATTACTTGTTGGAGAGAAGCTTAGGGGTCAACTTCTTAAGAGGTGGGAGAGGCAAGACCCTGCAAGCCCCTCCTCTGCTGGATCTAATTAGGCTATTTCTTGTTAACATGTAGATAGAAGAAGAAGAGTGCCCCCTCTTATCTGCTGATTTTTCTTTGCCAACTGACACATTTTTTCTTGTATTTCTGAAGCCTGCACACAACCCTATAATTTGGTGTTGCCAATTCCAAAGCAAACAAATCAAAAGAGTATGTTGTGTTACAGTATCACTCTGAAAGGATTTCTCTCACTTGAAGCTCGTTTGTGTGCAGAATGCCAGTTTTAACATAGACGGGCAGATCCATTAAATGCACGAGGGTTTCTGAGAAAGCAATCAAAGCTTCGAAAAATCTAACGCCCCTAATCGACAATATACAAAACAACTGAATGATTTTTCCTGTTAAAAAAGAAGCAGCAACACATGTGATTCTTTTATCAACATGAGGACAAGAAATCAAACTCATCTTAACAGCAGACATGGAACAAAGCCAGAAGAGATTGAAACCACATCAGCCTTCGTATTTCATGAGTCACAGTTCATCCGAGAAAAGCTGGAAAGTGCAATGCTCTTACAATTTTAGGACGGACTGATCTGCCCAACAGAAGAAGCAGGATGTAAAACACCCTGACAACTATCATGTTCTGTCTGACCTGCCTCTACAACATTACATATCTTTGTGTGTAGTTTGTAACTGTGACCCCTGACCCCCACACAGAGCACAAGGGTAACAATTTAAACAGTCTAAATTATTTTCCTTTGGGCTACACGTGTCGGCTCAGTGGAGTAGTGAGCCGCCCAGTCGCCCCGGCTCTTCTGTCCACCAGATGGCTGCTGCTGGGAGCCCGCTAAGACGCTGCCTGGTGGCCGCTGAAACTTAAATGTAGAGGGGGCTGTCGGTTATGAAGAAACGTCTCAGACAGACTAATTAAAAAGGTCTTTTTCTCCATCTGTTACGAGAGCACATCCTGATGGAATGGCTGCCTATTAACAGCAATATAAGTGAGCACTTTTCCTTGAATTGAATTAAACTTCTTCCTTGGGGATAATGAACGTCGTTTAAAAGAGCGGAAACCTTTCAAAATAAAACAAAGACCTACATATAAGACCACCAAGTCATTAACCTGTTCTGCAACCTACCCAACAATTCATACAATCAAGGACTTCACACTGTCTATTTTTTCTGCTCAATTGAGTCGAACCTCTTGTTTTTTAAATCATGAATATTCATTGCGCATTAACTCCTCGCATCAGTATTCTGAGAGCATGTTAAAACAGTGTCTCTAAACAAAGCCTTTATGTAAATCAGCAGTTATCTACAAGCAATCTGGACCAGGGGACGGCGAGAGCGCAGATACAACAAGGTCAGCGCACGTGGTGGAGAAAGTTCTGCTCATCATTCTCTGACAAGGTCAGTGCACCGAGTACTGACCAGACATGATAAACCGGTGACTGTTGCATGAATTACCAGCATTTTAAATCACACACTGTAGTCGAGTCCAGTGCAATGACAGAAAACTACATCAGACAGCAGCAGACACTGGCTATATGCATTTATGTGTGTGTTACAGCGTGTGCATCTTAATCATCTAGCCTTATTAGCATGTTCGTTCGCAGGTCAACACACAACAGGCCGTTTGACCTCATGACCCACACCCTGCTCCTCATTACTGTCCAAACCAGACATGCTAGATGAGGACTCCGGGAGCATTTCCATTCAGTACGCTACATTTTTAATCCAATATCATCTACATGATTACAGCCCCTCCTGCCCCTGGTGCTGGCTAAATTACACGCCGTAAACAGGGTTAAATCTTCAGTGATTTATCCGCTCAAGTCGTTTCCAAAAAGCTAATTAATTCACCTTTACATTATAGACTGCAGCGCTTTGATTTACTGCCTGTTGCTGGACTAGTGCGGCCACCCAACCTGAATTTACAGTACGTGTGGAAAGCCTTCAGGTCTGCATGTTTTAAAGGTTTCTGTCCCGGTGCTAAACTTCACACACGTGCAATCTGTTTTGAGGATGGAGATGTCAATGGTTACGACCCCCCTGAAGCAGGCAGCGAGGGAGAGTAAGACTGTGTGTGCGCGCCTCTGATAATTTAAGGACTTTTTCTCCACGCCAGCTTGTTTTAATTACCGGGAATAAGTGGCAGCATTTGGTCAGGTTTATGGGTCTTCTTCAAAGAGCGAGTTTGGTTTAGACGGACCAATCTGTGGGACTGCAGAGCTGTAAATCCAAAAAGTACCACCGCTAACAAATGCTCGGGGAGGATGCAGGCGGCTTAACAGAGGCGGAGCGGGAGAGAGAAGGTTCAAAAAGCCTTTATATTTTGACACTTATCTAAACATAGACATTAGGTCATCTAAAAGAAAGAATGACAACATTAAAGGAGTTCTCTTTTGGAGATTTTGACAGGCATTTGTAGGATTTAAACATGTTTAACGTGTCAAAAGGGCAGAGAGACCTCAGTTAGAAAAAGCTTTCATTACTATTAAAAATACAGAAGGTAATAATGGAATCAAAGACTTGAAACATGAGAAAGATATCAAATCGACTGTGAATATGAGAGGATTGGGATTGCGTTTGTGAGTAGAGCTCCATCGCAGGAACACGGGGTCAGTGCTGGGTTGGGGTGAAGAGGGTGAGGAGGTTGGGAGCAGGGGGGACTCCTGACTTTTCAGTGAACTCATTTTTATTCTAATACAGCATCCAGCTCCCTGCTAATGATCGGGGCCCTGAGGCAAAGTATGCTGGGATACGCAGGGGCTCAGCAGCCATCACACAGGCCGGGCCAAATGTTTCCACTCAGACACGACTTCCTCACAGCTACCAGGTACATTTTTCACTGTCTGCCAAATTACTACAGCCTGAAGATTAACTGAATACTAATGTAAAAAGAATACATTGTATGTAGTCAGGATGCTAAAGTCATTCAAAGAATTGGATTTGAAACACACTGACCAGCTGGTCTTCTCCCTCAGCCAAATCCACCTCTTATGTTTGTGATCAAAACAGAATTAGCAGGGAGGAGGCAGGATGTTATTGCACAGCAGGGTTGGATTTCTAGCTTAACACGTTCACACACCTACAGTATAACACGCCACAGGACTGCATGTATCACACTGAGCTCAAGGCCCTCCTAAGACACAGAGTAATTAATCAATCTGGACTCGCACCATCTCTTTATCTTATTTCCTACGTATCAAACTTAACAATGTAGCTAATTTGTTGTGTTTAGGTTGTTAGAAACAACTATGTTCTCCAACAAGGAGCAAGCCTCTAATTTGACTTTGTTGAAAGTCAAAGTAAAGTAATTCACAAACAACAAAAAATGTGTTAGATATATACGGTTTTTAAACACTCCTTCAATGACTATCTTTGATGTATTGGTTCAAGCAATCACTGTAATATACAGTAGTTGAGACGTCCGACCACGTTGTTTGTATGGTGCTACCAAGCTAAGGAGACGTGAGTAACGGAGTTAGCTTACCGTTTTCTTGACTGGTACCAGTTATCCAGTCCCTCTGGAGAAGTTTAGCTGTTTTAATCAAAATGTATTAATTCATTTCTGTCCTCTATCGTTTTTTCGACACTATGAACAGAACTTTTCACATCAGCTCACTGGGAAGAGATCGTCTCTAGATAGTCTCCAAAGTGCTCAGGTGCAGCAGGAGAGCCAATCAAGCTCAGTGTGACACGCCCACATGGTCCTGAGAAGAGGTCTAATCAGGCAATAAGTGAAGACACCTGTGCTGGTGTAACATGTGGTGGCAAGTGCCTTCATGCGGGCAGTCTTTTACAGATGTATATGTACTACTGGGTTTTTTAGAAGGAAAATACTCAATATAGGTACATTAATCGTTTAGTCATAATTGCTGCTTATCTTTCTTCCATCTTGCACAATAAAATTAATTCTAAATGTAATTTTAGACTTATTTGTCATGCCTACAGGCCCTTGTAGCTCACTGCATTGTTTTAAATTAAACTAATAAAAAGTTATGGCTTTATAAACTGCATAAAGATGTAAGATTAAGGCAGGCCGGAGTAAATGACATAGTATCGGATATAGTCGTTTTAACATTTAATTTCTTGTCTTGTTGTTACCTGTTGTGTATGACACTAAAAAATGTAGTAGCTACATAGCTACATCAGGTATGTGACTGTGATGTGTAGATGTGAGCATTCAATCAGAGTTTGTTTTGTATGTTTGACTTCCCTTTAGGGCTGCACGGTGGTGCAGTGGTTAGCGCTGTCGCCACACAGCTTGAAGGTTCATACTTCGAATCCCAGTTCAGACCTAGGGGGCCTTTCTGTGTGGAGTTTGCATGTTCTCTCCGGGTACTCCGGCTTCCTCCCACAGTCCAAAGACATGCCTGTGAGGTTCATTGGTGACTCTAAATTGCCCCTAGGTGTGAATGTAAGTGGGAAAGGTTGTCTGTCTCTATGTGTCCCCCGCCTCTCGCCCAATGACAGCTTGGATAAGCTCCAGCCTCCCCTCGACCCTGTACAGCGGTATAGATAATGGATGGATGGACTTCCCTTTAAGATTAGATTATATGATATAATATGATGTTTTCCCTTGTGGCAGTCTTTCTTATTACCAGTAGTGAAAACAAACAAACCAATGAACACAGAATATGTAAACCAAGGAAAAACATTGAACTCTGAATCATCAGTAAGAAGAAACATTTTATTCACAGGTACTGTAAAAGTAAAACACAAGCTGCCGTATCATACATTTATACACAGGGTTTGAAAATCCTATACAAAAACAAAGGTATTCGAAAATATGGGTTTTGATATGAAATATGACCTCACATATAATCATTTCTTGGAAAAAGGTCTTGGTTTGGTAACAGTTATTTAATTCATGAGCCTAACCCCACATTAGCGAAAAAACTGAAGCTATTGTAAAAAATTAGATGGTAAAAATGGGAGTAGAAATCATCCTTAAAAATGATTAAAAAATCTCATGCAGCATCTTCAGAGAGGGCCTGAGAGAGTACATCTTTGTAAAAGAAAAGGAAACAAAGTCATGTTCGTCCTAAATATAGAAATCAAACATACCAAAATACAACAAAGCCAGTTTGTTTTTTCTTCACAATCATTTTCAGCGATCATCTTTGTTCTCTCCGTGTGAGCCGTCTGATTCGTTACAACACATTCTGGCAGCTACAAAGAGCTGATACCATGATTGATCTTCATAAACAATGTCACAATCATGTGCTCTTATTCACAGGGAACTAACAATTCATGAGTCTTTGTTTGGGAAACCGGATCAACTCTGCTAATTTGCTAAAAGAACAGGGGTCAAAAGAAGCCTAAATTCGTTGCTGCGCTTTAATTAGCATTGAGGTTTTTACAGTAGTTGCAGTATTGGAATGCATAGTGCCTAGGCTTGGTAGCGCTTGTGAAAGTATTGTACAAGAGGCTAGTAGACTTGTGCTATCTCAACAGCACCCATTCAAAGCCCAATTTAGGAGACAGTGGGCTCTTGCTATCTCTCAAGTCTCTCGGAAACTGTACTGAGGCACCAGAGAGAATGGCTGCATCACTCACTTTCTATCACAGTGGCCCTCTGATTGATATGTTTTGGCTTAATCTCTCATTTTCAGTGCGACAAACACGGCCGAGCACAGCTTGAACACGTCCTCCTACATGACTGCTGCTCTACCTTAGTGCATCCACTGAGACCCATTTTGATCAAGGCAACTGGAGGGAAAAAACATTCACTCAAGCCCTGCTAGCATTCACAGGCCAGCTGGCAGGCGATGAGTGACAACAGCAAATGTAGTCCTTGATGAGATAACGTAGTCCAGTTTGAGAATCTAGAAAACTACAGAACCAGAGAGTTAAAATAAGGCGCTAGAGGCTGAATGAACATGGTTAAAATGCTGACTGAGGTTTGAAAGAAGAGAAAAGGCAAAGTCTGGGAGCGCAATAACATTAGCTTATTGCTTTTTCTTTTTTTTCCTCTTTATTTTTTTCCCTTAAAAGGATATTTGTACACACCACATAGTCATATAAATACACTATACAATGCAATATAAAATATTTGTCTTAAAAGCAATATGTTCAGGGGTTTGCGTAGGTATGCTGAAGATACCTGCACCGTATGAAAAATAACGACTCAAAACAACACAGTAAAAAAGGCACTTCCAGGTGTTGTTCATTGACTTTTGAGTAAGTGATGGCCACTGCTTTGCCTCGCAGGCATCAGCATTTGTGCTCACGTTTCATTTCTCCGCCAGTAAAACACGTCCTGGACAACGAGGCACTGTTGCTAGGTGGTTAGCATCTCCTCTGTTTTCATGCACATATCCGCTCTCGTCTCATCTCCGTCACGTGCTCTTCTTCATTCCAGCAACGGCTACGCTTCGTCATTCTCCGTTTTCTCACTTCCTCATTTCTCAACCTCGACTTGCTTTTGTCCTCACACTTCCACTTCTCTCACTCCCTCCTGAGCACCAGGTGTCGGCATGCTGATGTCAAAGCAGGTCACCATCATGACGCGGGACTTGCATAGATTGACACAGAACTCCAGCTCCTCCGTGGCCTGGGCCAAGGCCTCCAGGTACTCCGGAGACTCTTTGTCCAAACTCTGGTCCACCTCGACTGTTTGAAAAACAAAATAAAAGTTTGGTTACACAGTTTGTCACCTTAGATCTTTAAAAAAAAACATTTAGCTGTTACTTACACTCTCCTATCCACTTGCTGGGGTCCATCATCAGTCGGGCTTTGGTGTCCTCCAGCTCCTCCAACAACACTTCATGCTTCGCCCTCAGTTCTCTCACTTGCTGTTGCCTTCTCTCCAGCATCTTCAGTTTACTGTTAAAATACTGTAGACCCTGAGAGAACAAAGGGAGAGAGATCATTAAACACAAATTAACTGTGCTTCAGCAACTCAGTTAACTTAAGTTGTTTTACAGTTACTGTAAACTGAAAGTGAAAGAAGAACTGGCAAAGTACTGCCAATAAAAACTCATTCTTTAAATGCTTAACACATTACTCATATGTCATGTTTTATGAGCCTCGCCCCAAAGAGAAGACTAAAAAATGCTACTAAACCAGCCAAGTCTAAGAGGGAGGTTAGAGCAATAACTTTTGGAATTTCTGTGACTTAAGAAATAATTAATCCATTTCAGGTTAAAGCTCCTGTGAGGAACTTTCAATTTGTGTTGATTTTAGCGCCCCCTGTGGACAAATCTGTACCTCTTATCTGTTTGCTGATTTTGTCCTGTACGTGCTTAAGTGGTGGTTTTTAACAAAACATCTCATCTTGCTTTCTTTTAATAGTCATATGTATCACTCACTTTAAGTTTTTGCCCTGGAAAATGTACACAAAGGCAGCGTGCAGTTAATCGCTTCCTACTCCCTACTACTAATCCCCACCAGCGGTTTCAGGCATTAAAAATAACTATATAGAAATAATCAATCTTGTCGCTGATGGTCTGGTTTGGTTTTGTAGGTCATATAGAGTCATCAGACTTATTTTCACTTCATTTCATAACCAGTGAAAAACTCCACACAGGAGCTTTAAACTGAAAGTTAAAGTGAAAATAAAGTAGTTCCTGTAAAAGTCGATCTTTAAATGCTTAACACATTACTCACCCCAGAAAGTAGACCAAAAAAAATGCAACTAAACTAGCCAGTATCCAATAAAATAGAAGTCTAAGTGGGAGGTTGGGTTAGTGTCATAACTTTGGGGATTTCAGGTTAAGTTATGATTATGATCATTAAACTACTAAAACAGCCCGAGATGCTAATAAGGAAACCTCAGCCAGCATAAAGAAATTAGCTCACCTTGTCAACATCCTGGAATGGTTGCTGAGGAAGGAAGGAAAAAGGAAGGACAAAAGTTAGCATGTTAAACAAGACAGAATATTATTTCAATAGAATATAGTTTGATATTAATATGCATGAATACTGTACACAAGCTACTGACACACATGCATGAGACTCTTTGAATGCTAAATTTGAAATAGTGAAGTAAAGTCAGCGACAGTAATTTTGCCATGGAGGCATTGACGGCTATGAGAGACAAATTAAAGATCCTTTTTTCCTAATTGAAAGTAAATCAAACCACCATCTATCTGATTTAATATCTCCTCTTAACAATTCCCTGTCTGGCTGCGCTGAACTTGCGGGAGCAGTTAATGATCCGCAGATGAAGAGTCGGCTATAAAAAGCGATCAGGCGGCCGGTGATGAGTGCTAGCAGTGAGCTGATTTGGGCTGGTGTTGGGCCCGGTTACATTCATCACACATTCCCTCACCAGTCTTCTCATGCCATCTTCTTTTTTTCCATTTATGACACCACCGCCATCGTCAGCAGTAAGGCGAGTCATCACTCATATCCAAACCAATTAACCCTCCTCAGTAATTGCCTCCTGAACTCTTGACATTCCAGAGGATCGCTGCCAAAATAACAAGCTCTGGGGATCTCGACGCAGACGTTTCAACTCCGGGATTTGCCACTGAGCTGACTGAAGGTCAGACGTCTGAGACATATTATCCCTGTCCAGTTCTTTAAAAAGAAACTGGGAAGAAGCGAGCTAAGACATTCCCACAACGCAAGTCAATGTCGCACATGCAAAATATTCCTGAAGCTTAGCGAGTGGGATTCACAAGCCCTTGACCCAGACATTACATTATCTAAAACAAGTCCAACAAGATGAACCAGCGTGTAAAACAAGTCAGGGTGACCCCCCGCTCACCTCTGCGGCTTCCTCCTGACGCCGCCTCTGGAGCCGCTCCACATCGTCGATCTCGTACACCTTGATCTCAAAAGGCTCCTTTAACGGTCCGGCCATAGGAGGCAGGTCCACCCACTGGCCTGCTGTGGCTGCCTTCTTCCCCAATGAGGAATTGTCTGGCAGGGGGGCCGGGATGAGCCGTCTTCTCTGGAAGCCTTGAGATCCATCATATGGTGAGACAGACACTAGTTACAAAGGCAGTACTTGCTAGGATCTATAGGTAAATATGTATGAGTCTCACTCTGAGACGTAAAGGGATGCAAGGCTTTACACAGGTCGACAGAGTTGAAGTGATTGCATATTTATAAGACTTTCATATGTTGCCATTTTGTATAAAACGCACATGAATTCTAATGGTTCTATATACAAGGTTTCAAACACCTGAACCAGGTCACTGCTGTTCATGTTCAATTCATCTTTTTTGATCATCACACTGATCCAAGCAGTCTAGTTTGAAACATTCATTATCATTTCCCCGTATACGTATGAATAATGCATGCTGCTGATTCAGGAGAAGAGGAAGCCAATGAAATACCGATTCGTGAATGTAATAAGAATGGATTCATAAAGTTTGAACTGCTATATGGCTAATTTCCTAGGAGAGAGCACTCATCTCTGGATGCTATTTGTGTCTAACTCGCATACACTGCTATCACCAGAACGATATAAATTCATAATATTTATGTGTATCTGCACTGGGACGTGTAAAACCCCTCAAACTCAAATCAGTTCCTCACCATTCGCTCTTTTCTTGGGATACTTGGAGTTCCTCGTTCTGCCCGAAGACGACATGCCGCTCTCGCTCATGGAGTCGTGGGCGGAGGAAGCACTGCCCGTGGCCTCGCTGTCACGGATCATGCTTTCGTATCCGCTGCTGCCTCCGCTGTGGTAGAACAGAGCCGTGCGGCCCATAGCCGGAGGCAGCTCCCCACTCAACACGCTGCTGTTGTCGCTGCCGTGGCCGCTGCTGTAGCGCTGCGGCCGCCTGGGTGCTGTGATTTTGCTGTACGGAGAGGGCAGCATGGCCACAGGGGATTTGTCATCACTCGCGTTCACCCCGCTGTCGTTCCCGCTGTCTGAATCCCCTGAACCTCTTATGTGTTTGCCTGATATGTTGCCTGTTGCCAGTTCGCTCACACGGCTGTTGGCAGCCCTCATGGCCTGCTTTGTGCCCATGATAGTTCCTCTTCCAGTCTTACTGCTGACGGCAGCAGCAGCGGTTCGAGGAGCTGATGTCCGTCCTGAAGGGGGCAAGTTGGCGTTGGTGTTTCTGGTAACTGGAGCGGCCAAAGATTTGGTGGAGGAGCTCAAGCCCTTGGAGTTGTTGGCTGACAATGAGCGTGCTTTACTTCCATTGACTGCCCCTAGTGCTCTGGGATTAACAGAAGCTTTAACCTGACCCGTCCTGCTAAGACTTCCTCCACTTGGGGATGATGGGCAGGTAGCTATAGGAGAGCTGGAAGAGTTAGGAATACCAAATCTTGGAATGGACTTGTTGGATTTGGTGCTCCCAAGACTTGCCCCGCTATTCTCCCTGCTTAGTGCAGCTCTTGAACCCGATAAAGACAGGCTTTCACACCTTTCCAAGGACATCTGACTTCCATAATGCTGCCCTGACTCTCCTCTAGGACCCCTGGCCTTCAGGCTGGAGGTAACTTTGGCTGTGTTGAGGCTGGAGGTTTTGAAACCGGTCGAGTCTACTCTGTGACGTACCTCAAGCTCGTCCTCTGACACAGCTGCCCTCGCTCCAGAGCCCCTTCCTGCCTCCCCGTATGCTGACTTTAAGGCACTTTGGGGCAGCAGGGTCTTAGTCTTATGGTCCAGACTGGATTTTCTCACTGGAGGAGGGGGTGGAGGTGAGGTGCAACCAGGTCTAGGAAGATTGCTTGCTTTCTGTGAGTTGGCCTTGCTGTTCTTCCCCAGAGAGGAGTACTTAAGGCTCGTGGGAGATGCAGTAACATCTTGGGCTCCCTTGTAGTCCGTGGAGGAATGGATGATGGTAACAGTTCCCAGGGTGGTGGCACCTCGTCTCAGCTGCGGCATTCTGCTGGGTGGATTCTTGCTGGCTGACTTCTCACAGCCGTCGACCACCCTCTGAGACGAGGCAGAGCCCTGCATCTTGGGTGGGCGAGGTACGCTGTTGCTGGATGTTTTGCAGGAAGGGATGCCACTTGGGGGGTTTCTGAGAAATTTGCTGGTGCTGCTGGAGTCAGAAAGCTGAGGTTCTGGGTGGTTGTCACTGCGCTGCCAAGGATCTTCTTGCTTAGCCTCTTGCCTTGGTGGCTCTCTGCTGCTGCTGCTGCTACTGCTGCTACTTTGAGAGATGGATGAGGTAGGTTTGATCTTCCTGGGAAGACTGGAGTGGACTATGGATGGGCCCTGTGGAAGCTGGGAGGAGCTGAGCGAGTGAGCTTTAGTTATTTTCGACGTCATTCTGAGGGAGCCTTTGGCTGATTCCGGAGATGGGGGGCATTTTGTCAAGGATAGTTTGCTCGAGGCAGCGCTGTCACTGTCTAATTCAGAAAAACTAAATCCACTGTCATTTAAGGAGTTCTTGGCGTCTCTAGGAGAGGAAACACAGTGCAACATATCCAGGGAATCGAAGTAAAAGGCAGCCTCTGGTGGCATGTGTTTGGACTGTGGAAGGAAGACGTCTGTAGAATGAGCTCCTTCACTCTCCACGGTGCAGACGCTAACCTCACTCAACCAGGAGCTGATAGATGATCCCCGGCTGTCTATACACTCCTGGAGGGGTGTGACCACTGCGATGTTGACCTCTGAGCCTCCAACGGCTGACGTGTAGGCGTCAAACTCATCATTGATGCTGCTGATGATGCTGACAGGTCGGGACCCAGAGGCCAGCGCCTGAAGGGAGCAGTCACTGTTAAAGCTGATGATGCTGGACGGCCGACCCTGGTCTACAATACTGCCTATAGAAAGCTCCTCCACCACAGTGAACACCAGCTCGTCCTCTCCATTCAGCTCCACAGGCTGCTGCAGGGTAACCGTGGCTCTGAGGATGTCCCGATCCAGACATCTTTCCCGCAAAGTAGATCGAACCTGGCACACTTCCACTGGAGCTCTGAGCAGAGGGGAACTGTAAGGATCCCGTCTTTTCACAGCTTGGTGGCTCATTCCCACGGGAGGCATTCTGGTGCTGGATCTCTCCTCCTTGTCTGTATTTTCTCTCTGCTGTGAAGGAGGTGGGGCTGGTTTGGGCAAAGCTTTCTTGTTGAAGTAGACCTTTTCCCTCACCACGGGCTCTGAAGTAGGCCCTGCAGCAGTTGCTTGTTTGTTCATTTCAACCCTGCTTTCAGAAACCAAGGCTTTCTCTCCATCTGCGCTGGTTCTGCACACATTTTGAACACTGTCTGATGGTGTACTTTCTGCAGATGTGCATTGCGTCTTCGGACTGTCCAGTTTAGATTTACTGTTAGGACTGCAGGATGGTGGTGTGGCAACAGATTTAGGAGATTGTTTGGGTGACCCGCCTTCTTGGGAATACGAAATATTTGCTACAGTCTTTGGTGAAACAGGGCCTTGGCTCTCCTTAGATTTGTCCATTTTGGGGCTGGCCTGGCTTTTTTTGCCCTCTCCGACAAACGCAGTGGGTTCTTCACTACCATCTATACACTCCAGCCTCTCCTGCAGCTCTGCAAATGTGTTGCATTTAAAGAACTGATCTCTGTCCAGAGGGCCGTCTTTTGCAGACCTCTTCTTGTTCAGGGAGGGGATGATTGGAACAAAGGCAGGCGGGCCTTCGTTGTCACTGAGCTCCCTGTCCGAGATAGCAGTCCCCCCGGGGCCTACGTAAATGACAGTATCACAGGATTGTTCACTACTGGAGGAGTAGTCTGGGTCACTGAGCATTAAGGGCAGGTCTGGGTCCAGGGCGACTGTCCGAGGGTGGAACGGCCTGAGGTGGGGCGGCCGACGGATCCTCCCCTCCTCGCAGGAGCTTTCCCCTCCAGATGAGCTGGATGCATACTGCCAAACATAGATGAAGTAAAAGCAAAGTAAGTCTTTTTGGTTTTAAATTATCTCATTAAAAAGGGTGACAGTTATGTGATCTTCTTACAATATTAATGTAATGACCCAGTCATTTAAAAGAAAAATCTAACTCCTTATAATTTAAAGACAATTTCAAAGTGAAATCAATCCCAAATATTAAGTCCTATGACATTACCAGTCGATGTTTATGGAAAGGTTAAAAGTGCACGTCAATAGTCACACAGAAATGAATGTCAATAATACAAACTGCTGTATGTAGGCTGCATTATAATCATGCCTGGGACCCATACTAAATAAATACATGCTGTCATTCCACCTAATTATCTGGAGCATATATTTCCCTAATCCGAGGAGCATTACACACTTCCTTGGGCAGTGGTATTGATTACATGATTATGTGTGGAGGAGCTCTAAGGAACTAGCTATGAGTTACTGCTCTGATAATCTTTCATTTGCAGAAGCAACCACACATTCATTTTCTTAATAGCTCCAAAATTACAGTAGGAAGAAACATTTCAGGGCGTGAAATATGATATGATCAAAGTTAAACACGCACATTAGGGATGTAATTGCTGTAATAGACACACTTAAATTCTGTTTTATGTTGATTAACAATTACTGCATATATCAATTATAAACAATGAACATTAACTGGAGCACAGTTACAGCAGGAATCATTATTTAGTAGTAAAATCGAAATGCTGTGTTGTTGAATTGTACTGCTGTCAGTGGATTGTCATACATTACTATTTATTCATCAGTTTATAACGCATATGTTTAAACAGATTTATCACTGTTAATGAGTTTATCAGTGTACCTTAGATTTCTTCTTCCTCATGCGGTGGATTCGTGATGCCAGCTGGATGGTGGTGAGTGAGTCAGCGTAGTTGGCGGGGGAATCGGAGATGTGGGCGATCATGGTGGTTCTGCAGTTGATGTTGCCAAGAGACTCCCTCAGTAACATCGTCAGTTTGCTGTCCCTATGGGGTGAATTTAGATTGTTATTAGCAAACAGCACGGTTATTTGCTTTTAATACCGGAGTAGTGCAATATAAGCTTGTGCATAACCAGTGAAAGCTGTTTTATGAGGCCAACTAAACAACTAAAGCTACAGTAGAAAACAACAAGACTGACGACACATGCAGAGGCTTGCCTGAGACAATAGTTAACAGATAATAACACAGTGTGAGACGCAGTAAAGCTAACAGTGGTTTTCTTACCTGTAAGGTACATGTTTAGCTCCATTTGCTAACGCCATGATCACATTCCCCAGCGCGTTCAGGGACAGACACAAGCCTCCCCCTCCGTCTCTGCTCTTACTCAGGACCTTCTCGCAGCTACCCAGGTCGATGAGGTGCAGCCTGCTCCGTCCGCCTGACACTGTGCCAACCACAGAGGAAGAAACCAGGTGAGCACTGCGCAGACACTCCCTCTCTGAAGTCACTTCCTCATGCACAGTGCCATGATGACAGGAGTGGCACGGCTCAGCCAAGACTAGATGCGGCACTGTCAGAGCAGTTTGATTTATTTATGAGTAAGGTTCCCACACTGCAGTGATTCAAACCGGTAAACTCCCAACAGATGTGTGATTTGTGGCAACAAAGAGGCTTCGTTAGACGCGTCAAAACGAAAGGAATGCAGTGACAATCATAAACACAAATACAGGCCGAACGTGATGATTTAAAGTGCAGCGAGAGGGAATTGGCTGTCATTGTGACAATCACTGAGCTACGCGCTATTATTTGGGGACAGACGTGATTGAAACAGCACAAACAAAACATTAAACTCTTGTCAGGAAGGCTTCAAATCTTCATTCGGTCTCTCAACACAACAAAGTCATACATAAACATAGCAAATATGGGACTTCAACTCAAACTGTGAACTGTAATAGTGCACATTTCTGCCACCTAGCTCACATAAAACACTTAAAATATGTATAAAAGTACTGTAAAAATTGACCATATTAGTTAATCAGAACATTTAGTCTAAAAGTACTAACTTCCTCCCTTGCCGCTCTTCTCCATACGGTACTGGTAAATGTGTAATGTGAACAGCATGTGGGAGTTGCGTCGATCCTCCTCATCCACATTGGGTCTACTGGTGCTGCGTGCAGCAATGGCGGCGTCCAGGAAGAACGCAGCTTTCTCGGCCGTCGGGGCGCGTAGCTCGCTCTGATTCTGGAGCTGCAAGGGGAGGAGGAGACAGAGGAGACAGGGTTAGGGAGAGCAAAAGGAGACCACATAGGGCTTGAGAAAGAGGATAGATGTCGAAATGATACCGGGGAAGAGAGGGGAGCAAGCTAATTGGACCCCGGCACACATTTCTAGCCCATTAGATTGGGTCTCGGGGGCAATTAAAACAGCAGATATGCACACACAGGGAGGGGGATTAGGAAAGGTAATGGTGGAGCAGGAGGCAAGGGCAATTCCTTCACCGTGGATGTGATGATGGAGGTGGTGAGAGACAGAAAAAGATGAGGAAGAGGTTAGAGGAGGGAGAAAAGGCAGTAGGGGGGGCTTCATGTAGAGAGCCCGCGTGTGGCTGCTGAAAGAAGGAGCAAGAAGGAGCCTCACAGAGCTGCACTGCCTTTGAAGTCAGAGTCCACACAGATCCCCCCAAAAAACAACATCTGACAGCAACACCTGTGAGCGCCATCAAACCTCCACCATCCCCCAATAACAGTGCTATTGTGCTGCAGAGGGCGAGCGCTAACACACGGGTAATAGATGCTGATGGATGCTGACAGGAGAGTCAATACAAAGGTAAGAAGAAAGCCATCAATACCACAGATGGGTTTTTGTGGAAATATAAAGCGAAGATTTCAGAGGCAGCTCGGATAGAGTGGGAAGTCCTGGGAGATAAAAACACACATACACACACAGGCACTCACATGAAAAAGTCAAAAATCTTTTGGAGAGGAAGAGGTAGATCACAGACAGAAAGAGATCAATACTCACACAGACTAATACTGTATAACCCGCAGAGAGAATGAAAGGATGAGCGAACAAAGGAAAAAGCGAAGGGGGTGGAACTCTTCTCACCTGAGTGCCACAGATGGGATCCTCCCTCAGGTGGATTCCCGGGGACTGGCCCTCCTGCAGGCTGCCTGTCGACACTTCAGACAGCAAGTCCTTCAGCTCCTCGTCTTTCCCGAATATTTCCACTGCAGACACTCGGACAGAAAAGCGAGTACCCGTCTTCTCCTTGCGCTCGTTGATGAGCTTGAAGAGCCAGGAGATGGCACAGGGCACAATGCCGAGGCTCTGAGTGGAGCTGTCTTTGCCAATCATGGTGTATGTCTTGCCTGGGGGATGTGTGAAAGGGAGAGAGAGAGGGGGTTGGAAAAGGGAATATTGCCTTGTGAGTGCAAGTTAGCTACACTCACCGTGTTCAAACTAAAATTACTTCTTTTATCAAGCTGTCTGGAAGGGTTGGAGGTTCACAAAGGAAGGTGTCTTATCTCCTTCACTAATTGTTGTGTATTATGTTGAACGTGTGCAATATGGGTATTACGCAATATATGTCTTTTGTGGTTGTTATAGGTGTGTGCTACAATCTTTACATGTTGATTGTTGTTTGTTTTCATAGTTTTTTATTTATCAATATAACTGTGAGGAGAACTAAATGTAGGCATGATTTGTGTGTGACAAATTTTTGGGGACAATAAAGTGTATCATATCGTATCATATCGTACGGTATTGTATCGTATCGTACTGTATCATATCGTACTGTATTGTATCGTATCATACTGTATCATATAGTATTGTACTGTATAGTATCGTACCATATTGTACTGTATCGCATAGTATCGTACTGTATAGTATTGTACTATATTGTACTGTATCGCATAGTATCGTACTGTATAGTATTGTACTATATTGTACTGTATCGCATAGTATCGTCCTGTATCGTATCTTACTGTATCATATTTTATCGTAATGTATCGTATCGTATCGTATCGTATTGTATCGTATCGTACTGTATCATATCGTACTGTATGGTATCATATCGTACTGTATTGTATTGTATCATACTGTATCGTATTGTATCGTACTGTATGGTATCATATCGTACTATATCATATCGTACTGTATAGTACTGTATGGTATCATACCGTACTGTATCGTATCATACTGTATCGTATCATATTATACTGTATTGTATCGTATTCTATCATATCTTATCATACTGTATCATATCCTACTGTATTGTATCGTACTGTATCGCATTGTGTTATACTGCATTGTATGGTATTTTATCATAGAGTGTCACACTGTATCGTAGCGTACTGTATTGTTTCCTATCCTATCATCCAATCACACTCTATCGTATCATATTCTATCATTTTGTATCGTGCTGTATTGTATCGTAGCATACTGCGCTGTATCTTATTATATTATACCGTAAAGTATTGTATTGTATCTTATAAGAGATTGATGGTGGATTATTGTGTTTAACAACTGCTGATGGAAAAATTAATGTTTGATGTGGGGCTTTGGAGGTATTATCCATTACATGCCAAATAAAATGCGCTAATCCAAGGACCCTTTCCAGAAGCATCATTCTGTGGAGAATTACAGGTAGCAGAAGCGGCAGCGTGATGAGAGCAAGCCCGCAGCCTGAGAGCACTGGCCAGGCCAATTACTAAGATTTTAATTACAGACTGGGCCCTGAAGCCTGGATGCAGCACTTTCCCCCTCACCCCCACCCCAGACTCACTACCCATTCCTATCCTCCAGTCTCCCATTCCTCGACTCACCCCAGTGCACTGCTAAGCCAATTGTTGTACATCAAGTGTAGCTAACAAAGAGCAATGAGAATTTCCTTGGCTAACAATGGCTCTTCTCTAATCTCTCGCCAGCGGAGGAGCTTACCGAGTTTCACTTGGCCGAAGCAGAAGATGCAGCCGTCTGCACCGTTCACCACCGACTGGATGACCTCGGCTACTGTCCCTGAGCACACCTCAGCCTGTGGAGAAACACACAGAGCCAAAAAACGGCAATTTACAGTCAATTTACAATTTAGACACATCCAAGAAATAAAACAGGCATACTGAGAAGGATGCATCCAAACTGATATCCAATAAAATAAACGTTTATTCGGCATCCGTTAAACCAAATCCCATTCATGTTTTCAGTATTTTTCATCACTCAGGAGTATGTGTGTTTGTGTGCTGCAACGTGTGGCTCATTTTTGCAATCTGTTTCAGCATGGGTCCTTTGGGGCAGGGCTTCTGCAGCAGAGGCCCCTTTCCCATACATCACCCAGCAAACAAGGCCTCTAACAGCAGAACAGCTTGCTGTTACTGTTAGCCACCAGCAGTGCGGTCCCAGCGGCACAATCTAACAGCCCCGGCTTCGGCTCTGCAGCAGCAACATTTAGACTCCGGCTTTCAGCAGCTTACTTAAGGAAAGACTTGCTCCAAGTAGGTGGTATGATAGAAGATCTGAGGCTTTAACCGCTACTGGAACGATGTCCTACACCAGTGATGACAACATGCTGTGCCCTCATTGCTATTTATTGTTTACTGGACCATGGGGAAATGCAGAAAATACTTGGCCTCACACTTTTAGGGAATTCTGCAGTGAGTGACATATCCAATCATTCCATTAAAAGACTATGGTGTTTGTTTTTAGCTGTGCAGAGTGAAAACTGGTCTGCTGAAAGAGTCAACATATAGTAAACATGTTCCTGACCTTTGTCTTTGATCTCTGTGGGTATGCCTGCTGTGGGCTGCAGAGGGCTGAGGTTAGATATAGCTGTTCTCTGAAAGGAGGTTACATATAACTGGAGTGGATTCACATCATTCCCTCGGGGGCTTAAAAGGCCCAGCTGTTAGGCCCACACTGGTAAGAATGCCCCCTGACCTAAGACAGACATTTTTCCTTTAAGCCCTCTGGCCACACCCTGCCAGCATACAGATGTCCCTGTGCCCTTGAGAGGCTGAATTCCCACTTGGAAAAAAAAAAACACACATATAGTACACATGTCCTACTGGCCCTTACTTGTGAGGCATCCTGGGTAAAAACCGCATCGAAGGCGAAGATCTTTGGGACGGCCACGGTGGCGGATCTCCTGTGTCCTGAGCCGGAGTGCGGACTGGAGGCGGGGTCGTAGAGGGTAAGCTGCTTCTTCCTGCTGTCGACTTTCAGGAAGGACTGAGACTCTGAGGAGTCCGCTGCCTCCAGAGACGGACAGATACGCATCATCACTTTCACCTGAACCACAGAGAAGAAAAAAAGAAAGGCTGGATTACAAGCGAGAAAGCAGAAAAGGAGAGGTGTAAGGTGCATTTTACAGGTTGAGAACAGAGAAAGAAAAACACTATAGGTGACACTCTTTTACTTTAAGTGCACGAGAAGAAGAATGGAAAGAGATGTAACATAAGCCTTCTGAATATAGGTTAGGATCCATACTGAGCCAATGCCCCGGCTTTGTGCATTTATACCACGTCCACTTTGTCAGAGTTGATGGACATTGAAGGTTACCATGGAAACACTCACGTCTCACATCGACTGGCGAACCCAATGGGTCAACACATTGCCTAATGCTTTCAGCTAAAGGCAGCAAGGTGTGTGTTGAAAGTCGTAGCAGAAAATGGTGGAAATTAATGTGTGAAGCGCCACGCTGGGGGATTATCCCTCAGGCGGGGCGGTGTGTTTTTTTTCTGGACCAGGAGCCGCTCACCAGCATGGGAGTGAAGGAGCATATGGCCCCCCTCTTATCCCACCTACACACTCCTCCCTCCTTGCTCCTGGTGCCTGGAAAATGGCAGCTTCACATTAAGAGGCATCCTGTTGCATTCTGGGGCTTGACATTTCATACAGTGAGCTTACAGTCATTCCACAGGTCATGGTATCACGGCGGCTTATATCTAAAGGTGTTGATTTGGCTCTGCTCCAGCAAGCCTGTGCACATCTTATGTTATTGCGTGGTTACAGAATTGAGGTAAATTCTGCACATTGTTACAAATAATAGCAAAGAAATGTCACCATTTCCTGCCTCTGCAATGCCACGCAGATGTGTTTTTTTTGTGGGGGGTGTGGTCTTATCAGGCTACATGACACCCCCATTTAGAACCTCCTTTGAATTTCTGACAACTCCACATCGCCTGGAATACAATGGTCAGAAATACACCTCTATCATATCTCCAATGGGAATGTGTGGAAATATATCTGCGACTGACAGGCGACATAAACAGCTCTACGGATACGTATAGCCACCTTTAGAGTCCCTGTCAACTCTCTGAGTGTTTAGCGTTACGCCCTAGTATTATATCAACCGAGCAGTTTCTATATCGTACCGTATATGTGATAGGGAACTCAATCCTAAACCCCCCAGGCACTGAAATAAAACCCTAAAATAAAGCAAACTTCCTTCCCTGTTCTTGAAAGCGGCCTGCTCCACTCTGGGGGACTCTCCACTGTCTTCACAGCTACACAAAAGGCCCATTCTTCCCCTGACTCGTATATAAATATTGCTACATATCCAGACACCAGCCCTCTGAAACCATGTCAGTAGAAATCCCTTTTCTTTCAGCGAGTGCATTCATCTTGCATTCTGCAGACCAAGTGCGAACTCTGTTTATACTCCACAGGGGGCTGTTATCGTGACTGACGTGTGCATATGTTGAGTAAATTACATTTGCTGTGACATTTAAACCGGGCTTCCAACGTTAAGACTGCTGAGGCTCCGTCTACCAAACAGAGGCTACCTAATGTCTCACTTTTATTTATGTTGGCAGAGATCAGATACTGGAGGCTACAGAGGATTGGCTACAGTATTTTCACACCTCAGAGTCTGTGCTAATGGCCCCTGTTTCTCTGTCCCCTTGATCCCCCCCTACAAAACCCATTAGCGCGGCTCGGCATTCCTCCATCCACTCGACTGTCTGTAGCTGAGAGGACTGTCTCGAGGTCAAACGCAGAGACGTGGAAGTGACCCACATACGGTTGATTGAAACAAGACATTTAACAGAGTCTTTGGTTGAATTAATATGAAACAGATGCAGGCGAAACTGTGCAGGCTCCTGAAAATGTGAGATTAACTGTGATTCCACAAGCGGAAGAGTGAGAGTGCACTGATTTGTTTGCTTTACACAGAGGAAATCTGGCGTAATGGGCTCGAAACAGAGTCATAAATCTTGATTTGCGCAGCCATCTTTAGCAGCACAGATGTACAGTAAACTTCAGGTGTGGGCTTGAGCAGGCTTGTTAATAACATAGTTTGTTTTATAAAGAGATTAACAATATGTACAAAATCTCACCCGCCCTGATACCTGGCAGTAGAACTGAGCACTTCCTATCCAGGTGGGATCTAATCTTGTTAGGGGACTTCTTCTGCTCCATAAATACAGGACGCCAGCTAAGACAAACAATAGCCAATAAACCACAGAGGAAGAGCGATGTGTTTGTACAGCTTTGTTTAATGACCGCCTGACTTTCATCATCACACCCTGCACCTAAAATGGAATTAGACATCCTGCTGTTAACGCAGGCGCAGATCTGTGAATTATAGTTTTCACTGTCTTTCTGTATTCAGCGAGAGGAATGCTGGTCTCTCACAAACTGAGTGAATACGTGACATTCCTGCAGGCTTATCTGACTACATCTGCATGGACTGGAGCAGACGGCACGCTGCCTGTGGACCAGTTTGTCGCCAGCCTGCATTCTCCCCCCGTCAAACAGGGGTCTGTGCGTGTCTAAATGTTTGCGTGAGTGGTTGTGTAGGGGTCGGGCTTACATGTAAAGTATGCAGTCTTTTGTGTGTGCTAATACAGCGCTCTGTTCTCACCTTCCCCATCCCTGGGTTCTCTTTAACTTTGGACACGGCTCGGAGCAGGCATGGCGGGGCCGGGGGCGGCGAGACCTGCAGGATGCCGCTGAAGTTGGTGGGGTAAATGGAGGGCTCCTGTGGGTGGAGCAGGGAGGGCTGGTGCTTCTTCCGCTTGGAGGACAGGTTCAGCTTCTGAGCAGCCCTGGAGAGAGAAAGATTTTAAGGTTGGAGGCAAATCAAAAAAACTATTATTTCATTCATAAGCAAATCATTTTCTGCTCGGGTGAGGAATTCTTCCAGGGCTGTGCAAAGGTTATTGATTTTTAAATGTCTTTCTTGACTTTTTTTAAGGGTGTGCAGCAAAGCGATGGAGAAATCACCCTGAAACTGGAATATAAAAGGTCAACAATCTCCTTTTAGTTTCCCAAAGTAATACAAGTCAGCAGGAGGGCTACACTCTGCCACTACCCCCGACTATTTCCCCACTTTCAAGCTGCTTTTCCTCCAACTCAGACTCCCCTACCAAGAAAGAAAGTGCTTCAGCCGGTACACTTCTATTACACATTGATTTTGAATGAAGAGAAGTGATTACCAGGCTGCCCCCTTGCCTGTCAGGGACCAAACACAGGCTGTCATAGCAGGAATGCACATCACAACTGTCATAGCTAGGACAGGTGAGATGTGCTGAAACACACCCATCATTTAAGTCAAAGGTGGAGCATGAACTATATGTCGGGAGTTTTGATAGTACACATTAGACAAGCTTGTGTTTCTACCTACACAACTCTCTGCTGTAACTCAATCCAGCTTTTGACAGTCATCTAATTAAAACCCACTGTCATGCCGCCCTCTTGTCTTCCACACTCAGTGCCAAGGAGGCATAAACTGGTCACAGGGCCAACAGATATCTGTGCTTGGTCTGCAGGGAATCAGGCCAGACTTAGAGTGCTTCCAGGGATGGCATCCCATCGGCCTGGGATCAGCTAACGCCGCACCGCGGCTGGAAATTCAAGGTCAGGGAGGAAAATGAAAGTAATACTCCGAGGAAATTCAAATGCAATCAACTCGTCAGACTTCTGAGCGTTGCAGGGGATACAGAGAGGTGTTTGTCAGCATGTAGGAAAGAAAACTGGAGCGAGAGATTAAAAGATGAGAAATCTGCAGAGCAAGGGGTTTGAGGAGAAGCAGAGCATGTGTAAAAGAGAAAGAGATCCATGTGCGTCCTGGTGGGCAGAAGCTTCCTAATAGGCCAGCCTGAGCTCATTAGTCCGGCTCTGTTCTCCTCCGGACAGCACTGGGTGGGCTACTGCCAAAAAAACCCACAACCCCCCCTCCCTTATCTCCCTGCGTCCTGGAGTGACAACCAGCCCCCCTTTCACTAGCTCTCCTCCCAACACTCCCCTCTCCACTGTACGCCCCCCTGCAGCGACAGCCCAAGAGCACAATCAGGGAACACACTGCCGGCTGATGGAATAATTATTGCATCCAAGAAGGCTACAGGAGAAGGCGCTCCCCGGGGAGCTGCCTATGTGTGATAGCATGCGAGACGGATCGTGTGACTGAAGAAAAAATGAGATGGAATAGATGAATGTGAGACGGAGGGAAAGAAAGAAAGGGGGAAACTACAGTGGAGTACACGTGGCTGTGTGCGGATACATGTGTGTGTATCTGAAGATAAATGCATCCCGTCTCTCGCTCCCTTTTCCTTACCTCATTCTGTCTCTTTTCTCTCTCACCAAAGAGATAAATCAGGCATCAGGAGTCACCATGAAGGATAGTAAGAGCACTAGACTGATTTATAATTGTCCTGATCTGCGAGGAGCGCTCATGTAACCTTGAGGTTTTATTCAAGCAGCACAATGACGATTGGCGCACCTGTGTTCTTCAATGAAAGGTGAGAAAAAAGGGATGATAGTGCTGTTTTTTCAACCCTCACCACAAGCACACGGGGAAATTAATTGCTTGTCACTTTCCCTCTCCTCCCTCCCTGCTTCTCTCTCTCCCTCTCTTTGCAACTAAATGATCAGTGGAGGGAAAATGGGCGGGTAAGGAGAGGCTCAGATTTCTTCACCCACAACAGCTTGTCCACCTGTTCACTCCCAATCTCCATGCTTAATGAAGACGCTTGGCTACACGTCTTGGCGTAAATGCTCGAAGGAGAAGCTGAGAAAGTTTGTGCAAAACATTCACATCCTGTCAATACTACACAACATGCACCGGTAAGGATTATGCTTCTGTGTTGTACTTACAGCTCTTTCCAATCCATTATCTGCTTTACGCTAATAGTCAAAGAACAGACAACTGACAGAGTTCAACTTTGCGGTCCATGTCTGTTTTGTCACTGCTCTCCATTACTCGCACATTCGAGACGCCGGCACAGTCGCCCGGAGCAAAGCGAGGCGGGGCGACTCGCTAGTTGGGGCACAGGGGTCCTTTTTGCTGCGATCGCAATCATCGAGGTTCCACTTGATTTCACAGAGGTTTGTAAGAAGCCGGGTGGGCGGGGGGGGAAACCAGGAGGAGGAGGAGGGAGGAGGCGTGGGCGCCGTAGTGGCTAATGGGGGGACAGGTAGAGGTGGGCAGGCAGGATGGGTACCTAGTGGAAAAGGGAGTAGGTTCACAGTGAGGGGTGCAGGTAGTCCAGGAAGCTCCTCAAGGAGGAGGTAAGGAGGAGAAGGGGCACCTCCTCTTTTCATACGCCTCCAATGCTCCTCGTACTCTTTCCAAAGTTCAGCGTCAGTTCAGAGATGCAAAATCCCCAGCAGCAACTCCACTCGTTCTTTCACATCCAATTCTGCATCTGTCCCACAGGCTCAGGCTGCAGGGTTTTCTCTTTCCAGTTAATCCACTGAGGTGCGTCTGCAGGTCCTGCTGCCCAGGTCCTTTGCAAGAGTCTCGGCTCCTTACAGGCAGGACGAAGGGCAAAGAATGAGCACGCCTGGCCGGGCTGGAAGATTTCCTTGGGTGGCTGAGAATGAGGAGAATTCCCACTCCTGTTCCGCCTCTCGGTCCTTCTCCTGCTATCGGAGAAATGCTGGCAGCTGTCCTGCCGTGTCTCTCTCTCTCTTTCTCTCTCTCTCTCTCTCTCACACACACCCTCCTCTCTGCCTACTCTCCCTCTCTCTCTCTTTCTCTCCTCAGCCCAGCCCCTTTTCCCTCCGACTGCCAGACGAGGTGTCAGCGCTCGATTGCTGGCTGCTTGCGGCGCAAATTGCGAGTACTCTCTTTCTCTCTGTGTGTCTCACACACACACACTCTGTCTCATACAAACCCCAGCGCACACACACACAAGTGCATGCACCCCACCACACGTCACATGAATACTTAATGCATACAGGAGCCTTCTCTTCTTTTAGGGTCCCTCACTTCAAACAGATTTGGTTAGTATGCCTACAGTGCATGCATGCATGAGCCTGAGTGTGTACGTGTGAGTGTACACTTTGTGTTTTTTTTTGTCTTTGTTGAAAGATGTAATTAGCCAGATGAATGAGAGTGTTATTAATCATAAGGAGTGACGCACAGATAAGGAAGGATATACTTAAGCGCAGAGAGATGGATTGCCTGAATGAGCGATGCTGTGACTCAATTGGAAAGCTGAGAGAGATTTAAAAAAAAGAGTAAAAGCGAGGGAGGGAGAGAGGACGGACAATGAACAGATGACGTCTTAGAAAGGCAGATTTATGCCGGCCAGTGAGGAGAGTGAAGTCAATGGTCAAGGGTAAAAAGGGGAATGAAAGCATGTGAGTGGGCGAGCGCCGGGGTGAGAGTACCCTGTATTCCCCCGGCTGCCAATTTACCAGTAAGCCCTCTCAGCCCCCCCGAACAGCCAGTGTTGTTTGAAAGGCTGCTGCTTTGGCTGCAGAGTGCCTACTACAACATATCGGCAGACAGAGTGGGTGTGAGACTTTCCAGATGAAAGTACATTCAGCACAAACACACAGCGAGCACTCTCTGCCTCTCTGCTTCTGACACAGTGCCCCTCACATGAACTCTGCTGGATTAAATTTGGAGTCAAAAAAAGCAGAAAATAAAACGCACCACTGCCTACCTTTTTGGAGAGCACAGGAGAGTAATAAAGCACTTTGATATATCACATAACCTTTACCTGACTCGCTGCCACGGCGCGCCTACCTCGGCTCTTCTGCCATGTGGCCGAATTAATTCGCCTGAGGTGGGCGTCTTTGAAAGAGCAAAAGCTTCTGAACAGGGGCGTGTCTGGCCTTTTTGGCTGGGGGGCCCGACTAATGCATGTGGGGGGGAGTCATGGGTGCCTCCACTAGATAGATCTGATATCCAACTTTGGAGCATCATACAGTTAAATTCCCCAGTTTTTTTAAACTAATATAACACTTAAAATTACGACATATAAATCTTCCATGCTTAATTCGTTCAGGACTCATGAAGAAAGAACCGACTTGCAGCTTGTTGCAACAAAGACCAATAAATTGGTTTGACCTTAATGCCCGCCTCTGACTCAGCAGACAGCCAATCATATCTGTGAAGAGTCTTAGTCATACGCGGTAATTCGTGGTGTTTCATGGTAATTCTATCTACCAATTCATGATAATTGGTAGATCAGCTCAGGGACTTGGCTTGGGAACCAGAGGGTGGGCGGTTCAAGTCCCGGTATTGGGGCTGGTACCTGAAGAGGTGCCAGATCCTTTCTTGAGCACTGTCAAGGTTACCTTGAGCAAGGCACCAAATCCCCCAAATTCTTCTTCTTCTTCTTCTTCCTCCAAAGGCAACAGGAGTAGGTTGAAGTTCTCATCGCCTTTTGGATTGAACCTTGAAATAGTCATTCATAGTTGAGGGTTATGTATATATGTTTAGGATGACCAGTCAGATTTCAGGGGGCCCATGCCGCCCCACACCACCGCTTGGACACGCCCATGCTTTTTAAAGGCTTTGCCAAGCGTAACTTGTACACTGAATCTCTTTCAATCACGATTGGCATCAGTAACTGAGTGAAAGACAACACTAATGTGGACATTACCCAGGACATTCATGTGGACATTTGGAACCAGTCATTGTTCTCTGGCTCGTAGATGGAGCCCTCATTGTGGTCTCGAGTGTCATACATCAAATTGAGGTAATAGTATGGAGCAGCCACAGTTGGAACTGTCCTGATAGCCTTTCAGCTCCATCACTGTCCCCTTATGAACAGACCTTTGGGACAGATAATGATTGTAATATATATAAATGAGCCAAAGCAAGACAGATGTAAAATCAAGGGTCGTTTGGAATAAAAAGGTCTCCTGGTGCCTTTGTTCGAGAAAGGACATCCAGATTTGGTCCTTAGTGACAGTGAGGGAGGAGGAAAGAGGTCAATGACAGCAGAACAGAGAGAGAGAGGGGAAGCTGTGTTTACCAGCCGCTTTGAAAGCTTCGCTCTGGCCTGCTGTCAATATTCGCTCCAGCCCCCTTTTCAAGCTTTGTCAAATTAACAAGAGGAATTCCTCCGCCCCGGAGAATCATTAGCTGCCGCGCCCATTAGCTTGTTTGTGCAGATTTGTCTCTGCTCTCCGGGCCGGCTATACGGCTCTTTAGGTAGCCCCTCTCTGCGGCTAATTACCATGTAGGCCACATTTGCCATCCTTGACATTTCCTTTTTGTGATTCTCCTTTTTTCTCTCTCCGCAGACAAGATAAGGCTGCTCCGGCCATTCATGCGGGGATCAGATCAGTGAGGCTGATATCAGGCTGCTCTACCCCCCCCTACAGTGAGTCTGCCTCACACTGCTGCTGATTAGCAGGGAAGCACAGCTCTTCATGAATGGAGATGGGAATACTGGGCTCCGGCCAGCCTCAACACCATGCAATAATAATGACTACAACACAATGAGTCAGGCGGAGACATCCACAATTAAGCCGGACTGAAGGTATTTGTGAGGTGTTTTAGATTGGATATAGGTGAATGAAACCTTGTTAGGTGCTGGAGCCCAACATGCTAAATCAGCAGATGGTGATGATTGATTGGGCTGTGTGTGTGTTGGTCTATCAGGTAAGGAGGTCGGTTTTTGAGTCATAAGAAAATCAATCCTAAAGCCCCCCAGAGCTAAAATCAGTACACACTGTCTTATTGATGGGCTGCCCTTGACACGATCAAACAGCCCTCTGCCCCAAAGGTGTGGGGGGATAACATAAATCCACCCACTGAGTGTAACTCTAAAAGAAAAATAGACTTGGTTTAGTTAAAGCAAGAGCAGAAGCCTCAAAAGTGAAGTTCCTGCTCAGTATTCTTTGGCAAATTTGTTGTGGATTAAAACAAATCTGAATTCCCAGGTCAGCCACAGTCTGACCAAGCCGACGCTCAGCTTTAGCGGTGATTAAGCAACCATGACATCAGCTCTTGAACACACAAATTGGTGCACAGACAAGGGGAGATGATGTCATACTTTGCCAAGCAGCACCGGCAGCGAGAAGGCCCACCCAGACGAGATTTACCAGCGAGGTCACGGTGCTGATCATTAAGTACAAGACAAATGTTTCCACTCTGAGTCCACCATTGTTGCTGTATCTAAATGGGTCAAAGTCTATCCTCCGTGAGTGCCAGCATCCCTTAAATGTATGGCCATCCGCTGTCACATAGGGTAGGCTCTTAAAATAACTAAAGAAATATGTGGATTCGGGTTACCATTAGGCACATGTGAGACAGAAACAGAGGAACGGGCTGGTGAATGTAAGACAATGCTGATCCAAGCCTCCTGTGTGGCGCTGAGGTTTTAGTCTGGTACTGAGCCTGTCTCCTTTCTGAAGCCCCCCTGCAATCAAGGGACCACTGGTATAAACATTCATTTCTCACTTCCTCTCCCTTATCCTAAATCACTCAAAACAACTAAAACCCCAAGACTGCGACATCCTGAAAACAAAGTGGTTCGACGAATGTTATTTGCAGCAAAAATGTGCCTCACAGAAGCTCCCACCTGGAGACCGACGAGCAGACGTTCCCTCTGTGCAGTTTGGTTATCTTATAATTTAGATTACTATCAACCAAAATCCAGTTTCTTCTAGTCATTTTGAAAATGTGTTCCCTCTCTCCCAGAGCTGATGCATTAAAATGGAAGAGAGAACCAACAGGCTTATCTGTCTGTCAGCTGAATCTTATCAACTCAAAGCTCTGAAGCTTTAAACCGACAGCCGGCCTGTTTCCCTTCCCGCTCGGCTGTTTTAATGGTAGACCTGAGGTAGAGCTCCTGTCTCCTCTGTGTCGGTTAACACAACAGCAGTTTGCAGGAAGTGGACCAAACACCTCCAGGCTAGGATTTATACACTTCCTATAAATCCTCAGAAATAGATAAAACGGATCCAGGATAAATCCCACAGCAATGAGTGTGATGTCCAGTTAGCTGAGCGATATCCTGCCCGGCACGTTCCAGACACGTCGGGCCGAGGCCTCGAAGAAAAATCCTTTTGTTCCAACAAGGTGTTCAACAGGCCTTTTGTTCCTGCAGAGTCTGGCCTTGGACACAAAATACCAAATGGGGCATTATTTTGTGTGCTGACTGCTGACAGCCCAAGGCTGAACACACATCTTTTCTGCACCAATCCTCAGCCAATTAGCTAAGGCCAAATGCATTCATGTAACACCTGTGAACACAATGTACTGTCATAGAAAAGAGAATCTGTCCTTATGCAGCTAATTTGTCATATTTGTGTCATAACGCAGATTCAGATTTCTTCTGTCAGAACACACAGCTTTCCTTTATTCTACCTGGGAATTGTGAACCTGTTTCGTCATGGTCTCCTCAAAACTCTTTTGAAACGGCGAGTCGACTGAGGTGAAAAAACAGGGGAATTAGGGTATCCTCTGGAGTATATCATGAATAACGGATCATTTGAAGCACAGGGGAAGAAAGAAAAGGAGTGCGAGTGGGGAGCAGGGAAGAAAGCAGAGCAGTGGAAATGATGGCGATGAGAAAATAGAATATGGAAGAAAGAATCTCCAAATACAGTCAGTAAGAGGAAGGAGGAAGGAAGAGAGAAAGAAAGAGGCAGCGAGAGAGGGAGCTGCGGGGTGTAAAACCAAGTCCTCTCTTCGATCAGCGGGCCCTGGCAATGTGCCAGTGAAGGCGCTGTCCATGAAGAGGTAAATCATTTTCTGCCTGAGAAAGAAACAGGAAAAAATGATCGTTGGGGATGTGCCACAGCCAGCTTGGAATTGCTTTATTCCCAAAGATGGGAATCCCCAGTCGGCCAAGAATAAATGGAACAGTTGGCATCAAAAAGTGAAAAAACTCATCAATATTCAAGAAAGCCTGGCTTGGTGCTACAGTGTGGTAGCGACAGTAGAATTAAGCACTGGCTTATATCAACACAGAGGTAGATTGTGTCGTTAAATATCAAAGAAACTACATTAAGCAGGTTTCCTTTGGACAGATGAGGAAGAAAAGACTCGTGCCAACCAATTCCCGGAGGAAGGTTAAAGTCTTAATGATGCAGGAGGAAATATATTTGGTGTGGTAATGCTCCACAAAAATGTGTGACTAACCCGTCCTGTGGTTACACTGACATCCGCTGTTTCTGTGTTTAACGCTCTGCCCATAAAGCATTGCGTCTCCAAACACCCAACACCCTTCTTCTCAGCTAAACACCCACTAATTCCCCCCATCCCCATGTTGAAAGGCAACAAAGCCGCCTTGCTAAATTAGGGGCTTAAGGGGGGCTTAAGACAAGCAAAGGAAGGAAATTTAAGAGTAAAAGTCAGGAGCTATAATTCTACTTTCAGTTCACGTTATTGTTCTTCTAGCATTCAGGCTCACGTCTTGCTAATATGGCCTTAACTAGCCTGAACATTAGGCCATGGGGCAGTGGACAAAGCAGAGGGCATTAGCTCTGCAGGACCCATTTGTAAGTCAATGAGATAAAGGGGCCACTTTAAGACCCCTAGAGGAAAGAATTGGAAATACCTGTAATGAGAGTCAAAAGAAAGAATCTCTGGCATTGACCCTGACTTGTTTAGAGACTTCAAGAAAAGTGCAGCTTTGGGTGCAATCCTGGAAAATGCTCAGCTATTACGCCAAAATTGGTTTGAGCAGAAAAATAAATCTTCCCTCTTCAGAGGATGGGTGACGGATGATAATGAAGACATGTTCGTCTATGCTCTACAGACTGCAGCCTCCACACCTCTGGCACTGCTGACAGAGATTAACAGCTGCTTTCATCTCTTCCAGGGTATTTTCACTCGGCTCCTCAGACGCTGCTCCAGGTATTCTGCAACACTCCTCTCCCAGGCTGCGGAGAATTTGGAATAACTTCCCGACCTGAATACACATGTTGAACTCGGATTCACCCACCATCCCACCCACGTCTTCCCTTGAAAACCTCAGGAAGGCTGTCCTGCTCGGGGAAGACAAAGACAACTCTTGGCACTTGGTTTTCTGTCTTAGAAATCAGTTTAGCAGACAGTGAAGCTGGGTTATTTGATAAACAAGAGACAAATGAGGGCAATCAATAAACATGGAAAGCCTCTCTGATCCTCTCTGGTCCTCTTAGATTAATACATTTTATCAGAATGAAACATAACTTTAGAGAATGATGAGACAGAGAGGAAGAAAGCCAGAGTACTTCTGCTCCACTTCTCTCCTTCATTAATCACTCGCTGCCAGAGTAAGACACCTAGCGATTATTTATTTGCACTTCTCCACACAGAGGCTATCACAACAAACAGGCCCGCAGGCTGCTGAGAACATTTGGGAGTGATTAATCAGTGGGCCGTCCAAAGAGACAGAACACAGGGGGAGGGGAGCTTGTACACGTGTTTCTTAATCTTTCATCTATATTCAAGTCAATAGCGGCTCAAAATACAGGAGGTCCAAGTCAGGTGAAATGAGCTGTACTACGAGGGAGATGGTCATGATCTGGGAAGAGTTGTTCTGATACCAATGGAAGTATTGGAAACACCTCCAATACCGCCTAACAAGCGATATGGGCAAGTCAACGCACCTATCCGATTGCTTAATTCATTAGACCCCACAAAAAATAGACTTGTTTGTTCTTCTACAAAACAGTAGCTTACAAGGCAATGCTATAAAGGCTCAACTAATATCTGCTGTTTTAGAGCAGCAAATAAGAACAGCGCGCTTCTAGCTAACATTAAATGTAACTTTGGACAAAGCTAGCTAAATGTCAGCTATCTGTGTTTCCCAATCACACATTTTAAGGCTTTATTTTGTTTTTTAAACTTCAAGTTAAGATAATTAAAAATGGCATAAAGCATAAATAAAGCAGTTTCATGTTAAAAATCAAGGTTTCTTAGACACAGGATGTCAGGAACTGTTGCTAACGTTAGCATTAGCTTGCTTCAAGGAGCTCAGCTTGTTTGTAGATTATGATTCTTTCACATCACAGCAGTTCAGGGGTTAATAATGTAGCCTTATGCTGTTGATTAACAAAAACTATTATAATACATTTTTAACCCACTAGTATCAGAGGGGTACTGGTATCTGCTAATACTAAGTAGCGGAATCGGTATCAGGAAGGAAGAAATTATATTGGAACATCTTTAGAGTAAAGGATGAAGTGACATTTCTTTAGATGGAAGTTACAGGTTATTATTTATCCCAGATGTATAAAGTAAAAGGAACACTAATCTCACAGCATGCGGAAATGTGATCCCAGTAACAGCCACGAAGACATTAGCGACTACAACCGCATTATTCCAAGTTAAGCATTTTATCCTGTATCACACTCATAAAAGTCAACCATAGAAACATACTCAGCAACACTCACTGGGCCACATAGAGCGTATGGGGATAATGGGATTTTTAGCACACTGCAGCTGGCTCTCACGTGCTGGGTCGTGAACCGATTACAGGCAATAATCCTCCTCATTCAAGACGATGTGCATGCAGGAAGCAGCAAACACAGAGAGGATAAATCCTCCTTGCTACTTTTAGTTTGATACAGCTGTTTGCTCTGACTCAACTAACTGGACAAGAAAAGGTTGAAGACAAATATCCTACGCAACAAGTCTTAAACCTTTCTAATACTCTTCTAAGAAGTACATCGTGGTATAAAATATGTTATATATAATGTTGAATGTGTACTAGAAGCACTATTGCATATACTCTGCATTCCTCTGACATGACGCTAAGGGTGGGACGCTCCAATGCTGTAATAATGTCATACTGCTTACTGTTTCTCTGTCATACTGTAAGAATCTGACAAATTATTATGATTTCAGCATTTCCATATTCATCAGTAACTGAAAAGACAATATACATTGAAAATCTGGAGGGACATCTGTCCATATTTTAGGTTAAAACAACATATTTGTTACCCATAGCTACTGTCAGACAACAGCTAATGTTAGCATTCAGCCACTTCCTAGCTTACATTACTGTTAGCTAAAAAATTTAAATTTACCAATTTAAAAGGCTATAAGATAAGACAGGAAAGGCATAAACATACTTTACTTTGTAAAAAAAACATTTTGATAACCCGTTAGCTATCATAAGAGAACAGCTAACGTTAGCATTCAACCAATTCATTGCTAACATTAGTATTAGTGAATTACGTCTTCCCACAATCAAAACACATTAGCAAACAGCCACTTTCTAGCTAACTGTTATATTACCTAGAAAGTGGCTGAATAATAACGTTACCTTTTTAAAGGGTTATAAGATACGATAGGAAAGGCATAAACATACTTTACCGTAAAACACCTTTTTATTCCCAAAGCACAGCACATTATAAAGCTTCCGACCTAAAAACAAAGCCGTGTCTTAATGTGGCTCATTATGTATTTATTGCAACAGTCTACAGTAAAGCCAAAGGTTAATTTTACACATTTGCAAATAATAGACTGTTAACAATTTACAGTAAGATTCATCAGTCTGATCAGTCCCATTAGGCCTTGTTTGAGGCTGTGGGTGATGAGGTGCACTAAACCACCTGTCCTGACAATGGTCTTATCCTCAGAGGTAATCCAAGCCCCAACTTTAATAGCTTGGTCCTACCCACTGACAATCAGATGGATAGAGGTGCTGTATGTATAGGTTTCTGGAAAAATAAAGCACTCGCGTTTGGGGAAATCAACCTACTACCACTGATTAAGCAGCTATTAGTTATTCATGTTGAATAGAAAGCCAAGCTGAGGCTCAGTGATGCCTGAGTCGCCCCACCAGGAGCCATCTTTGTTCCTCTGAATTGTAAGACATAAAGGCAGCTCATGGGAGCAGAGGCCACGGGCTCTATTCTGCATCTGTACATAATAGGTTATAAAATTCCTCGATGCATATTCACTGCCACCAGCTATTGCAGCTCACCCTTTTTTATTCCATGACACTCACACACAGAAGTGACTGCGGTTGTAATGACAAAGATAATAGACTCCATTTGCATGACACCTTTCACTGAGGGACACTAAAGAGGTTTAGATGGCATCCCTCAGCCCCTACAGGCATGATGCATAATATCCATTCAACAGGAGGGGGGTTAGAGAATTGAGCAAAGTCGAACATGATATAACTTAACACTAATGAGCTGATCATGCAGCCCTGTGGGGAGAGAGTGTTTGTCCAATTGGGGAATGTTGGACGTGGGCCGGAAATGGATTGATGCTAAAAGGGATGACCTCTCCTGCCCACACTCAACTTGTTGCACACAACCTGGCCTTTTTAATCATCGTTACCAACATACTGGGAGACAAAGGCAGCCCTATGTGAGGTGTCGAGCCTACAGGACTGAGGTCTTCACTCCACATCCTCTCATTTCTCTACGTGTGAAAGGAATCTGTCATGAGTGGAAGGCTGCGCTTTCGGCTCTCCCCGTAGGGCTTAGTACACGTGGACCCAGGGTGAGCGCACAGGCTTGAGTCAGCGCTTCAGCTCTTTGTCTGTCGGCCCCCCTCCGCCGGCCCCCTGCAGGCAATGTGAGTGGGCCAGACAGACTTCCTGACTCAGGGATTTATTTGGGGGAACAGGGGGAAAGGGCACTGGGTTATCCCTCACGCAGGCTGTGACAATCCCTCTCCTTTTCTTTGCTCTATCACTGGAGCTGTTTGCCATTCATGATGACAGGCACAAGAGATTCTACACTGCCTGTCACCCCGGGTGCTGCGGGGGCATGGCACTATCACACCATGTTATCGTATCCCAAGGAGGAGACAGACATCCGGAAAGAGGCGAGGGAATCAGCGACAGCAAGAGCGCTACTTCAGCTGAGCAGGAAATTCTTCAAAACACAGATTATGTGAAGGGCAACTCTCAGAATCCAAATTTTCTCATGCAATATTCAGCTTGTGCAGCATGCAATATGTCGGCGTCATCCCGACTGTCTGAACATGCTCTGTTCTGTTGCAATGTGTAATACAGTAAAGATAAATTTGTATCTCTACATCAGAGAACAATAGTGTCTTTTCTGTGAGAATGGAGGATTATGAGTCAGATGAAGGCTGCTGTTGGATGAGAAGGTGCATGAGGGCAGTGGGATGTATCTACCTGCTGTAGATCCCCGAGGCTGCAAGGCCAGGCTGGATCTCCATCAACACCTCAACCTTGACGGCGCCTGACAGGCCTTGGATTGATTCACACCTGGGCTTATCTACAGGCTGCAGCCCCTTCATGGCCTCAGCTGGTGCTGCCACTGTGTCTGCTGCCTCACCGAGACAGCCATTAGTCCCATCAGCCTGATTATGGCAGGAAAATGCCAGCTGGTGTTTTATCCAACAGTAAACAAAGAGAAAATACCACCAAGCAGCTCAACCATCCCGTCTACCACCCACTCAATAGTTGTGATGAGCTATTCGCTGCCCTGGGCATGTGTTGCTCGCATTCAACAGATTGATATGAATCAATTCTCATTTGTCAGGCTCTGGAGGTAGAGGTAGTATTAACATTTCAGCTCCGCTGTGGCTGCTTCCTATACACGGAGCCAGTTTTTTTAGCAGTATGTTTTCCACCAAGCTATACATTCTGCTCACACTCTCGCTTTGGTGGAGGAATCCATCTCGCTGTGGCTTGACAACAAAACCATTAGCCTCTCACCTCCAGGGAGCAGACAGACCAACTCCACATGCACAAAACTGCACATTCCACAGAGCGGAAAAAAAGAGACACAGGGAGAAAGATAGAGAGAGGAAAGAAAGAAAGATAAGAGAAACAAGGCAGAAGCAAAAAAGTGAAAGACAAACAAGAGTGCACAATGTTGTTTGTGTGCAACAAACTTACTTGACTCCCATGGTAGTGAATCCAATATTCTCCACAGGTTCCCACCTCCTGCTTCTTTTTCTGTCAGAACAGAGCATCAGCCCGAGCACGCCTTCTGAATGACAACATTTACAATCAGCCAGCTACTGTCCCGCTCTGTATCTTTATCCATCTGCCAAGTGGGCCAGATCCACTCTGCTCAGTAGATCCTGCTGCTCCACATAATCTGTCCTGCCTATTTGTCAGATCCCGCCTGTCAATCACAGCACAGCCAACCAAACACAGCCCGGTCCTGCTTTGTCTGCTCGGAGCCTCTTTCTCCAGCTAGAATGACTGGATTTCCCCCAGCAACACATGTGAGCATCAACGTCTGGTGGCCAAGTTCTTTATAGAAACTTCATAGAAACAAACTGTACACTGATTGGACAATGAACTTCAGCCATTCATCCAACATGTGTTGTTTGGAACAAGAACAAGCACTTGTGATCATGCAGCTCTCCCACTTAGCAACACACAAGACTCATTATTGAACACATGCCTGTCCCTCCCTCTGACTAAATTACAGTCCAGCAGAGTAGAGAGGGCGATTTCAACTTCCTGATCTCCACTCTGAAAGAAAAATCAGTCACATTTTATTCCCACAAGCTAATGACTTGTTTCTATGGTTACTCAGAGCAGCCTCGGGGATGAAGGACGGCGTTAGTGTTGCAGGGTCTTGTGTGTGCAGGAAAACAGAGGCTAAATGGCCCGGCTGCCACAATTACAGGAGGATTCCTTCTGCACGATCACAGTCATTACGGCATAAACACTCACCTGGGCAGCAGCTGCAGGGCGGCGATGGACGGCCATAAAACCGCTTCCTCCTGACACTCCTCCAGGGCCGCATTCCAGCAAACAGCTGTCCAACCCTGCCCGTGTCATACTGCAGCCCGCCTACCAGCCTGTGTGCCACCTCTCAAGTCTGCCATGCCCCTGAATCTTCTACCGACTTCTACTGACCCGTCTCAGATATTCTTCTCTTTAACTTAAATATGGGCGCACTACAAGATATGAAGATAGTTGTAGATGATTCGCTAGGAGATATTAAGCAGGTACCACCTCACGTGATCTCGCATGATCTCAGGATAAAGACCTAAACAAAGCTGAGACAGACTACGAAACCTGCTGTAGTGATGCTTTGCAGTGAGACAAAACAAAAGAAGAATGCTTAACAAGTCTAAACTAAAGTGAGATTGTACCGGTTTGTTTTCTGTCAACAGTAGCATGCTAGCTAATGTTAGCCTCAGGGCTAGAAGGTTCAGTAGCTAGGAAACCAGCTCTGTGCCTTTTCTTTTTCATTGGCGGTTGTTGTCCCATTCGGAGAGTACTGACTTAACCATCCAGGTTTTAAATCCTACATATTTAAAACGCATTTCGTCCAGGAGGTTTAAGATTGAATCTGTGAAGCCCTCACATTCCAAGATGATATGGGCCGAACTTTGGTCCCGACCAATTATGAGCACAATCGTCCTGGTCTTCCTGTGATTCAAAAGTGTTCTGTACTCTTCGATTCATACCTTAAATGTATCTTTAGAGCGAGTTAATCGTCCCTCCCCTGAGCATGATTAAAGACAGGTAGCAGAACAACACAGGAATGAGGCTTTCTCCCAAAGAAAATAAACAATAGACTAACAATAGACCATGGAAACAGTCTCTTCACGATGCAGAAATGTGCACACTGTGAAAAGTAGCCTGCAAACTGAGCAGTGGCCTACTCCCAGCAGCGGGCACTGAGAAATCCCACAGGCCCGTTGAGTAATAAACACACTATCACAATCAGCAGGTGTTAATGGAACAGAGAGATGGGTAGAAGGATCTGCGAGGCGGCAGTTAGCCGCAGCGGCTAGCCCCCCGCTGTGAGCCCCGCCTGCTTTCATTACACAACGCTGTGTCAATACACTAATCATATGCTCTGTCACAAGGCAATCAGCGCTTAACGTGCGAGTCAGCTGAACACATGGCTCTAAATTCATTACCCCCACCCCCTGTCATACTCTGACACACACATACACACTTAATGATATGCACACACACACCATCCGGTCAGAGTTTGACCCTTGACTCCTCCTGTCTCCCTGTGACTGTATAGCCGGCCTAATTACCAATTGGTCATTACAGACCCCGGGGTCATTAGGTTACTTTTTGCAATTACCAGAGACAGGAAGCAAGTGAAAGAACTGTTTTATAACCAGAAAGCTCAAAAAGCTGAAGGGAGTTTTGTGTGTGAATGAGTAAATTCTTTGCTTGGATTCTTGCTTCGAATGAATCATTGTTCTGACTCGTACTTATAATAAAGCCATACAAAACATATTACCAATCTGTAATTTCATAAAATGTGTTTGAGGGGTGTCAAAGTAAGAAAATGTTGCGTTTAACAGCCATAACTACAAATACACTCAATAGGGATGGGAATCACAGGGTAACTCACAATATGATACAATATGATACGATGCGATATGTTGCGATACAATACGCGATATGTGGTCCACAATAACGATGCGATTCTGTGATAAACTAATATATTGCAACAATCCTATAAAGATACATCACGATGTCTTTGTGATTAACTTCTTTGGCCGATTAATTTCCGTTCTTGTTACCCTCATTCATGTCAAAAGTCATGCTGTAGTGACGCGATGAGTCAAAATCTCCGTTTAGATCGTTGTATATTTGTAAACTTAAATATCGATATATTTGGCACCAGCCTATCGATAATTGTATTGCATGAGTCAGGACAATGATATATTGCCGTCCCACCCCTAATACTCAAATGAATGCTTTTAAGTCGTACTAAAAATCAGAGGCAAGGAAAGTACGTTGTTGCTGAAGCTATTGCTAACAACATGGGAACAAATGTGTGTGATTTTTACGCTATTTTGAAGAAAGAAAATCATTTATGACCCCCGCTATTACTTCGAAGGGGTACATTACTAACTCATGCACATTAACAGTCAATAATGTGACTCTGACCTGCTGGCCTCTTCAGTTATCAAACCATTTATACTGAAATGACTTTTCAACTCAGCAGACATCTTAAATGAAACAAATTGAATTCCTTTTCTGTACCCAGGTGAACGGTTGACTTATTTTGGCAATGAAAAATGAATGAATCTCTTTTGTTCATCACGCTCTTCCTTTCTCTCCGCAGCAGAATGGCTGCGGCAGCTCGACTCGGGCTAATTGCATTCTAATTAAAATTTCATCTCTGAGTGGAACGGTGTTAGTGAATGTCAGACAAGTGTCTAAGGAGCCTTCTCCACTCCGTCGGGGTAGAAGCTGCTGTTTGGTTATTCTGCTCCTACATCCGTGGCTCTCAGGATTTATACATGCATCCCGCTAATTGTATCTTTCGAGAACAAAAAGGAATACTAATCAGATGTGAGTTTTCAATCAAGTCTAAAACATGAAGGGCACTCATTTGCTTGCTTTTGTGTTGTTTTTTTTAACTCTAGATCTCCCAGTGCAACGAGGTAACAAGAAAATCTGTTGATTGTCTCAATTTGCTTTGACTTTCACAGTCGGGACTTTGACTTACATTTCAATCAAAGACAACAACAAGATGATGATGATGTTCCAGCTGCAGATGGTCAGGAAAAGGGAGTGTGCTTCTCCACTGCCCTTTTCTGCGACTGCGGATTGTAATGCTTTTTAAATCCGGCCCGTCATCATTGTGTCTCTCTGCGCCAAGTAAAACATCACATTCCTGGCAGCAAATCATCATCGGGAAGAAATGTAAGGTGGACCCTCTTTACTGTACTTCCACCTACACCCGTTCTGCCCCAGCAGGACCTGCAGCAGGGGAAAAAACAAGTCCACCTCCCTCTTTTTCCCTGCGATTATCACACTCAGGCTGGCTAGACACTGCTGCTCTTTTTGAGCTCCGTTCCAAAGAAAACATGAGAGCTAATAAATCAGTGTCAGGAATTAACCCTGTCTAGCAGAAGGCCGCACCTTGCTGCTGTAAAGGGCTGCAGGAAGCTGCACACACAGGAAGTTGCATATTTAGCGGAGGATCTGGAATGTCCCCTTTACCTCATGGTCCCACTGATACACCCTGTGAGAGCTGGCAAGGCAACCTCAGTTTGGGTTTCTTGGTGAAAAGCTGAGCTCCACAGATCCCCCACGGGCTTCCTGTCACACTCCACAAGTCCCTTCAACCTCCTGTGGTGCGCAGCTTCAATGGTCCTATGCATCATTCTTAGCCAGCTCTCCCTTTCGCCAACATTCATTATGGAACAGCACTCCTCTGAGAGTAGAGGCAGGGGATGTATGCACTGACCGGCCTGCCAGGGCATCTATCAATGACAATTTAGCACATTGCAGCAGGCATCCGCCCGCCTGGAGAGGGTGAGGTATTCTCCGGGGCAACAACAGCGCCAGAGCCAAGAGGAGAAGAAAAACTGTGTTGCAGAGATACACAGGAGCAGTTTCCCTAAACGACAGTCCTGCAAGGGTGCAAAGTCTGAAAAGCTAAAATAACCAAACATTGAATACCTTAGGACAATACTCGGCTTTAACCTAAGCCCCTTCGTGACACGCTCCCTCCTTCATATCAAATTATGCAATTCTATTATCCATTCATGAGCACTGGTGCCTTTAACTTAAGGTTCGTTTAGCCCCATGATGGCGCGTATCCCAAGGCGATGCTATAATTCAGGCATGGCAAGAACAACATCTCTGTAGAATAGGTGCCCCACATGGAAGCTAACACCATGAGGCGAGTCTGTGCATATCTCCTCTTCATGTACACTCACAGGAGACTGAATGCATGCAGGTCTGTATGCACACAAACAGTGAACACTTCATTTAACACCACAGCATCGATGTAATCTCTCGTGACTCGACAGGACGGGGGAGGGGCTTACCTTATGAAAAAGGAGGCTGCTGCAGACGATGACGGGGAGGTGGAGGTGGAGGTGGATGTGTTGGCGACTGTGGGTGCTGGGAGTCCCGCTTGGCTGGAGCTCCTCACTCTGCAGGGCGTCAGGGTGCTGCTGGTGCTGCTGGCGGTCATGGTGGTGGTGACTGAGGCCTCGGACGGTGTAACATCCCTGTCTGCTTCCCCCATCAAACCGTGCGCCTGTTGACACACAGATTCACAGATAAGAACCAAGTTCGTACTGCTCCGGCCCACCTTCCTTCCACTCCATTACTCCCCCTGCGCCGCAGATGGACGGGCAGCTGCTGCAGCCAGAACAGGTTAGCGGGAGTCAGCAGTATCCACAGTGGAGGGCTCCCTGCAGAACAGCGAGGAGGCTAAACCATGCATTGATTCTGGCAACACTCTGGAGGTTGCTCTGGCTGTAGCGTACTGTAATTAAGTGATAACCCACATTTAATTAGTAATTAAATCACGAGCGATTTACTTCACTCTGCTGTTGATTATATCTCCACCTCCATGGCTAATTTGGGTCACCAGCAATGATAAACATGACATCCTGCAGGTTGAGTTATACTTATACTACTATGGAAGTTTCAAAGGGAGCAAACAATCAACAGCAATGCGAGGAATGAGATCTCTTTACGAGGTATCGAAACTGTGCCTGCGTGAGCACTCGCTGCTCTGGCAGCTCGGTAATTGTAAACTGAGGTGAGCTGCATCTGTTTCAGCCCGCGGGCGTTCAAAACTAATGCCAAAGCCACACAGGGTGTACGTCTTTATATTTGTCATTCTGTATGTGCTGCTGCAGGTCATCTAAAGAGAGCTATACCAGGTTCATGAGGAGGTTTAGTGCTCGATAGGAAAACAAGTGCAGACAAGATATTTAGAAGCTTTTTTGCACTGTTTGCATATTATTTTTGTCTTGCTTAGCATCAGTCAGTTTAAGTTCCTGTTTTAGTGTAACAGCAGGTAGTGTTCAAAACGCGTCTGAGCGTTAGTAGCCTACATGACACGTCTGCACATCAACAATGCATTCACGAGGACAGCAAGGTATTCTTTTCCCGTTTCCAACAGCTGCTGTAACTACGACAACCACAGACGCATTCGGCCAAAAGATACCAGTTAACATTGTCACACTGGTCTCTGTTGTTTACTCTTCCACTCAAAACTGCCGCTGCAAGGTAGGTGCTCACGGCATGCCAGCTCCCCCAAAACTGATCAAAAGCCGCCTGGGGGAGTGGCTTGTTTAGGGAGCACTTGATTCTACTGCAGCAGAGTTTTCTGCAGGAGGAGCACACGTTTCAAACGGCAATATCGCCGTCAATCAATATTTTAATTGCGGGAAGACAAAATTGTGATCAGGATTAATATCCGATTAATTGTGCAGCCCTCAGGTTCAGTGTCTCGTTTCCTGGATATTCTCTGCAGTAATAACACCATGTGTCATTGTCATCTTGATAGTAGTTGCGTGAAGATACAAAAAGATGAAAATATCATATAAAGGTAAATTTTTTATATTGCACAAAGTACAACACCCTGAATTAGACTGTTCCTGCAGCTTTGCATTAGTGGTTACTTTTTTTATACGGTATGTATCGGCCATTTTTGTCCTGTTTGACTCTCCTTACTCTTTTTCCCTTCAATGCACAGAGCAAGTTTACAGTATAAATATGCCTAAAAGGTTGTAAATCAGTGAGTCTTGTTGTGAGTCTGTGTCTGTTTCAGGTTGAAGCTAAAGCTGCTGCAGCTAACTGGACACGGAGCATGAAGGTTCAGCTGGAGCCTGCACCGGTTACTGCTTTCTCGTAGTCCAGCCGTAGTAGTGCAGAGAGTTAATTATACAAACCAAAAGGCTACTCTGATACTTCAGCCAGAGTCACCGTCCTGACGAAAGGTTAATCCTCAGCGGAGCCGCTACTTTATCCTGCGAGACAAAGATCAATAGCAGCTGACAAGAACCGGTTCTCTGGCTTTTTTCAGCATCAGAAAATAAATAAATAAAGGCCGAAGTTTTCCTGAAAACATTCATAACTCTGACACATGAACATTGTGTAATCAGCAGCGACCTTGAATGCAGCACAGTGCTGCAGCACCAGTGCCATTTGACAGGATATGTATTATAAACAGAGTTCAGGCCCTGTGCATATTTACCACCTCTGTGTTTGCCATGGATTCATGTTTGGACACTAAAATAACATCCTTTACAATCTTTGCTGTAAAGTGTACGGCCTTCCATTATGTGCCATTTGTCAACGCACGCCGACAGCTGCACTATTTATATGTCGAGTCTGACATGTGAATGCTACACTTCAGGATGTGAGGACATACTCACATTCTGACATTCACATGAGAGGCTTGGCGATTGCGCTGCTAAAATAAAGCAAGGGTGCATTATCCTCTCCTGGAAAAGCTTCACTGACCATTTGTCGAACAGTGCGTGCTCTTTGTGTATTCCCTCTTCTTCCTATGGAGCTTGTTATCAGAGTTAAGGATCGCAGCCTTGTCTTAAAGTCTGCTTTGGCTCTCTCGAGGCTTCATCATGGGGGTTAAGTTAGAGATCAAGCTGCCGTGTGTGAAGTTATGACTCGAGGAGTACACCGTGGAAAAACTGGCTGCAAACTGAAATGAGCCAAATACAGATCCTCGAGCGGAAAGCCTCTCAGCGTGCTGGTGTCGGTGACAGGTTAGGAACTCTGTGCATACCAGAGAGGAAGACCCCGTTACACTTTGGCGTGAAAGACGAGAGCGCTTCACACGTAGCCGTGCAGGAAGCTGAAGTGTGCAGCTCATCAAATCTGTCAGTGATTGAGCTGATTAAGTGTCGCTCTGAAAATCGATTGGCAGCTAATTTTAGTAGCATAGGTGAACTGTAACACACATGTAAGTCCACATGCATAAGATCTCATCACACTGCCTATCAAACGGTATTCCCCGTGGTATTAAAACGGGGGACTTAAGCCGCTCAGCCGAGCCGCTCTCCGCAGCCTTGGACCTGGACTGGCCCTGATTCTGGCTGAAAAGTACAATCTATCCCCTGGTCAGGTAATTAGGCCGTGTCAGTGGAGCCATGTGTGCTCGGCCGTTTGCTCAGAGAGTCAGTAATGAGCTGTCCTTCCACCACTTTAACCCCCCCCCTGATCCTTCGCCTTAGTTTGCTACTGGAAAAGAAAAGAAGGAGGACAAAGGAGGAGAGATTTGGACATAAAGAGTGAAGAAGTGGCGCTTCCTGTAAAGTCTGAAGTGACCTATCAGCAGTCCATCGTCTCCTCAGCTGCTGAGAGAACCAGGACTCCCCTGTGACCTTTGATCCCAGCGGCCAACAGACTATTACTGCCGGAGTGAAGTAGGCCACTGGCTGTCTTGCTTGGCCGGCCTTTGAAACCAAACTGAAACCAGCTGAGGTGAGACTTCTAAAACAGAACTGTACTCCTACCACAGAGAAAACACCCGGACATTTTCACCAAATTCTTCAGTTGTTCCCTAATTTGGCAACACTGGGAATTTCCTTCCCTTTCCTTCCTGTATCCTTTTTTCCCCTCATCTTGTTGTGGCTGTCTGTGGCACACCGCCATGCCAGCCCAGCTGCACCAAAGAATCAGCAGCCAAGATCATCTGCTGGGCTCCAAATTGGTGGCAATGGAGCAGGCCAATGCTGCAGGCAAGCAGCGGGCCAATAACGGAAACCCTCCTGGGTCAAGAGCACTCGGTCTTTGTAGATTACTGCACATGTGGTTTTGGGTTTCATGGAGCAAAGGGAGAATCCCAAATTTGGGTCAATCATTTTACTACAGTTGCATAAAACTGCGTGAAATCTGGGTTTCTCTTCATTCAAACAGCATACAACCCCGGGATTATTTATTTGTGTGCCATGTGCTCAATTCAAGGCAGCTCTGCTCATATGAACCAGACAATTACACAGAGGGAGCCAGACAGCTTCAATTCCAAAGACCACAAACATCATTCCAGATGTTGAGCAGAGATTCAAGGTGCCCTGTAATGGTCTGTGTGTGGGAGCGCCTCAGGCTCCCTGCTTAGCACACTCAGCGTCCATCTCCGCTTCTTTGTCTGAACACTGCATACTTTCCCCACATAGAAACCAACAGGGAATCATGAATTCAATCCTCAAGCGTGTGGGTTTTTTCTGTCATTCTGAAGGATCTGGTTTTAATGAACGCTTGAGAAAATAACACCCATTTCTGCTGTAACTTCATGTCCTGAGGGGACGTTCCTCTCTGTCCGAGGAGGTTCCCAGCCTCGGCTGTGTGGCATTGAGCAACTCATCCCAGCTGTAACAGCCACTAATTGCTTCTAGACACATAGATGGAGAGCACAAGTCGGCCTCTCCCTTCCGTGCCAGGCCGTCTGATTCGCCCTGGATTGCGTACATGCAGTTAAAAGCTTTTGATGGCCGCACATAAAGCATCTCTACAGGCACTTGTTGACATTAAAGGGAGGAGGGAGAATCTGTGTGTAATTGTAATGCAAAGAGAAAAGAGTAAGAGTGCCAAGACATGAAACAGACTGCAGATATTAACACAGAAGAGGCTATAGGTTGATATATCTGAGAGTAAAACAGGGACTAGATTATGTTAGCACAGACAGAAACATAAGACCTTTGTTGAATCAAAACTGTGTAAATGTGCCAATAAATAACTTGAAGTCATAAATAACGTACCCTATGATTAATCCAACGACTCCAAGGCCGAGCCTCCGGCCCGTTTCAAGTCTCCTGGACATCAGATAAAGCACAGACTAATGCTTATCCAACATGAGAGAAGAGTTATGGGAAAGCTGTGGGGTGGTCATTTGAAATGCCCTTGAGGAGGAGGTCAGCAGATTAGTGTTGCAATGACCTCTGACCTCAGATCACTCAGGCTCCTTGACTACTGAGGAATGAGAGGTCAGCAGTCCGGCAGATACGGACTCACAAATTCTCTGCAGGGCTTCAGTTCCTCTAAAAGGTCGGAGATGTAACATTTGTAGCTACAAGACTGAACCTGGCGAGTGCTGCAGCGTGAAGTGAAGACGTTTAGTAGGCCTGAGCTCGACCTTTTCATTATCAGCTGTGTTCTTTCGAAGTTCCTTCGAACGGATAAACACATTAAATTCAACATAATAGGTTTAAAAAGATATATTAAAGGGGGAGTATTGTGCGAATTTCAAGCTTCATATTTCACTCTGTGCTACCTGTGGAGTAGCTTAGCATAATTTACAGTTAAAAAAACTGCCTGAAACGACGAGTCAGCTCTGTCCCTTTAAGAAACCCTGAGAAGCCTGGGGATTACTTAGACATACTTTTACCTACTGATTTGAAACTTCACCCTCATTAGTATGGACATCTAACATTGTAAAATGATGTCTTAAAATGTGAAAGAGTATAATACCCCCTCTTTAAAGACATACCGGTTTAGGCTGAGGGAGGAAGTTGTTGACTCTGGAGATGCTCCACATGCCCTCCAGGTACTGCTGTGCCTGAATGGTAACAGAGCTCAGTGATCCGCTGATCTGCCCTCCTGCCACCGTCACCTGCACGCTCGTCTTCTGCCCCGAGGTAGCCGAAGGGCACTGCGACCAGCCGGGTACCCTGTGCCTCTCCCCCAGGGGCAGGACGGAGTGTGAAGCAGGTTGGCTTTTGGACAGCTGTTTCGCGTGGACACTGGAGGACGACATGGTGAATCTAGTCGGCTGCGGTAGAAAGGATGTAGTGGGCGGGGGCGCCATGTCTGAGCTGATGGTGAGGATGGGAGCGTGGAGCGTCTGTAAGGCCTCCTGCCTCAGTTGGTGGAGAGGCGTGGAGCAAACCTGGCAACAGCCGACACCCGCTTCATGGCTGCCTGGTGTTTGGAGCTGCTCGAAGAGGAAGGTTGCATATCCAGGATCCTGCAGAGACAAGAGAGACACTTTAACTCCACGCACGAAACTACATATCTCCCTATCTGGTTTTCTGAAAGGATTTCCTGCATGTTATACACATTTTCCAGGCGCGACAGTGGTCTGCTAGCAGTGTGGTCCCTCACAGCCCTCTGGGACCCTCGCTTTAACCACTTCCTCTTTCTGGGGACGCTCGTTTGTTTGGACTCAGATGCAACTTAAGACTGCTAATCAGGCTGACCTGGCATGTGCCCATTTCACCAAACCAAACAAGCCAAACGAGAGGAGACAACTCTGAAATGAGGCTCAGAGGGATTACCTGAAGATCCCACAAAGACATTCCTCCAAAGAAAAAACATTCATCTATTTTCTGGAGCTTTTCAAAGAGGAGGGCAGACCAGATTTAAGTGTATTACTGCTTTTAGAGGAGGTTTGTCCTTTCACTTCGTCTCTAAGAAGGCTCCCTGGGGTGTCCGTCTCCGCTTGGGAGGAGTGACAAAGAAAACAACAGCTGAGGCGACTCTTGCCCCCACTACCATTTACATATGATAAGTGTCCCAGCATGAAAACATATGATAAGCCACCAAATGTGAAAATAAATACCTCTTACAGGAAGCTAGAATCATGCTGGGATATCAGCAAACTGTTTAAGTGAAGGTTTCTCTGTGTTTGAGGGAAACACACACACTTGCACACACACTGACAACACAGTCTCTTAAGAGGCATAAAGGGGTTACTAGGCTTCTGCCCAGTGGAGTCGTGGCCTAAGACAGGAGCCCACAGCCCATACATAAATGTTTATGAGGCCTTTGCTCCCTGGTAGCTCGGAGGTGATCAGGAGGAGTGAAGCGGCGGGGAAACAACAATCCTCCGCTCTAATGCAGTGCCACTTAATACAGCGCACCCGATAGAGCTAGAGACCACAGAGGCCGGCCGGGGGACTCTAAATCTCCTCCTCATGAAAGCAGCTCAATACAGAGACTTTTGGTTGACCTTCCTCTGCAAAGAAACACCCCAAAAAATTAATTGTATGACTAATTTCATCCTTACATTTCTCTTGTACAAAGTGGGGGAAAAGTAGTACCAAATATACGCTAACGGATTCGCATAATCTCCATATGTACTTAAAGGACGATGATGCATTTGAGTGTGAGCGGACTGGTTGGTTAACCTCCTGGTTAATGATTTACCATATTGGCTACTTTCTTTACACATGGGTAAGCACGGACAGGACGCACTAAGAAGTACACTCAGGATGTAGAAGCCCATAAATCCCACCACGAATGAGAACGCTAACGACTGGCTAACGGTAGATCAAGTACAGTAGGAATGCATTTAAATGTAAGAAGCTTACAACAGAGATATGATGCTATGATAGAGCTTTAAAAAATGATATCTGCTGCTCCACTTTTACGCTCCGGCGGGATATTTATGTGCGAGACGGGACAGTTCCACTGGAATAAGATGAAACGGCCTATGACAAATTGGAGTGAAAAGCGAGACAGAGCTAAAGGAAACACCCCTGGCTGCTATTTTCACAGTCTAGTCTGGCTTTAACGTACACGCTTCCTCGACAGGAAATTGAAGCCAAGTCATAACCAGTCAACTCCGCCCTTCCATCAAGCATCACCCTTTACCCTCCGACCAACCCCTTGCTTCACCCACCTCGGGGCACCGGCGGATGGAAGAAATCAATTTCCCTCTCTCTCTCCATGCATTGTTAGGTGTTGATTTAGGGGAGCTAATAAAAAGACACACAAAGCTGAGCCCATCTGCTATTCAGTTGGGATTCTGGAGGGTTAGGGAGCGGTCTTCTCCTGTAAAGCTGTCTGCGAGCTTTATGCCCGCTGAAGTGAATAAAGGGTGAGGGCCACGAGGCTGATGAGGGCGATGATGATGTAGGAGGAGAATGATGTCGGTGTGACGGAGCTGAAGGCCACAGAGTCTTCTTTCTAAGAGGTGGAGGAGATGTTTGTGTGTCTGCATTCAAACCAACTGCAGGAGTTTTAACATATAATGTCTGACTACACCCAGCCCTACAGCCATATTGTGTCTTTTACCATCCACATGATCTATTACTGACTGGTGCAAGTGGGTGTGAAGAGTATCTCTAGCTCTGGAGAAGTATGTAACGCACGGCATCGACACAATCCCAATGTTCAAAGCAATGCCAGAGAGGGCTCTGAATCCTCGCTCATTGTTCGGCACAAGTGGGAGACGGTTTTGGTTTCCAACCCGAGGTCTAACCGTGGAGAGAGGAGCGAGGATAAGACAGGCTGAGAGAGGGGGAGAGGGAGGTGGGAGGATGTAGGCCGGGGTTGCGGCCCTTGCCTGGAGGCCTGTGGGTGGTTGTGTTGGTTTACTGCCTGTCAGCGCTGATCTTTATTAAACTCTGGGGACGAATGCAGTCACATGCTATGGCCTTATTATGGAAAGGAGGTGTGCTGTGTACACGGGGGAGAGGAATCCTTGCCTGTGGAATGAGCCCTCTGCAGCCCTTAGAGACCTAAGTTTGTCTCTGTCTCCCACACTAACTGCGATGAAAACCAGGGCATCAGGAGAGAGAGAGAGAGCCACCCGACTAACTGACTGTCTCCTGGTTGATGAAGGGTGTCATCACAGACAGGCCATGCCCAGAGGCTGATGGAAACAAGCTCAGCCGTAACCACTTATGGATGAGGGGACAGGGAGAGAGATGTGCATGATTTCCCTCCTGTGCCTCCTAGGTTTCCCGGCAAAGTCACACATCGAATTTCTCCTCAAATCACACCTCATTTACCTCGCCTCGTCGGTACACCTTTTCTCCGAGCAGACAAAGTGAAACTGCCATCTGACTGTTCCTGCATTCAGCGTGTGATGTGGAGCAGCAGGCCAGATATGCCGCAGCAAACCTGACTCAAATCAGGGGAAGGTCAAAGTGATTTGAAATGCATGAGGCCCCTCGCCAGCCGAGAGACTTTTAGGCACGCACCATTGAAAGTAAAATACTCTGGGAAACCATATTTTCTATTCCAGTTGAGCCCAACAGATATTTTCCCAGACATAAAAGCGCCCCGCGACCCACTGAAGCAGCGGCAGACGGAGCAATGAAGCAAAATTGTATCCACATGCATCCATGATGAGAAAAACAAAGTGAGAAGTTGTGACATGGCGGATTCAGCCCGCAGCTTGCTGGTTTTGAAACTTATTTCTCCAATCAGGGTGAGTGGTGTTCGCCCAGAATCAAAGCAATAAGACCCTCATTATTTCACAATCCAGCGTTCATTGTAACAGTTCAGTAAACGGAAACACAGGCCAGTTTAACTCCTGACTTTTCCTTTCCTTCCTTCCCCTTCCAGGTTTCTCTTTTATTATTCCACACGCATGGAAACATTCCTCAAACGGTCCGTACAACTCTGTACCGCTTTATATCTGTCCTCACTAAGTGTTGTTCTCACCAGCACGAGTCCTGTTTACACATTACCATTCTTAAGTACTTCCTATGACTGCATTTCTTGTAAAATCGGGACCACACAGTGCAGCTTTCCCTTCCTGCGCCATCTCTGTTTACCCGGCCCGAGACGGTGTTGACCCTCGCCACACACCGTCTCCTGAAGTCTCAAAGGGATTGGCCCCCCAATAAACCGCAGGACCCCAATCCAGATCTCAGGCTGGGGACGAGAGCTTCCAGCAGGCCGGCGCTTTCCCACACGGTAGCCTCGTCTCGCTCTGACAGCCAAGTGGGAGAAAAACGAGCGCAGCTGCCGGCCTTGCCCCGGGTGAGCGCAGGGCATTAAGGCAGATTACATTCCCAGGATAAAAGCAACACATCCAGCGGTGTAATCCCCTCTCAAGCCCCCTTGCTCCTTCTCAACTATCCCCGCCACATCCACCTCTCCAAACCAGAGAGCTGCAGGGCCTCTGATTAGATATCAGGTAGAGCTTTTTAGTGCAGCAGCAGATCTGGGATACAGACCATTAAATTTAACCACTGCCTGCTCGGAGGCAGAGACGACAATGACTCAGGATGTCACACTCGCATGCTGTTTAACTCTGTGGGAACGCCACACAAAAAAAAAGGGACGGCTCACCAAATCACATCAAACAGATGTTTGGCCCCCGTCTGCTGACTTGACAAGATTAAACAAACCTGTAATGACACTTAAGCCAAGCAGAGCAGCAGTATCTGCAGAAGCGCACTGTCATTACCTGGCTGATAATACAGCCTCAGACAGACCGCATGCAGGAATGAATTCACTCATGCTCCGTGGAAATCTCTGGCGGCTTCATTTTCCTGTCGCTCTTTGGGGTTTTTATTCATACATAATAAGAATTCATGAAATAATAATGATGAAATATCTGCTGCTTGCACCTTTCTAATGGGAAATTTGGTTTTTAAACCCTTACCCTTTTAGCTTTTGTTCAAGATGTGGTCGCACGCAAAAGCTTTTCATGGCTGCTGTATCACTAATCTTGTGCCTCTCCGCCTATCCTGTGATTTTAATCTCAATTTCTTTTGCAGATTGCAAGAAAATCTCAAAACAAGGCAAAGAAAAGAGCAAGAAAACTATATTAACTTTAAAAAATAAGATTTTCAATATGATTTATGCTTAAAATCATGACCTTTTCTTCTCTAACTTTGCAAATCGGTTTGCATTTCTACATTCCTCCGATAGATAAGCTCCTATTAAAGTTAAACTGCTGACTCACAAAGTCAAACAACACATTACAAAGAGCAAACTTCCCCTCATTCAGATCAAACACACGATTACCTTGTTTAGAGTGCATCAGTATTCCCTTAAATGAACAGCCAAGTGTCCCGACATCGAGCATCTGTTCCCGAGGAGCTTACAGCCACAGATGTCAGTCTGTCTGCCCCCCGCGTGATTTAGCCCTTTTCCTCCCTTTAACTGTCAGCGAACGGCTGACAGAAAATGCAAATAGGCTTTACCCCTTAGTGACACTTTCAACACACGAGAGCCCCACCTGTCCGGAGTATCACCGCGACACATCCTCCGCTGAAAGATCGCAGGGTCGCGCTTTAAATGGACACGCAATATTTACTACGACGTACAGTTGTGCTCTTATTTTCGGATATCTGGATAGGATCTGGTGTGACGTGTAGGTTTGTTTTGGTCTCACACTGCACTGTTACACAGCCGTAAGCTTCTCCTGTCATCCATAACACAGTTGTCACCGTCCATCAAAAATAAAAGGGCCACAGATCCCGCCGGCCCTGAGGTTAAACATAGATAGAGTCAGATGTAATCACTCATGAGTCTTTGCCAAACCACCCTGCAACCATTAACGACCTCCTGTAATGATGTGTCACCACTACAAATGGTCCTCAGAGGGAGTGCTGCTCCTCTAACAGAGGCCTAATATATGTGTTTATAAAGGTGTAATTACATAAAAAGGCTTCTAAACCTTAGGTGAAGCATGTATGTGTGTTTGTGTGTCCGCTTGTGTGGCTGTCTCTTTACACCGCACCCATCCATCACTCCAGCCTTTCGCCACTTGGCCAGTTAATTACCTTTTCCTGTTCGCTCACGCACATAAAGAAAACAAGACTGTTTGGACAGACTTCATTCTCTCTCTCTCTCTGCCTTTTCTGACATCTCTCTCTCTCCTCTGTGGACCCGAGGTGGCCTTTGCTGTCTCAGGCCCAGATCCGTCAAGCTTTCAGCAGCTTCGGACGAGGTCAGTTTGCAGGAGACTCGACGAAAGAGGGAGGAAAGCCACGTCCAGAAAGACGTCTTAATTTGACATCTTCATCAGAAGTAAACAGATTCCAGAGATGAAGCTCTTTGTTGCACAGAAAAAAAACACGGTGAAAAAGAGCCATGCTCAGCTGCCTCACTACACAAACTAGAAGGATGAACATTTTTTTTATCCTGTTCAAATATTTTCCACATCCCTGCCCCCGGCTGCCGTGAAACAAGTCATGCAGCAGCGGCAGCGGCAGGGCTGCTTGCTATGCTGTCCTCACCAGGGACACGCTGGATTGTGTTTATGTACACTTCCACCAACTATTGTGCACTTCTAATTAGAATGGCTGATTTTTGGCTCCGAGACGCTCTCAAGGTAGTTTCTCTCCCCCCCCCCCCCCCACCCGACCAGACTTGCCTGTGGAAACGAAGCAGAATGAGAACGTCATGAAAAATTCAACAGGCAAGCTGGGTATAGGCAGGAGCCAGGTGTTGCAGTAAACTGCAGGTGAAAGCGAGGGCATAGGGGGGAGGGAGAGGTGGAAAGAGGGTTAAAAATCATCTGGAACAAGGAAAAGTAGGGATTGACATTTGGTTTTCTCATTTAAATCTGTGGTTTCATGAGAAAAACACTGCACTTAAAAGCTTAAACCAAACATTTAAAGTCAGAATTAAACACTGATGCATACATCTGAACGTCCTCATTAGTGTGCAAAGTGAAATTCAAACACTTTTCAGCGTTTCCATCCACTGGAGCTCGTTGAGAGATCTATTTTCGTCCGAGAGCCCACTCCAAAACACTCAGAGCCCAGCAGATCCTGATACAACAGTTCCTTCCAACAGCTCAAACCACTACTTCACTTGCATTTCAAACTCCTATTCAGTCTGCACACAGCGATGACAGCCACCTGCTTCTACTCTGTCTGAATTGTCACACCGAGAGAGCTGCAAACACGGCAGCACGCTCTACAGGAGGACTCTTTCACTTTGACTGGGAAACAGAGCACCCCCAGCTCCCCGCAGTTTATTTAGAGAGAAAACAAACTGCTGCTAAAGCTTATGGCAGCTAATCTCCGTCGCAGGACTCCCTCAGCCTCGCGGAGAGGAGAGTGTGACACGGCGGCGTGCGCACAAGGGGTAAATAATCGAAAGGAAAACGCATAAGGAGTTGCTCATGCTCAAACAGAAGTAATTGCATATCTTCATCAGCATTCTCCAGAATGTGTAATGGGAAAAAAGTCACTTTAAACATGATTAGAATTCATCATTTTCAGATCAACATTTAAATACCAAGCAGCACATAAACATATGCATCTACAGGGAGAATATTGGCCTCTTTTTATATGGTTACTGCTATATTTCATCCCAGACAGAAGCCTAATGAAACTCTCTCCTGGTCATGAGAATAAAGAGGTATGAAAGTGATGACAAGGTGAAATGTTGAGTATCCTACAACGATTATTCTCTCCACTTCCCCTCTGGAATGGACGGTGCAGTAATTATGCTGGCAAGCTGCCATATTGTTAAATATTCAAGTTTTCTGTTGCTGCTGGAGTTTCGGCCTCCCTCCCACTCGCTCTCCACACATGGAAACACTCTATAGATTGAGTCTGTGTGCATAATGAGACTCTGAGAGTGGTTATTGTTGAGCAAGGCACCTTTTTATTTGGCGGATATCTCAATTTTCACTTATCGGCCCATGTGTTAGCGCCGATTTGTAAGCAACAGGCTAACTGCTTAGCATCACAAAGCTGCAGGGACTATAGGACGAGCTAAAGGTTAGTCCCCCCATTTTGGCTCCTTAAATGTGTTCATACAGCAAACACAAATCATCCTGAGCCAAGGTGAGCGTCCCTAAACCATCCTCTCCCAGTTTGCCGAGCATTATCTCAGAGAGTGACATGCTTTTGTGTCGCACAAAGATGCTGCGTGTCGGCAGAACAATGGAGCGGCAGAGTTGCGAGCGGCAGAATCAGTCTGGTGCAACAGCCCAGTGTAGGTACGACAGAAAGAGGGGGGAATGCTAATTTATCATGAAAGATGTCATTACCATGCCAATGACTTCTCTGAGGACACAATTATCGCTAATAATAGAAATTTAAACATCATCTCAGGGCTTTCTGCCAGGAAGGGTTACATTAACGGAAGCTGTTGTGTGTTTATGAGAGGTACACATTGGAAAGTACTGATAGAAAATATGCACCGAGATAAGAACTAACCATTATCTGTTTTCTTTTTGTTTTTTTTCCCTGCTAATTGAGACGTCTAGACACATTCATTTGAACATCAGCGAGATAAGGAAGTAGGCTGAACTATCTTGGTGGAGAATAATGCACCCTAATCCACTTACTGAGTCTGAAGGATTTCAATTCACCGTCCTAGAAAATGCTTGGCTTATCAATTTTTTTTCACTGCCACATTTTGGCACAATTGTCTTTTAGGAACAATAGAATCCTACAAACTGCCTCATGGCCCCCAACAAAATCAACTCCAACCATTTCACTTAGTATTCACATGGTTTGGGGAGGATTGGTTGGACAAGTAATATTCACTTTGGGTGAATTTTTCATTTCGGTTTTGTTTCTAAATGTTTTCATTTGGTAATGATTTAAAATGGAACAAATTCTTCTTCAGCCAGCAACTCTCTACAACTAAACGCTAACCTAACCATGCTAACAAGCTCACAATAAAAATGTTGCTTACACGCGAATATGAGGAAGTAAGTTACATATATAGAATATTAACAATGTTCACCAGCTAAATTTAGGATGTTAGCATGCTAGCATTTGCTATAAGTAATAAATATAGTACCAATTAAGACATAGATGAACTTTTAGCACATAAAATAATGGAACAAATCAACATATTCACAACAGACAAGTGGGCTATAGATGAGGCTAATGGAAATCTTTTGGAAGTCATTTTCTCATTAATACAACACGTACTTACAACCATGCAAATGTGGTGCTTACATGCTAATATTACATGAACAGAATATTTACCATGTTCACCTCACCAGCTTATTTTAGGCTGTTAGCATGCTAGCATTTATTAATTAGCACAAAATACTATAAAGTGTCTTTTTAGCAGCCTGGTAGCACATAGAATAAGGTAAAAAATCAAGTGGGCTATAGCCACGGCTAACGGAAATCTCATTAACTTTCTCATTAAGTGTTCTATGCAATGATTTATAATGGAACAAATTCCTCTTACAACACTTACTTCCAGCGATGCTAGCAGCTCTAAATGCTAACCTCAGCATGCTAACAAGCTCACAATAAAAATGTTGCTTACATGCTAATGCTAGGAAGTCACATACAAAATATTAACCGTGTTCACCAGCTGAATTTACGATGTTAGCATGCTAGCATTTGCCAATTAGTATAGGCCTAGTACCATTTAAGATATAGATGTCCTTTTGGCATATAAAATAATTTAACAAATCCACAGAATTAGCACAGACATGTGGGCAATAGCCGAGGCTAATGGATGCAATGATTTAAACTCAATGCAATGATTTAAACTGAAAAAATTCCTCTTAAAACACTTCACGACCTGAAAACAGGCCACAATCTATAGCCATGTTAGCAGCTATGTACAGCTAAATGCTAACGTTGGCACGCTAACATGCTCCTGATAAAAATATGGCCTACATGCTAATGCAACAGAGTAAGTCACTTGAACAGAATATTCACCATGTGCACAAGCTTATTTAAGGCTGTTAGCATGCTAGCATTTTCTAATTAGCACAAATTACAGTACAGAGTCTTTTTAAGACGTACTAGTAACATAACAATTCAACATACTTAGCACAGACAAGACAGCTATAGCCAAGGCTGATAGAAATCTAGTTTTGAAGGTAGGCTATTAAGTGAAGAACAAAGTATTGGACCTACCAACCAACCAGAAGACTTTGATCAGCATCACCCTCTAAAGCAGGCCATTTTGTGAAGGCTTTAACATTTCCACCTGTTAAAACAAGCCTCTACACACTAAGAGGTCAGACAAATCACCTTTGAAGGAGATACAAGATAACTGTGGAGTGAGGCTGCCAATCTTGCCTTTTTCCCAGCACATTCAAACACAAAACACGAACAAGTTACAAAACTGTCTCCATGCTCATGTCACGGACGCCGACGTGGGGGCCGACAAGGACATTGCAGCTGTCACTTCACATCGCGAAATGAAGAGATAACCTTGGATCTGTTGGCAGCTTTGTGTTGAGCTCCGAGTTCTTGTCTTGAATTGTGCTTTTTCACATTCTTCGGGGACCTTTCTTTCTGCCTGCTCATATGAAATGTCACAACAGGAGGAATTCATCTTGTTGGAGAAACACGCAACCCTGAGAGAAACAGAGGGAAGCTGCAGTGCCGCTCTGAATTGCGTGTTCACAGGCGCACAGCCAGGATGGAACACGTCAAACAAAGTGAGAATGGAAAGCTTGAGTCTGCGATGAGATATATACTTTAAGGCTCAAGGGTACAATGGTACTCAAAAGAGTCTGTCTGTTTGCATAAGCCCTGAGTGATGCGCTTTAATTGCACTTAAGAGCATGAGAAACACAGTAAAGAGCAGTTAAATAACACTCAAGGAGCAAAGAGCTGTACAGTCTGCAGACTAATGGATCTTTTATATATTTATGAGTGGAAAATGGAAAGTTGCCAGATTTATCATTAAGTGTTGGTGTAAATTTTTATGCATGGCTCCAAATGCTGTGTTTTAATAACATAAGACGAAGAAGCTCAGAGCTATTAGATCATGTCAGGGTGAATCACATGCTGCATCTGTGCCTCTCTGAGCTGCACACACACACACACACAGACACACACACGCACACACACAGACACTCATATGTAAAATGGGTCTTGGGGATGCAGAAGCATGCCCGCTTCATGCTCAGGGTTTGATTGCAGGACTTAGGGGTCAAAGGGTAACTAATTGTGTGACTCACTGAGGTCAGCGTTGGTGTGGCCTTCTGCCCAAGTGCTGGAACACCACCTGAAGGTCTGTCAGGAAAGACAAATGAACTCCGACCTCCCTGCTGATGACATCGACCCCAGTCAGCGAGCACACGGCCGTATCTTAATCTGGATCACGGAGACAGGAGCAGGCCGCTGCTGCCAGCCTGGACTCTACGTGCTGACGGATCTATCGCTGATGTTTACCTGTCTGATCGCATGTTCAGATACTCATCACATAAAACAAACGGAAGGAATCTCATCGCCTGTGAGGTCAAACTTGTAGTGCAAGCTGTTTATTGCTACTTTTGGACATAAAATAAAAGTTGTGGTCGCTCTAACATCAGTGTGCAGAGTTATTGCAGGGAGAACAAAAGCAGAAAAGCCAGCTTGTTGCAATCTGGTCAATCTAACAAAAGCATTCTTCTTTTTTAAAGACCCCATAAAGCTAAACTTAGCTCTCCCTCAAACTCTTGGAATTCCACAAGAGGGACTCTCAGTTTTTACACAGTGGCTCCCTGAGCAGAGCAGAGCAGGAGATGGTTATCATTTTCAACAGTCAATAATTAGCTGACTCGCTAATCAGCTGTTTGTGCAGCGTGCCTGTCCATGCCTTCTCATTTAGCCCTATCACAGCAGACGGCGGGGCCTTTACCTGCCATGCCATCAGCAGTAATCCACCTCCTGAACCACACTGATATTGACACTACTGTCTGGAATGCACTCGCAGTAAACGAGCATTTAGGAGGTCAACTTTGTGCCATCCAAATATATGATGGATGGATAAAATCACACGACAACTCCTGCCTGGCGGAAAAACTATTGTGATGGAGGTCTTGGGATCATCCAAAGAAAAGGAGTGTCTTGCTTTCATGATTAGCCGAATGTCAAAAAGGACTTCCCTTCCTAAACAGAGACTACAATCGTGCGCCAAAGAGAAGATGGGACGTCTCCCTCGCCTTCTCGGCCTGCTGCTCCTGCCCTCTTTTGGAGGCAAAAACGACCCGGACCTGTGTCAACAGCTGGGAAAAGCATCCCTTGCTGTGCTTTGTGAAAGTGATAAAAATAACGCCGTTCAGTATCCCGCTGTGGGTTACGCCCTGAGCGGGTCTGTTTTTCCTGGCCGGGAGGGTCACTGTCAGGCGGAGCTGGACCTCCAGCCAACACACATCAAGGCAGCACTTTCCTAGCCTCCATTTTCGCCCCTGTCTTTTCCTGTTTTGACAGGAAACAGGAGATGATAACACAGTCGCACAAACAAGCCCAGATTGCCTGCGACCTGCTGCCGTGCTTGTCCCCTTGTGGCGGAGGACGTCTGTTTTCTTTAGCCTGCCTCGTGTGCAAACATACATAAAATAACACACTTGCTGTCCAGTGCAAACACATCACTTACACACCTGTATTCACGCCAAGCCGGGATAACCTCTGCAGAGCCTGGCACCGTCTTCCTTCTGCACTTCCTCACAGGCTCCCAGCAGCGTGCCAGCACAGCATCACACAAAGGAACGGCAATAAAACAGACCACCAAAGTCACGGACACAAGATTGAAAGAGGAGAGATGAAAGGTTCGGTCGCCACGGGGAACCAAACATACACACATTAGGAGGTGAGCCGAGGAGCAATGTCAATATCTAGCAGAGAGAGAGGGGGGGGACAGTGGGGAGGCCGAGGGAGGTGTGGACGGTATCTTCTCTTGTCCAAGGCTCTTTTTTGGAATGTGGGCCTTTTATGTAGCCAGGAAGCACACCACGGTGAGACACAACAAGTGGAGTGACGGGGCCATTAGAGCTGCTTTGTTGACAGTGAGAGAAGCTCAAAGGGAGCGGGACTCTTTGATTGCCCCCTCTGATCCCCCACTAGCCTTTGTTTATGAGCTAATTAAGTATTGTTCAGCTGCTGCAGGAGCCTCGAGTGCATCCATCCCCACAGCGCCACCATGACTTTCAATGGCTACTGTAGAGCTTTTACAGCACGCTTTATAACTTAACAACTCGAGCAGGAATCACTTTCTGAACGGCCTTCAAGCATGGGAGCGAACCTCTGATGAAACAGACTTTAGATGTGTGTGCACTTAAGCCGAGGGAAGAAGAGCATAAAAGGGATGAAAACATCATCACAGGTCAAATTCAGTTCAAATGTGGTCTGCAGCAGGAGTTCAAGTGTGCCAGGGTTTCACCCCTCCATTGAACGCTGCAGCCAAAACAGCCTCTCCCTCACAAAGAGATGAAGACATAAATGCCCAGCGTGGGACGAGGCGAGGCCGAGGGGTCAGTGGACGGACAGAATAGGGAGGAGGGGGGAAAAGTCTGGCGAGATGGATGTGGTAATGACCGTGTCACGGCGGTGGAGGCAGGTCATTGAAGGCGGCTCACATGGACGGGGAGGCAGTTTTATAAAAATGAAACACACATGTGTAGAGATGCATGTTTGGGGTCAGAGGTCAGCAGCAGAACATGGAAAAGGGAAAATCGCAATTTGAGCATTTTACAGCTTAAAGTTGCTACCAAAATAAGAGTTCAACCAAAGATTCTGACGGTATGATTTGTTTCCGGACAAAGGCCAGCATGGCTTTGTATGACTAAGGCCTTCCTTGGAAACCAACAGATCGCTCCAACGTCAAACTTTGGCTGACACAACCTGTAAAACCTGTGTGTAAATATAACCACACATTTCAGTTTGACCACATACCGCGTCTGGACTTGCAGTGGACACCAGAGAATGACCCTTATTTTGTAAGTTTGGCTGCTGCTGCTCTTGGGTAGAGAAGGGGGTTGGTGAGTTAGACACAGCCAAGGGTCAGAGGACCTGAACACAACAGTAGCATCCTGCTCCGTCTGCGAACAGTGAAGCTATGCAGGAATTCACCAAGGCCAGAGTCACAGGTGAGCTCAACAGGAGCTTCCCTCCTTTTCAGCGGGCATCTGAGAGAGGGAAGCAATTCCATGTTGCACAGACACATTCAAAGGCATTCCTGCAATGTTTGTGTTTGATGCATAAATTTAGCGCAGTAAACAACACCTACTATAATTGTGTTGCTTTAAATGCTTCTTTGAAAGCAGTTGAGTACCTTAAACACACCACATGAATGATGGGAATTTCAGAATAAAACACCAGAATGTAGAGACAAAATACAAACTAAAAGCAGGATAAACCTGTAAGTATACACAAACTCTCTTTAATCACACTTAGCATGGGAGTCAGGCACTCAGCTGGGGGTCTGCACACTGAGGCCAAACAGCGACTTTCCCACAACAGCGAGGATAGCCGGGCTTTTATGAATGTTGCCGAGCCGATACTGAGAAGCAAACGCAGAGGATGGAGAGGCAGTTTGGGACTCGTAAACAGAGAGGTTTAAGTTTAAGTGCCCGACACACACGAAGGAGATAAAACAGCCCAGAGCTCTTCAGCGGAGAGAGTGACATCATAAAATAGAGCAGCAGTAACAAGAGAGGAAGCATAAAGGACGGATCTATTAATGGGAGAGGGTTCATGGGAGAGAGGTTTACTCCACATGCATCCACAGGGAGTAATGACAAGCTCAAGATGGCATCGTACATCTCTGCTGATCTGAATATAAATTAATTACCGTCATTTCGCTTTTTTTTTTCACCCACGAGTGACCTCCAAAGTAAATGTGTTTACTGTAAGAGTTCACAAGAGGGAAAAATGGCAGCCAAGTTCATCATTACACAACTTATGAGCGAGTTTTCTGCTGTTTCTCAAAGTTAAAGGCACAATGTCAGGCTTTTATCAACATTGAGGAGACTTAAAAAGCAGGAAGTGCCTCTTTCTCTGTCATCTTTATCACTCTGGTGCTTTTTCTGTGCAACAAACATTGGATGAGTCACAAAATATGAAGAAAAGTTGCAGCAAAGAAGGTATTAATCTGTTTCTATGATACAGTAGGGCAGCGTATCGATGAGGATTTCTCAATTCAATTTGATTCCGATTCACAAGGTCGCGATTCTATTCGATTTCCGATTCTATTCGATGTCGATTTGGTTAGGGGTATTTCAGTTACAATATCAATGCACCTCTAACCTGCGGTATTATCAAAATGTTTAATGTTTACAATAAGAATTGACCCCAAACAGTCAACACAATATTAACAATTTTATGAATTAGACAGCTAATTAACTTTTTTTCCAGTTTCAGATTTTTAGTCTGTACATCTGGCTCATGGTTTTGATTATTGGAGTTGGAGTTCACCTTGCTCAAGATTTGGCCACAAGATCTCATAGCACGAAGAACAAAACCACACAAGACTAAGAGTTATGGGGGAAAGGCATATTATGGCCAAAGCCGACTCTAACAGAGAGTAACATAAACATCAGTGCAAAACTAACTTACATATTCATGGACGCACACACAATAAAAAGAGTCCGTTGGCGATCACTGATGTCTCTGTAGTAGGTGCAGTAAACAAGTCCGGGCATGTCTCCCTCACTGCCGTGTTTTGGGGAGATGGCTGTTGCGTTCAGGAACGCTCAGAAACGTGAGTGATCAGACACGTTTTTACAAATATTTTTAAATATCGATCTCAGGATTTATTAATTGTTATTGGGTCAAATGAGAATCGATTTGAATCGGAAAAAATTGATTTTTTAAACCCAGCCATATGATACAGAGAAGTCAAGCTATACCAAAGTAGCATTACTCACGATGTTTATGAGAGTTCAGAACCTCTAGAAATGTCCCAAATGTTTTTCCTAAGGTGCACAAATGTGAGAAAAAAACAGATCTGCCAATCAAAGACAAACAGCACTGCTTCTATATCGTGATTGACTTCTTACTGGTGAAAATCCATTATGAAAATACATACAGCTGAGGCTGACCTTTTCAGTGTTCCGCATGTTAGGAAATTCAGCAACACAGTTTCAATGGGAATAAAAGCAACTTTGCTGCCATTTGGTAGAATGCAATGCTTTGCTATTTCCTTTATAATGTCAGCAGGCAAATTGCAAAGCCAAGTCATTCAATTATGGAAGAAAAATGTAGACTGAAACACTTCTTTTTCTTTTCCTACGCACATGCTTTGGTGCTAATTTGAGGTTCCAGATGTCTATGAGAGAATGTATACATACAGGCTAATAATTAAGCTAATTAGGGTATGAGGTGTGGCAAACAGCAGGGCTAAAATCAGATCTCATCATATGCACCCTAAAGCCCACTGAGTACCAGAGTAATGGCAGCGTCCAGTCACCTTCTCCATCACCTTCTCCATTAACCAGACCACCACCAGGCCCCTGTGTAGGAATGAGGATAAAACACCGCCTGTAATAATGCAATCATAAATTGGTAGCAGTTAAGTTCAAAAAGATGGACGACTTCTGCAGCAAAGTGGAAAGGATGGAGGGACTCTGAATGTGCTTCATCTCTTTCTTTTTCCTCTGGTACTTACACGCACGCTCACACATCATCAATACACACGCTCGTCCTCGCTCACAGAGCTGGACGCTCAAGCATGAAATGAACATGAGCAGCGTGAACTTTGACTGGCATTTTCACACCGCGCGGAGATTTATAGAGCACTATATACGTATCAGAATGAGCTCCTGACCATAAAGAATAGCCTGACGCATAGCCGGGGAGACCGGTGAGACGACTTAACACAAGGCACCTACCAATCACAACACGAGCCATCACAATCCATCTGCTATTACACAAACACAAATAGAATCACACAGAGATGAATGCATACTGTCAGCCGGGCATATATATAGAAATATGACATGAAAGCACAACGGTGCACTCACACAGCAGCTGCGCAGTTTACTACTGTTGGTCATTGGGGGGGCTCCTCTGCTAATGGACAGGTTAGCTTTGCAGATATATTAAAATCTCCCCAGTAGATATAAACAGAAACGTAACTGCTGGGATTTTTTTAGAGTAAAGAATTACCAACCTGCTCATCAGCTCTAAAAATGACAAGGATAAAGTTAGCAACTTGCTAGTGAGGACAGGTGGAGTATTAAGGCTCTAAAGAAAGCATGCATGTCTCAGGAGTTGGTGGAGACCAAAACAGAGCTAAAGGGAGAGGGTATTTTTGACTTGCATTTGGCATATGGCCAGAAACATGAGACCATATGAATGTTGCCCCATGTCAGCTTGATGTGTAAATGTTTGTGAACATGTTAACAATTTCAAGTTTAGGAGGTGATAAAGTAACAGCGTTGTGTTTACAGTTTTCCTGCGCTAACACCAAGGGTGGCTGTGGCTCAGTGGTAGAGTCAGTCGTATCAGAATCGAAAGGTTGGTAGTTCGATCCCTGACGGCTACAGTCTACATGTCAAGGTAGGCAAGACACTTGCAAGACACTAAACTCCAAATTTCTCCAAGTGAATGAATGTAGTTCGGTCTTATTGGAGATTGGTACTTTGCATAGTAGCCTTTGCCATCAGTGTGTGAATGTGACATGTAGTGGAGGGAAATGAGGAAATAAAATCACAGTTCCTGCCAAAAATAAACAGTTAAAGGGCTTGCTCCTGGCAAACTGACAACAGTTGTTGAAAGAAGGGGTCGCTCATTCCTAGTAAACATTTATCACAGCTTTTATGAACCTGCTTCTCTAACATCAACCTCCAACACTTAACATCTGCCAAAAGAGGAAAGCAAACAAGGCAATGTCAAATCCAACTTAGACACCATACTCCACTGATCCGCTGTTTGCTGAGAGCAAGAGAGCCACGCCCCAAACAGCCCGGAGTTTGCTGTCTGCATATCCATCTTGGCAAGGATACACAGCGCTGGCATTCTCTTTCAGCACTTTGCTATAAGCCAGGCGATTTGTCTGCTACCACAAGGCCTGCTGTCAATTGAGGCGTTTTATGGAGCCAGCAGGAGATTACCTCCAACTCAGTGCTCCTCAGTGTCTGTGTACCCGCTTGAAAATTTATCTCAACTACTATGTTTTTTCCAATAGTCTGAATCAGACTCCATAATGGCCTGCAGTCTGTCTGGATCGAGTACGTCTCACTTCACCGTGACATATGGAGCCAGGCTTTAGGAGCCCATAGATAGCATAAAACAAACATAGACACAGAATCACACACACGGGCGGCTCACCCTAAATTAAAAAGTCAAACTGATTAATTCCCACTGCTTCACTTCTTGTTGCATTTGTGTTCTTTGCTCGTTGACATTTCTGCCTTTGTTGCTCTGTTCTCAAGCTCCGCAGACCTGTGCTGTGCTCTAACACATCGCCCTGTCAGCCCAGACTGCAGATCCATTGTTTCATTTCAGTCTGGCTCATTGTAACACAAAATCCTTCAGTAAACAGCAGTAAACCCATTCAGACAAGTGCTATTATGCATGGCAATCATTTTTCAAATAAACAAACAATGAGAAACAGCTAAAGAATAAAGGTGTTGTCACAATGTCAGCATTTCCTGGAGCTTTAATTCAAAGAATTCAGTAAAAAAATGGTTCTTAAAAAAACATATGGAGTCCAAGGCCTGGGTTTTTAATGTCTGACTACGTCAAGTCTATATTAAAACAAAAGGTGACTGGCTATTAACAGACCCCATGATTAAGATTATACTATCTGAAAACGACCACTCCTACCAAGTCAATGCTAGCTAGCATGTTGCTAATGTTAAAGGAATAGATATTTTGGAAAATTTGGTGATTCACTTTCTTGTCATAAGTTTAGATGAGAAAACGCTCCTTTCATAAATGTCTGTTAAATATGAAGCTACAGACGGGATACAGTTAGCCTAGCTTAACATTAAGATTGAAACAGGGGAAAACAGCTAGCATAGTTTAACATTAAGACTGAAACAGCTAGCCTAGCACTGAAACAGGGGGAACGGCTAGCCTAGCTTAACATAAACACCAAAACAGGGGGAAACGGCTAGCCTAGCTTATCATTATGACTAAAACAGGGGAAACAGCTAGCTTAGCTTAACATTATGACTAAAACAGGGGGAAACAGCTAGTTTAGCTTAACATTAAAACTCAAACTGGGGGAAACAACTAGCCATCATAAAAAGTCTGCCTGTTAGCAAGTTTACAACTTAAAACCACAACTCTGTCTTTACTTCAAATGATTTTTTTTTGTGAGCCTAACAGGTGCTAGTCGTCCCTTTTGGATGGAGCCAGATTAGCTGTTTGCTTTAAGTCTGTGTGTTATGCTAGGGTGCTAACCATCGCCCTGTTGTTATGCTTAACAGACAGCCTTGAGAGTGGTATCAATCTTTTCCAATCTTGGCAAGAAAAATAAAGAAAGAAAACAACATTTTTCTTACTATTTATGCAAAACAAGATATACTTTTACAATCTTACTAAATCACAATATATGGCTACCAGTTCTTTGTTCAGAATACAGATCTTTCTAAATGCGACGGACAATTCCAGACTAACATTTACAGAGATTTAAGAAGGGCTAAGACGTTCAGCCAAGCGTGAAGTTTCATGGCTGGTAGCTTATTGCTTTCTCATCAGCTCATTATAAGGTAATGGTGCAGCTGCTCTCCTAAGTCCCACTCTTTGATTGAATGTCTTTACTGAATAGCGGTTGAGGATAATAGGTTGACTTTACATATTTGACTTTAGTGAATGAGAGAAGAAGTGCTAACTTTACAATAACTTAATGCCGCAGAGTAAATTCCCAGGCCTTAGCAGCTCTAAATAGCGCTTCTCACCTTGACAGGGAACTGAGGGAACATCTGGACGGCTCTCTGTAGACATTAAAGTGGCGTGCAGCCGCACCAGAAAGGGCCAGATGGCCAAAAGAGGACACATTCAGGTAAACTCTGTGCATATGTGCATGTGTGTGAACCCACACAAAGGTTGACCCGATGCACGTGCCTCTGTATGCAGATGATGTATTTGTTTGTGTGTGTGTGTGTGTGTGTGTGTGTGTGTGTGTAAAGGAAATCTGCAACTCAGTAAACTCCTGTTCTATGTTCAGCGCAGTGCAGCCGTAAGGAATGGCAAATATTCCAGGTGGAAAATTCCTCATCCTCCTATAGATTCCTTCACTATCCTACCAAAGAAAGATGATGAGCATCAGGCTCACTACAGCTCAGTTTCCGACCAGACCCATCATCAGCCCCTGCATCTGCGCACCCTGAACCCATTTCCTGCACTCTGCCTCGTAGCAATTTACCCATTCCAATTGCGATAAGTAGTGGACCGGGTAGCCACAATTGGGGTCAATTCACTTCCAGCTCACCAAATTAAAGATGTAAAATGAAACTGCTGATATTGTGAAGATATGGCTTTCATTCCAGAGCTGCCTGAAGGTTAGAAAGTGAAAGCTACCTTTAAAAGCAGGACCAGATGTGACTACCTGGAAATAGGAAAGGGAATGAAAAACATTTTTTTCCAAGCATCCAAGTTATCGATGCAAAAATTAAGATGAGTTAATTGAAGCCTGGTTTCATGTTTTTTTCATGCTTGGTGCTATGGACACGTTTCAGCCACCTTCAACAAACTATTGGTTCAATACCGAGCTTGAACGGTGAGTATAAAAGAAGCGCAGTGAATGCAAATTTGTCACACAAAGTGAAGGCTGTCAGCTACCGAATGAGGGAATGAATGAAGCCGTGGAGACTTGAGGTAAAGTGGCAGTGAACAGCTGCATGCCGCCGAGGCTCACAGATACAGTGCAGCACGGCAGCGCTATGAGTGATGTCTGTGGTCTGTGCACCACTTGACACCAGATTATTACTCGGCGGTTTAATACAGCCACATGCCATAAAGCAGGAGTCACACTGCATGCAGGGATGAAACTCAGCCTCCTGAGTCTCCTCCATTCTTCCGTCTCGTCTCTCATCTCCTCCTGGGCTCTCTGGAGTGCATGCACCGCTGAGCAGACACACAACACACACACACATACCACAGAGAGCCTCAGGGGGCTCAGGTGCTTAGAGGTGAATAGAATAATATGGTCATGCTCTGTTTTAACTCTAGGTTAGCTCAGGTTTCACAACCGGAGGGGCTGTTTTTCACAGTCTTTTTTTCGATCCATCTGCCAGTCACTCCGTCCTGTCGTCTGCCCTCCTACAGCGAAACGGGCAGCATACACCTGTTCCAGCCCAGGTCGGCTCCCTGAAACCCTAACCCACCATAAAGGCTGGGAGAACTGACAGAAAGGTCAGAGGTCAGTCAACAAAGGAGAGGTAACACTCCCTCTGACTAGCCTGGGAAACAGTAGCCGGGGATGTAGACCATGAGCCATTAACCAGGACCTGACTCTCCGTTGTTTCTTATACACAAAACAAAGTCAAACAAACTCACATGGTACAATGTGGCGCAGGAAACATTTGTTAATTCATATCCTTTCTTCTTCAGGGAACAATTTCTAACACTTACATGGATACAACAAAACAATTCAGCTCTCAAAGTGGATCAAGGGTCAAATGAGGAACAAAGCAAAAGCAAATCAAACATGAATCCAAATGAGTCGTTTGTGAGAATTACCAGCCTCATAATTTATGAACTTGGCATGAAAAAACTGGCAAAAGGCCTCATTGTACAAATTAATTCCTGCAGTCACATTCATCACGCACACCATCCATAATAGGCTCGGACACGCTGTGCATACATCAGCAGTGCACGGTATTTAAGATTAACTGGCTGTTTGCTCATTCTCTGTCACAAAGATTGAACTTCATTACACCTTCATCTGCATAGAAACCCAGTTAGGTTGTGGTACTAAATTCAGTTTCCACATTTCCAGAAGCCAAAGATCATAAGAGAGGTAAGACCTGGATGCAACTGACCTCAACCTCATCAGCTCAACTTAATCCAGAGCTTTAAGCCACCACAGCCCTGCAGGAGGTTCTCTGTTAATCAGTCAGTGTACTCACAAGGTCTAAGACTGCTTGTATATTCATAGACTTTAGTATTTATGAGCGTGTGTTACCTCTGCTGACTTTATCACTGACCAGCAGTCTCTTACTAACTTACCAAACCCCACTGTATCCTCTGTAGAAATCGAAAAGAAGCTACCGCTAGCTGTTTTTAGCTTAGCCTAGCACAAAGACGAAGGAAAACTAAATAAAACCGGAAAACTAAATGTCTTCTATGTGTGAGGCTAATCCAGGAAACGACTGCGCCTGAACAAGAAAAAGATAACGCTAACATCTATGGCTGCACATTACTAGATATTTGTAGTCGACTAATAGCAGTTAGTTTTAGCTAGTTGTTAACAGGTTGTTGCATGTTTATTATATTGATTATATAATCTACAGGTACAAATTTTAGGGCATCAGAAAGTGGTACAAGGTCTGTTAAGGAATGTTATAAGTAACATTGTTAACACTGCCTCATCACAGAGGAATACAAAATCGTCACAATTAGCCGTTGAGATATAAGATGTAAACACACAAATTCAGCCGCCTGTTTACAACTATGCTAACATTTAACTTGTCCCTCGCCTGCTTTGGTCCTCTGAACTGTAGTAGAGAGACTTCTGTTTCCTTTGGGCTCATTAAGTTGGCCCTCTAGCTTGTAGCTGCTAACTGGCAAACGTAGTTGGGATAATGCTAGCTTCTGTAGGCTTTTCACAATGACATACAGATGGGGCAGACTTAGAAATATCGTGTTGATTTTATTCTTTGACTTGTTTTTGTCCGGATTAAACAAATAGTTATTTTGTTGGCTTTAACAGTGCTAGTAGGCACTTTTTGCAACTATTTTGTGTTTTTATGCTAATCTAAGCTAGCTGGCTTGTGGCTCCAGCTACATTTACGCGTTTGAAAAATTTTTCCATTTTGGATCTGGCATCTCAGCAAGTATTGTAAACTTTTTTTGTACATTAAGAACTTTTTCCTCAAAGATTCTTTGAACACAGAAACTTTGCACCTCCTTGAATGCTTGGTCTCCATGATCAAGTCTTTTTGTCATCTCACTCACGGATCAGCAAATTCTATTAAGGTAAGTCTATTGAGTGACAGATCTCCTGTCTTAACTGTGACTGGGGGTCTTTAGCTGCTCCAGCCTGACCACGGGCGAGGAATTATAGTCCTTACAGATCACATTGACTCCAGGCTATTGGCTCTTTACAAACCTAAACGCCTATTGTTGTCACTGACACTCTCTTAACTTTTTCATGAGGTGGTTGATGGCCCAGGCACAAAAAGCACTAACACATTTCATCTCCTCAGCACAACAAGCTAAATATTAAGTATCCCCCTCAGGTCAGAGACTTACAAAAGCAGAGACGAGTTAGCATTTAAGAGGTAACGCTGGAGCTAATCCAGCTGCGTGGTCCTTTCTGTCTGTGTTGACAGAGTCTCTGATTAGAGCAATGAGCTAATTAGTGTTTTTGAAGCTGAGGTTTAAGTGATCATCTTTCTTTACATCATACCTCACCTAGCCACTGTGTCCAGCCACAATAAGCACAGTGTGCAATTATTGAATCCAGACTGTCTGCTGTTCACTATTGAAGTCACTCCTCACTGTAGGTTTTAATTATGCAAATTAAGTAGGTGAATTCCCTCGACTATTTCCAGTCTGGAGGTTTTAAGTGTCTCTACTGATTCTGACTGTCCTTTAGGCAAAGGGCATTTTTCCAAGAGCCCTTTTAATGCTGTCTGAATAACATAAATATACAAATTCAGCTGAAACTTGCAGGCTGAAGGAGGTAATTACTGAGAAGTTAATTTGGGTTTTAGCCTTCAAAACAATGTCTTAAAGTATAAGTGTGCAATTTAACTTACAGAAAGTTGTCAAACAAACTTTAAACACACTCGAAATGAAGCAGACAGAAACTTAGGGGCAAGAAGCATGAAGATATTTAGCTTAATTGCTGCCAATGAAGGGGGATGCATGAAAAATAATTTGTCATCTTGAGTTTCCTGATTCTGGCCAAGTAGCTTCTGTGTTGTCAACACCTCTGAGCTACATTTTTAGCAGGAAATAGTGCGAGCAGGTTCCTTTCGACCCAAACAGGAAAACACAAAAGCTGTCTGGGAGGCTTCAGTAACTTTCCCCTTCGCTTTCACGTACAAAAGCACATTCACTCAACCCAAACACTCTTCCTTGATTTTTTTATCCACTCTCTACTACTACTGTATTCAAACAATACGTCTACATGCAGGACGGGGGGGGTGAGGGACGTCTGGGGACCGAGCCGACTTCCTCTTCAAAAAAAAAACGGGACGGCGGGCGGATGGGGAGGGAGGGGAAGTGCGACCTCGGGTAAACAGTCTCGTTTTTTCCCATGACGACCACAGACACAACACGGGCCAAACCAAAGCAGGTAGCGTTATCCCAGACACACCAGAAGTCCACCTGAGTGACCCCTCTGACCTTATTCACTCCTCGGAGGAAGCAATTTGGAAGCGATCATCCATAACTGCAGCCATCCTATGAGGCCTTACAGGTGGGCAAAGACAATGGGTTTATTATCCTTCAGTTAAAGAAGCCCATACCATAACCCTGTCACAATAAGAGCACCCTGCCACCACCGTTTGCCACCCCGGAATTAAGGCCCAATTTAGCTATCAACAAGTGCAAAATAGGAGGGAAAGGGGGCTGCTCTCGTCTCTGAGCACCTGGTGAAGGCCACAAAGTGCTGCTGGAGGGTCCCACAGTAAAAAGGGGAGGTCAGTTCCCATGCCGGATAATAGCAGGTAGGGGTTGGTTTAATGTGTTCACGGGACGGACTCATATGATACCTGAACACAGATCTGATTAGACCACACATGCAGACGTCTCAGAGAGCACCAGGTGCTTCAAAAAATGCCCCCTTGTCCCTCGTCCACCTGAACTACAGCTGATGTGCGATTTGGGGTGAACCTTGAAGAGCCGAAATCCAATCTGACTTTGGAACTCTCAACAAAGGAGAACCGACCTGAGGGGGGCAAACCCCGGCACACCACAACAACGGCAGCAGTCTCAGGGCCTATATTTAACAGCGGTGGGAATTGTGGGAGCAGCCATACAGGAACACTTTCAATGCACAGCGAAGGTCGACTGGGACTTTAACTTCCTCCGCAGTCTCCAACATGAGCCCCCCTCCCCTCCACACACACACACACACACACACACACACACACACACACACACACACACACACACACACACCCAGCAGCAAAATAAAGAGATAAGCATTGTTTAGCCAAACAATGGGCCACTTTCAAAGTCTCAAAAGCGACCGTTTTCACATCCAAGGCCAGTATTTGAAGTCATACATGCAATAAACAACTTTACAAGTGGACGGTGAGAGCTTTCTTGGCATCATTATGAAGCATTGTGAGGATTTAATTTCATTGTCTTTAAATATAAGTGTTAAGAGCAGGTGCAGCTGGACTGGGAAAGCCAAAAGTCAGAAGTACTCTCTGTTTAAACTCTGTGTACAAGAGTGGCCCTAACGACTTAATTTGACTAGAAATCAAAAACGTTTTACATTTTTAAAAGTGTAAGGCCTTAAAAAGTTTTTTCAAACTAACCTTCAATGAGTTCTGGTCTGCCAGGGCCAGCGCTTGCTTCTTCAGCTCTGTAACCTTCTTGTGACATTGCTGGCAGAAGCCTCCCTTCTCCTCCGACTCGGAGATGGAAACCGACCCGGCGCCCTCAGGGGGAGGCCGGCTGCTGCAGCGCGCGTCCTCCGCCGAGTAGAGCCTTTTCCTGGGGGTCACCGGAGACTCTCCACTGGGACATCCCTCCACCTTTAGCATGAGGAAAGTTCTATTGTTAGATTGACAACAAGTGTGAGAGTGAAACGGTGTGTTTGCACCTTGACGACCTGTTTGAACACAGAGCACCTGTCCAAGTGCGCACCTTTGAGCAAGGTGGAACTGATACAACCCGCGTGCAAAACCCTTGTATACACTCAACCATGTGCAGTTAAACACTTACAGTGAACATGCGGTTGTTTTGGTCCCTTCCTTCAGAAGCTGAATTGCCCCCAAATGAGCTCATTCTCCCAGATCAAGTTAACTCCTCCGGGAAAACGTCCGCGTGAAACTTAAAGGACTTTGCCGCCAGAGAGCGCGGGGCAGAGGAGCCATAGGCTGCACTGAAGACCTGCCTGACGGTTACCAGTCATCTGTCAGCTTGTACAGGACCAGTGGCGGCTGATTGAAGGCAACTGGTGAGTGTGTGCCATAAGTTTACAGCGGAGGAGTTTTGGTTGAGGAGGGCGCTCAGCTGTGCGCAGGAGGCGGTGTTACTGCTGGAATGGGAGGGCTGAAGAAAACTTTTCCTGCGCACGGTGGAGGGACTATATGACGGTTTAGAGCTGCTGTGATGCGTTAGACCTCTTTGAATTGTATATGTATTGAACAGGAATAGATTAGACTACTATTTTACCCCTAAAGAATACAACTTTGAAATGCGGTTCAAGTCTTGGACATCGTTTTATCCACATTCCCCCAAAAAACAACCAGAAATCCTTGGAAACTTTGAGATTTTCTTTTAATTATAAGTGCATTGTTGTGGATTACAATACAGGGGGTAAAGGTGGCTGCAAAACATACATTTGTAGCAGGGCTCTGGGTTCTGGTACTGGGGTTTCCATACTGTTTCCTGTCTTGGTTGAATTTCAAATTAAACACATTTTACCAAAGTAAAAGTTGGATTAATTAAGTTCAGATGTTTTACGCTCACTTTATCCTCGCTAGTTAACTGTTGATTAATTGCTCTATCTTTAGACAATATACCACAGTAAATTACAAATAACCATATCTATGATGAGGTTTCAGTGCAGCAGCAACTGTTGCCTCTCCCCTCCAGCCTCAGGTTTGCCTCTGCGTGTTGTTGGTGTCTGGCGCCATCCTCTGGCGAAAGCACACAACAGCGTATCTGGAACTGGCAGGGTGGGGGGTGCTGAGGTTAAATATTTAATTGGTAAACTTTAAATATTTCATGTGGATGATGTAAGCGACAGTGGCCAGATGAGCTGCTGCTCTCTGCGTCTGAAACAGTTTGTCTCTTTTTCCTGCCCTCAAACGACCGCGGCTATTTAGGGAAACGCGGAGTCTTTTGTCCTGTTTTTTTTTGTTGGGTTTTTTTTGTGTGTGTTTTTTTAAATAAAACCAAAATTATGGAAGAAGTAACTGGGTATAAGAAGAATAGAAGGTCAAATAAAATATCTGCCATCATTTAAAGTAGTTTTCCCGTTGGATTGTAAACATTTGTATGCTGAAAAAAGATTTTCTAAGACGCGTAAAGATTTATCGTAGATTATTGAAAGTCAGGTAGTCCAAACAAGCTCCCACTTTAAGTTACGAACCGCCGATCGGAGTGAATAAAAACTATCCTTTTATTTAATCATCAGACCTTTAGTTGAAATAATGGCCACTGGCTCTGCTTGGGGCATTGGTTTTTCAAAATAAAAGTTAATCTCTGGCAAAGTCAATTTGTCGCAGCTAAATTTAGAAAAAGTGTTCAATATAACAAAACTGTTATTAATGATAACTCTACGATGAAGACTGAGCTAAAGATAGGGGATGAGGATGCTGCGGGGTGCTGTTCATGGTCCTGAACACCGGACAGGAGCAGTGATACGCGCATCAACTGTCTGCTCCGTCATCTTTACCGTTACTTTAATAACAGAAAAACATGAAACAGTCCTCTTTTTAAATAACATGTGTTTCAGTTATACCCCCAGGATACACTTACCTTTGTTTTCCTCTTCAGCAGGTGACTTGTAAATCCAAATATGATATCGGAGTCCACGAAGATCGTCCCCAGGTCTATGACGCTGGGGTTGGGCTTCCCGGCTCCAGGAGACCCCGATGAGTTTGGCAGAGCCATGTGGGCTGCGAGTGTAGCCTAAGATATATATTCCACTCCTCGGGAAACCTATTTCATTTGTATATCCATCTAATTCATTTCTGTCATACCCTCCAGAAAGATCCACAAGGTTTGTTAATCCGGACATCCAGTGAGTCACGGTGAGCGCTCGCACGTGTGCGTAAAATCACCTCTCAGATTTCCAGTAGTCCGAGAAGATAATAAAGCGATACAATCCATTAGGCATGCAAAAAGAGAAAAAAGGCTTACATCCAGTGAGATACTTTTGAGGCACCCTGAGGCTGCTCGTGCCCTGATGTTTGAGCGCGAGCAGGTCTGAGAGCGAAGGAGCACCTTGCGCGTCTGCAGCTCTCTGTTTCTCCAGCCTCTCTCTCTCTCTCACTCACTCACTCCCCTCTCCTCACCCCCCTCTCTCTCAGTCACTCACTCACTCATCCTCCCTCTCTCTCTCTCAGACAGCGATGACCTGCTCTCACACCCGATTTGCCCACACGAAGATGTAAAACACAATGACAATCCTGGCCATAACCCTTAACGACGTATTTCCTTTAATATGCCATTATATTCATATAGGGTCTCACAGTGTGGCACGCGGTAATGACCTCATCACAGCTCACCTTATATGTTCTTCCTTCTATATTATAGTCCTGCAGAGTGTGCTGTGTCTATGATTATAGTGTAGCTGTTTAATCCACAAGGGAATATCAAATACACAACATTTAATTACTCACTATGATGATGACGATCAACTGCAGTGATCGATTTTGTTTTTATCGATTTTAATATACTTTATTGCAGGCTATATCAAAATCTATGAATATCTGTTTCAACACTGAATAAAACTCTACTAAGCTACTTGATGATTTCAGCCATCCGCAGCTCCGTCCGATGTCTAAAACCCAGTAAGACCTCATGATTGCTGATCGATATTCAATGAATAGCCTTCACCGTCTCTGGGCTGAGGCTGGTTATCTCACAGATTGAATGGCTGAGGCCAGCAGGTATACAGGGGAGCCATTATGTTGATGTGATTAGACTGACTTCAGTATTAAAGATAGTGTGAGCAATTCTATTAAAGAAACTCATCCTGAAACAGAACCCACAGAGCACTTTGTTTCTCCAGTTTGTCCTGCAGCCACGCTGGAGTGGTGATGTCATCATCCACAGACGGGGAGCAGTGGGAAAGCAACAGCACCCACGGTGATATGACTAAGACGCCAGCATATTTTGTGATTCACAGCAGGAGCCTGTATTCAAAGCAGACTCAGAATTATGGCAACTCAAACAAAAACTCAAAACAAGGATCAGTGTCTGCTTCGGTGTTTTTGGCATAAATCGATCTTCCTGTTATTTGTTTATGCTCTCACGTGATGTTGGAGGACTCTCAGGAAACAGTTTTTATGGAATTGACCAAATCTGAGCAGCAGAGGCTCGGATAGCCCAGATTTGTAGTCACAACAGTGGGTCATTCTCCTAAAACACTGCATTTCCCATGATGCAACAGGACTTAGCGTGTGCCAGTAGAGTTTTCTTGCTTAGATTGATGGTCAAATCTTTCAAATTCCATGCCCTCAGTTTGTAATATTTGTTTGTTGTATGTACTCGTAGTCTTCAAGTCCAATCAGAACAAACCCTGATGACATCACTATGACATCATCAGGGTTAATTTCTCCTTTCTCTCCAGAGTACAGGTTATAAGTTGACTTTCCCCATCATTTAGTTCTGTTTTAACTTAAAAAAATGTGGAAAAACTAAATTGAAATTATATTTAGGGTGGATTTCCCCTCTAATCGTTAGATATTTCTGACTGTTTCCCAAACTAAAAGTTGAAGGTCACTGGGACAAAAGTTTGCTGGCCTTTGACACGTTTTTTGTTTTTGTTTTTTTTCCATCAGGTCAGACATGATTTCAAAATCTCATGCAACAACGAGACTCTGACAGCTGAGCAGAGGGGGGGGGGGGGTAAATAATAAATATTCTAAGGATGAATAAATTATTTTTAATCCCACAAACACCTCGCAAACCACTCAAATCAACACCCCCTGCCCACAAACGCACACACATACACACTCTTTTTGTGATGGGGGAGGCAGAGGTTGTCAGCAAACCGATAATTACAATCCATAGTAAAGATGATTTACCACGTGTGTCACCCAGCCTGCTCTCCCCACCGGAGGAGGTCTGGCTTTGGGTCCTCCCTGGTCGCTGATGAAATTCCGAGGACAGTCGGTGGGGGGTCCCCTGGGACTGCACGTGCTGCTACATCTGCTGCCCTCGCGCACGTACAGAGCAATCGCTCTGGGCATCTCATTAAAGCCTCTCCAATGTCTTCTCCTCTGCCTGTGAGACCTCTGCAGCTTCACGGACAGGCTTTGTGAGAAACGTTTAGCAAATATTGATAGTTCTTGGCGCATGGAGGAGATCAAAGGGAAAGGGGAGAAGGGGGCTGTCTAAGAGGAGAGGGGGAATAATCGGTGCACAGTGCTCTCATGAATGATTTATGCAGTATAAAGTAGCCTTTACCCATTGGGGGGAAGGCGGTCGGATTTTCTTGCTAGAGTTGTGTCAGCTTTTAAATCTGGTTTTCCCACGAAAACAAGAGTGAAAATGTGTTTAGAATTTAATGCATTTGCAGTCTAACTTTAACCGGAAGTTCAGGAAGTTTGGATAAAATTAGGTTAAAAGCAAAGGCAAGTGGCTCAAGACTATTTTGTCTACAGATACCAAAACAAAAGTCTTCCTTTTTGTTTAGTTTGGCAGTTTTAGATGGAAATGAGCAGATTTTTACCTTAGCTGCAACTTTCAGTACTTTGGACAGCGACCATCCATACAACCTCACAGTCCATCATCACCCCACACAGGACTCAACAGAGACACATGATTTTTTTATTGACTTGTTTTAATCAGTACCTCTGAATAGTGGCAACAGTAAAGCAGCAAAAAAAAGACGAGTGTTACTGCCGCAGCAGAGCTGTTAAAAAATCTGTACATGTGCCAGCAGAATGGAATCACTGAAGCCTGCTGATTTTAACAGCCACCCAAATACACCGCTCCCGGGCTGCAGTTGTCATTGTAACACAAGGGGGCACAATGAGAGCAGAAGACAGAAGGAAACATCAGCAGGAAATCACACACTGGCATTGAGCCTTGAGAGGTGGTTGCCTTTTCTTTGTAAAGATCCATACAAGGAAGTTTCTTCTACAGCTGACAGCATTCGCCTGACTGGTCAAGTGGTCCTAAACATTTCACAATTTTCTCAAAGAACTGTTGAACTGTTGAGAACCACTTAATCAGAGAGACCACACACTTGTTCCGGGCAAAAATCTGGCCTTCAAACTGTTGAACCGACTGTTGGAGGGAGAGAACAGCTAACGTTAGTTTCCTGAAATGACTTGTGGGCAGTAAACACGCCACATAAGCAGACTTCAGCTCCTATGCGAGGCCGAACAAATCCACAGCCTCAGTGTCAGAGTGCTTACCTGGAGAAGAAGAGCTCAGATTCCTTGCGATGGTGCTTCCTTGTTGTCATCCCTGTTCAGACTGAGAGACTGCAGTGTTCAGAGCTCTTTATATAGTGTTTTAGGGCTAGGTTCATACAAGTCTCTCATTCAGGGAGGAATGAGGCCCATGCTGGTCCGACCGGATGAGCTGGGTTCCTCCAGTGAGCACGACGGGGCAGCCGCCCTCAAGACACAGATAGCAAATACCAGCAAGTGCAGGCTGGCGAGTCACATGGACTTTTAATTCATATTTGTCTCATGAGTTTGTCTTATTTTTGGTGTGTTTATGTTGTAAAAATGTGGGTTTGATGTTTGATGTCGTAGTCCTCCTTAAGGCCTTCAGCCGTCACAGTGAAACCAATTATTATTCAGGACACATTTCAGACCTCCACCAATTGCTCGGACGTGAGCTAATTCATACAGAAAACCGTGTCGAATCAGAAATTACTCAGGAATCTTTAGCCAGGAGCAGTAAATGCACGTTTCATGTGCGTTACAAGGTTTGGTGCAACACTGGAGCAATCACAGGAGACACTGCTTTGAAACAAAAAGTTTATTTCTGTTGCTTTTTTCCCCCCACAGGAGAGACAGACCACTGAAGAATCCCTTCCACACACACACACACACACACACACACACACACACACAAACACACAGCATTTAAGACAATAACAGCAGCATCATTTCAAATTGGTTTGACGTCTCATGTAATCACAAAAGACTCCTTTAGTTAAGTGTAAAGTTGACCTAGTGTGGTTTGAAAATTACATCAAACAAGAGTCAACACTGTTTCCTCACTGACCAACAAAGACAAGAAAAAGAAGACATTTTAAAATACATAAAAGAACAGAAACTGCAGCAGTTTAGAGCGGATTTTCCATTTCAAAAGGGAGATATGCGACTTTTCAGGCTCGACAACAGCACAAGAAACAGGCTGGATGAGTCTGAGAGGTTACTTGCAGGTTTTTGTTGTACCTGTTTGAGCAGAAGGGATTGAAAGGGGCAGAGCAAAACCGAAGGGAAGTGCTACAGTCGGAAAACATCCAAACTTTAAGTTTAAGTGTTCATAACACTTTCCAGCATTGCACGATAAAAAGCATAACACTAAAACCTGTGAATGTACCCTGTAGTTAAAATTATTGCCATCAAAAGAGACATTACTTGAAACCTCTAACTGCTTTAAGTAATGTTACAGCAGTGAGAGGTTTTTAACTTTTAACATCAAAGAAAATAAAAGATTTACCCACAATCCTTCACTTCTGAAGGAGTAATGGGAGGTTCGAGCCCTCTCTGTGTTAAAACAGCTTAGGTAGAGTTTACCTTTAATTCCCTGATTGAACAACGATCATACGTACATCTAGTGTTGGCGTTTTTGGGGATTTTGCACCAAAAGCCACCAATTAGTTTGGCAGGAAAATAAGCAGTAATGGCTTTAAACAGATCTATAAATTGTGCAGACATTCAAAGCGAAATCCAGCAGAACCCCCTGCTGTGGACGGCGTGTAGAGGACGGCTCAGGAGGTAGCCGACGAACACGGAAGACGATTCCTTTTGGTGACGTCAGCTCACAGTCCTGCCGGGGAGGCAGTGAACTCCATCACTGCACCGTTCTGTCACAGAGACACAAAGAGACAGCATTAGGACAGAGCACTGGGGGTGTAGGTAAAGGGGGGGGCTCAGAGATGCTTCAGTGCCGTTCATGTCTAGTTTGCACACACAAGCAGATACACACACCGGCCTGGTGAAAAGCAGGCTGCACAGGTTTTGCTTATACAGGCATTCGTGGGCAGGCGTTACATGCCGTCTGATTTTATCTGACTGAGCTCAAAGATCTGAGGCATGCTGAGCTTACATTCAAAACTAACAATCTTTTTTTTCCCTCTTGTTTTGATTCGTTGGCTTAAAGAGTCAATCATCTTAAATGTATTAACAGTGTTTACATTTTTAAAAAAGACTGAAAAATTTGAAAATCCTAACAATTAAGAGACTTTGGGGGGAATTCACTTAGAATGAATTGCGGCTGCTGATAGCTCCATAAATAGCTCATCATTTGTACCCACTATCTGCTCCGTCTCCGATTCACAAAGCAAATTGCATTGATGATATTCAAGCGCAAACACGCCTATAAAGTTTCGCAGATCTGTGCAGTTTGCTCTTGTTTTGTGTCCGATTGCGAAGAGGAGCCTCCACTCTCTCTACTCTCAGGCATCATTTGAGCACACACTGACGGATCTCAACTCCACGCACAGATCGATGATGAACAGGGAGAGGAGGGGGCAGATCTTTTAACAGTTTTTTGTAAAGTCCAGACTCAACAGGTGTTACCAGTTTAACTGTCTGTAACGCAGCTTTTTTTAAATGAGAGCGCAGCAGCAGCTCGTCCATATAGTAATCACCATCATGAGTGACGGCTCCAGATCGTCTCCACACATGTGGACAAAGTGTGCCTGTGTGCCGGGGTTGAGCATCGCACAGCCCCGGACTGATTTGTCTCCCGATTATAATAATAATGACAATATATTATTAACAGAATGTATTTACAAATACATTTTTTGATCACACAAAAAGGTGGAATTGTCGCCATGATCACTGGAAACTCAGAGTGACAGCCCTTACGATAAGTGCAGCATAGTTACCACCAGCTCTCTGCAGACGGTAATATACTCACTCTGACTGCGCGGTGCTGTTAGCGCTGGTGTTTGTGAATTCGGTGCTTTTTGCCAGCAGGTTCATTTGCATAGAAAGGGGCAAAATTTGCCCCGGATGTTTGCAAAATGACTCATTAAAATACACGCAAACGGCACCAGAGCACAGAGATGCTGTTTGCTCTGCAGCGCACTTTGGGGTGCATTCAACTCTCTGCGTGTGCTTCGAGAATTAGGCTTTTTGTGTCATTTGCACAGGTTTAGCGAGCACAAAAGCTGCGCAATCCTGTAGTGAATTCCCCCCTTTGTCTTATAAATAGTCTCAGTTCAATTGTCAGTGAATAAACTGATTGATTAACCAAAACAGCCTCTTCAAAAGCAGCTATTATGCACTTCTTAATTCATTTTCAATAACAATTACCATTCTTCCTCTTCCTCTTTCCTTTTGACATTTCTTTTTATCCATTTTTCTATGTACCGTCTATGCGTTATGAAAGTTTTAGACAAGGGCCTCATGGGCACTGTCACTTGCAAGAACGTCCTTGGATTGAACCCCAGCAGGGCCGACAGAACCCTCTCTGTGTGGAGTTTGATGTTCTCACACCGTCTGCGTGGATTTCCTCTGGGTGCCTCATGAATTGGCAGCTCTAGATTCCCTGTCGGTGTGAATGTGTTTGTTGTGTATACATGTGTGCTTTGGTCTTATGACAGACTGTGACCTATCCAAAGGTGTCCCCTGCCTCTTCTACAATGCATGCTGGGATACCAAGTTTATGAAAATAAAGGTATAAGATGAATGGAGGGATTTATAGGAGGCACATGGGGATGTTCACAGATGACGGGGAGTCAAAGTATCATGCTACGAGGGATCTCATCACTACATCTCATTTACCTCATCATCATCATCATCATCATTTTCCTCCGACTCATTAAATTCACCAAATACTGGCTGAAAACAGACAGAGACAGAATATGACATTGAGAGGCAATTACAGCCAGAGAATTATACTATTGTAACACTAAAATGCATTTAGATATTACATTAATGGTTACCTTGGATTTATTGCTCATGAGTTGAACTAAGAATGCCACCACTTCCTTTTTGCCGACAGCTCGCGCCTGTGACAGGAAGAGAATAAGAAACAGAGTGAATAAGGACTATTACACTACGAGTTTAACACTGTCCCTGAAACCCACCACTTGAATAGCGGTCTGTCCATCATAGCCTGGTTTATTCAGATTGGCTCCGGCGAGGTTCCAGATTTCCAGCCCCTCCAGGTCGCCCAAGGCTGCCAGGCTGACACACAGGAAATGAATGAAAATGAATCTGTATTATTAGCACAATCAAATACACACTGGCCGGAGGACAAGTTGTTGCTGAGATTGGGCCAGAACATGGATAATATCGGGCTTTGTGACACACAAGATGTTTTGATTTTGAAGCCGTGCTCGTCGTGCCTCACAAAAAGGCGTGTTTCTGAAACTGTAAATTGGAACTTTCCTGACAAAACCTGTCTCGGTTGGATAAACACCAGGGCCCAGCCGGTGTGTGGCGTATACACACTGACACCAGAGATGCAGAACAGATCTGATGCTATGCTGCCAGGGGGCATTCCTACAGTTTGTGTAACTGTGGAACAACAGGTTGTACCGGTGCTAACTATGTAGGATGGGTCGCTGATGATGGCTGAGACACAGATGTGATGTGTGAAGATGTGCGTCTTACCTGCACAGTTCTGTTCCTGCTTCTTCTATTTCGTCTCTGGAGAAATGAGCCCCCGTCTTCCTCAGCAGCTTCACCACCTCTTTGTGCCTGAGTCAGTCAGAGGACATACAATAGAGCTCTTTATAACTGTACATGTAATGTGTAAACACTGTGAGCATGTCTGATTCTTATTTAGTAGTAAAACTTTGGCTGTCATTGAGTCAGTGTGGCAGTGATTGTTGTTTGACATGTGGGAACAAGTTCCTTATCCCCCGCATCAAACCACCCACACAGGAGTCACCTGCAGTGACATTTACGGCGACAGCAAGTGAACAATAAAACAAAAGGACCCAAACTGTTCAGCACTATGCAGCTGAATGTATAGGTGATAGCAGAGCTTGCTCTTTAAGAAGGTAAGTCACCCAACAGATCAATTTGATGCCTAATTGTTCAGAGGAATGTAGAGCTGCAGCCTTTACTAAAAGAAGACTTCCTGTAGAGCGTTAAGAAGCCAGTATCTCTCATCTGTGAAACTGGGAGCAGGTCGGTAGGACTGGTTCAGGCAACACTCCCTACAATTGTTCTGTAACCCTTCGCTCTCTGTGCTTTCTGCCACTCCCTATATGGGCATTCTGGCTGAAGTGCGCTGTGACATGTTGGTGGCATGACACTCAAAGTGCGCCAGACACGCTGACTTCCGGCTGCGACTCTAAACTCCTGTTCTATTAGTTAGTGTCGTTTCATTAAACACACCGAAGAATGGGGGAAATCAAGCCAAGGTGTGGAGCGCAGGAAGTGGACTGACAGGTGTTTGCGCGAAACTGCATCCCTCTGCCATCACAAAAGGAAACAAGTCCACACTCGCAGTGCCAACCGTTAAAATAGGACAACAGCTATTTGGCAGCGCTTCCACACACACACACAACGTCTTCACCCTGAGGCTCAACATAGCATTAAAACTGAAACATTAAGCGTGCCTGGCTTCTCCCTCGCAGACATTTAGAGCAATGTCAATGAAAGACAGAAATAAAAAAACAAAACAGCTTTGGTAAAAATAAACACCGTCTAAACTGTTGGCTGACAATTAGCCTAATTAGTTTATAATTATTGCCTGGCCTCTAAACTCCATTACGAGCTGCTCCCCTGGTTTCAGCCCCCCCTCTGACAGCCGCTGCTCCCTTCCTGTCGTTTAAGCGAAGCAGCGTTTCCTTCCTTACAGCAGCTCATTTAATGAAGTCCCCTCTACAGCAGCCATTAACAACAGATATTCAGGAATACTCAGCGGTTTCTAACGGCCAAAAGGGGACTTTTAATGTTGTGTTTGCGACTTCATAACTGACATGATTGCTTTAAGAGAGGTAAAAACACGTCAGCCCTTATTGTTCAGAATGAGGCGAGTCTTACCTGAAGCGTACAGCGTTGCACAGGGGTGTGTCGCCATAGCGATCTTTAGCATACACTGTAGCTCCATGACTCAGTAGATACTGCACCAGTTTGAGGTGGCCCTCGGAGGCGGCAATATGTAGGGGTGTTCTTCCGTCATAGTCGCCCAGACACAAGTTACTCCCCTGTGACAAAGACAAACATGAAACCATCATTAACTATCTTACTGTCATCTGAAATGAAAAAAAGATCAATTAATTAACTCTATTAAAAAGTACAAACTGTTGCAGCTCTCTTCCTTTTGGATTTCCATTATAGTCCAAAAACTTGAGAGCAACACAATTGCCCTGGGTGACATCTTTCTTCATTACACTGAATCTGGGCACTGTAACATACAGGGACTCCATCCAACACACACCATCCCACTGCCGTACATACTTACTAGTGTACCAAATCTGCAGCTGAAAATAGTCCCCACCAAGAACAATGATTTCTCCGTGTTAAAGAAGCTACAGTGCTGAGCTGTAAGGGGCCCATCAGACAGAGTGCATTTTAGCAGCTGGGGGCAGCTTTTTTTTCCTGTTGTTAAGGCAACCACCGAATCGTTATCATCAATTTAACAGTAACTGTTCCTATTTATTTTGGCTAGCTAAAATACTTAACTTTGTGTTCAATAGATTACATATATCTCGATAAAATATAGACAGGAGGAGGGCACTTGCTCTGGCTTGATGTTCCAACATACTTAAACACAGGGAAATAGAGATCAGTGTGAGACCCTCAGAAAGAGGACAGATCACAGCGACCACTCCATGTCGTCATCCCCACAGAAGCCTCTCCATTCATCCGATTGGACAATGAGGAAAAAACGTCAATGACGTCGGGCGCTTTTCTGCTTTGAGTTCAAGTTTTTCACCTGGAGGCGCACAGACCGGTAAAAAGCGAGGCGCTCAGCATCGCGAAAGCAGCTCGCAAAAAGCGCCTCTCTCATTAAAAACAACTACAACAAAGCCAGCTGCTACAACGCGTTCTGTCTGATCGAGCCCTGAGGTATTGACTTAGCCTTTTAAAAAATGAACCTGTATGTTTGTGTCCATCCTTAAAGACTCTGTTAATACATCAGCAGAAACACATGGGAGCAGGGCCACAGACGGCGTTTGGAAGTTGTAAAGTATTAATGATCGACTAATACATGCTTGTTTTTTTTAGTGGATCTGTTAGCAAGAACAAAGTCCTGCCTTACCACTCTGACCTCATGTTTTGTTTGGCTGTGTGTTTCCTGCAACGCTCTCTCTCTCTCTCTCTCTACAGGAGGAGTGACCCTAAAATTTTTGTTGTTGACGGAAAACCATTCGTTTGACTGGGTGCGTTGAACCCCGGGAACAAACACAATCCAGATAGCGGCATCAAACACTGCGCTAGTGATGTAAAAGTTTTGGGTCGAGCTGTGTTTTGAGCGAGTTGTAAGGTAGATGCATCTGAGTGGGAGATCAATGCAGAGAGGTTAACAACACTTTCCTGTAAATAGAACATTTCAGGGTTTCTTTATGATAGGGTTTTTACATTCCAGACAATCAAAAAATTCAGGTAATAATTATAAGCCGTACATACAAAACGTGTTGTAGAGATTAAAGTTTGCTTACCATTTCGTTAAGAGCTTCTAAGGCCTCCACGTCTCCAATCTTAGCAGCAGCATTTGCCAGCGGAGGGCTCAGGGCATCGCGGATGGCCTCCAGCTCCTGCATACCCCACAGGCTTTAATCAAAAGACTAACATGTGTTCTAAGCTTCACCTGTTTTTTCACCATTTTGAAATAGTCTTTCAAAATTGCATGCATGTGTCTAATCATGACAACATTGACAGAAGAGTCTGATGAAGTAATGGGACTGTGTAGAGGCAGTGCCCTCACCTCCTTGCAGCTGATGCTCAGACTCTTGGCGATGACCTGGATGAAGCGGCTGTCGCTCAGAACCAGCTTGGCTCCCGCTATGTCAGCATTCATCTCACCTCGCAGGTTCTTGCTCATCAGCTGGACACACAAATACACTTATGCTTCAGTTTTTCTGCTTATGACACCTACTTTTATTACTAGTGTTCCAATCCCTGTATCGGAAATGACTCCCCTACAGCCTAAAATGCAAGATATAGGTGTTAGCGACAACAATAGTCAATGTACCAATCGGATGGGAAAGAATCAACTACTTTCTTCATCTCCAAAACGGTACTCTACATAGCTATAACACATATTATGGCTGACACTAGCAACTACTATGTTAGAAAGGTACGGTAACCAGGGGAGAATGTAATGGTCCATGCAACATGTAATGTAATGTAATGTGTCCACTCACACATTTAAAGGCTGCACTAAAAAAATAAAATATTAAAACAATTAAATAAAGAATTTTATGTTTAAAACCAGGGTTTGTCAACGCTTTTCAGTGGACACAGGATGTCAGCAAAGAAGCAGCTGCTAACGTAAGATCAGCGTGTTTTTAGGTCAGAATTGCTTCAGTGTACCGAGTCAGGCTTTCCAAACTCTGGGCCTTTCTCAGACCACCCCCTACTCCCTCTCCATACACACTCCGTTTGCACGCTCGCGTAAAGGCTCCACCACGATGAGTGCTGTCCAGTTAAACCCTCCACCAGAGAGTCTGCACTGATGCCGACTTACTGACCAGGTGCAACGCCGTGTTATGTTGGTCATGAGATGAGAGTCGTAAAGTTCCGTGTTATTACCTGTACAAACAAGAACTGCTTTAATTAAGATAAACATGAAATAATAAACCTAAAGTTAACTTTATATTCATGAGCTAATAAACTTGTTAAAGTGCTTTATATAAACAGGGACAGCTGTAAAAACTCAGCAGGTCATTAACATCAGATTTAAAAACATATTTACAGATAAGAAAAGCCGCAAAGGAAGTTCAAAGTTTATTTCCTCATGATGTGGAGTGATTTTAACGACTCTGCCTCACTGGTATTTACGTAGCTTTTGTTATTTGTGTGACATGAAACCATGGAAGGGTTTAACCCCTTCACCTTAAAGAAGGATGCGCCGTTCAGCTCCGAGTGTGACATCAAACGGAGTTCACTCCGTGACGGAGTGTGAGTGGGGAGAGTCCGGTTTGGGAAAAGCCCGATGTTAGCAATCGTATATGTGTATTTTTTTTGATAGCACTGGTGTCCTGGGTCATCGGAATGGGCCATTACTTGCATTGTTTTTAGTTTTTTAACTCTGCTGTGTAAGGTGACCTTGAGTGCTTTGAAAGGCGCCTATAAATAAAATGTATTATTATTATTATTTTATTATTTATTCTTATTTAATTTATCATTCACACAAACCTTTTTCTTGGCAGCTAAATCCAGCTCCGTCTTGGCCAAAACGTAGGACAGCTTTGAGAGGGCAGCCTCTGGAGTCATGTCTCCACCAGCTATCAGCCCTGCATCCATCAGCACCTGAGAAGGCACAGGAATATGTGACTCAAGTTAACATGATGTAGTAATTGTAGTGGGTCAGGATTGAATAGTCTGTGTCATGATGTACCTTGCCGGTGGCGTAGGACGCAGACACAGTCCCCCTCAGACATTGTGTGCAGTTGATGATGATGACACCGGAGTCAGTGGCCTTCTTCAGCTCCTCTAAGAGATCAGGACGGTTGTCGGGGGCATTTCCGCTGCCGTACGTCTCCAGGACGACACCCTGCATGGGCGGCTGCAGGAAAGCCCTCACCTGGAAACAGAAGGACTCACATTAAAAAGTCCCCATATTTATAGCCATCTGAACTGGCTGCTCAGCTGTGTAGAATCAAATTGAGGAATTAGTATTCCATGTTATTTTTCCTGCAGCCCCTTTCACAAACGCATGAGTCCATCCACTCTCCTAAAAGCCCATCTGGTGCTTTCTAAGCAACCAGTATCTCAGTCACTGGTTGGCTGGCACCAGGAGGCCCTATACCACATCATTAGCCATGGCATATGACTAGAGAGGCAGATGACTGAAATGGCAGGACGGAGAGCAATTAATCTAAAGGTATTAGCAAGCATAAAGTCACTTGGCAAGACCGAAGCAGTTAGCGTAAAATGTGAGAAGAAGGTGACATTAAAAGTGCAAGGTTCAGTCGGTATTTTTCTGATGCGATAAGCAGAAATGTTTGACGCATATACCAATGAAGCTCTCGTGCGGCAATGGGCGGCGAGCACACGAGAGCCTGGTGCCCAATCAAAGCGATGCCTCATAAATGCAGTTAAAGGCTGTAAGGAAGTGTTGATAGCCGAGCCAGGCAGTGGGAGCAGATTGAGACAGTAAAGTGGCTCTCCCAGCAGCCACTGCAGGGGGAGGTGCAGATAAATGTTACAGTATCTATGCCAATCCTCCCTCTTTACAGGGTGATTGGTCATGGCCCATAACTCCCTTTTCATCTTTCTCCAGGCTGAGCTTTGATGGCAGTTTACATGACCGGGAGAGTAACAGAAGACGGGTAATGGCACAATTAAATTAAAGTTAACTATATTTTATTGCAGTTTGACAAAACAACACTTAGGAGCAGACTGTTATCTTTGAGAAACATATCTTTAATTACATCTCAATACGCTGCGAAGGAAAACACTCAAAAGATTTGGACAAAGTGCAAAAAGCAACTCATGGCCATTAGGTGAGTATGACAGAGATAGATTAAACGTCTCTGGACTAGTTCAGAGGCTGTTTCACCAGCCTAAAGCCTGGATTCCACTGGATCTGTGGGAATGGTCCGTCACACGGCACAGGAGGCATTTCTGGTCCGCAGCGCAGTGGAGCGCTGGCACAAGCAGCTGGATTCGCGAGATCACAAGATCGTAGGAGAACTACGTTATAGAAATGCAAAAATCACGCAATAACATCAATGTTAAAACAGAGCAACACACAAACTACAGTTCAGTTTGCAACTCCGAGGTTGATTATCGGCTCATTTGGATATCATTCCGAGATTTTTGCGCTTCTGCCATGGGTGAGTACACGGTGATACGGTGGGTAAGTACACGGTGATACGGTGATACACGTGCTGTCGAAACACGAGCAGTGACTAGAGTGGACGCAATCAACTCAATCTCGTGCGGCAAGGGGCTGCGGGCACACGAGAGCCTGGTGCCCAATCAAAGCGATGCCTCATAAAGGCAGTTAAAGGCTGTAAGGAAGCGTTGATAGCCGAGCCGGGCAGTGGGAGCAGATTGAGACAGTAAATGGTGGTTTATTTTGAAATGACCGGGTGCTCTATGCTGTTTTCGTGTCTGACGATCTGCTCTGTTGAGCTTGACGCGTGCTTGAAGCGACCTCCGTCAAAAATAGATTCTGACACAGCGCGTGCAACACAAGCATTGAGTGGGCGTGATGAACTCGGGAGGTCGCGGCACACACGGATCCTGTGGAATCCAGGCTTAACAGTGATAGTATTTCACAGAGCGACTCACAGTAGCAGCAGTTATTCCTGGGAACAGCCTGAGCAGGCCAACGTTCCTGTTCAGCTCAGTCCAGACTTGAAACTTTGCTGTGGTGTTTGCCCTCCACACGGTGTCCCAGTTGACTAAAGGACAAGATTTGGAAAACAGATTGCTTTTACAAAAGATTCCTCTGGATGTGAAGCATACTGACATTTATATTCACATGAGACTGACATATTTCTTACTTGTAATATCCACTTCAGCAGTGGCCAGAGGAGCCAAGTTAGGAGAGGAGAATGCATTGAAACTCCCAGCATCCACCTTGGTCACACGGTTTCCTCTGTAGAGTTTATTGTAGAAATACAGGCACACCTGAAGAGTGACAAAGATGCGGTCAATGCTTTTCTACAAAGACCAAATCCCTTTACTGCTGCAGGGTTTTAACATAAACCTGGAAACCTTTGTACACACATTGAAAAAACCTTTTATCAAAACTCGTTACAAAGAACCTGTCAAAGCCAATACTGTACATAGACAGACGTCGAGAACCTGTTGAGTGTTCTTCCTGTTCTGGTTACTGTTGCTCGGTATTGCGAAACACAGTCATTCTCATCAGACAGGTCGTTTAGGAGAGCTTTTGCTCAGCCAACAGTGCTGTCCTCACACAACATGGCGTATTTTCTCTGCATGTAAACGCCAGATTTTATATAATTGTAGGATAGGGTTCATTCAGAACACATTTAAATAATCATTTTATTAACCCAACATATAAATCATGACATAAACAAAAAGGAGTTCACAAAAAAAGGCATCACTGGAGTTGGTCTAGAGTCTCACAGTTCTCTCTCACATTCACAAACGCAGTGATTCCTAACTCTCCTGCTTTGTGGCTGCTTAAACACATTTCTCTAATAATCTAACATCCTGTAGAAAGGAAGCCTGTGTCTGCCGTCTCCATTTCCCTACCTCAGGAATGACAAACTGACCGGCAATCAGCAGCGCCCCCAGCAGGTTGTCTCTGCCATCGTTCCTCATCTCATAGATAGGCACCTGAAGACAGAACACGTCTTATGTAAGAGGCAGTACATACTTTAAATGCTGCTGTCTTCTTGTTGTTAGACCCTGAAAGACAGCAGAGCTCACCTGGGAGCCGGTGAGGATGATCGGTTTGCCCAAATGTTCGCACATGAAGGACAGGGCCGAGGCTGTGTAAGCCATAGTGTCTGTGCCATGGAGGATCACAAAGCCATCGTAGCTTTCGTAGTTTTGCTAGAGTGAAACAAGAAACAAGAGCACAAAGAGACGATCATTTAAAATGGAAACATATAAGATGGCAAATCTTATGAGCAATATTATAGGATTATTTGATGTTTAGCGTTTAAAAGCATAATAATGTGGTGTTTATTTAAAAATAGAGATGATCAAGTACCTCAATGTCTTTACCAATTCTCCTCCAGTCTTCTGTGGTCATATTGGAGGAGTCCAGCAAAGGGCTGTACTCTAAGATATTGTAGATGATCCTCTTATTGTCTTTACTCAGCCTGGAAGAGAGAGAATATTATTTATTAGTTTCAGTAACTTTCTCCATAAATGTAATCAACATACAGAAACAAGTCAAACAGCCCAGTTTCAAACAGAGGGTTAGGTAAGTGCAGAAACTCATTCAAAAAAAAAACACTTGAAGGAAACACGGTTCAACAAATGATTATCTTCCCAGTGACAAACAATTATTTGTCTTCACTGTGCTTAACGAACAAAGTTGGATGAAGTTCTGGTTAAATCTGAGAAGTGAGCTTAAGGAAGGGTAGGGGAATGCTACAAAAAACAAGCTGACTTTATGGAGCGAGACAAAGTCTATTTAGCCGGGCCTTCTGTCTCAGCAGCAGGGTGCCAGAACCTGTTTCACACACACACACACACACACACACACACACACACACACACACACACACACACACACACACACACACACACACACACACACACACACACACACACACACACACAGTGTTTTGGAAGTGTAAAAGGGAGCGGCATGGTAGATATACAGAGCACTCGTACAAAACTTGCCATTTTTTCTTGTTTCATGTTCTGTGGAGCTTTTCCACTGTGTGATGTAAATACAGGCGACGCTGGGGGACATAAAGTGGCTGTTTCATAAATCTTGAGGGTTATTTGGCGAGTAATTTCACTGACCCTCAGCCCCACCTGCGACACACCGTGTAAGGCAGCGTGACTGGCTAAACAGCCATGGAGAGATTTTCTTTTTAATCTCCCTTTTAAAGAAACAGCGTGAGACGCCCCCCACATTACCATAGGACGGCCTTATAACATGAAGATCGGACCTGAATGGAACAGCAGGGGGACGAGCACACGAGGCCCGGTCCACCCAACCAGGGGTCCTACAGACACTCTGCTAATTAGCCTTAAGTCCACACATGACCCTCGAACATATGCTGTTGATAATCTTAAAGCAAAGTGCCACAAAAAAAACACCCCAATTATTCAACTATCTGTATGCAGCAAAGCTACATATTTCCATACCAGTGTCAAGATGCCTCGTAGCTTAAGAATAATGAATGTGAGTGTGTATATTTTGTCTATGTGTGTATGATTGGGGGCTCAGGAAGTGTAAGAAGAAGGTTGGAGGTGGGGGGCGGGCAAACGGCCTTGTGGCGCTGCCTCTCCACCTCACATGAGTAAAGCTTTTCAATAAATCAATAAACTAATTCCCCCCTTCGACATCGGCTGCATGCGATCAACAGTGCTCCCATAAGACTTGCATATGAGCCGATTTCTTCAGTGTATATTTTCACTTCACCGACTCAAGGATGAATTATATTAAAAAGTAAATCAGGCTAAAAACATAACAGGAAATGCTTCAAAAACACGTGCACATATTCATTTGAAATACAATTGTTACTATTTTCTAGGAGCATGAGTCACAGATCAAAAGCTACAATCAACCCGGAAGTTTTCACAAAACAGTCTAGCGAAAATTAGAGCGTAATTCATCCCTCTCCTCCCCGCTGACTCACAGTTTCAGTCAATAAGAAGGGGGTTATGGAAATGACTGAGGAAGGGTGCGTCTCTGGTAAATGCACCCCCACTTTTACTGACAATTAAGACCCTACAGAGGCTGCGGATCAGCGGGTAGGCTCCACTCTCTGTGCTTCACAGCACATGCACCAGACGTCAAGACAACATGGTTCAAACATGCAATGAAGAAGATTAGCCTAACTTTTCCTAACAGGCAAGCACTACTAACTACACCGTAAGGAAACATCAGAGTTTCTCAGCCAGGCTACTTTCCTGCCACACTTCTAAGCAGCTATCCGGTTGGTGACAGAGGAAATATCAGCAAGTGCAGAGTTATGAGACACAAAAATACTTCAGGCAATAATCAGCTCGGTGCTCCTGTATCCTTCCTGTTATTTTCTCCTTTTGACAAAGGCCACGTCAGCATGCACTTCCTGTCAGGCGAGCACACCCTGACAATTGCTTAAAAGGACGGCAGAGACTTAAAATCACTCTCAAGCTCAGTGCGGGGACACACACAATGCTAGCAGTGCTACATCACCCATGATATAAATGGTCCAAGTGGGTCGTTGGCTTCCTTTTAAAGAAACAAAAGCAGTTTAGAGTCATTAAAATATTTGATATTCCCCGAAAGAGAAGGACTTTTTGACATTCAGCCCCTGCTTTCCTTCACAGTATGAAGACATACAAGACCACATTATCAACTGTACTCAAGGTTATAACGTAATACAAGTACAGCCAACAACACTGATTATTGTAATTTATCAAAATATAATTATATCCATGCGCTGAATGAGCATGGAGAAGCTGTGAGTGCGCTTACGGCAGGACCAGGGTGTTCTCAGATCCGTAGTACGCATACAGGCCGGTCTGCTGGGCGTACAGCTCATCGTGCAGGATGGGCAACTTGCGCAGGCTCTTCACAAAGGCATTGGCTTTTGGGGCAAGTACTGTTGGATACCAAAACAGAAAAAAAAGGGTGTTATTGTTTGATTTCCTAGCTTTCTTTCTGTGGGTTTACAGTTACATATTAACAAATAAGAATATTACAGGGGGTTACAATCACCTCAACACCACTCATCAGTCTTATACTGAACCCTAGTGGTGAATGTCAGAAGTGGCTTTAAAGTCCATCTAGGTTCTTGTTAAGTTTTGATGCTATTGAACTAATCAAATCTGTGTTAAAAAGTGGAGAACCTTGAATACAGTGGACAAAGCACCACTGCTGCCGTAAAGGAGGAACTGTTCTGTTCACTCTAAATGAACGACCAGCTGATATTATTCATGTCAGATTAAATAAGTGATGACACATTACTGCTGACAGCCACATGAGCATAAGACCTGAAGATATCAGCAAAGCTACTACAAACTTTGTTAAAGGAAAGAGTGCATGCAAACTTAGTTTAAAGCACACAAAGTAAAAGTAAAGGTCCAATATTGACTCAACTCGACTCAAATTAAATAACCAGATATCCTGGTTATTTAATTTCTGAATTCCATGACAAGCACTCAGCTATACGTTTCACTGTGAACTCAAGTGATTTAACTGAAGTGGTCATCTCTGGCGAAAAACTGATAACATCAATTCTAGCCTTTAAATTAAATAAAGAGACAAGCCTTAATACCATTATAATTTATTATGAAGCACTGTTAAAACAATGTTTTGTATGAGTTTGTATGAGAACAAAGTAGATATGAAAGATGTCCTTTAAGACAGGAAGTAAATGCTTCACAGAGCCAGATTACAACAGCACAGAAGGGTATAAAGAGAGGTGGTGAGCTCTTATACAATAAGTGACGTTGGTCCTAACTTTATCCTGAAGCTGGTAGGACCTTTGAATATTATGATTGCCTCTCTCCATGTTCATGTCAACATCTAGTTATTCATTGAGAGAATCTGTGATGTTGCTCCAACAACATCATGAGGGGCAGTTTACACAGCATTGCCTCCCTCACGGATTCACAAACGTGTTATCATTTTGGCTCCTTTGTAGGCATAGGAAGTAGCTTAGTCTAACTTTCTAGATAAAGCTAAATGTGCTACTGTCATTCACTACCGATATAATCATCTATTTGATATTTGGATTCAGAAGTCAATAAGGATGACATTTTGCTCATTTCTACGCAAACAGCTCGCTAGCCTGGTTTAGTAGTGTCCTTAAGCTGTGTGCAGGACTATTTTAGGATGCACTTTCATGCTGTTGACACGTAACGTTTACTCACAGTAACATGAGAACAACATAGACCAAACCTGCTAACAGCAAGCTACAACTACTCTGCTAGTTGCCACATTGTAGCTGCCTGGGGGCACCTGAGGGAGCAACAACAATGAGTTGAGTTAGCTTGTAGCTACCGTTATCATGAAGTGTCATCCCAATGGTTCCTCCAGTGTTGATAACCATCACGCGCGCCTCGGCGGCGGTGGGTGAAGTCGCGATCTCCACGGACTCTATCGAGTTACAACTCGATAACTTTCTCCTTCGACACGGATGCAGCTGTATGTTTCGCGTAGGGCCAACATCTGTCGAATCTAACAAGTCGGGTTTTGGTTGTGACAAAGCCCTGCCAAGGGATGTCAGGTTGTTTAAACTGGAATCCGCCATGATGACTTACGAGTCAACCTGCGGTTGTGGTCTTCAAGTGTTGAATGAACCCTGAAACACGCCCACCTTACCGTGTCTCCGGCTTTTTAATAGAAAAGCAGCTTCCATAGCAATGACGTGATGTAATAAACAGAAGGTGTATCCATCATTTTCCTTATATCTCAGAGAAACCTACAGTTCTTTACTCTACCTCACTCAGGACCCCTGTCTATTATTTTGCCCTTGAACCGCTGATGGAAGAGTGTCCTCGCTTACGTCATGATGTGGGTGTGGACTAAAAGGTAACTGATGGACAGTGTCGCACTAATGTTCAAAATAGAACTAAACACATATAAAGAATTTAAGTGACATTGTACTTTAACAATATTTAGTAAAATAAAGCACTGTAAATGTTATTTTGTATTAAACATTTCATACATTTTTTTCTTACAACGTATGTAAAGACATGTAAGCAACATTTCAGTGTAAACTTATTCAAGCTAATTTATGAACTCATTCATAAACTTTGGGGTAAAAATGTATAACAGTGTAACATCTTTCATAAACTTTCATAAATATGTATTTTCTTGGTAAATTCAGAATCTGCACACTGTTTATAAAAAAGGCAGTTATAAAGGAAATGTAAATATACAGACATCAAATAGACAACAGAGTTATACAGTATAATGACTTAAGATTAAATAAAAACAATATTTAAAGGTCCTATATGGTTCTCCTGCACAGGTGCTTTTACCTGTTTTGCCTGATAATTACATACAATATTAAACTTCTCTGATTTCCTATCACTGCTTGTACCACAAGGTGATCTACTTACAAGGTTGAATTTAATCCTTTTTTAAAACTAACACGAGTTATACAATAAAAAGTTGCAGCTTAGTGTGTAGTCACCCAAGCAAGACTCTATATTGACATATTTATGTGCAACAGGTTTCTGGGTAAAGGGCCGGTACTTTAGAAGAACAAGAATAGTTTTACTAAAGTAGCAATATTTTCTAGCTCAAGAAAAGCTGATCTGAAAAGACTTTTTACTGTTATCTTCTCTTTAAGTGAATAGTGCCAAGTTTTATGACATAATGATGTGCATGATCTAGTTGATTAGCTCACTAATAAGGACAATTTCACTTGTTTGATTAATTATTTGGTTAAATGTGATTCTGTAGAAGAGATAACAGTGAGATATTTAAAATAAATAATTATAAGGGAAGTAGTTTAGATGAATACGATGAATCTTAATGTAATTTTGCCATGACAAAAGAGAGCATTGTTCATGTGCTTTGAGAGGGGGAAAAGGGAGACCAATGGGAAAGGTGCGCAGGGGTACGGGAAGATACAAAGAAGAAAAAATAAGGATAAAATAAGTTTTAATCAACTAAAACAAATGGGTGTCCAAAGAAACAACGCATAAGCCTTTAGCTCAGACTGTATAATTATAACTCTTGTATTTTATCGCAAGGGGTCGAGCGATCATAATGTTTACCAGTATCATGTTTCTCAGGTAAATAGATGAATAAACATGAAAATAACATAGTCGATTATTGGGTTTAATCTTTAATCAGACTTTATAGTTTAAACAATTTAATAATAATAATAATAATAATACATTTTATTTATATAGAACTTTTCATGGTACTCAAAGTCACTTTACATTATTAAAAACAACTAAAGAAAGAAAATAAGAACAGAAGAAACACAAGAGGAACTATTAAAACGATGAAAAAAATCAGCATCAGAGGTTAAAAGGTGGGTCTTGATCAGAGATTTAAAGGAAGTCAGGTCGGTACAGTCTCGGATGTGTTGGGGTAGAGAGTCCCAGAGGGAGGGGGCAGCTAAGGAGAATGATCTGTCACCCCAGTTTTCACAGAATATGAATCTTCTGGTTATATGAGAGGAAGTAGACTAAACGAAAAGCACACTAGCACACAAGGCTGAGTGACTTTAAATATGTGTCACAAGGTGGCGCTGTTACCCTGCAAGACAGCGAGTACATAGCGCCTTACTTTAATAATCACTTGAAAAGATTACATACAAATTACCCATGTCCTAAATGTAAATCTAATTTAAATAAAAATGCAGTCCCTTGCTATTGTCCCGTTATTCCAAAGAAACAGAAGAAAACGTAGTAGGTGGGTACAGTTTAAAATACAGCGAATTGATTATCTCACATTAATTGCGTGTATGTATAACGTTACCTTATAATGTGACTCAGGGTGAACAAAAAACCCTTTGTACTTTATTTCATGTCAGTTTGGGTGTTTCATTGTTTATCCTGTGTGTTGTGGATGCCCCAGACAGACAGTGAGCCGTAGCGTTACCAGGCAGCAGCAGCAGTTGAATGAAGTCGACGGGAGGAAGTGGCGGTTAATGCAGCTCCACACCTTTCCGGTGTAGCAGCACTGCGACCAGCTCGACTTAAAGGAGAAAGGCAAGAGCTGGGTGTAATTATCGAGGCAGGAGGGGGAGATAGGAGGTAAATAACTCATATTTCAATTAAGTGTTCTACTCAGAAAGATGTGAGATAAATATTTTGTCACTGTCGCACGTATTTTATATCCGGATATGGTGAGTTTGTAACAGCCAACTCCCGTTATCTAGTTAGCTGACGGCTAGCTTGCTAGGTATCAAGCTTGCTAATGTTAGCTTGCTAGCGCTCTTTAGCAGCCATGAGCGGTAGCTTGCTAATTTGGCATGTCTGACCCTCCTCCTAAATCTCTTTTCAGGGGGACAAGAAGTGGAGTTTCATGAGTGGATACATGTGTTGCTGAGTCACAGAGGGGTCCTTCTTCGAAGAAAAATCTTCCACCACGGTGAAGTCACCCGGCGCGACGGTTGATGGACTAACTGTTAGCCGCAGAAAGCTGCTTTTCTCCTCCGTTAGACGTGAAGAGAACAAGGGCGCACCCGATGAGGAGGACCGCCAGACACAAACACCAGGAGGAATTCACAAGTACCGCGGCTTTTTTGGGGCCTTATACACTCATAGTGTTTGGCCAGTGCAGTTTGTAATCGCACCGGCTGGTCTTTGTCACGCAGCTTAACGTTGATTTGGGCAACAAAATGAACGTCCTGCAACAGCTGCTGCCAACTTCTTAGTGTTACCGTGCCATGTTGTGTACAGGCCCCGCATACATTGTGATACTCTGAACATAAATGTCCCTGCACTTCCCAGGACGCACAGACTCTCGAGTCAAAGGTCCATAAGTACTGGTAGTTACATTTAAAATGAGTGAGCATTTTTGACTTTTCTCCACATATGCTCTTCACTGAGTCATGTTTTCACAAGTAAGCCCTTAAGGAGAAGCTATAGTTAAAGTGAGTACTCATCAGCACAGAATCTGACATTTTTCTCGTTAGGAACAACGTATTTATGCACAATAGTTCAAAATGGGGAAAATGCTCTCAAAAATATTTGGCAACAAGGAGATGAGAATATTGATGCTTGGACTTGATGCTGCTGGAAAGACAACAATCCTTTATAAACTGAAACTGGGACAGTCTGTCACAACAATCCCCACAGTCGGCTTCAATGTGGAGACTGTCACCTACAAAAATGTCAAGTTCAACGTCTGGGATGTTGGAGGCCAAGATAAGATTCGTCCTCTGTGGCGACACTACTACACAGGCACCCAAGGGTTGATTTTCGTGGTGGATTGCGCGGACAGGGATCGGATTGACGAGGCCAGACAGGAGCTTCACCGCATCATCAATGATCGGGAGATGAGGGATGCCATCATCTTGATATTCGCCAATAAGCAAGACCTTCCGGATGCCATGAAGCCACATGAAATCCAAGAGAAGCTCGGATTGACCCGCATCAGAGATAGGAATTGGTATGTTCAGCCCTCCTGTGCGACCACAGGTGATGGACTGTATGAGGGCTTGACATGGCTAACCTCAAATTACAAATCTTAATGATTGAGTGCAGACTGTTTTAGGTCAAAACTATAACAACGTTGCAAGTAACAAATAACTTCTCAAAATGAGTATGGTTAAGAAAAAGTTGATTTATCTCCCATTTATTTTTAATACTACGTTTACCCCATGACTAATTTATCTTAAACTGGGTTTGCTGGCTTAAACTTTGCTTGTACTCTGTAGCAGGCCTATATCACATTCATTATTCTGGGGCTTGCTTGATGAATATTGAATTAATTGGTCCCTATGTTAAAGCCACAGAGATCACCATCTTTGCCTATTCTTTTCCCTGTTTTATATAATTTTTCTAATGCAGCTGAAAATTTTTATCTTCCCTCTTGGATTAAAGCTCATTTCAAGGCTTTTCAGACTCTTGCATTGAACTTGGACCCTTTTTTTTTCTCTTAAGATGTTTAATTTCATGTAGCGAAATTGAAGGACTTTGACATCTGTTTTAACACAGTTCTGTGATGAAAAGTATTTCTTCTCAATGGTATCGAACATGTTCATTGTCATCATTCTTGGCATCAGAGAAAAAAAAAATACTCCAGACATGTTTTGTTACCCCTCCAAATCCCCTTATGTGGGCTCTATACTTTACTGATCGACCTATTGTGTCACGTCTTGATACATAATTGTGCTGAATATTCAACAAATAGGCCACCAGTAACTCTTAAAAACATGCTTGTGGGGATGCATTTTTAATTTTGGGGTAACACGCAGTCAATCGACTCAATCTTTCCAAAGGAATGTCATTCAGCTCTGAGCTCTCTCAATCTGATACCACAGTTGATTAGTCTCAGTATTGGGACATTATATGATAGCCTATATCTGTAGCATGAGTACGAAAGTACAGTAACCCTACATCAGAGTCCATCTGTCGTGCAGTCAGAGGGAGCTGTTAACCCGTGAAATGTTGGAGACACCCAGGGGTGCAGCTCTTACTCCTATTTTGACTGGGGGAACCATGTACAGAACAATGTCATTGTAATGTCTTATTAAAAAAGTGATTTTAAATCTGTTATGTCTGCTTTTTTTTCAAGGATTAAAGGTAGTTTGTGTGACTTGGCCTGTTTGATCAAACCATTTTTAAAAGATTTATGTGTAAGTAGCAGAAATTAGTTAAAAAAATATCCATGGGAAAGTCTCAGAGATGAAAATAGAAATCCAAAGTCCTTTTAGGTTTTAGTGCTGTTGGACAGATTCTTCATAAAGGGTTTTATGTCCACCCTCACAACAAGTTGCAGGCCTCTGTGGCCTCGCCAGTAAATGGGGGGGAAAATGTACAAAACAGGAAGTCGGACTGCTGGCCTTTTTGGAACAACAGAGCCACATGATAGTTTGCATGAGAGTCGGAGGGGCTGCGGAGATATACAGCTGAATTGTGAATTCTTTTTGAATGTTGCGTGTTGGTTGTGAGCCATAGTTGAGTTGATGCTGAGCTGTCAGCTGTTACTTCCTGACTTTAAAAAGCGAGTCACAGGGAATAAAAATGTCTTTTCAAGTTGGCCAATGCAGGGCTGGTGTTGAGAAATAAGCAGGACATGTTTAAAGATTAAAAAAACCCTTGTGAGTAATGCAATCCTGTGATTTCTTGAGTGAGATGTTGATTTACCAGGGTATATTAATAACCTGTAAGGACATACCAGGCGCATAATGATTGTGTACTACAGCTATAGACTGTGTGTATTTATGAATGAGGCCCACATCCTTTGGTGTCCCTATTATTCTGCATATTTATTCTTTTTTCCTCCAAGTTAAAGTCTGTAAAGTTGCATCAGTTTGCAAAAAGACAGTTAAGATAATAGAGTAAAATATTCCTTTAAAAGTTGAATTGGTTAGTTCAACTGTATGTTATGATGTATGAAGCCAATGGCACTGAGACAGAGCGAAGGAATGTTTTAGATTCCATTAAAGCTGATTAACCAGAGACAGGACAAAGACGGGATTGATGGTGACAAATGGTCTGACTGCTGTGTTTGGGGCTACAAAAGATTAGTAATATTTAGCAGATTTTTTTAAAGGGTTTTCCACTCTGCAGACTGAAGGGCACTCTGCAAACCGGCACTGTAGAAGTAGTTCAAAAAGCACAGAGCTGGAACCAGAATAGGATGCGCACGCTGTCTCAAGTTTAATTTTTGCAGCGTTCACTGACAATTGCAAACTATATGCTTTAGTATAAATGTGTCTGCATTTCTAAGTTTGTCCATATAATCATGGTGGCACTTGCTGTGTGGAAAAATCTAGTGTTACAGCAAGTTGCTTCAGAGGCCTCAGGATGTTTGCTTTAGTACCACAGAGGTTTCCGTCAGACAAGTCAGGTGACATCGACAGATATGACTCTGCTGCAACAGGAGATGTTTCACACACCTCCTGCAGCCGTGATTTAAATGCTGGAACACAGCAAAAATAAAGGTCGGTAATAAAAATTCTAAGAAAAAACCCTGCAATGTCTAGAAGATATCCTAGCTTCTGAGTGTTTTTGTAAATAGTTTCAGTCAGTCAGGGCTTGGTCAAGGGCCTCCATTAGACCCTGATGGCAGTTTAATTAGGCTGTAATGGCCACTTGTGTTCCCACCACTTCATTACAACCATATGATCCTCACAGCTTTATGGGCAACACTGGGGGCCCCTGGGGGCAAGGACAGACACTGTAAGCAAGGTTTTATGACCTCTCCTCTGTAAAGAGGAGACCTCATGGCCTTTCTGTCAACTCCCTCTGTGCTCGACTGGAATTCCTTACACTTCCTGGGAAGAAAAGGTTAGGAATGGGTTTCAGGTCAGAAAGGAAGCTCATTAATAGGTGTAATGGCTCTCATTATTCTTGCTGGTGAAGTGTTAGACTATAGATCGTGTTCACTCCAACACAGCTACGTTAGCATCTGAACCCAGCAGGATGTTAAGCACTTGATTCATAACTCCATGGTGTTGTAATTTTCTAAATAAGAGGGCCCTCCTGGGTTTCACAAGAATTCAATGACAGATTTGGTTGAGGTGGCCTGTTTGTTTAGGCCGTTCCTCTGACGACGGCCTGATGGGATCTCTGCCAGCGTGGGCCTGGTGGTTTTGGTATCATATAGGTGGCAGACTGTTTAGTAAGTTTCCAGTCAGTTCCTCTATTTTACATGGAAAGAGGAAGAGTGGAAAGAGATAGAAAGAGACCAAAGTTCTGCAACCCACACCTTTTTTCCCCATTGTTTCACTGACAGCTCGCTCTTCATTAGTCAACTCGACAGAGATGTAAGACAGCTCAGGCATAACTGTGGTGAACTGTACAACAGCTGCGCTCCTGCTTACAAACCCAGCCTTGTGGTTTTCAGAGGTGTGGTTTTCATCTGCCTTACTTGTCTTCACTTCCTGTTAACTCCAGCTGCAGAGGAACACTCGAGCAGGTAGCGCTTGTGGTCTGTGGACACAGTCATCACTGGCTTAGCATTGGCCTACAATTCAGCAGCCACACCCAGCTGGATAATCACCGTAGGATTTGTGATGCATGCAGACGCAGATACTCTCGTGCACACAGGCCAACCGTTATTAAAGTGGTTTATTTATCCTCCAAACGATGGGAGGGAACACCTACTGTAAGCCACAGTTCACACAGCTTAGTTGAGTTGCTGCTTGTCCTCAAGGGCATTAAAACAGCCTCTTTGGTTATGAAACCTCTCTCTGTCCTCTGGTTAGGTCCACTGCCCTTTCAGTAGACAGTTCAAACGAGCTCGTGACTAATGAAGTCATACAGAGCTCAGAGAACAGGTCCGGAAGTGGATAGAAGTTGTTAAGGTTTCCTGCTGAGGGGTGACTGTTCTTGTATGCCTTGCTACATGTAACCCCATGCACTCCCTTTTCAGGTTTTCCTGGGAAACAATCTAAAAAAGTGTTGTTGTATTTAACAGAGGCTATGCTGCGCTGCAGGCCTGCTAAATAAGGCTGAAAATGTAAGGCTGCAAAGTCCAAGGTGCACTCTGGGCATCGGTCCAAAATACATTCCATTCATATCTGCAACTGAAGGTTACTTGCTGTGGTGAAATTACAAATGCAGAGAAGCAGAAAATTATTATGAAGTGCTGGAAGTCGAAACGACACAAGCAATTTGGTTTTTAATGAAAGTGCTCATACGAGCATTAACTACATAATTTAATCTACAAACCATACAGTTTCAGCCTGTAATTATGTTTGTTTTTCCACTTTAAACCCCCCCAATCTTAGTGCCATTACATTTTTTCTGAAACCTCAACAATTCTATTTATAATCCATTATGTGAAAACCTGAAATTTGTCCAACGATTCCTCCTGAGAATTGCAGGATGTACAACACAGCTGTGCGAGATCACGGACCCGTCTGTCGCTGGACTCGCGCTCTGTTTTTCCAGCTGTAACACACAGAGTGTAAAGAGGATCATAGCGGAGTGTAACCATCTTGCCTTCAGATGTAAGCAGTGCCACAGTGTATGGGAAAAGGAGGGGGTGCTGCTGCAGTCTCGTAGCTGCAAGGGGCAGAAATCTGAGTGCATCTGTTTTGAAGCAAAATTAAATTAGTTGATACTTTTTAAGACTGCAAAAGGTTTATTTATAGAGTGCGCAGAGCGCTGACCTCTTCATAGTGAAAACAGTCATCGCATTTACAAAACCTCCTCAATACTTACAGGAACAAGTGTACAGTAGCACAGACAGGAGGCTCCACACACTGCCTGACATAATGATGGAAGATCCATGCAAGACAACCTCAAAGGCCTCCGTCACACTCCATGAATGACTACATCTGTATCTCTGACAAGATCTGCTGTAATTACAGAGGAGGCAGTGTTTCGCGTGACAGTGTGTCTGGATTAGACAACGGTTTGGGCTTTGGGAGGGAAAAGGCTCAGATCTTTGGCAAGTCAGGCGCTGCTGCTTCTTACGCACACACCCAGTCCTGATCCAGAGTAGTGAGAGGTAATGACTCAGGGAAACGCTACACACTCACACATACACAAGATACTCCCCTCCCCTCTGCAATTCTCCCCTTGGTGCTGGGCCGCCACACAACCTTATGATGACAAATACATCAGTGCACTAGCATGCTGTAGGGACAGGCAATCAGGTGTCCATAAATACCTGCAAGAGATCAATAAACTATTACATTTTTACTGAGTTAATCCATCATTGAACCTATTTTATATCATTAACCTAATATAACAAGTTATTGTGATAGTTTTAGACGGAACTCTTTAACTTCAGTACAGAGAAACACTAGCAGGTCATTGTGCTGCTAATACAGTATGAACAGGAATGCAAGAAAGGGGGCAAGTGTGCACAATATTCTCACAGTGCTGGATTTGTGTCCCCTCTCAACTGCAGCACAGCTGTCCTAACAGAACCCCCGCCCTCCTCCTGTTCCCCTGCAGGGGGGGGTGGGGTAGTGGTGGTGGAGAGGGGTGGAGTCAGCATTGTGCTTCTATAAGCTAGTTTGCTTCAACAGCATGGTGTCACAAATTATGAGAGTTTCTGCATCTTATTTGTAAGAGACGACAACTCTGCTTTGGAGTGCGCTCAGGCCTGTTGTCTCTCTGTGGAGCAGAAAGGTCAATGAGTTTGTTTTGCATGTAAAAAAGAGAAGGGTGCTCTGTCTGCGTGTGTGTGCAAAGGGTGGGTACAGGTTGCAGTGGGGCACATTTGCATGATCAGAAGAGTCACACATTCATGCAGCCGTCTTTTTCTATTTTTAATCAGCCCAGTTTGATGTCTATTCTCGAGCCACTCCCTGATAGTTAGTGAGAAAATGAGTCTTCCTTTCTGGAACAGTGTCCCTTGGCTCCAGGCAGCGTGATGATGGTGACACAAAGGATCTTCTGTGTCACTTGGCTGTGATGCAGCAGAGCGGAGCGCACCACCACATGGGCCGCATGGAGTCACACTCTCCTCCACCCATCTGGTTTTGGAGGGGGGCTGCGCTGCTCCCTAATGTTGTCTTGTTTGGAAACAAGCAGGGAGGATGCGTGTGGAGGTCCATGCAGATGACTGAAATCTCAAAGATGATCATGCATGAAAAGAAACAACAAATATGATCATCATTCAACAATCGACAGTCAAAGCAGAACACTGTTTTGCATATTCAGCCAATTATGAGGCCTGTGCTGCTTCTCCTGCAGGTTTTCCACACAGGTAAGAAGAGCCATTTCCCCTAACAGCACCATCTGTTGGTAGAAAACGCCCTCATTCTGTCTCGGTGCATGCAGCATGTGTGCCACATGTTCTGTAATGAATGTTTACGTACACCAGAATCAACTTTAATATATACATGATAACAGATTAGAGACACCGCTGCTTCACTGTGGGCTGTCCTCATTTATTGCGAGCCTCCCTGTATTCCCCTGTAGTGCTAGCCTAATTAGCCTACCACAAGAAGCCTATAGCATTACTTTAATTATTTTAGGTTATCATGTAAGGAGGAGAGAATGCCAGAGAGACTGTGAAATAGATTCTAAACGATTTAAGTGAGAAAGATTTGCATGGGTAACAGTGGCGTCCCCTCTACCGCTCTCATCCTCCAAATAACCTCCTCTGGGTCCTGTCCCTGCCTCACTGTGGGGCACTGGCTTTATTCCAGCTGTGAGTCGAATTAATTAGCTGGTCCAAAGGAGACCTCAATTGTAGGATGGTTCTGATTGTACAGGTCCAGCTGTCCCGGGCAGAAGAGAGGGGACAGAGGAGGGCCTCAGGGAGTGATCATATTGTATGATCCCGCTGGAGTTATTTATAGTAACTGTAAAGACGGCAATTAATCTAACTGTATTGCTCCTGTGATCGGCTGTATAATAGACAAAGGCCTACAGGGAGACAGGGGTCAGGCTCAACTCAAACGCACCTCCCTCTTTCCACAGTTTAGATATTGGTTAATAATGAATCTGCTGGTTTGGACAGGAAGGGTTGCATTTGTGGGTGTAAAATTCACACCCAAAGCTAAAGTTTTTGCTGTATTTAGCTCACAAAGAGATACCTGTGTCTGTTTAAATAATAAATCTAAGCATTAAAGTCAGGAATATTCATGCCTGTGGGGCACTGTGCCATAACAGATGCTCCTGCCTTACAGAATCAGCAGATTTTAGGGGAGCAGGTTAGCTCCGCACTCCTGGATCCCCTCAGAGAAATGCTGGGGCAACTTAATAATGCATTATTACATTGTATTCTTCTATAAAATGATTTGATAGGACCTTCAGCGTTAAACCCACCCTATCAACTTCGGCATTAACATTTTTATTCGGTCTGATTGTGGAGGCCACCCTGCTCATTACACTACAGCTCCACTGTGTAAACAGAGAGCAGCATGAAAGGCGGCTAGGGGCCCCTGCAATGCCTGTGGGAGCACTGGGCGTACGTCATGGTTTATGCTCCAAAAAGAGCCATAATCTTCCTGTTAATCTGGGGCCTGGAGTGGAATTTCCCTCGCATGGAGGGCGACTGCTTTTAGGGGAGCCCGAATACACAATGTTGGAATCAGATTTAAACTTGGGTAAGCTGAATAAAAACAAACATGGATTTAGATTTTCAGTCTTGGTTTATTTTCACACCTCTCTCATTGTGGTGCATGTTTGTAATTTAATAACAACATAGTGTTCATTGTTTATAATCTATTTTTATTCCTGATATAACAAAACTGACACTCAGATTACTTATCTGTGAGTCAAAATAAACATTTAAACAGTAAAACACCATTTTTTCTTTTTGGAATTTAAAACATCCATCGCCCCCTAGTGCTCAAAATGGCAGATGACTCTATTTATGTTCCTCGTTCACAATTACTGGAGGAGAAAATGTGTTTTAAAAATTTGATTTAACACATGATTGTGCATATTATCCGTATTTAATACCCTCTACACTGTAGGTTTAATCATCCAAGGCATGGGCAGAGTTAGTCCTTCATGTTTGTAGTTTTTGCACTTTACTGAACGCTGAACTCTGCACTTGTACTGTGACTAGTGACTAGTTCTCCACATTGAGCATCCAAATGAACACACTGAAACAATGGTTCAGTCCCTCCCTTGTCTCTGTTTGTGATCCGCCCAGTTTAAACAACTAATGTTAACATAGCCTGCCATGTCTGAGCTTGCACGTCTGCCATCTACCTTTACAGCCCTACAAATTTCTCGGAACAATATATATTAAACAAACTTGGTTTATAGTATATAAAATCAGGGCAGTGTTTAGGAATATATCAGACCGAATATATTTTTTAATGTTTTTTTTAAAAAGGGACAGAAATAAAGATACATCGAACACTCCACACTTGCCATTACAGACTTTAAATGTTCTATTTTTCATGTGGCTTCAAGATGGAACGCTATTGATGCACAAATGTCACCATACAAACTCAGACTTTTCTTCTGATGTGCAGGATGTGGATGTCCGGACAGCTAAACTCTGGGTCTTGCTTGGTGGCAGGGATCTCCTCACAGGTGAAGTTTTTTTGCAGCAGCTGAAATATAGCACAAAAGACCACATTGATTCACTGAGAGGTGAACTGTAATTTTTCTAGTATTTACAAGTGGAACACAGAAATGGGTTCTCACTTCAAAAAACTGCCTTTCCACTTTAGGGTTGACGCCCTCCGTGCGTTGCTCATAGCAGCAGATGATGCACGTCTCTGGTCCAGAGAGCAGCTTCAAGCTCTCCATGAGAGGAACAAGAGACTGTGTGGAAATGAATCATGAGTCACAAAGAGAAATACTGTGATACACTACATGTTTGTTCTGTTTTGCAATGATGGCGATACAGGTCATTGTAAGACTGAAAAGACCAAGCCGAGAACTTTAGTGAATTACCTGCTCATAATAGATGCAGTCTGCCATCAGGATATAATGAGGGGGAGGAAGGAACTCGGACACATCTTCACCCCTAAACCAAAAGTTAACATTTGAATATTAGACTTGGATATATGACTTAAATCGAATCCAAACATATATAAAGCAAAGAAAATACAAACCATTTCAGTACCTTGGCAGTGATTGATCCACTATTGATAAGTGCCTGGTTTTGCTGAATGTTCACCTTCAGCAGAGTCTGCAAATCCTCCAAGTCTGTCACAGTAACTTGAGCTCTATGGGATTTTAATACACAACAAAGAAAACAAAATCAAAGTGTTTAATTAAGTAAGCTTGTTAGGCCTGTCTACACACTGCAAAAGTAAGGCAGTACTAGCAACCGGCAGTGAGCTAGTCGCTTAACTACAACGCGTTGTTAATAATGGCATTATTAATGTAATAATTAATTAATATTTAAACGAGAAAGTTTGACGTGGACACACAAACTACGCTCACCCCAGTGTTGCTGCCATTAGACCTACAGCTCCTGTCCCAGCTCCTAACTCCAGCATCGTCCTGCCGGCCCACACGTTCACTCCTGAGGACGGATTATAAAACTGTTTCGTCTCTAAATATTTAGACAGAACGATAGCTGCGTCCCAAACAACACAACCAACGTCTCCCAGGTAGCACTGCTTCACCCTCAAGGTACAACCGTCGTTTTTCTCAATTTCTCTCACAAAATAATCACTCTCAACTGTCTCAGCCGCCATGTTGGCCGGCGCAGGAAGAAGTAAAATACTTCCGGTTTTTCAGAATAAAAGAGACATTGAGTACAAAACTTAATTTTTACACGCAAAACAATATTTAGGAGTTACAGTAATTATTTATTTTATTGAAAACCTTATTAAGTAATAATTATGTTATACAATTTATGGCAGACTGTACAATTAGAAATGCAGTTAATTTTTTATTGATTGCAACTTCAGTAGGTAGGTCATCTCAGGGAAATTCAAAAGGGCTCCAACACAAGGCACTTTAACACAAACAAGTACTTTCAGAATATAGTTCAGGATAGCCCATTTGTCACAACATTGCTACCTACATACTTTCATGTTAATTTTATTCTCCTTGCTGTCCCTTGTTTTATCTGATAGATTAGCCACTGTCCAGAGTAGCACCTTCTGCAAGAACTTTCTCACTGCATCCTCTATCATGACATACAGGGCCTCAGGGGAAGGTTGGAACTGAGTGGTATCCACCACCATCCTAGGCTGTGAAATGACAGAGTCAGAGAGACATCTTCCTATTGGCGCCAGGGGAAGCTGATATGTATGACTGGAAATCATATGATCGTAAATTTGGTCAGTCAGTTCCTTTTCAAACGTCTTGATCTTGCCACTGGACATGATGGTCTCCAGGATATTGCAAGCATGTGGCGCAGGTTTCTCTGGTTGGTAAACCTTTCTAAACAAGTGGTCAACCTCTTTTTCAATGGTCTTAAATTTAAGCTGAGAAGATTTCTTTCTAACACCGATCATTGGCGTCTTTTTGGTCGGGCTGCAAACCTCAGTTCTGGGCTTGGGAGGGTCTGGAATAGTTCCGGGTAAAATGTCTTCAGCAGCTTTATCATCCTCGCTGTGCCAAGAGGACTGGCTGAGACTCACAATGAAGTTGCTGTTTTTGGTCTTAAATCCACTCTTCAGGCCTGCCATAGTTTTTTCAAATTGTTTTTTGGCAAACTCAGTTAAGTTGCATTTGTGAAGTTCTTGCTTGGCCTTGGTAGTTTTTTCTGTAGATGCCTGTGATGCAGAAAAGTCTCTCACCTTATTGAATATTGAATGGCTGTTGACATGAGGTCTCTGAGGGGTAATTGTCTCACTGCATCCAGCTACATCTCCAATGTCATGCTCACGCAGCCGACACAATCCCGAGCACTCTGAGTTCAGCTTCATTAAATATCTTCTCAGACATTTAGAAGCATGAGTTACCATGCGGCGAAGAGTTGAGAAGTTGGTAATGGAGCCAGTGACAACAACAGCTGGATCTTCTGGCCAAACTGGGCTGCTGTTGGCCACTGCTAGAACAGAGTTTACCTTGTGTGAAATCTCCTTCTCAAGCAGTTCTGTCAGATTTTCTGCACTCTCACACTCTTGTTGTGGGATCTGAAGAGCCTCAGTAAATATTGCTGGGAGGATGTCTTCAAGGCCAAAGAACCAGATTTGTGGTTCAGTCGGAGATGCTGAGTTGATCCTGACTTTCGGCTCCTGACACTTTGGTATGAGAATCCTCAGGACTTGTGCAGAGATTATCTGTATGATTTCAATTAACATGTCAGCCAGTGTAGCTTCTGTGGCTGAATCATCATTACTTTCGCTGACTCGACTTGAAAGACATGCAATATGCTAAATAAACAAACAAAAAGAGATACAAGTAACAAAAAATAACGTCTTTTACAAAAAAATACTGAGCATCAGGTCTAGCCTCTATTTTACATTTAATTAAATCCATCATTTTCAATTTCAATTTCACTTAGCACTTGTTTTTTCTGTTTTCACTGTTTATATTTTATATTAACTTTGCTTTTCAATGTCTTGTTTTATAATGTGTTAATTTCTTTGCTTTTGGTGTCTTGTGTAATGCACTTGGCGAACTTGCATACATTAGGGAATTAGCATAATTAGCATTGATTTGCATAATCACTTATGTGCCCAATATTTCAGCAACTGCTTGGTTAATTTGAACAATAATGGAGTGGTTCATTCATTCGTTGTCCAAATCAGCCAAGCAGTTGCTGAAATACTGGGCATATAGATGATTATGCTAATTTTGCTCATTGTTAGCATCTGGCAGTTTCTTAATACTGGGGACCCATACTTTACATTTCTAACATAAAACTTTGGGGTACCCTACATTTCCGGGTTCACATCAGTGAACCCATCAGTGTTTTATGATTTGAAATCTTGCAAACGCACATGCGCAGATGTTACAGGCGCTGACTTGCTCGCGCACATATTTGTTCAGTAACTACAGTTGCTGTAGCGGTTTTTGATTAGTAGTAGTAGTAATAGTACTCTGTTTCTTACACAGGCATCTCTGACTTTTAAATGTGTACAAGCGACTTTGGTGATATACGTCCGTTAAACTACCTTTGCGATGTTTTAAGATGTTTCACAGCAGCACAGAGGAGGTAACAACCGGCGGTGACACCCCAGAATGTGGTCAGACGTGCGGGGTGTCCTCAATGGACAGAAGCGGATTAAATGAAACGACCTCGTACGGACCCGCATCAGCCTACTCCCTGATATCTCACCAAAGTACAGATGAAGGCAGTACCAGCTCCAGCCATGGTCTATCACTCCCCCGAATACCCTCAGGTGATATAGCTAGAGCACTTTAAGCTAACACTAGCATCTTTTACTTAGAAGTTGGGCCTCACTACATGAGGTAAAATATATAACAATGACATTTTAAATAATAAACTCTCAGGTCTTCAGGACAATTGGGTAACAGACTAAAACCCTTGTCTCTAGGTTGGACACTGTAGTTATAAAAGCTCCTCATATTATGCCTTAATACAGGTCAGTTACATCACAGCTTCAGGTTAGACTGGACAAATCCATCCCTCCTTGCATCTACTTCAGACAGCACAGCCCTCTGCAGTCATGGAGGAACACCAAGACTCAGGAGGACCCTGGGGTCACACCCTGCACGGACACCACTGTCTGATCATACTGGTACTGCAACCCTGCCTATTTCTAGTGCAAGTCAACATGGCTAAAGCTGTCTTAAAATGATGTCTCTGTTTGTGCAGTAACAACTTGCTCCTCCGCCACCACCACAACCTCTGGCGCGTCTGTGATTGTGGCCGTGGTCGAAGGGCGCGGTTTGGCCAGGGGAGAGATTGGAATGGCCAGTCTCAACTTGAAATGTCCTGAGCTTGTACTCTCTCAGTTTGCAGACACTGGAACGTATGCCAAGGTAACCTGTGCACTGTCTAAAGCTATTAACAATTATGTGTATAGCTATGACAGTTAAACACAGCCATACACTCTAAACTAGAGGGTCTCAATTTTGTCCTCTGAAGGTTATAACCAAGATTCATATTTCGGTGCCACTGGAAATACTGATGCCAGACACAGCGAGTCAGAAGGGGAAAGGGACAAAGCTGTTCACCCTCATCACAGAGAACTTTCCGGTAATAAAGCAGAAAACAAACAAACAAATAAATGGTCACTTCCAAAGCTGAAAGTAGCTCATTCAATCACTTACTCTGGAATAACAATACCACATACAGTCTATGACTTTTTTGTTTTTTTTTAACTTTTACTTTGAGGTTCTATTTGCATTTGATTATGTTTTTTTCATGTCAGGGAGTAGCTTTCACTGCTATCCAAAGGAAGTATTTTAATGAGAGGAAAGGACTGGAGTACATTCAGCAGCTCTGTGCTCCAGAATTTGGAACAGTCCTCATGGAAGTGCAAGCTAAGTACGCCACTGTGTACAGTATTGTATAGACATTGTATTGTATGGGTGCTTTTCATTACATACATTTGTGCATCCTGCGTCCCTCACTAGTGTTTCCTCGCATCTTAGCTCCTCTCGGTGAAGAATTAAATGAGATGCGAGGGCAGAGGAGGCATATTCGCCAAATGAGAAATCCTTGAGTCAATACCGTCATCGATGTGCTGCTCAGCTGTATCAGCTGTCAAACTGATCTTTAGGAACGTTTACAGAACCGCTTCTTTACAATTTGAAACCCTGAAGTACCTTTATGGATGGATGGATAGATTTTATTGTAAAGTAAATAACAAATAAAAAAATAACAGGCCTACTGCTCATTTGTGTGATGCCACAACACTTTGTAATTAAATTATTTTTATGTGTAGTTATGTAATGTGTGATAAAATATTTTGCCATCACGACTCATTTAACTGTTATATATTCTGTAGATCCGCTCTGTGAGAATAAACTGTGTGAATAAAGAATGATCTGTGTGGAGGTGCGGCATTCACCGAAATGCTGCACCTCCACACAGATCATGTCACGTCTTTGGTCAACACTTCCGCATAGGATTCACCTGTGTATCCTTGCTCGGAACTCCTCCTGGTGCCTCCTGTTGCCTCGATCCTCCTCTCCTCCAGGTGCATTTAAGAAATTAGAAGATCCTTCATCATGGCGGAGGGGGAAGGATTTCCGGGTCAGCTGAGGAGAGAGGACGCGAGGATGCCAATAATATAATGAAAAGCACCCATAGATAAACTGTAATGAATAGTTTTTATTACCAAATGTGATGATTTGTTCAGGTATTATTGCTTGGCAGCAGCAGCTGCTTTGCTGAAATACTTGGAGTTCATTCAGAACTCTGTCTACGCTGCCAAGTCCCTCAAAGTGAGCTTTAAAGGGAGTGAGCAGACAGCAATGATTGACTCTGCATCTGCCGCTAACTTGGAGTTGGTGGTCAATAACAGAGACCACAGGTAAGAGCGCAAGACAATGCCAGTCATGTGTATTGCTTTTAGAATCACGTAGGTGTTCAAGTCTGTTTGTCTGCCTATGTGTATGTAGGAGCGAACATAGTCTTTTAGGGGTGCTTAACCACACCAAAACACCGGGTGGTGCTAGACGGTTGCGCTCCAATATTCTGGAGCCTCTGGTTGATGTAGACACCATCAACATACGCTTAGACACCATACAAGAGCTGCTGCAGAATGAGGAGCTCTTCTTTGGCCTTAAGAATGGTAAGAAACCACAACACATTTTAAACCACACATTCAACATTCTCATTCTAAAGATGAGCGCATGACAGAGTATGTGTTTTCTTGCTCTCCTTAGCCATTGGTCATTTCCTGGACATTGACCAGCTGCTCTCTGTTCTTGTCCAAATCCCAAAGCAGGAAACAGTAAGTGACATACTTGTATAAGAGGATTTAATCAAACAGAATGTGTGGGTGTCAAACATTTGTGTGCGTAAATGTTTTGCACTTTTAAGTGACATTTCTATATTTTTTACAGGTCCAGGTTGCAGAAGCAAAAATTACTCATGTCATTCAGCTGAAACACACTTTGGATCTGGTGCCACGGTTAAGGGTCTGTCTCTTTATAAATGAAATTAGTTCAAAATGATCCTATATTCATAGATAGAGAGAGTAAAAAGCTCTGTTCTGATTATGCAAATAGTACATTCTTAAAGCTTTGCACTTTCTGAACAGATGGTGTTGAAGAACTGCAACACATCTCTGCTTAAAGCGTACAGCACCTCACTGGAAGACAACAGGTACCGAGCCCTGTGCCTGTGTCCGATGTAAACTTACTATTATATAAAGTAGTGTTTACGGACTTACTCCGCTGTCTCTGCTTGTGGCCACCTCAGGTTTGACATGATCCTGGAGCAGATCAAGACGGTGATTAATGATGACACTACCTACCTGAAGGGGAGCCTGAACATGCGCACTCAGAAGTGTTACGCAGTCCGCCCCAACATCAATGAGTTCCTCGACATTGCACGCAGAGCTTACACTGAGATAGTGGACGACATTGCAGGTGTTTATTTCTACTGTTCATTTATCATCTGTGGTTTACAATGTGTGTCATTTAATGGCATTGTGTTGCACAGGGCTAGTGAACCAGATGGGGGGAAAATATGGTTGGCCTATGCGCACCACCTTCAGCACAGCTCGAGGTTTCTTCATCCAGATGAAGCTTGAAGGAGTGGTGCTGCCAGAAGGGAAACTCCCTGCAGAGTTTATCAAGGTATATTCCACGAGAGGCAGGGATAGTGAGAGAGAATGTGAATGAAAGAAAGTAAATTGTTCGCATATGATCAATAAAGGATGAGTTTCAATATCTGCCACCTCAGGTAGCCAAGCACAAGAACAACTATGGCTTCACTACTGCGGACCTGATGAAGATGAATGACCGCTGTGATGAGGCCCTGAGGGAGATCTTTCACATGTCATATGTGTAAGGAGATCATGATTCTATGACTCACAAAAATGCACAGTAACGTATTGTAAGAAATCTTACTGAACTAAATAATGAAAGGAAGGATTTTCTCTCCTTGATTAAAGCAGTGATTCTCAACTGGTCTAGCCATAAGCCCCACCACCATCCCCTTAAATGACAAATGGAAACGGAACATCGCATAGCATCACAAAATACAACCGTATAATAAACCAACCAAAATAACCAGCAGATGGCAGTGCATAAGAGGAAAATATTCCCTCTAGAAATAAACTAAAAATGTGCAACAAAAATGCAACTACTCATAACTCATAAGGTTTCAAGAATGTAGCTGGGAGTGACTAAACTACACTTGTATTGCACGCACGTCATAGGAAACCCATGTCCTTAAAAATAAAAGTGCAGCCTAGACTTTTTGCCACAACTTTTTATTTTTCTAAGCACACATCGGCGACCCACTGAAAACAGCTCTGCGACTCACTTTTGAGTCCCGACCCACCAGGCTACAGAATTAGCAGAGTAACAATGGGATTTACTTGAGTTATTAATTAAGCTAATATATGGTTTCTCTGGGATTCTTTTCAATCCATAAATAAATATGAATATGCAGAAGCTAAAAAAGTTAACAGCTTATATTTGCATATTGTTTTGATGCCAAAGATTGTACTATTATTTTACTTTAAGGCCATATATATGCTTTATTTGCTGCAGCCAATTAGTCAACTCGTGTTAAGGGGGCACTGCAAGTTAACATTTCTCTTTCTAAGCACGTTTCCATTCATTAATGCTTAATATAGCTGCATTGACGTTGTACCACTTTTTGCCCACTAGATGGTGCTGTTTGTTAGTTATTATTTTCCTCCACTGCTTTGCCCCTGCAGCGTTTAACTTGTCTCCACACAGGGTGATATGTCAACTGCTGAGCACTATCCACCAGCACATCCACTGCCTTTACAAGCTCTCTGATGCTGTGTCCATGCTGGACATGCTGCTGTCGCTGGCCAATGCATGCACCATCTCAGACTATGGTAATTATGAACCACTGTTCCAACCTCAAGTCGGTCAAACTGTCACATAAACCGCAAAGTAGACTGATGTTTTCTTAGGGAGTGTCATATGCACATAAGGCAGCACCCAGCCGTTGTCACACATGATGACAGCCAGAGAGTCCTCTGCTGAGCTGGCTTCGGTTCTTTTTATGTGTGGGTCGCTGGCAGCACCAGCCACGTGGGTGGTGAGCGCTGCCCCTCAGCTGTCTGAAAGTGTAGCTCCTTATACATGTCCTGAGTGTCTGCCCCCTTCTATCCCCGCCAGCTTGTACTCAGATTACCCTTGTTACATAAGTGTGCACTGGTGCGCTGTATTTACCGTGACAAATCTCCCCAGCAGAGGAGCTAGCTAGCTGTAACTACTGCTGCACACACCTCTCTCAGAAATCTGTTCTATTATGCTATGGATACACCGTTCTGTTACCGAACCAGCAGTTATTAAGGAAGAATTTGATTATATGGATGAAATCCTACACCTTCCTTTTAAAATAAAAGAGCATTAGTCATGGGTAAATGCATGGAAGAGAGTTATATAAACAGAATATCATCAAATCAGGGCATTTGTTATTGTTGTTTTTATTCTGCTGTGTCCGCCAGTGCGTCCAGAGTTCACAGATACGCTGGCCGTCAAGCAGGGTCGTCACCCCATTCTGGAGCGAATTGTCGGACAGCAGCCTGTGGCAAACAATAGCTACATCTCTGAGGGCAGCAACTTTGTCATCATCACTGGACCCAACATGAGCGGCAAATCCACCTACCTCAAACAGGTGGCGCTGTGTCAGATCATGGCTCAGATAGGTCAGCAGCAAACCTTTCAGCCTCTCATGTTCCTATGCTCTGATCTGTTTTGTAAAGCCATATCATTATTCCTTCAGGCTCGTTTGTCCCCGCTGACTACGCTTCCTTTCGTGTCGCTGATCAAATTTTCACCAGAATTGGTGTCGATGATGATTTCGAAACAAACTGTTCCACCTTCATGTTGGAAATGAAGGAGGTATGTTTGTCATTAGGGCTGCACATCCTTTAATGAGGTGATAAAATTAAATTATAATTGACTGCATATTTCCTCCCCAAAGATCTCTTACATAATCCACAACGTAAGTGACCGGTCCCTGATCATCATAGATGAATTGGGGCGTGGCACCAGTGCTGAGGAGGGCATCGGCATATGTCACTCAGTCTGTGAGTTCCTCCTTAGCCTCAAGGTAGAGAATGCACCCACACAGTCCTGCACTGCCACTTCTTATTCTATAATTAAAACTAGATTGATCAGATTCTTATTATTATTCATTGATTTAATCTTTAAGGTGTGTGCTCTTTGCCTCCTGTTTGCAGGCGTTCACCCTGTTTGCTACACACTTTCTCGAGCTGTGCCAACTAGAGTCTCTTTATCCCAACGTGGAGAACCAGCACATGGAGGTTCAGCACACACGCAGTGGTGACACTGGTGCTGAGAGTGTGGTGTATACTTTCTTGCTGAATCGAGGATGCTCTGAAGAAAGACACTATGGTACAGAGTCAGTGAAAGTATGATGCTGTTGAAGCTGGTAATCAGAATGGTAATAGAGCTTGTTAATGCTTCCTATAGGTCTGAGAGCAGCTGAAATGACTGCGCTTCCTTCAACCATTATCGAAGAGGCAAAGACCACTGCCTCTAAAGTCAGCCAGCAGCTTTTGGTAGGATTTTGCACTACTGTCATTGTTGCCACAGTCTGTTAAGCTTTTATTTACAGATCATTTAAACTGATTCTTTAACTGCATGTCCACATAAAACAAACTTTAAATTACAAGTAACCAATATGTGGCTTATTTTGACAGATACACATATATAAAAGAGGTGCCGCATAAATTGGAGTGGTTTCTTTTTCCTCTAGGCCAAACATCACAGTGATCCGGAAACACAGAGGCACAGAGCTGTGTACCACCTGGCCACCCGCCTCCTGCAGACTGCCAGGAACTCCAGACTGGACCCAGACAGCTTGCGTATGTATCTGAAGGGCCTGAAGAAGCAGTTCGAGGCAGAGTTGCAGGCGGCAGGGCAGCCAGCATCTATAGACACAGAGGAGGAATGACTGACTCAGCCTTACGGTGGGGAGGGGCAGTGATACACTTAGAAAAACGATTGGTGACTATTGATTATTAAAGGGAGTACTGTTTTGCTTAAATATTGTGTTCTTTGAATTTAAAATGGTTTATGTGAATTCAGGTGTCATGGCTTTCTTTATTAACTTATTATTAAATATTATAATACCGTGTTAATTTTGGAAATGTCATGTTAAATATTGTAGCAAAGATACTGAAAGAAATTAAAATACAATAAGTGTCTTGAATTAAATAGATACCACAGATATACAGGAAGTCCCCATAGAAATATTAAAGTACTTTTTGTACTCATGTGTCTTATGGACTTGGGGGAAGTGCAATGACCACTCCCCTCTCTTCGCCTCTCTCGTTCTTTCGATTTATGAACCAAGGCTGTCTCGAAAAGGCGGAGCTATGTCTTTCGTTCGCTAGAGGAATAACGGCTCGCGACGGCATTCCATGGCTTCCAAAACGAGCGTTCCCTAATAGCGTGCCTATGACCCGCCCCCGCGAACCAGAAACAGGAGATAGTCTGACGGATAGCGCAGAAGAAAGCCAGGCTGGAGCTGCCCCGGGGAAGTCAGGAGTCTGCCAGAGTCAACGCAGAGCAACGCCATTTCACCACTCACTAAGGGAACCGCAAACTGAAGCTACAGGTACAGGTGAAATTTTTGTTTTATTTCTTGTCAAAACGCCGCTTATCCCCGTCTTAGCGCGGCTAAGCTCTTTACCCGGGCCTGGGAGCGGCCCTCAGGACCTGAGCGGACGAGTGAGGCAGCAGACCGGGTCAGAGATTTCAGGAGAGAGGGAGGCCCGTGTGGCTAGTGTCCACGCCTCCTGATGGGCTGAGGGTTTGTGAAAGAGATACAAACTTGAGTGTTGCTGCTTTGTGTAACATTTTAGACTGTGTTTTTATTGCTTCTTCCTCTGTACTAATAATTGGATTGACCGGCTCACGTTAGTTAGCTAATGTTAGCTCGCCCATTCATAGTGCTGTCGAACTAGCGACAAGCCTTTTCCTGTATGCATTTAACTATGATAGCAACTACTTGTAGCCATGTCCAAGCCTCTATTGAGTGATAAAATAAACATGTTCTCACTAGTCATGTTGGTAAAGTTAGCTGATCATGTAGCCTCTTCTTTCTCTTTCTTTCCCTTTCATTAGATTATAAAGTTTGATTCAGGAGCTAGCTTGGCCACCTTAGCAAGAGCGATTATTTCTGTATCCGTTCTGCTTTTTTCTGTGATTACATGCAAGCACAACACACGAGCACCTTTTCTTTAATGCACGAGCAGCTGCCATTACGTGTTTTGGTCGAGTAGTCTGCACAAGGCCCACGATCGTGCTGCGTTCCAGACAACTGGGAAACTCGAGAACTTTCCGATTTCCGATGGTGAAGTAGGGGTAGATGAGTCTGCTCCGCGTTCTCAAGTAGGAACTCCGACTTTCACTGGCGGCCCATAGCAATAATTCTAGTCGGAGGTCGGGAAAATGGTTCAAGAAAGACTTCAAAGCTCGGAAGTCGGGCATTTCTACTGGGAAGTGCTCGAGTTCCCAGTTGTCTGGAACGCATCAGACATGACCTAGCACGCTGGGACATTTCAACTATCGGGATCTGCCCTTGTTGAGTGGTCAGGTGGCTGGGTGGCCATCAAACTATCTTTTAAAGACAAGTCAAGGTGTTGTAACTTATTTCTGGAACTTCATATAAACGAAACTCAAGTTGGCAGGCTCACCACGTCAGCAGTAAGGTGATGACTGAAGACATGACGATGCATATCTGTTACACAGTGTCCTGAAGGCTTCAGGATGTATCTTTTTTAGTTTGATATACTTACTTTCATTTTTAAGTGAAGTCTAAACTTTTTGGCAGCTTTGCCAGAAGGTTTCCAGGGTGTCTTGGTTTTACTTGATTTGTCTGTCGTTATAACAACCTCAACAGGAAGAGCAGGACAATTCAAAGGACTTGCTTGTTTGTTAATGTTGTACTACGGTGTACTTTGCCACTTCCTTGGTAGTTTATTACTTTGATACTGATAATGGTGAATTATCAGTTTGTTATCATTACAACTTAACCACTCAGTCAGAACCATCCAATTGTCCTGCACATATGTCTAAACTATATTACTTTTAATTATTATTACAAGAGGATAGAGTCGCTGTCACAAGTTTTGTTATAGCTTTTATTGTCTTTTATTTGTGTGAAATTGATCCTAAACATTATTTGTTACACCGTTTCTGTAACAAATTTACACTAAGAGTAAATCAAACAAACGGTATCACTATATTTGAATGAAAAGGGACTGATGGACAATCATTTTGCCTAGTGTTAGCATAATCTTAATCTAATCCCAGGCCAGGAAAATGCTGGTTACATTTGATTTCCATCTTTTAAATGACACTTGTGGTCTGTTTGTAATCTACTACAGAAACTGTAGCAGTAGGTTTTTTGCTTTCCTGAAGCTATTGCTGAGCTGTTTGGTCAAGTTTTGCCCTCATCAACATGTTCGATGTAAAGTGCTGCATGGCCTGGTTTTCAAGTACTATCACTGCTGCTCTTTGGGCCTGATAGATATCAGGAGACCCCTCTCTGTCCACGCCTGCCAAATCAGGAGGCCCCGGCCAGCCAAGTGGCCAGATTCCGGGGAGCCAACAGCCCGAGAGGGCTTTGTCCTCCAGGCTCATTTTGATGCTGGGACAAGGCTCGGGCTGCACAAGGAAACACATGCACCTTCCACTCTGAGTGAGGCCTGGAAGTGAAAGAAAGCACGCAGGCTTCAAACTTTTACACCGCCCACTCCACCCATACCTAAGAGGCCAAGAAGCAATGTTGCTTTAAGAGTTATTTCACAGCTTAGTTTTTTTCTGACATGGGAGTTTCCTGGAACATGAAATGAATGCATAAAGAAGAATTTCCTGATTTGGGGGCTAGCCACTGAACACTGAACTGAAGACCTTGTTCACCCATGCTCCGCATCTAGTACATACTGTACTTTAGCGCCTCTATGTTTTTTGACTTGCTTTATGAAACTTGCAAAGTGCTCTTTTAAGTTCAGAAACCATGAACTAACTGAATAGCTTTGCATACCTCTTATTAGCCACAGAATCAGGTATCTGTATTGATATTTTATGGTCTTTTATGTTCTAATGAGGTCACAGGTTAGAGCATGACTTAACAGCCGAGTAGAGAGCTACAAACTCTTTAATAAAAGCTGATATTTTCAAATTATGGTTTGGGGTTTTGACTCTGTGCTGAGTTTGCTTTTTAAACCGACAGCAGTTTCAGCAACATATTTTTTTTATGAGTTTGCCCCCAGCTGTAGCTTATCGAGTGTGCAGGAATGCAAGCTCTTTGACACAGATGCCATACAAGCAGCTCAGGAAATGAAGTGGATCGGCATTGAAGGTATAAGAAAACATTCAGAATCAAATGGTAAGATCAGCCGATCGGATGGTATCGTCTTCTTTAAAAACGTTGTGTAATGAATTATGTTTGAAAATGTTACACAACACTTAAAGCTCAGAGGTGAAGCTTGGTGCTTTAAAGTCAAGTATTTTACATTCTAACAGTCCTGGTACCTTTTTTCTTATGTGTGTGTGTTTGTGGAAGACGTACTGAAACAGGGTCAACATTACACTATAGCGCTAAGCTTCCCTGTGATCAGGAAGGCCTACAGTGGAAAGTTATTCTTAAATGTATTATCATGGGTAATCTGCTTAATCCAAATGACTAAAGAGGTCTGCTCTACGACGCCGACTCCCACGCTATTTTACTGCCACAGATCTTCAGAATAGGATGTGTCTGTGCTGCATGCCAGGTCATTTACTGTCTGTGCCGCCCTCAAAGTGCTGGTTTTCTTTTGTTAAAAGTTGCTTAAAATCTTCAGGTATTGCTGCGTGCACCTTTCTGATTCCTACTTTACAGTGTTTGTTAAAAGGTCTGTTTGTTTTATGTAAAGCTAACATGCAATAAAGGGTGAGGTGGGGTAGTTTTACCAGAAAGTATTTAAGTACGGAATATGCTAGAAAAAAGAGGAAATTAGGAAATCTTTGGCAGTGTTGGATCAACGGATAAATCAGATTACTTGTCCGTGAAGCTGCATTTATTAATAAGAATATGAGTAAGTGTTGCTGTGACAGATAAGTTAACTGTAACTCAGCAGCCGTCATCGAAGCATCTCATCAGTTTCATTTATCTCAATAAATGAAAGTAAGTCTTTTAGCTGGTTTGGATTAAGTGCTTTAAAGTGAGCTATAAATGATCACCGCTTTTTTTTTGTTGTTGCATTTGTTCACCCCAGCTCACTCTCACCGTGTAGCCTTGAAGCAACAACACACAGTCCTTAGGAAAATCTTCAGCAGATGTCTCATGAAGTCTCAGGACCTCTTGACTCTGTAAACTTTGCCTATGATTGAAGAGGAACCTCTTCTCTCTCAGCTTAAAGCAGGCAGGGGCCCAAACTGCAGCTGCAGCAGCCCTCCGCGGGCAACACTTGCATGTGGGTGTATTTTTGCCTCTTGCAAATCCATCCTAATATGAGTCGAGAATACCACCAAGTCGTCCTTGTGGGGTCTGAAGGAGGGAAGTGACTAAATGAGACAGTGAGCCATCTTCCTTTTAGCCTACTTGTTCTTGACCTATTTTGTCCCCTTTTAAGTCGGCTTGACTGAAGCGGATCGTTTTTGTTCTCCTTTAATGACTTCTTTTTCCTGGCTGATACCAAGTCATGCTTCATGTAGGATTTTTGAGATTAAAACAAATACCAAGAGGTACAGAGAGTTGCTGCATCAATATGACAACTGAAAGTTAATTAGGAGGCTGCTTTTCTTAGACCAATGACTTGATTAAAGTTGTTTAACGTTATTATACATTATCAACCTAATCTAGTGCTGCAGCCTCCGTCCACTCAGCTGTGATGATCTGGTACGTACGTGGTGCGATACGTGGCGCACGATAACGATAATATCACGATGCAGCAATACTGCGATAATTGCTATATTGCAAGACAATCATACAATGATGCCTCTCAATATCAGATTAACTGAAGAATACAAAATGGCCCTTTAAAGGGTAAAGTGCAGGATTTTTCCATCAAGTGTTCTGGAACAAAGGTTTACATATTGGTGCATATTAGGCAAATCCCTAATAATATCGGCAAAGCGATATATCGGTCCGGCTCTTTCTATGAACTTGTATAAAGGTAGGGAGGATGTTAAGCTGTGTGGCCGGGGCAGTGTAATCGAATCGGATCATATCACTACGAGAGGATAAGGTGGGAGTCCCCTCTGTCGTGCCCTCTGTCGCGCCCTCTGTCGCGCCCTCTGTCGCGCCCTCTGTCGCGCCCTCTCAGCAATGTTGATGTACCAACACCTGCTATCTAAGAGCCGTGTTTACACTTGTGTTAACATTTTCAGATGCACATCATGGTGGGCTTTTTAACTGTTGGTGTTGAGGGTGTGCTTGCTGGCCTAAAATTACATCGTCTTCCTCCTTCTCTACAGAATGGCGGTGGATATCTACGACTCTCAGTACCTGCTCATCCTGGCCCCTTCCCTGGTCATCGCTCTCATGTTCCTCTTCTTCTGGCTCTTCATGAAAGAAACGTCGTACGACGAGGTCCTGGCTAGGCAGAAACGCGACCTCAAGCTACCACAATCCAAGCCCGACACGCGTAAAAGAAATGAGAAGAAGAAGAGCAAGAAGAAGGAGAGTGCCAGCGGAGGAGGCGGCGGAGGTGGAGGAGAGTCAGAGGAGGATGTTCGGGATTTCGATGTGGCTGATGGTGCCAACAGCTCATCTATGGAGGTAGAGGAAGACCCTGCACCAGTGGCTACACCAGATCCTGCTCCACCGACACCTACTCCATATGTGCCTGTTTCAGTGTCTCCAGAAGCTCCGGTGAGTCTGAGGGAGAGGAAGAAGAAGGAGAAAAAGGCTGCCAAAGCTGCAGCTGCTGCCGCCGCCGCTGCTGCTGCAGCAGCTTCTGCCTCCGAGGAGCCAGAAGTGAACGGCTCAAAGCCGATCACCCGGAAGACGGAGCCACCTGTAGCTGCGACTAAACAGTCCAGCCCTCCCTCTCCTAAGCTTGAGGTTCAGGTCCAGGCTGCTCAGGCTCCTGCTCAGGCTCAGACTCCTCCCCAGGGCTCTGGAAAGAAGAAGGACAAGAAGAAACAAAAAGCAGAGCCTGGTGAGTAGCCAAAGGACACTTATAAGTGTGTGAGCCACTTGTTGGCTTACTCTTTCATGCAACAAATGTCTGCGAAGTTAAAAGAGGAAGTGGTAGAAATATGTGTGATTACAAGTCAGCTGTAGTACCACAACTTCAGTATGACTGGCTGAGACTGACAGCATTAATCCTTTTCCAGTGGATGACCAACCGCCAGAGATTAAGGCAGAGCAGGCTCCAGCTCCAGCCAAGAAGGAGGCTCCTGTTGTGGCTGAAACCAAAGTTCTGGATGGTGCAACGCCAAATGCTCCGAGTGGCAAGAAGAAGAACTCTGCCAAGAAGCAGAAGACTGAGCCTGGTAATGATTAAACCACTGTCCTACATGCTGAGTTATATCTTTATAATACCAGGACACTCAAGCTTGAACTTGTTTTTCTTTCTACCATCCAGTCGATGATGCCCATGTCCTGGCTGACTCAGCAGTGTCAGCCAACCACCAGGCAACTCATAACGATGACGCACCATCCAAAGGCAGTGGCAAGAAACAGAAGAATGAGACCGACAAAGGTGAGAGGAGAAAAACCGCCTGATCATGTGTGTTTCTTTTTCTTATCTACATGCTGAATTTGGTCCACAATGTTGTTAACAGAGAACACAGAGGTGAAGCTGAAGGAGCTGCTGTCCGGTCTGTCCAGCCTGGCTCTGACAGAAGCCGAGGCCGTCAGTGTGATCGCTCTCCTCCGGGAGAAGAGCCCTAACGCCCTGGACGCCTGGCACAAGGTGAGACATGAATAAGTGATGTATTTGAGTAAGGTGTTGTGACGGTTGACATGTCACACTTATTTGCATTTGGTGGAAGAGCTGGTATTTGTCGTTGGACTTGCTTTGCTCATTTTTTCTTAACATTTACTTGTCTCACTCAGTCTGCCGCAAGGCCCGACCCAGCCGCGCAGGAGCGAGAGAGGCTCCTCACGACTCTGCAGGAAGAGGCCTCCATCGCCAAGGACAAAGTGAAGCAGCTCAGCCAGGTCGGGATTCCTATACTCTTCTTATTGTGCTTTTAATTTTATTACATAATTCTATTAGTTTAAATGAGAAAGCTTTAAATGCCTTTTTGCCTCTGTGCTTTAGGAGCTGCAGGTGGAGAAGCAGAAGACGGGCCGTGTGGAGGCCATGATGAGAGAGCAGCGTGGAGCCATGGAGAAGGAACTAGGGGGGATGCAGGCCAAAGCGCAGGGCAGCTACCAGGAGCTCCAGACCATGCAGATAAAGGTGAGAGCTTTGAAGTCTTGCTGAAGTATGAAGATAAATGAACTTCTAATCCTGAAATATGCTTGTAAACATGAAGCTTCACAGAGACTGAATCCTCTCTGCTGTCCTGTTGTTGCATGTGTAGTTCCAGCAGGCGAGGGAGCAGCTGGAAAGCCAGATCAATCGACTTCAGCAGGAGAACGGCATCCTGAGGGACGCAGTCAGCTCGGCCACCAACCAGATGGAGAGCAAGTCAGTGTTGCACTTAAATTGATAGTACACGTCACACTCTGGAGCTTCATACTTCTCTCTGCATTATTGCTCCTATTACGCTCAAGGCAAACCCATCTGCATGCATAGTCATAGTCCCGTACAGGCAATTTGCAGATTGATTCTTCAACAACATCCTACAATAATGACTCAGCAACCATGTTCACATCACTCATCTGTGCATGTGCTTGATAGGAACTCAGCCGAGCTGAACAAGCTGCGTTCCGAGTACGCCGCTCTGATGAAAGAGCTGGCAGAAAACAACGGCAAGCTGCAGCAGGAGGAGCACCAGAGGAAGTCACTGGAGGTCAGCTACAAGCAGAACGTGTCCCAGCTGGAGGTACATTGATCCAGATGCACCATGTGTTTATTTAGCCTGCGCTTCAGTTTCCCCAGCCGAGACCGAAAAAAATGAACCCAGCAGCACAAAACCTTGGAATGTGGTGCAGCTTCAAATGGGGTTAGCGGGTGTGGTAGCATTATCAGGGAAGTGGGAGGGGGGGGGGGTGTAGCCGAAGTGCTTGGTAGGGGTGTGGGAAAAAGAACCTGCTTTGGGAGGAGTGTGTTGGCTTTAGGAGCTGGAATGTTTTAGGCTTTGTGCTGTGTGTAAACAACACTTTCCTGCTAGAGACTCAGATCAGACTTTCCTGTCTTTTTATTGACCAAGTTGCACATTTAAGTTCCTTGCTCAGCATAGACTAGTCTGAGCTCGAGGGCCATGAATACCGTTGAGGCTTTCATGACAGTAAACGTTTTATTTATTAGAGGTTTTCTGATAGCTTTACGGGTATCCGTGCACACACTAGTCAAAGTGACAGATCCAATACAATCATTTATTAGCCCCGCCAAAAATGCCTTGTTTGTTCATCTCCAAAACAGCCTACACAGCAATAACATTAGAATATGTGTATCACTTGCAACTGCTGTTTTAGAGCAGGAAAAAAGAACTGGTTTTAGGTAAATTTTCATGTGACGATGGCAAAAAGTAGGTCTGTGCTGTTAAAGGGGCCGTATCTTTTGAATGGATATTCTCATATTCTGCATGTTTCATGTTTGTGTGTTCACAGTGAAAAAATGAAAACGGCAGTGTTTTTCCAGAATCGCATGTTTTAAAAAGGTCGCCTCTGAAATGGGCCGTTCAGAACAGCTGCAGGTTTCTACGTAGAACCTTGCTTTCGCTGAAATCGAAATTCACCTCAGGCTGCCTTCTCGCACTAGCTTGTAGTCAAGTCCGATACCTCCTGGCGATTCTGGCTCGTACATATAAGGGCGAATAACTGACCCTAGAGCAGCCATGTTTCCTACAACTTTGGAGCGACAGTCCGGCCGCGGCGAGGGGCTGCAGGGTCACTCCACATACTGTCAGCCAATCGTGGCTAAGGTCTAGCCTTTGAATGGGAAAACGGCTTATTCGTTTCAGGAAGAAGGAGAGGCTCCGAAAAATAATGAAATTAAAATATGAATACAATTTTTAAAACGAAACAAACTTTACTAACGTGATTCAAAAACACGCTACAATAATAGAAAATTGATTGCATATAAACATATATGTCCACTTTAAGCTATAAAGCAGTTTCATGCTAATAATCTGTTAGACTCCAATAGGGGCTAGTCATGCTGCTGCTAACGTTAGCTTAGCTTGTTTCTAGGTGTTCCAAGAGACAGGTTCCTTGTTTTGATCTCCCACGTGTACAGAGCCAGGCCATACAAAAATGATGCAATAATATCGCATCCATACAGAGTTGCAGCTTTTTAAAGATAATATGCATTTTTTTCCATCGCAATCGTATCAGCCAATGCTCGATTCTTGGTATCGGAAAAGGAGAGAATTATGTCAGAACATTTCTCTTCTTATTGCTGCTCTACAAGATGTTTCGTAACGGCATTTTCCATTCACTGATTTCGACAGATCCAGACCTGTAGTTGAATTCTTAAAGAAACTGGAGAATCTGAGGCTAGTACAGATTGAGGCAGCCTCAACCTCCATCATTTACCACACAGTAATGATATTGACAGTGAGAGGAAAGATGGATGGATGACATTTGTTATCTCACCCTGTGTAGTGTGGCTGCACACTCCAAAACACTTCAAAGCGTAGGATCTTGACGCCCACTCAAGCCACCCCTGATAACATTTGTGAGCGCTTGTTTTCTTGTGTAACGTGTGGGTGAAAATCAAATTGGCTCCATCTCTCCCTCCCCAGGCTCAACTGCAGGATGCTAAGCTACGGTGGGATGAACTGCAGAATTTCTGCCACAGAAACAACGCCGAGAGAGAGAAACTTCAGGCCTCTAAGCAAGGTGATGAAATATGATGTCACTGAAAATAAACGTGTCCTCGAACTCGTCTTGTTTTACATCAAAATGAATCAATACATTCAGAAGCTGAATATATGTGCGTATGTGTGGGTGCAGAGCTCCACAGCCAGCTGCTGGCAGCGGAGACGGAGATGAACAACAAGAACAAGGAGATCCAGACCCTTCACGGCAGCCTGACTGAAGCCATGGTGTCCAAGGAGCAGCTGGAGGAGAGAGTGATGGAGCTCATGGAGATGTCGCAGCACAGCATGCCGGATGACTCACTGCAGGCGCGGGTCCAGGTGAGACACGATGGCATCACGCACAGAAAATAAGCATCAAAATTTGGCATCTTTCTCTCTCTGTCGGATCAGATCATATGTGAATAATAAAACACTAAGCTAATATAATCTGTGTTAAACAGGATCTTATGAATGAAAACAAAGGTCTTCAGGTGCAGAATGAGAGCATGCAGGTTCAGATGTCCTCACAGGTATATCTTTCTACCTCATTTAGTCAAAATAAGATGCATAACCGTGTACACGTCGGCTAATAAGATCTCTCTTCTTCTCATTTAGGCCACACATGTCTCCCACATTGAGGAGCTCCAAAAGCTGTAAGAAAGGCTTTACTTTCTTACCTTTTTAGACGTACTGATTGCATTTAAAGTGATATTGTTCAGCTAAATGTGCTCTCCTAATTCTGCTCTGTTCACCTGTTCCGTTCAGATTGGCGGAAAAAGAGCTGCAGAGGAAGAGTCTGGAGGATTCTCTAAATGCTGAGAGGAGCAGCGGGGCCAGTAGAGAAACTAACATGCAGGTATGGTCACAAGAGCGCTTTATCTACTGCTAACATCGCTGTGATTCACTAGTCTGCAGGAATTTTGTGTTCGAGGCCTCTCATTGTCAAAAGGGCAGAAAGGGGGACAAAGTTGGAGACATTTCGATTTCAGATGCTAAATTATGGTTGCGTTGTTTGTCAGAATCTGTATGTTCTTGGTTAAAGGAGAAATTCGCCAGTCAAAGCTGGTGTTCTCTGTAATCGATAGAAGCAATAATATTTGAAATTGGTGCCATAGCTGTGGTGCTGTGCAACACCCAGCGTGCATTGCGCCCCTTCCTCTGAAAGGAACGGCCCAGTGAGAGACGCTGGAGTGAAATACAACCGTTTCGCTGAAGGCAGTGGCTCAGAGCGGTACAGATTCCGAAATACGACGTGAATATACCGGCATCTTAGATTGAGGAAGTGTCGTTTAGCGAGCTCCCAGGCCTCCGCCAGATCACGCGTTTTATGTTGTCTGGCGGAGGTTTTCCAGGGCCCATTGGAGAAGTGGATAGCGTCCTCCAAAGGCACAGCTACACCTACCATAATGGCATTAGCTCCCTGTAATAGCATGATAGGACTGAGGTTGAAAATCTGCGAACTGGCTCTTTAATAAGTGTTCCCTGCTCTTGTCTCTCCCCTGCAGGCCTTGCACAATGACAACATGTCGCTGAAGGCAGAGCTGCAGAATCTGCAGACACAGATCTCTGATCAGGTTACCTACCTACCTTTACTTCCACATAAAAAAAAAAACCCCTCTGTGTTTGCCTTCTTCCATTTGACACACCCTCTCTCACTATTTGCCTTTTGACTCTCCCCGTGCAGACTGCCTCACAGTTGGCGTTGGACCAGTTCCAGAAGAGGTGTGTTAGTGTGGAAAAAAAAAACTGGAACATATTTTAAATACATCAGCTGGTTGGGCTTGTTTCTCTGTCAGTGGAAAGAATAAGGCGTAAAGATTAAGTGAATGACCTTTTTAACGACGTTGCTTCCTGCTCAGTGTCCGGGAGAAGGAGGAGAACATGAAAACAGTGGAGGGCCTGCTGGAGAAGGGGCTGATCGAGGTGGCCAACAAGGAGGAGGAGCTCAAGGTGGCTGCTGTCTCTTGTTCAGAAATAATGCACATCCTCACATTTGACTGAAATCAGCATGCTTTGAATGACTCAGCCGAGTAATCACAATCCCTAATGTGCAAAAATCAAGTAATGTTTCCTCTTGATGCAGGCTGTCAGGGACGAGAACGAGACGCTCAAACAGGAAATTGAGGCTGTTCAGAGACAGACAGCGGAACAGGTGAAATGTCTAGACGACTCATTACAAAGAAATTACAGTTTTATCCACCTTTTCCTGTATTTATTTATCTTAATCGCCTTCTGCTCCAATCACAGGCGTCTTCGGATTTGATAGTGGAAGAACTCCAGAGCAAGTAAGGCATCAGGAAAATGTAGTAGTAGCTTCTGTCTGTCCTTAACACCCAGAGAAACACTGACAAATATAACTAACTAGTGTAACTGAAACTGAAGTTAATCAGTGGCAGCAGCTTTGCCAGCCAGCTCGCATGAAGAGCAGCTGATGTCATAATTACATGTTATGTCACCAAAGGCCACTACTTAGCCTACTGTGAGCGTATTGAAGCTAATCCCAAATCACACCACTGATAGTGATTCTTTTAACAGTTTATTTCCACTCGTTAGGGAGGCTGTAGCAGATATAATTATATAAATACATATGCAAACATTCTGTAAGATGTTTCACTCTGCTGCTTAGGATCCAGGAGAGAGACGTGAAGCTAAAATCAATGGAGGAGAGTCTACAGGCAGCACAAGACTGCGGCTCGGCCACAGAGAAGACGGCAGAGGTGCTGGCTTTTCCCTATCAATGAAAAAACACATTTTTAAACGGCCTTCCTGCTAATGCTCGTGTACTGTCCTACATTGAGCTCTCGTCTGAAGCGGTTTGTTGTCTCGCAGGCTCTGGAGCAGCAGTTGGCCGCCCTGCAGGCGGAGATGGAGCAGCTGAGACAGAAGGAGACGGCAGAAGAGCAGAACAGCTCCGGTACCCAGCTCCAAGAACTCCAGGCTCAGTGAGTTAGCCCTCCTTACCACGCGTACGCACAAACGCACACGCTTCATCATACAAATCCGGCTTATAATTGGCAAATCTGACGTGCAGGCTAGCAGTGAAGGATGAGGAGATCCAGAAGCTGCAGGCTGAGCTGGAGGCAAGGACTCAGGAGATGAGTGAGAAGATTGAGCAAGTACAGCAACAGGTGAGAAACAAACTGCTCTTACAAGGTTAAATGTTTATATATTTATTATTTTTAAACAAAAAGCAATAAAAAATCACCAAGAAAGCATAAAAGATCAAATAATGTTTAAGGATGTGGCTCTTTATGCTTGGATATTGACTCTGAACTGACAGAAGTGTTCTCTCCTCTAACAGCAGTCCCACACAGCAGCACCAAGCCCAGAGCTGCTTACAGAGTGAGTAATGTTACATGCAAACATACACATTCTACTTACATGCGTAGTAATCTTAATAACGACTGGTTATCCTGTCTGTCAGGTTGTTGGAGAAGAACAAGCAGGTCTCAGATCTGCAGGCCGAGCTGGCGGAGCTGAAAGACTCCCTGGAGCTTCACAGGAAGAAGAACAACGTAGGTTTTTCCTCCAGCGACGACGTGAACTCTGAAACCCCTGCAGAACCCTCTCACCTTCCTTCTTGTGTGGCACCCCCCTAAAAAAAACCCTCCCCTCACAGTGGAGCTGCATACATCCATACTTCCTGTTGTCCACTAAGTGTCACTTCTCTTTTAGTTATTTTGAAACAGACTTTTTTTTTTTTGTAGAATAGAAAACTTTCCTCAGCTAAGGCTCGCTGTCGACATGATTTTACACATCAGTACAGATGTCTATTTTGATTTGCATTGCTTAAGCTGAGCGTTGCATAACGGGGCTTCCAGCCTACTCTTGTTATGCTCGCCGGTGGCCATGAGTGCTTCAGCTAGCTTGTCTGTGCTTGTGGGTGATTCAGAGCATCAGAAACTCGCCTACCTTTTATTTTGCAAAGAGGCATTTTTGATTTTTAAATGCACTTTTATTTTTCATTTTAATACCTCTTATGTGTCTCTATAGACAATATTAGCTTAATGCTAATGGATGCACTCACAGATGGTTACTATACATATCTTGCGTGCTCTGCATGCTGCTTTTACCCACACGAGGTGCGAGACAGGGGCTCTCGAGGCTATTGGTCCATGCTTATTTTTGGCCATTGGAGCATGGCTGAACAGCAGAGTGTAGTAATCTTAAAATGAGCAAAGCGTTCAGTGTGTTCTTTTTACTCTTACCAGTTTTTATTTAGAGGGTCACTGAATGCATTTTCCCTGAGGCTAAACTGAAAGTAGTATCTCTCTGGAACTGACCAAAACAGGAGCTCCGGGAGAAAAACTGGAGTGCAATGGAAGCTCTGTCAGCCACCGAGTCCATGCTTCAAGGGAAACTCAGCAAAGCTGTCAAGGTTCGCCACCCCCACCTCAGTCTGCTTCACTCTAGATCCAATCTGATGCATCCTCCCATCCCTCCCCCCTTCCCCCAAAAAAATGCTGTTTTTTATTTTTGCCATAATTGCCCCCAGTGAAATTTTTTCTTTTCCACCATCATTCATAACAAAGCTGCATACTCATGTCCCTCCCTCTCACCCCCTCCCCCCTCTGTTGTTTGGCCTCAACCTTTTCAATTGGCTGTGTCTTGAGCTTCCCCTCCTCGGGAATTTTATTAACTTAAATATTGTTTTTTTTTAGCGGATATATTTGTGCTTCAAGCTCTGAAATATCAAAAGATTTCTCCCTGCCCAGAGCTCGGGCTGATGCTTGGAAATGAGTGTGCAGTGCCCTAGAAATGACTTCATTAGAGTCATCGTTAATCATTCCTGCAGCTTCCTGTCTCTCTCATCCGGCTCATTTCTAGCATGTTTTTCCCCATTTTGATTTTGGACATCCATACTGTCAATATCACCAATTAATCAGTCAATGAAATCCTTAATTTTGATGCAGGAAGTGTGATTATTCAAACATACATGCCAGAATCTACAGGATGTGTCTTTGAGCTGCAGGTTCCTTCATTTAGACGCAGAGTGCCCCACCACATAGCCGGTCTATTAACAGTCCCAGTGACGTGTGTATATTTTAGACACCCTCCACCTACATTAGGGCAGGGTACATGCTGAACCATCAGCCCGGCAGCTGCTCCGCTGCCATCCGAGTACAGTAGAAAGCTCCCTTTCAGAGCCGAGCCAGGGAGTTCCTTGGCAGCTGTTGCGTACTGTCAGTGCACGCCGGTCGCATTCACTCGTCTCCGAGCCGCCTTGTGACACAGTGTGTTAATGTGAATGGCGGTTCGAGCGCCAGCTGGCTAGCGCTTGGCGTACGCTCTCCCTCCAGGCCTCAGAGTGACAGTGCATGATGCTAGCCTATTGTGGGAGGACTGATAGCTACCTTTTTATTTATTGAAGAGTTTCAAGGTACTTTGTGCGACTGCATGAAAGCAGATTGATGTATTTGTGGTTGCAGGAGGACTGAGGCTTGTGATACGCTCTGAATCGCAGATCGCTGACACTTTGTGTAGGTGTGGCCCGTTGAGAGATGTTTTCTCGGGGTAATTAGGAAGTAGGAGCGAGACTGTGTTTATCCTGATGCTCTAAAGTGATGATTAGACACTGAATCATTCCCCTGACATTGATTGGAGCGGCTCAATGGATGATTTTTACTCCAACGACCTTATCTATGACCTCATCCGTTCAAGCGCTCAATCTCCTCTCTCTTTTTCCCGTCCTGTTCCTCTTTGCCCTCCCCGTCGCCTTGCAGGAGAACCAGACAGCACTGTCAGCGGTTCAGGCCGAGTGTCGAGATGTTCTGCACAGACTTCTGCCCAATGTGCCTCTGCCCAGTGAGCAGGTATGAGTCATAGTGGATCTTACTGTACTTCTCCCTCTGTGTCATGTCTTCTTTTCTTAACTCCTCGTCTCCTCTTTCTAATAGAACCATCAGGAGTGGCTCCAGAGATTTGAGGGGGCAGCAGCTGAAAGCTCGGCCACACAATCCACCCCTGCATCAGGGGATTCTAAGGTAAACAAAGTGGGTTGAAATATGAACACTTTCCTCTTTATTTAAAGGTATTTTTTCAACAAATTCCCTCCCTCTGTTTTCCAGGAGCTGGCCGACAAGCTGAAAGAAGCCGATGAAACCCAAAGGATTCTCCAGAAAGACTGCGAGACGTACAAGAAGGTTCTGGCTGAGACGGTGAGAAAAGGTTTTCACGTTCACATTCATGCTTCCGTAGTGTCATCTTTCTCTTGCTGAACTGAGCTGTCATTCCTACTGCGTCCACAGGAGGGCATCCTGCAGCGCCTCCAGAGCAGCGTGGAGCAGGAGGAGTCTCGCTGGAGGGTGAAGCTGGAGCTATCGCAGGGAGAGCTTAGAGAGGTGTGTTAGGAGACAACTCCCAGACTGAAGGTGATGAATTATCACACTGTGCTGATGTTCATTGCATCACTCTCTTGTCTTTCTCCACAGATGAGCCAGAAAGTCACAACTCTGGAGCAGGAGATCGAGAGACTAGGCGATGGAGCAGAGATGGAAAACGTCAGTTGAAACGCACATCACAAGCGAACGCTCGCATTTCCTCTCCATGTATTTAACACATCCTGTTGTGTTGTTTAGATGAGAAGAGAAAAGCAGCACTTGGAGTCGGAGCTGGAGAGGGCGGAGCGTGAGAGTGCCACATATGTGACGGAGGTCAGAGAGGTGAGCTGAAAACATGGCCGCTTGTGATCCGTGGTCATGTGATGGAGTTCATCCTCCTGTGGGAGAGCTTTGTCGTGTGTCACTTTCATGTTCATGGTTTGTTTTGATGTTTTTGCACTTTATTTGCGAGCACATGGAATCCACAAAACACAGATCAAATATTGTAACACTTCACATAGTCAGCTCTAGCATAACTTAGTTACACCACTGACCAGACTAACTGATTAGTTACACAGCTCTGCTTAATCAGAGTCTTCTCTTTTACATCACTGTGTAGATTGTGTGCTAGTAGTGCTCTCCTAGTCCGACTCCCCTCAGACCCCCATTAAACAAACCATCTACAACTTAAATTCCAGCTCAAAGATCTGCTGACTGAATTGCAGACCAGGCTTGATGGCTCATATACAGAGGCTATCAGACAGAATGAGGAGCTGAATTTGGTAAGCGTTGCTCAACCTCTAGCTAGCGCTCTTTTTAAAACACACCTCTCCCTTGTTGCACTCGGCAGCAGCGGCGGCTCTTCGGAGGACGGGGTTCTCACACTGTGGGTCATCAATCCAAAACCTCTGAAAGTGCTCGCCTAACCTTCAACTTTAAGAATATTCTTTCTGATTTAGCGAATAATTTGAGTAAAGAAGCAAAAGTCAGAGGTTGAGAATGATGACTCGCATCCACACTGGAGACTAACACTCCATCCCTTCTTTCTACTGTCATTAAACTACACCTCACTCTGGGTCAGGCATCTAACAAATAGCTTACTTCTGCAAAGCTCCTTTTGTCCATCTTCAGCTTTAACTTCACACGGTGCTCCCTCTTCAGCCTCACTAAAGACCTGTCTGTCTGTTTTGTCTCTGTTGTGTGATGTCACTGAAGGTTTTCCTGTTGCTTGGTGAAGTGTTAGAATATGTATTGGCTGCGTTCAGGCCGACAATCGCACTGTACAAAATAAGGTTGCACAATAAATTGTAGTTTCATCATCAGTGGGATATGAGCATGCGCATAAACACATCACAAAATACTTCCTTTATCGCACTGAATAAGAAACTTATTTACACATCAAGCATTCAGAGTCAGACGTGTACACATACAGGAATCTGACTCCGGTCTACAAGGCTTCGAAATGCTGGCCTGATGTTCACAGTCGCGTTTAATCTTCACAGAAGACTCCTAAATGCAGTGAAAACTACAAAGCACTATTTCAGACATTTAGCTTAAAATAACATTGAAACAAACACTGTGACTCTTATTTACTTACTAATAAAGTTAAACCGTAAATGAACGAGTTAAAATAACTTAAGAGTTACCGTGTCTGCCTGGTAGACCAACAGAAAAGCAAAACAAAAGACAGACGGGATCAACAAGTTGCCGCTTCAACCCACAACTTCTCTGTCTCTCTGGCGCTGCACCTGGCCTGCGTGCAGCATGGTCACATGACCAACAACAAAACTTTATTAACCAGGATGAACACAACAAAGGAAATAGAGGAATATAATACCTTTTGACCTGACAAAACGACTGACATAACAGTGAATTAGATTCTTCATGACTGCAACAAAGGTCAAATATTACAAATAATCATTACGGAGGAAAAAGGTAAGCCTGGTAACTCTCGGCGTTGTCATGGCAACGTGTTAGGTCAAAGCAGCGTGCGCTACAGGGCTCTCTATGTACAGAAAAAATACACGATAAGGCAATGGGAAGGTAGTGATACGAAGTGATAAATAGATATAACTATATACACACATGAGGTAGATGGTACAGTAATATTTACAGTATGTGCAGGTGGGCTTACCAGATTTTAATTTCTGCCTGTAGGCAGGAATAAGATGGAGCAGACAGTGGTCGGAGAATCCCAAAGCTGCACGAGGAACATAGCGATAAGAATCCTTTAAAGCAGTGGTTCTCAACTGGTCTCGCCTCAGGACCCACCAGCACCTCCTTAAGGACAAGTCGCAACTCCAATTTCAGATTTTGTTCAACCACTGAAATATATTTAATAAAAAATGGTGCAGTTTGGACCTGAGATGGTAGAAACATCACAGTATGTCAGCATCGCAAAAGACAACAGTATAATAGTCAACCAACAACTGTTGGGCTCATCAAGTTTCAAGAATGTAACTGTAGCTGGGATCAGTAGATGCATGGAGTGACTAAACTACACTACTGCACGTAAGTCAAAGGAAACCTATGCCCTTCAAAATAAAAGCGCTGCCTGGACCATGCTTTACAACATTGTAGCAGCAGCTAGCCGTCGACTACAGTCAGATTTTGATGGCAACTGCGTGGTTAGCTAGCACGATGGCTGAGAAAGGAGGGGCCAGTGAGGAAAATGTGATGTAAGAATTTGTCTCCTTAATTAGAAATATTTCCACATTCATCAAACACGGGGTCGCGTGCAAAACACGCTGAACAGCAGGAAGAAATTGTAACTAAGATGATCTTTATAAAATGTTTTGCACATCAAATCATCATGGCAATATTGCTATTTTAGTCAATAATTTTTAGTCCTCATTGTTAGAAGGATTCTTTTTTGTGTCCCACTTGAGTAAGCATTTTGACATCCCTGGCAGGTTACCTTGCAAAATGCATGATGTCATAACATTGAGACACAGGAAATGATGATTGCAGCAGTTGTAACTTTCCAGAGTTATAAAATCCTGATTCAAAGTGTCATAAAGGCCTGTGCAGTGTTATGGCGTATGGTGTATACGTTATGGTGTATATGATAAGCCAGATTAAATGTATCTTCAAGCTGGACTTTCCGAATCGTGCTTCATCTACCTACAAGTACCTGTGGCAACAAGCCCACACCAACACTCTGCAGTGCTATTTTTGGTTTGAACATGGCCAAACTGGGACAAGCAAAAACTGCTATATCACTCCAGCACTTCAACCAAGTTAATGTTGGCAGGAGGTTCTGACTAATTGCTCTTTGTGTACATACAAGGCTAAATTATGAATGGGATTCCTGCGTGTTATTGTGAAGCTATAATGTGCTGAGTGTCTGTTTTGATTGCAGCTGAAAACCCAGCTCACTGAGACTCTGTCCAAGCTGGAGACGGAAGAGAACGAGAGGCAAAAGGTGGCTGGCGACCTCTATAAGGTAACGATGCCCTTACATTTTTATACACAGCTAATATTTGTCCCCTTTAAGGCCACATTGTTAACAAGTGGAACTTTCTGGTCCTCCTTCCAGGCCCAGCAGTCTCTTGATCTGATCCAGGGGGAGCTCTCAAACGTGACGGACAACGCTGACGACCTGATAGAGAACAGCAGCCTGACGTCACAGAGAGTAAGATTCCTGAGCTGATGTCAGAACAGCTGTTTAGTGTTGTAGGTCTTTGCATGTATGGTAATCAGTTGGATAAATCGCACTCTAAACCAGAGGTTTCGCTTTGACAGGAAGAGATTGACAGAAAGGAGAAAATGACTGCAGGTCTGAACCAAACAGTCAGAGAGCTGCAGCAGCTGCTACAAGCCGTCAGCCGGCAACTCACCAAGGGACAGGAAGGGGTGAGGCCTGTTACTGTGCTGTGCTTACAATTTAATCAAATCACAAATCCTGTTCTTCCACTTGCAACAGTGTTTAACTCTGAAACTTTCATTTGTGATTTCCTCCAGGAGGGAGACAAAGATCTGCCCAAGGTATAGTAAGAGGACGTCCCTGACTTCATTACAGAGACCACCTTTCACCTTCGGTCTCATCACCACCACCATCACACCAAACTGTCAGGCCCAGCCACCCCCTTCCCCAAACTCCTGTCAACTCACCTGTACTTTAGACAGCCTCCGACTGACTCTGGTAAATCACTCCCAGTCTCACTGTTGGCCGTACGGGAGCAGGGCGATGGTTACTGTTAACTCCGAACACTCCACACACTGTACCAAAACACACTACTCTGCTCCCACCACATTCCTCTTCTTCAGCAGCATCGTCGGTTACTTTTTATTCTAAACTTAAAAAAACACATCCAGCATAATTTAAACTGTGTGGCAACCATTCCTCTGTTTTAAACACCTGTATTTTTCAATGAACTCCTTTTGAATACTGCAGTAGTTTGTTGTTTGTTTGTAAAGCGAGGGCAGTGATACAAATTTCCAACTTGACAAACAAACTTTGGGTTTTCAGTCTTTTTTTTTTTTTTCTTAACTTCAGAACATGTATTGTTTAAATGTACCAGTTAGGACCTGCTGAAATACACTATGTTGTTGATCTGTTTGCCTCCTGACCAGAAATCACAAACTGCATTATTGTGCATTCATGAAGTCATAGCTCCATGCATACCTTGGCTCAGTATTGGGTGGGAGAAGGGGGATCAGAACGGGTCTCAGCATATCAGAAGGTGTCACTACGTGACTGTAACTATGGAGGTGCATCGACAAACTGTAGTAAAGTCTGTACTGCAGCTCCAGAGAGAGTCTGTGACCCTGGCTGTGGGAAGGGAAGGCCAGGTCAACAGTGTTAGGTTTTTAATCCTACTGCAACTACTCTAGGAATAAGCGTCCCATATCATCTGTAATCAACACTTGCTATATTGTTGCTAAGTTCATTAACACTGAAGATTTTGTTCTTTTTGTAACAGGTGATGTTAATAAAAGGGATGCTTGATAAATCTGCCAGGAGTCCTGCGTTTCTTCTTTTTCTGTCACTGCACTTCTTTCTCCCTGCCACTGTGAGGCAGCACATGCCTTTGTGCAAATTCACATAGAACCTGAATGTGCAGCAGGACATGATGAAGCTTTGGCTTGCAGGCAGATTCTGCTTTGGCAAAATAATCATCTGACTTTAATGTATAGCAATAAACATGTTTTCTGGTGCAGTGGTGTTATTATTTAAGTGTGTTGTATTTCTGTAGACAAGGTGACGCTCCAGCTTGCATTATGGAACATCTGGGGTGTGAACAGTTTCCTGTGATGCTAACATGCTGTATCATCCCTCAGAACAGGAGTCTGTTTCCTCCACTCCTGTATGAGGTTTTACAATATGATTCCCATCAGTGAGAAGATGTGAAGGGAGGATGTGTGGTGGCTGAAATAATCAAAAGCTCACCATGATATGGCTGTAATGCTTGGGGAAAAATCACTGTGTGGTGGACACTTGTTAATATTGTGAGTGTTAAAGTCAAAGTCCAGATGTTTTTTAGGTAATGTTTTAAACCTAACTGCCACTACAAGCTTTCTGTTTTAGTCAAAGTATACATACAGCATCTGTGTTACTGGACTTGCTCCTGCTCTCATCTTTTGAATGTTAAAAGGCCTTTTACACAACTAGACTGTTGTGCTGGCGTGGTGAAGGTGGGGGTCAGGTCAGGGGCACGGGCAACATGGGATCAGCACATTCCTCGCATTCTCCCACACTGTCATGCTGCAGTCAGCTGATTGGCGCTCTGGCTTTTACCTTCATGGAAACCTCGCGGCGAAACAGCCGCCACTGTATCTTCAACATACTCGTCGTGCACTGGATAACACAGGGAGCGCCTTTCACTGCTTACTGCCAGAGGCTGATGTACCTTATGTACACAGTTCTCTTTAATGTAGCTGATTCCTAACATACAGTCAAGAGTCCCCTGATAATAAACAAGCTGCTTACAATAGACTTCATTATCCGATGCGCTCTTTCACTGACAAATTTGAGGAGGACAATTTCTGTTCTGTCACTTTTTTTCCACATATAATGTGTCTCACATTTGCCTGACATGTCATCCTTTGTAGAAGCATGAGAAAGACCTAAAATAGTGTGGGAAACCAGCAATAAATGTGCCTGAGGTTACATTTTGTCAGACACTTCCTGATAGTCTCATGACTTCCATAGAAAAAGTCTGACGTGTGAAGCCTGCGAGGAAGTTAAAGGGGGGCTTTGTCTCTCTTGTGTCATCATTGCTCACACTGTTTTGTCTCAATTGCGCAATTTAGCTTGTTGCAGTCGGCCTCTGCTTCTTGCCTGGTAACATTTGACTCCTCCTCCTAAACATAGATTTGCACTCACACTACGCCAGCGCAACTTCAGCAAAGCAGCCCACTCCCTGCATCTGCTCTCCATCAGTGTGGTATGTGCTAGAGAGCCTTTGATCCCCACCGCCCCCCAAATCTACTGTGTGTGTGTGTGTGTGTGCACGCGGGAGGGTGAGTCAGAGAGACATAGAAAAGACTGTAGTGCTCTTTTACACAGACAATGCCCAGTGGATGAAAGCAAGCGGAAAGAGACAGTGACACAAAAGAGCAGTAAACATTCATTATCCCCACAGCTCTAAGGCCGGCCCCCAGGCCTGCAGTTAAAGGCCTAATGCAGCCTGAGCCTTGAGCACAACTGCTGAAGAAGCTGAAGTTCACTCCACTGTACTATTAATGGACAAGTATGTGCAGCTATGAACAGAACCAACAAATGCCTTCTTGGATTAATCTGACTTGTACTGCCTACCATTTGAAAAACACAGCAATGTTGTTTCTCTTTCTACTGCAAGGCTTTAGTTTTAGTGCAAAAGGGTGGGAAGGCAAAAATCTTCACGGGCCCCAGTGACCCCCCACTACCTTTTGTTTTTGTGTCAAGTGTTATTGCACTTTGAAACTGAACACCAGTTCAAACAGGAGGCCATAATTGCAGAGGCAATAGGAGCACTGCAGGGGCCTGGAGCAGTAGGGGCACCTCCAGCAAGGGGAGATTCTTGTGAAAACAAGACAGAGGCAGTAAAATGTTGATGAGACTGCCAGACAAAAGTGGAGAAGTGGCACATTCATCAGAAAGGCGTGAGAACAACTGGACATGTGGGATGGTGAAAGAGGTGACATTGGAGATTGAGAAGTTCTTGACATCCTCACATGAGGTGTGGACATTTGGTTAGAGTCTGTGAGGCATTCTCAGAGGGAGCAATTAAGCAAATGACCAGGCTTTGGTGGTATTATTAGACTGTTTGCATCTTCTCACGTGGAGCCAGGTGACTTACAAGATATTACAGAAATAATTAGCAAAGACCTGTAGGCCTGTTGAAAACCAAAGGCAAGATGAAAATAGGAAACTAGACAACAAAATGAAATGATCAACCGTAATGTTATAATAAAACTTCAGTGCATGCAGATAAATAGTTAAGTAGTTTGGTTAAATCATCCATCTCAGTCATAATCAAATAAAGTTCTTAAAAGGGCCCAAGGGTCAGCAATAAAATCAGTCAATCTAATTTAATCTTCCTTTCATTTTCTTATCTCAGTCAGGAAATGTACTAATGCAACTCTTTTGCTGCCCCACCTTCCATTAGCTCACCTCGGCATGAGTAATGTTACACAAAGTAGTCATATGTTACGAACTTATACGACCATTTTTACATTTTTGATGCAAAGAAGTGAGCCCCATGTAGCAAATACTCACCAAATGCTATGACAAAAGAATGTGTAAAATCCATACACTGGTTAGGTGTGGGACACTGGAAACTTCGCAAACATATCAGGAAAAGTATGATCCCTTTAAGAATTCCCAGATTGTACTCTTTGTTTACATAACACAGGATGTGATCCATGAACCATGCGAGGGTGGGCGAAGTTGGCAGTTTTACTCCAAGTACAATAAGGTTGTTTATCTAAGAATAAATTAAACAAAAGATGCCTTTTAGTTGTACAATGTATATGTTTAAACATGTGTTTAAGGCACATTGAGGTTAAAACGCTAGTTTAAAGACAGCCTTAGTATTCATCCCCCCCTACACAAAGTAAAGAACAAGGGAATGGTACAGTCCGGCCCTGCTGCTCGCTGTTTTTGTATCTGCTTCAGAGCGGATTCAACCGCCAAGTAAGTTACATTTTGCTATGTCACGGTAAAGAAGTTTCAGACCAGTTTATTTATAGAAAACGGGATTAGTGTGGGCACAGAGACATATGCCGCTGGATCTATGATCTGAAATGAGAGCCTTTCGTGTGTTTTGAAGGCAGTTCCTGGTTATTTTTGAGCTGCTGTTATTACTGTATAGCTAACGTTACACAGTGAAGCCTCATGTTTTCGTCAAGCCAAGAGGAGCACTGCGCCCCGTCCAAAGACCCGGTGAAATACGGGGAGCTGGTGGTGTTGGGGTAAGTTTAACCTTGCTTGGCTATGATTTTGGATATTTATAGTTTATTTGCAGTTCTACGTTAACGTAAAAGCGAGTGTTTATCTTGAGAAAGTTTCTCAAGAGCCACTCACATAGCTAACTCAGCGACGTGACTCTACGTCAGCTAAGTGTTAAGAATAAATAAGATGTGGACCTTTGTGAACGGTATTTCCAACAAGGGCTAAGACCGACTTTTTCTCAGTTAACTCCAGAAAGAGCCAGGAAACGTCAAGCCCTGTTGAGATTCACGCGCTCACGTTACTCCACTAATCAGACACGTGCGCGTTCAGATATGTGTACATTTATAGTTTTGCTGAGATTATGGCGGTGTTTTATTGCCTGGTAACCGGGAAATAATAATAATAATCTTGCTTCATTTGTACCAACCGATGCCCACAAAATAAATACAAGCAGGACAACTTGAGAAACTCGGGTGAAATGAATCACACACTTAGTAGCTCTGAGCAGGGCGCTCCTTCCTACCTTAAAGTCGGATTCATGGGGGTTTAGGAATTCGGAAGTGGTGATGGTCCCCTCCCCCAGTCCCCATGGTTCTTCCTATTTCCAACACTATCTCAAGCTAACACCGCAAAACTTTACACATCTGTAGAGACGCTCACGTGCACTACAAGGCCACTGTTTGTGTTTCCAATATGCAAAAGTGGCCTACAGATTGTTTAGTTTTTTTTACACACTCCAGTATCGGCTGTTCACATGTCCAGGTAGATGACCAAACTGTGACTAGGCTTTTAGGCCACCAAAGAACAACATGAGTTTTAAACGTGAGGATGTGGATCAAATCCTTTATCACGATATATGAAGCCGGATATCGCGATAGAACGCATTTGTGGAAAAAATAAAGAAACTGCTGGCTACAACAAATATAGGTAGCCTACTTAAGCACATTGCAGCAAAAGTAATCACAGTATTGCCATTAAACAATCCAGCTAATTCATTCAAAATATTTCCAACAATCGCATGACACAAGCCGTGATAAAAGAGGGAAGACTTTCTTTCTTTCATATCATCTTTCGCAACATGTTTTACATTGCGCTACAGCATCCTTTATCAGTGATCCTGAGTTTCTTTCATTGACTTTTAAGTCAGAGATCCTTCTTTGTAAGGTAGTTGTGACCATAAGCAATGGTGGATAATTATGTCTTTGTTTATATCTGTAACTTTGACAGTATTTTCTGTCACAGATTCGAGCATTTGAAATATCTTTAGAATATTGGTGCTTTAATTTCTAAATTTCTAATTCGGGTAGTTAGCCTAATTTACGATACCATTTTGGTACCAAACAATGGGCCTCATTCACTAATATCTGCGCAGAAATGTTCTTGCTCTCCGCAAAAAATAAGTACTTGCGCAAAATCACCGTCAGATTTATGACACGTGCGTACCGGCCAATTTTGTTCTCACCACCGTGCGTATGTTAGTAAATCAGAACCATTCTAAATTGACAGGCGCGTGTCCCCAATGTGCAATCAGCATACTGCCACGCCTCTATTTCTCTATATAAGGACATCTGTTTGGTGCCGCATGAAGAGAGCGGTGTTACGGAGAAGCTGAAAGAACATGAAAGATGGCCTCAAAAGGAAAAAATAAAAATTTCACATCAGCAGAAATAGAAGTAATTGCAACAAAAGTGTTGCATTTCAATATGAACATTTTCATATGGTCTACTCTATTGTAAACTTAATAAACTAACTCAACTGCTATAATTGAAGTTTTAATTATATGACAATAAATTATGAGGATGACACGGCATTTACGTTTGGTCCATACATTAGTAAATTCTATTATTGTTGTCTATTAAAGCCTTTTTTTTAAATAAATGAAGTTTTAATATAGTATGCATTTAGTTAAAAGGGTGTGTGTTCACATTTCCTAGGACATTTCTTTCATCATTTGTGCGTACGCATGGTCTGAGGGAGTTCTACATTTGTTCGCAGAGTGCGAAGAAATTTAGATAAGCGCGTCAAACGTGCTTACGCACAGTTCAAGCACAGATTCGTGCGTACACACTGTTCGTAAATGAGGCCCAATGTGACCAAAACGTCAAGTAGGGCTGCAATTGATTGTTGTATTTTTCATAATTGATCAAACTTCAAATAAGTATTTGATTCATCCTGTGAAAATTGTGAAAAGTGCTTGTCACAATTTCCTGACGGTCAGAAGGACGTCTTCAATCTATAGTTTAATCTGACCAACTGTGAAAAATCAAAGGATGTTCGGTTTGCAATGAAATGTAACAAAGAGAAAGCTTGACACTTCAGAGCTGAACCAAAGATAGTTTTGACTAGAAATAATGACTTTAACCATTATTTTGATGATCAAAACAGTTATTATTGGATGTTTTTGTCTATCAACTTATCACAAATAAAAATGAGTTGGTCCTGATGAAAAATGTCTTTATAAAGCGAACAACATTCGAGTACTTTTGCTCCTTCTGTAAAGGTGAAAAAGGGTAGGGTTGTAGTGATGAAAAAACCTTCCCACAAGGTCTGAATAATTTTGGCATTGATGCTAAAATCATATTGGCACAAGTATTGCAACATTTCAAACAATACCAGCATTAATCTGTTAATGTAATGGCAGTTATAGTTGCGTTAGTATACGTGTCTCATCCTGCCAGTGAGTAAAACCTGGTCTCTTTGTTTATGTCAGAACTATTTCAAAAGCACTGCTTTGTTTTTTCAGATGAAACTGCAGCCGGTTATTACTCCAAACAACCATGTTTATATCTATAAAGGGCAAAAGCTTGGACAGATGATGGAAAACACCTGCTGTGTCATCACTGATTGGCCAGCACTGCAGCTCACATGGAAGTTATTAAAGCTTAAAGTGAACATTTGGAGGTGTTTGTGCGGTGGGAGTTACATATATGGAGTGTGGTTTTGTCCCTTGCCCTCCACCCATCGACTCGCAGCCATACTGCTTATTATACGGGACAAAAAGTGCTGACTGCTCATTACCCCGGGCTCTACATGTGGCGCGTTTGAAGCTGACACTTTTGTTCTCCCTCCTGACATAAAGACACATATTTGAATCAGATGTGACGGGTGTATAATCACTACCATGACATCACATCCCATTGATAAAACTGATGGTAGACAAGATAGCTGACAGCACGGAACAAAGCTTGTTTGAGCAGCAGTTCCCTCAGTGGTTTGTTGTCATGACCGGGGTGGCTCTTATTACTTGCATGGCTGCCCCCTCGTCTCTGCCCTGGGTGTGTTGGCTTGGTGCTGGTCAGTGAAGGGAAGGGAGGGGAGGAGGGAGGGAGGGGTGGGCTGCGTGGGGATCCTGGAAATGAAAGGATGGATTGATCAGGACTCAGCCTTTGCCTCTCCTCAGCTTCCTCTGTCCATTGTGGCTCGGAGACTGGGCCTATTGATTGAACTTTGTACATTTCTCTCTTAAGAACGGCTCGGTGAAGGAAGTGTACAAATCAACTTGGGGGACATCTTTAGTACAAACTGACACTGATTGTTGAGACGTGGGGACCTTTTTAAAATTTAAAATCCCTGAAGAAAAATGTAAAAAAAAAATCAGTGTTTTTCCATCAATATTGGGAATATTTTAAGGTTGCACAAGTTTCAGATGATTACTCGCTATCTGCCAATACTCAAATCTAGGTCTAGGAGAAAATGGCAGTGAAACATCTCTTGAAAAATTGCCCTTTTGCCATCTTCAAGTCAACAGCAAGGTCAGAGTGAAGGCGAAGCTGGTGCTGACTCATTGTCTTGTGTAAGGTTACATTAGTCAGACTGATACTCGGAGCTATGGCAGCTCCATTCTGAGTCAGCTGACTGATGCCTGCCCTGCATGTACTGATACAGTGAATCCAGCATCATCTAACCTCTTCGCCATCCTCCGTGACCCCTTCAAGTCCTCCCTGCCTCTGCATCATGCTAATAATGGGAATAACAACTCAGCACATCTACCTCCTCATTCTGAAAAACACTAGCCTCTCGTGTTAGCAGAAGAGGTAGGAGGTGCTGTTGGCTGCTTAGCGCAGCCCTGGAGGATAGGTGATACGCCGCAGTCTTATAATCCCTGCTCGTACGTATTGGAAGGTAAATCCGCCTTCTGTCTGGCACAGGTCAAAAGGGAAAGTGATCACAATTAGTCGGAGCGCAGCTTTAGAGAGGCTGTCCTGGCTAATGTGACGGTGGCAGTTCCTCGCTGACAGGATATTGTTCCTCAGTGTAATGATGGATAATAGACGGCGTGTGTGCCTGTTATATAAAAGCAAAGGTTAAATTCTGAAGGTAGAATGCTTCATTGGGAAATGCTGAGCTGCATTTCATCTTTTTATTTCTATCACAAAATAGAAATGTGAAGCGTATATAGGCCTAGCTGCTCTTAATTTAGGTGTGGAGTTTCTAGGACAGATGAAACTGGAGTATGGAGTCAGAACAGAGTTAAATTAGCTCCAAACATGAGATTATTAATGAGAAATATCAGCAGTATTTCTATCGGATGTGGATCTTCTTTAGGATCCCGACCACAATCAATGTGTTTATAATCTGTGATTGATAAACCTGCTGAGGAGCAAATTAAATAGTGTTTTGTCTATAACCATCTTCCTCCTGCTGTCAGTGCATTAGTTGTAGTTTTGTCCATCCAGAGCCTCTCTCGCTCTCTGTGGGTGGCTTGTCCTACAGGCCAGCTTTGTGCACTCTGCCGACTGAGACCATGTGTTTCCATGCCTGGTCGGCTGTGTGGAGACATGGGACAGGTGGAGTAGCTTTGGTGGGAGGTAGGGAGGAGCCTCTTGTTGCCACTGTTGCATTTGCGTTGCAGCGAAGAAGAAGAAGAGGAGGAGGATTGTCAGATTATGAAGCGGTTTGTGGTGCTTGTGGTGATGTGCATAGTTATGCAAACGTGGGCCTTTTGATAGAGATATTTCCGTTGTGCGAAGTGCCTGCTCAGCACACCGTGGTAACATGCGAGCGCGCGACAGAAGGTCGGTGTGTTGGATGGGAGGCGGGCATGGGGTGTCCCAGCTGTAGGAACCAGCTGGTGGGTGGGGAGAGGGCGAGTGCTACCGGAAGGGAAGGGGCTTCTTCATTCACAAGGAACTGCCTAGTAGACTGAAGGACCAAGAGAATGATCATAGATTAGATGTTAGAGCTTTCCAGATTGTTGTACATAATTCAGCCATGAGCGAAGAGCATGTTTCAGTCATGTGATCGAGCTCCCCACCCACACTTTGAGTCCCCGAAGTGACAGCAAACCTGACGTGCATCTTAAAAAACCTGCTCCTGCCGAGGACACGGAGCAAAAGAACAGCTGCAGTTTACACAGAGTTGGCTCGCTGAAATCACAAGTACCCGAGTGCATTATGTAATGAGAGACATTATCCAAGGTAACGCGTACATGGCTAATAGTGTGCATTAGATTGCCAGTGATGTAATGCCATGGCAAAGCTCCTTTCCAAAAAGCACGAGTGTTTCTAATTCCCCATCTTTACTTGTTATGCGATTAAAGGAATTCGACTGTAAATCTCATCAGACACATCTTTGTGCTGCTTGTGTTTTCATCAAATATTTAACTGTGATTCTGCTGTTTCTCCTCTGTGACAGGTACAATGGCTCTCTGCCCAACGGAGATCGGGGGAGAAGGAAAAGCAGATTTGCGCTATACAGGAGGACCAAAGCCAACGGTGTTAAACCAAGCACTGTGCACATCCTCAACACACCCCAGGCAAGCAAGGTAATGCAAATACAATGTGCAGAAGTATGTGGATGGGTAACTCCGGTTTTGTCAAGATACTAAGGCAGATTTGAATTCATGAGGGGATTGAACTCGGCAGATTAGTGGAAGGGAAATCAAGTGGTTTTTCAGTAGCGTTTGAAACGTGCAGCAAACTCCTTTACATTGTCGTCGGCCGGCCCTGATGTTGACATTTCCACTACAATAACTGTAGTTCCTAGCCGGGCCTCTGCACTTTTCTTTGCACAGGAGTGCCTGCCAGAAACTGCCCCTTCGAGTATAACATGTCTGCCTTCCTGCATTCCTGCCTTTGGTTCCCATGCAAAACTGCTAAACAAGCTAAAGGACCTGCTTACCTCTGCAGCTCTGTGAGGCCAACGTTTAAGACTTTTGTTGTGGGCTCAGCTCGCTCAGGCCAAAGGGGCCTCTGGTTCAGGTTACTTTTACCTTGTGGAACTCGAATCTGCAACAAAGAGATTTGGCATCGTTCTAGTTTGTCCTTGAAACATGGCGAAATGTTTCCGTGATTCACACTACAGTTGCCCTTTTTTTACTCCACGGTTCAACTAAACAAAGAGTGCTCTCTTTTTAGTCACAGGCTACTTCAGAGATGGGAAGTGTTGTTGTTAGCCTCTTCCCCTTTCCCCTCTCTTCCTCTCTGCCATCCTCTTACCAGGCCTGGGATTAGCAGGGTGAACTGAGGAGGAAGTTGTTGCAGTTGCCTGACTCTGCGATCCCAGCTGTACACAAAGTCAAAAATAGCCTTAAAGACAAGCAGTGTGGTGATCTTGATTTGAGAGGAGTGTTCTTTATAAGTGAACCGAGCCATCTCCCCCCCTTTTTCCTATTATTTTCTTTTCTACCGCGCTCCCCCCCCGACCTGCTCCGGCTCCCTCACAGCGCAGCAGTGTCGTACGAAATGAACTGAGACTGCTCTGTGGCTCTGACGCTGAGAGGGAACGCTCACGTGTCCGTGCACACTCTGGTGATCATGACAGATAACGTGGAGCTCCCATGATGCTGCTTGCTTGCCTTCTATTCAAATGGTGTCCCGGCTTGATCTCAATCACTGCGTTTGTTCGTGTGCGATTGTTTTGCGCTGACCTTCCTCTTGGGGGGTGGGGAGGGGGGGGTCACATGGCTGAGGCTTTATTTTTATTTTCACTCAGCTGAGAGGAGGGGTGTGTGACATTTTGGGGGGTGTGGCGTTGCTCTTTATAAAAATAAACGTTTCTGTTTTGGAGTGTGTGTGTGTGTGTGTGTGTGTGTGTGTGTGTACTTCAGCCACGGAACAGGTGGAGCACCATTTGTTTGTAGCGGCGCAGTCGAGACAAGACTGCATGTGATGATGACATTTGTCCCCGTCTGTCTCGTAGGTTACAGCAGAGTGTGGCAGTGCTGATGACCCACTTTCTCTCCCCCTCTTGCACGTGACAAAGAGAGAGGAGGGAGGGTGTGTGTGGGGGGGGGCATGTTTGGGAAATGGAATTCGCAGATTAGAGCCGGATGATAGTGGCATGTGGTAAAGTGTTGATGGGAGCCGGGCCTGACTGGCTTTAACTCTCCCTCCGTCACCGCGCTGACTGAGGCAGTTCAGCTGGTGGGCGAGCTCGTGTTAACTGAGGCCAGCGGGCAATTTATGGTCACTGTCATGGGAGTGTGACTTTGCACGCTGCTCCTCCACTGCAAATTCCTGCTTCAGATCTTCTTAGGTAATAAATGAAGGAATATTCTTGCTTAAATGTCAGTAAAAAAACATTGTAAATAATGCAGTTCAAATACGGACAGATCTCTTCCATCTTTTAACGGCTGAAATTAAACTCAGCAGCAGTGTAATATTTGCATACAGCACAAGGTATTAAACAATGAAACACTCATGTGTACCTTAAAAAGCTAAAATATGTTTTTGTTGTTTTTAATATTGCGTCACAATGTTTTGCATGTTTCTAACGATGTGTTTGATGTATTTCAGGCTGTGAACTGTAAAGGCCAACACAGCATCTCCTACACGCTGTCCAGGAACCAGACGGTGGTGGTGGAGTACTGCCATGATAAAGACACGGACATGTTTCAGGTAAAAACTCAATGACACTTTGTGCCGATGGGAACTTATGCGCAGTGCAACTATTATTTGTTAACCATTCATTAGGGCTGCACGAGATATCGTTTAGGCATTGCGATGTGTGCATTTGCGGGATGAGCGATGGTGACGCAAATTAACTGCAACACGCCAAGCTGCTTCTATTTTGTTGCTCGATGCAAAACGATTCGCTTGGTTCGTTTTTACTTCACTTATCTACAACAAAATCTGTCTGATATAACATTAGTGCAGCACAGAGCGAACCGACCGCTGAGCTGCAGAGTCTGCGTGTCACCTGCCTGTAAAATGTAAACAAGCATGCGACGCTGCTGCCGTCACAGATCGTGTTAGCGGGATGTTCGAGGCAGGATTCTTTTCAGTGTGTGTATTGCCGTTATCTGCGGCACCTCGTCCCGTTGCTTGTTAAAGCTGTAGCCACATAAACGGGCTGGTAACAAACCAGATTCGTTACCAGCCCCCTGATGTGCTAACAGGAAGTAGGAGACGGTGAGCTTCTGTTTCCAAAAGTTACTGTCACAGGGCTGATCAGGCTGATTAAACATACATTTGAACATCGTTAGATGACATAGTGTGTAAGTAACGAAACTGCAGCCCATAAGTTATTTTATAAAGAAACGTGGCGCTCCACCTGAACTATCTGGACTTTTTCATAAGGGTAAAGTAGGAGGAGGGTTTTGTTTTATTAGAGGAAAATAGACTTAAAAGTGTTAAATAATTAAAATATGATTGTTAATTGTATATATCAATAAAAATGCATTTATCTGGTATAATTTCCTGTATTTTTTTATATAGCAATAAGTAGCAGTTCCCCACATCCTGCAGCCCTACCATTCATTACTATTTCATAGCGCCCAAGCGGACGTATGTTGCTTTTACTGTTTGCTTTTTACAGCTCTAACAGACACATATACATACTATATGTCCTAATACTTTATATACTGAAGAGAAGCATCTTGATTATGTAACAAGCAAATGATTGGCTTTTTGACCTGACTGGACAGTATAGGGATTTTCAAAATAATGCTTCCTTTGTCAGTGCTTCTGGTTTAAATGTCTGAGGATTATTTGCAGCTCTGCCTGCAAATTCTGTGTTTTGTTTTGTTTTTCACCTTACACTCTAACACTGAACTGAACACAACAAAAGCAGAAAGAGGGAAACAAAAAAAAATAGGATGTTAAGACCGTTTGAGATGGAGGAAATGAAAGAGGGAAATGTTTAGTTTGTTCAGCTTGAGAACTGTTTGACATTTTTCAGGGTTCAACGCTGTGGTCGGATTCAGGATAAGTCAGAAATGTTATTATTTATTCTAAATGATAGAGAGATGCAGTGTATAACAGAATGCTGCTGTATGAAACTAGAGGCACATTATCTCAGCATCTTTACCACAAATACACACACACACTCTGCTAAATGTCAAACAGCCACAAACTGGTAAACATCTGAACTGCTGGGAAGCAGAACAGTCAAAAGTTCAAATGTCTGCAGGGAATTAAAAAGTGCCAGCGTATTGTCAATACATCACAAGAAGCTGTTTAGTAATGTAGCGCCATATTGATTAATGACTGTGTTTTGTAGATTGGGCGTTCCACTGAGAGTCCCATAGACTTTGTGGTGACTGACACAATAGCGGGAGGTCAGGACGGAGAGGAGACTCCCATCACGCAGAGCACCATCTCCCGTTTCGCCTGCAGAGTGGTCTGTGAACGCAACCCGCCCTTCACTGCTCGCATCTACGCAGCTGGTTTTGATTCCTCCAAAAACATCTTCCTCGGGGTAATTACTATTTTGAGTACCATGAACGATAAACTGTATCTCTCTTTACGCTGCCGTTTCAGACAAGATGTCCAGTTTGTGCCTTTAAATCTAAGGTCTGACCAGATAAACAAATGCAGTTTCTTTCATCTGCAGTTTTGTGTACAAGGTCAGTTTGCATTATCATCAATGCTCTATCTCGCCGACAGGAAAAAGCTGCAAAATGGAAGAACCCTGATGGTCACATGGACGGACTGACAACCAATGGCGTGCTGGTGATGCACCCTAGAGGCGGCTTCACAGAAGAGTCAAAGCCTGGTGTCTGGAGAGAGATCTCTGTTTGTGGGGACGTTTACACGCTGAGAGAAACACGCTCTGCACAGACCCCGGGCAAACTGGTCAGTAGCTTCACACAACTGGGAGTAAGCAGATGTTCCCCACCTCACAAATGGGACACGGAAACTGAATGCGTGTCTGCTCCTCTGCAGGTGGAGATTGAGAGCAACATACTGCAGGACGGCTCCCTGGTGGATCTATGTGGAGCTACTTTGCTGTGGCGCACTGCAGAAGGCCTCTTCCACACTCCCACGCAGAAGCACCTGGAGGCTCTCAGACAGGAGATCAATGCAGCGCGGCCGCAGTGCCCCGTCGGTCTCAACACTCTCGCCTTCCCCAGCATGCAACGCAGCCGTGCCCTCTCCTCCCTGGAGGATAAACAGCCCTGGGTCTACTTGGCCTGCGGCCACGTACACGGATACCACAACTGGGGCCACCGCTCAGAGCAGGAGCCCAACACCCTACGAGAGTGCCCCATGTGCCGGGTGGTCGGGCCCTACGTTCCGCTTTGGCTGGGATGTGAGCCGGCCTTCTACGTGGACACAGGCGCACCCACGCACGCCTTTGTGCCATGCGGACACGTGTGTTCAGAGAAGTCAGTGAAGTACTGGGCGGAGATCCCTCTGCCCCACGGCACCCACGCCTTCCACGCCGCTTGCCCCTTCTGTGCCACCCAGCTCAGTCTCTCTCAGGGCTGCTCCAAGCTGATCTTCCAGGGCCCGGTGGACTGAGCCGAAGGCTCCGGCTCCGGCAGAGAAGATGAGACAGGAATGCAAACATGCTGTGAAACTGTTCAGATTATTTTGTGCTTTCTTTTGTTCATGTAAGCCAGCTGTGGAACCGAGTAAGTTCTGTGGATTCTGCACAAACACAGAGTCATTCAGGTTGTTTTCGAGGCCTTCTGGATGGCCTTGTTTGGATACAGAGATGTGGAGCACACTGAACCACAGACGCCTGGCTCCTCTGGAATGAAATACTGTTTCAGCTGTCTGCCGCTTTAAACAAGACTCCAGTGCTGGGATGTTTTCAACTACAATGGCTGCTGGGATTGCATCAGAAGGCCGCAGAGTTAAAGAAGAAGGAATTATTTGATTTCACTCCTGAATCAGACTGAAGCAGGAAACAGTGAGCAGGTTTTGTCGTGTCTTTTGGGAATGAAAAAGGGGTGGAGGGTTTATAGCTCAGTTCCTTTACAGAGCCAGACAGCTGGACTGTTGGCTGCGAGAAAGGCCAGGAGAAACTCGGGTTCTTAGTGTTTCCTTTTGCCCCTCTCGGCCCTGAACCCCTGATGTCATCTTGATCATGCAGCTCACCGGATTTGGCTTCCAACAAACTTCGAGGAGGGGAAAAGACTTTTTGTGTATAGAGATATAATCCAGTGCCTCAAATCCCATCAAAGTGTGGGAATATTTTTCTTAAGTGAGATATTTTGTCGAAGGCAAAGGGAGAGATAGTTTCGCATCCACACGACACAGAGAACATGACGACCCACACAGATTCTTCTTCACGTTTTTATCCGACTGAAGACGTATTTTACTACACTGAGGCCCTTGTACTGTTTTGTAATGCAAATGTTAATATATTTTTCTCCTGCATAAATAATGTGTGTGAGAATGTTAGCGAGTGTGTGCATTAATGTGTGTGAGTGTGTGTGTGTGTGTGTGTGTGTGGGTTGGACTGTGTGGGTGCCCTCGGGCTTTGTTTAAATCGCCCTGCATCATTTCACCCCAATCCCCTTTTTATGATCTCACCCACCACCCAAAAACACGCTACCAGAGAGAACACAGGAATCAAAGCGACCTGGCAGGGTTTGACAATGAATGTACTGATACACACGGCTCTCCTCACTGGTGGTGCTTCAATAATGCTTTCTCAATGGCTGTGCTGTTATGGGGATATTCGCAGTGAAAGAACACATTGAAACTATGCTACCGTGTGAGTCCACCACAACTGCGTGCTAGCTCGCTGGCTAGCCGCGTCCCTGCCCATCACACATGTACTGTGATCAATCTGCACTGTTGTTAGCTTTATCCCACGCTGGGTCTGATCCAATGATTTCTACGCTGTCAAACCTGGGCACAGTCTCAGCAGCATCCAGAGATTATACCAAATATAAGGAGGAGCTGTTTCCTCTCCACACGCGAGATGCAACGTCCACTTTCTCCGATCCAAAGTGTTTCTGTAAACAATCCTAAACCCAAACCGCTGTTACAGGGGGGAATGTGGACAGCTCTGGATTACAGCAGAGGCTGTTTGCAACCAGCTGCACGGGAATAATGATATTATCGCACACCATGCCAAATTTAGTGCGTTCTATTGTGTGCGGATGAGTCAAGTTGTCCAGAACAAAGCGGCAGATGAAATGAAACTAAAAAATCTGGGACGAATCTGTGCATTCTTCTGCGATGCTAGCTTAGCAGACTGTGCCCATATGTAGTTGAAGGCATGAATTCTGCCTCTAGCTTATCAAAAATTATACTGAGCATTAAAATTATGAGATGTTTTAGAGTATTGTTAATATTATTGCATTCAAATTTTCTTCCAGGTTGCATTAAAATGAGTCGATTCAGAGGTGAGGGGCAAATTCACCTTGATACAGGGCTCCTTGACTGCTCAAGGATTTTTCCATTTCAGCTCCTTTCCTTAGAGAAACATACCGATCATTCTTAAAGGCATCAGCAGCATTACGCTTCACTCACACCACAGAGCAATTCTGAATGGCTTGTTTTCTTCTCATTTTATGTAACTGCCGAGCAGGGTCGAGTACTAAGCCACATACTGTACAGTAGCATTCCTCTCCAACACTTTGAGCTCAAACACTGTGCCCGTTTGCTTCAGACCGTGTTCTGTAACAGCTGCAGAGTAGCTGCCTCAAACATTCCTCCTCGGTAAACATGGGTGGGGCCCTCAGTTCACCCAAGGGCTTGTTCTATGATTTTTGTCTCCTACAGGAACTCTGTACACAAGCCATAGAACGCACTGATGCTCCCAATGCCTCCTTTGCAAAGAATAAAATATTTTTTAAAAGTAGCCTGAAGCGAGTTTGTTGTCTCTCTGATTTCTTTAAATCTGACACTCGTGTTAAGTTTTATACTCACAGGTAAGACTGCGATAAGGATAATTTGTCCCATTTGTGCAGCTTCTGCCTTTGAACTCCAGATGTCTCAGCTGTGTACACACAACATAGCAGTAATGTTTGATTATAGTTACATATGTGTTTCATCATTCCTCTGTATGAGCATTTCCCTGCTATCTCGACCCCGGCTTTTGATAGCTCTATCAAACACACTTTTTTTTTAAGATAAGAGACACATTTTTCTTGAAGTCTGTTTTACATTCATTTTATGTTGCGTCTTATCAGCCACATCTTAATATTTACCATAGAAAAAGCCTCCACGGGCCACATCCTCTTCCGTTCAGTGCTGGGTGTAGTTCCCACCTGAAGCCACAAGAGGGCACTGTTTCCTCAACAATAGAGCTGTTGGCTCTAAGCCCACACACCACAGCGCCTGCAGCATCCAATAGCCTAAAACACATTAAAGAAATGGAAGTGTGATGTTTATTATGAGAAAGACTCCGTATTAATACATCACACACGCATTTGAAACAAGAGAAATTGAATTAAGTAAATTGGCATGCCCGTAGATGCCTGAAAATCCTCTATATGTGCAATTACGCTACAAGATGAGATGTATGTTTGCTTTATATTTAAATTTGGGAATTTACTGATTAATCTGTAACATCCATATGTGTTTACTTTTGCATTCCTGCTAGTTAATTATTCAGCCTTTAGATTTATTTCAGATTTAAATCCCGGCATCAGACGTGGCTGACAAACAGGCAAAGTTGTGAGCAATTTTTAGCTTTTATTTTTATGTGCGTGCAAAAAATATTGTACGATGCTGACGATGATGACATTTTCCATCACTCGCATGTGACTTCCTCTCCTCTATAATAAGGGCACATGAAAGGGATTTAAATACATAACATGTCAGTTAGGCGTTCGGAGAGGAAAAGGAGCCGTGGGATGCCTCGCTTCCTAATTAACATTTCTGCAGTAGATGTGAGATGGGTTCATACGTCTGCACACTTGCCTGTTTTTCTGAATGACAGAAGAGACACTGAAGGTGACAGCATGCTAATTTTGAGATCACTCGGTGGCTCCCCTGCCTTAAGCAGGGCAGGGTTATGCAAATAAAGTGGAATGATACAATATTTTTCTCTTGAACCAGCTTCCTGGATGAAGAAGTGAGGTTCACGTGCAAAATTGACGCAGGTCTTTATGAAAGATTGACAGAAAACTTAGTGCTTCCATTATTACCTTTGGAACCCTAATTAACTTCTCTGACTCCTCACAGCCACACAGCTCCGTCTTACAGGATCATATTTCTCGGTTGCATTATAATGTACTAGAAAGTTCCTCCATGGAGGGCTAATACATATTTTATTGCCACACAGAGTGGCTGACCAACTAAAGGCCTATTCTGCAGGAGCAAAGCAATGCTACGAAGAACACAACATCCGTCGCTTTAAAACTCAACATCTTTTATCAGGATGGATTGGGGAAAAAGGTGCAGGAGACACATATGAAGAAAAAATTGCTTGCACATTAAGTGGTGGGAGAGATGGTTTGCCAAAGAACACAGTGAATAAACTCTTGATATTAAAGGGGGTACTTGAGCAATGTAGTATTGCGCTTCCATAAAGTTGGGGTGACTCACAGGAGACAGAACGCTGTCAGGGCTGAGATAACTTTTAGCCACTATAGAGTTTCATAATCTCCAAACACGCACTGAACGCATCATTAGGGTTATTTTTAAAAAAACACTTCCTCCTGAGCAACAGAAAACGTTTTACATAAAGTTGTTTTCAAGTGCTTTGCAGGTCTTCTTCAGAAGAGTCATTCTTGAAAATTGGTGGAGTGGCCCTTTAAGAAGTTATGTGTCTTTCACAAAATTAAAAGCAAAGAAATAGGGCAGCAGTGGTTTCGAGTATTGGTGATGTCTGGTCCATTCAAACACAGCTACAGTCTGCTCGATGAGTTAAAAAAAATCTGTTTGCATATACACACATAATGAAAAATAAATTATTTCCACATAACAGCAGACAAGCTCCAAGTCCTCAGTCCTAGTTCTGTGTTTCTGCCACAGGTGGCTGCAAACTGGGCACAAAGCTATCATCAGGACACCTTAACTAGCAAGTTTCATGCTGTGATATTTACCTCAATTACCCAGCATGCAACTGAGGCAAATTATATGCAGCTCATCATATGTAAATAAGAGATAGCGCACTTCTACTCGTGTCAATTAAGTAAGCGTACATACGACCCTCAGAAGCAAACACACAGGACACATTTGTCTCCCTGATATAGTAAACTTGGCAGCCATGTTTTTTTAACTCCTGGCAAACTGGAGTGCAACGGCACGGTGTCACATATTGGATGCTATTTCTGTCGAGTGGCGTATTTCTTTATTAACTGACTGATATTTTTCTGTAAATTGGGTTAACCTTTCATCGTCCACACCCAAGGTCAAACACTTCTGTCCTGCTCCAGCTTTCCGGAAGCATCGTAGGGGTAACGTTACACAATAGAAGCTGTATGCCGTGCAGTTGGAAGAGGATTATGATTACATCGGGCCTATTTACTATTTCATGTGGCTCTTGATGACACTTTGCACTCGGCCTACTCAGCTTATTACTTTCTCCATGAATAACAAATGAGCTGTCAAATAAAAGGCAAATAAACATGAGCTAAAGAGAAGCTGATAGAATTATTTTTAGTGGAACATATGAGGGGAAAAAAGGTTTGTAAAATCAAGCCTTATATTCACACATTAGGAGTGCACCTCTTTGAGCCTGAGATGCCCTCTTCCTCTCATACTGAGGCCCATGCTGCGTCTTGCCTACTCATCCAAACAAGGGGACAAATGACTTTAATTATGGAGTAATTGCAGAGTCTTGTGTTAATTAAATCTTTATCAGTTCAAGTAAGTGGATTTCTCCCACATGGAAACCATGCAGAGACGTGCTGTCTTGCCCCCCGCCTCCCTCCTTCCTTACTGCTCTGTCTAAATTTTCTGAGACCGTCTTTCATTCCCCGTCTCCCCCCCTCTCTCACCCCTGGGTGTCACACTGAAATGATTGGGATTAGAGTCACTCACAGAAGGGGCTTGTTCTACCAACTCTGTCAGTAGCCAGCTGTTTCCTTAAAAATACCATAACAAACATGATAGCTCCGCGCGAGGGGAGTGTCCTCCGCTGGAAAATGAGATACAAGATTTATCTCAGGTTCCTGGTGTTTGACAAAATTGAATCCTCTCATTTTAATTGCTCTCGACTAGGTGTGCTGCTCCAGGCGATGCAAACAGCAGCTCTGTATGTTGTCCCCTTGTTCTCTTCAGACTATTATGTTCCATTGTGCAAAATGCCGATTATGATTTTCTTTATCCTTGTCATCTATCTTATTTAGGATCATTTAGGTAGCCGCATGTTACAAAGGAACAGCGGTCGGCCCTGTTATTACGTGTGTTTGAGTCCCCTGCTTCCTGTAATGAGAACAGGATCACAGAGGAGAATTAATCTCTCTGAAGACTTGTTCTCTGGTTCAAGGCCTCGACACTTTATTGTGGAAAATGCAGGAAAATTGACGTGTTATGTTGATTTTTTAGTTGGCCCAGCATTTGATCTGAGGTTTGGAATAATAATACACTTGTCATGTGTCAGGCAACTTTAGTTTGACATTTTATGACTTGAAAAAGGAGGGGACATTTTTGCATTAGAGGGAGTAGGGTCTCTAGATCTGGTTAAGCTATGAACTAGTTGATAATAACTAACTACCTAACGCAATCATCTACTGCACATTTGTCATTAATACAAATAAAGCAAAATGTGCAGATGATTGCATGATTATTTTTCATGTGTTCTACATTATATTCCCCTTAAATCTGTGATTTAAATGCCTCTGATGCCGCCTCAACTACAGTATCGGGTATCAGTGAGTAGGCCTACGCCACTCAATGCACCGATATGATACCTTCGACCCAAAAAACTTGATCATCTCTTCATCTCAGAAGTAGGAGATAACACAGCTATAATATAATATCTTTTCTGGCCATAAGCAACTACTGTGTTAGAGCAGCGAAAAAGAGCCAGATTTCAGCAAAAGTATCATGCTAGCAGAGGGTGTAGCTTGTTACAAAGCTAACAAAATGTCTGCTATCAGTGTTTTCCATTCACAACTTTTAAGGCTGTTTTTAAAAAAGATATATTTTAGTTAAGGCAATAAAAGCTGGTTTAAACCACAAAATAATTCAGTTTCATGTTAAAAAATCATTCTTTCTCTGACTCTTTTATAGGACACAGGACGACAGGAGAGGCTGTGATCCGAGCTACGGCTAATGTTAGCTTAACTTATTTCTTGTTGCCTAGCTTGATTTTAGGTTAGGATTCCTTCAGTGTACTGAGCCAGGACATACACCAATTGTCAATGCTTTACTTAGTATATCATATGATGTGATAAAAACGTATATATATAAGATGTATATTTTATTTATGGCTCTGGTATCAGAGGGCTAAAGCAGCTAGTAGGCTACACAAGACTAGGTATCAGAATCACTAACAGGAAGGAAAAATGGTATCAGAACATCTCTAATATTTGTTATTGTTTCAGCCCAATGATTGTTTCAGCCAGGGAAAGTCAACTACGCAGTCCCACTTGCACAAAACCCAATACCACAGTTTATGACATTAACAGTATGACAATTTGGGCTTGTGGACACTCTCAGTGAGCTACTGTTTAGAATGTTTATGGGACAATGAATGGGGGTAATGTGGCTGTGAAGCAGATTCAAAAGGGGCTTAACTGGATTACACCTCATTTCAAGGATGCTTAAGGTAAGATTAAAACAGATATGTGGTAAGTGAGGAAAATACAAAATCAAATAGATTGAATTTCACTCAGTGGTCTCGTAAGCCACTTGCTCATGCGTGGCCATCCTGTGTGTTTGTGAGTTAAAACAAACAGCAACAATCTGAGACACTTTTCTATGAGAGACAATTTGTAGATTGTTGGTGTAAAAAGGGTTTCGACAAATAAAACATGCACATTTCAAACAACAGTTTTGCTCTGTTGGACCGTCACAATTCACCATTAATGCCCTTTCTTATCTCATGCTACAAATCCCCAGAGCTGGAACATTAGAAGTCTCTAATCACACACATTGGCACACATTGAGTGTGTGTATGCACTCTAGCACCACTAACACACACATATGTACACACATAGAATCAGAAAAGATAATGAGTTTAATACCACTGCTATTACAGTCAACTAATGTTTGCTAATAGCCTGCTGCCATATGGAACTAGGGCCTCGACCATATGCGTAATTCCTCTGTTTGGACAAGCTGTCAATAAAAAGGCCTTACATTTTCTGGATGTATTGGGACAGAGGGGGGTCGGCTGGAGGATGTGTCTAATCCAGCAGACTCTCTAATGATTCCTCTCTGCCACAAATGGGAGCTACAGGCCTCTGAATATATTTCCTATCATGGAATATGTGTTCGTATTAGCAGTCTATTTGCTGTTCAGTTTGGCTGGGTGCAACAATTTGGCTTTCTATGTGGCGAGAGAAGACTTTATGACGTGCCTGATTACCCCCCACCACCCTCCCCAAATTCACTCCCATCTCCTCCCTCCACATCCCCCTCTGGCAGCACTGCAGCCCAGCGGATAACCGAGCGTGGATTAGCAGTGACATCACACCGAAGAGATGGCTGAGCCCGAGTGTGAGGAAGGGTGAGTACTTGGGTGTGTGTGTCGGATGGGTGTGAGCATTATGTGTGTGTTCAGGACTGATTAGACGATGAGGGTGGTGGTGGTGAGAGGGAAGCGAGGATTAGAGAGCCATCTGAGAGTCGCCTAGGTGCTGACACCACTCCACCTCACCAAGGGCTCAATTTACTGAGGGATCAGACTCATTTATGGTGGGCTGGGATTATTATCAGTTCAATAGGGCGATTTCTTTATTACAGTCACCCCTCGACCTGTGAAATATGGACACTTGTGAGACATTTATGGGTGCATGTATCTTGTTTCAGGTATAATCTGGTGCTTTTCTTCTGTGATTAATTGTGTCTTAGCAGCCTATAAACAGTTATATTTCACTTTTTAGTGATTGTTCAGCCTAAAACTAAGTTCTAATAACCAAACTAAACCACTGGGAATGCTACACTGACTATGGTGCAGAGATTCTTTTTCAAAGGCTCCAAAATGGAAGACAGGCAGGTATCTTGCTCTTAAACTCGCCTGTATGAACCCCTTGAAATGCACAGAGCATCACTCACCTGATTTTACGTAAGCACAGGCAACTGAGAAAACAGGTTTGGGCTGCACCTACAATAACAGAACAATAGCAAAAGGAATGAAGTGTACATTTAAGTGCAGGCAAATGTAAAGGTGTGCCAATGAGTCAGGTTTGCTAGTTGAATGAGACCTACTGGGTAGTGTACAAAGACTGCAAAACACCTTCATAACTGTATTTGTAGGTATACACATACATTTTAGGTATAAAAAATACATAAAACAAACATCTTATAGAATTAAAATAGGAAGTTAATTTAATATTCAAAACAATGCAATCTCACCACATAGATCCATCCAGCAGCTGTTCTGGTGCTTTTTATTGTAGCTTATCTCATGAAATTCTTCAGCAGCTGGAGTTGCTCTATTATGTTTCATTTTTGTCTACTGATACATGTTATACTGCAGTCTACATATCCTTATTTTAGCAGAAAAAACACAAGTGTGTGAAAATTAATAAAACAAGTAAAAAAAAAAAAAAAGGACACAAATAACTATAGAAGTATTTATTATATAGGCTACATATTTACATAGAAGTTATGCAGTAATACCAGCCCTGGTGTTTGTGCAGACAGTAGGGGCAGACATTCCCTCAGTTAGCCATGTGAATAGAGGTGATGAGAGAAATCTCAGCCTTTCATTGTGAGGCTCTGAGTCACAGAGAACCAGGAAGTATACATACAGACAACACGGCTCCGAGAAATAAAAAACACCGCTGCAACAAACATAGCTTATCCAGCAACAATATAAATCACTACTACTAAGCAGACTGCTGTAACTTGGGCACTTTGAGGAATGGCGCGTCCGGAAGTCTCGCGAGTTTAGCACTATTCGCGAGAACTGGTTGCATGTTCCCGGGAACAGGATCGTTCAATTTCGGTAACTGTCACGTCTAAATTAATTAACCCTTAAAGTAAGAATGATCTTGGTATCGTTTAAAGTTTAATTTAAGTATAAACTTAAATCCGTTTTCAGTTAACTTGTAGCGTAACGTTGAAGCTCGACTCACGGTCCCCTGCGACCGAAATGTATGGATGCTAACGGGAGCTAGCTTGATAGTTAGTCGACATTAGCAGTTGTTTAAAATTATCGGTGTTCGTCCAGGAAGAACATGTCTGCGGAGAAGAGGACGAGCTGGATCCTAACAGGTGCTACGGTCGCTTGTGTCACCGCCCTGTACGTGCCCTGTGTGCAAAAGACTGTTCCTGGTGGAGACTCAGGTTGGTACTAGCTTGCTAGCTAATGTTTACTCTTCTGGTCATGTGGCTTTGTTGTGGGGCATAACAGCCAATCATATGGCGTCTGTTTGTGTGGCTGCTGCTTCTAAACGTGTGCTGGCCGTGGTACTGCAGGTACAGGTGCATCAGCTGGATAAACACGAACTTGTTATTACATGAGAAACTTACAACAACATACAAAAACACATACATGAATAAATACTAATACACTTGCTGATTGACTTAAGAAATGCAACACACATTCTCAAGGTTAAAAGCTTCAATACAATACTAAATACAGTATATTTGCCCTCGGAGCAAACATTTCTGGTGTAGAGTATCATATGATCAAACAAAGTCAAAATATCCTTGTTCCATGAAAATTCAATTTCATGTATACATTATTTTAAGTGTTTTATTTTTGATTCTGGCTATTTTTTTTATTGGTCAGACATAAAAGACCCTTTTCTTGTGGGACATTGTAGCTTATTTATTCTATTCTGCAAAGGACTTTTGAAAGCTTATACACTGTTGAAAGTTTGCTGCAGTGCATTTGATCTAATTATGTAGATAATACTTTACTAATAATGCTGTACATTCAGCACCAGAAGGAATTATAATCTAGTGTCAGACTTGACCCGATAGCTTAACATCTGTAAATATTATGATCATTGTCATTCTATCAACTTTTTTTAATCAACAATTTACCCCGAATTTCAGCCACGTAGACTGACCGTAGGGATGCACGATATAGGATTTTTTGCCGATATCTGATATGCAGATATTTTCCAACCCTTTTTTCCGATTGCCGATTTTGATACCGATATATTAGGCATGTTTTTTCCACCTAATTGCAGAGAACATCAAGTCTCCCCTGTAGTGGAATTGATATCATGGCCATTCTTATTGTAGTGCCAAAAACTGCCATACCACAGACATCTTGCACCCTTCTTCACACTTGATGGAAGAGGCGTGGTGCAGGCAGTAGCGTGGTTAAAGCGTTGTTCGGCAGAAAAACGACGCATCTGCTGATATGTCATTTTCAAGCCATAATCTGCAGATACCGATAACGTGCAGATCATATTGTGCATCCCTAACTGAATAGAAATATTTGTAATTCAATAGTTATTAGAAAGTTAATCAATTTGTTTTTTCCCCTCACAAAGCAACCAGCACTGGCGGATAATCAGACACCATTTGTTATAAAAAAAAAAAAAGTACTGTTGACAGCCCTTGACCTATAAAATAATATGGGTTTTTTGTTTGTATTGTATAATGTGTGTGTATGCATAAATTTAATTTGCACATTTCTGTAACAAGGCTTTACAGTGGACAATAATGTGTTCAATCAGTGCCTTTCTATGATGTAGGCCAATGCGTTTTCCTACACACTTGTAATGCAGTTTATGAAGGAGCTGCCTTGCACAATTACAAACAGTGTTTCGAAGTGATAGCTAGGTTACAAACTTGTAAATGTGGACTTTAGGGCATGGAGGCTCTGCTTGTTAGCTTTGCACTGCTCTGGCATACGAGCTGCTGTGCAGGGGGAATGCACATTTAGCAAAATGAAAGCGTATGAAAAGCTCGGCCAGATATGAGCGAGCAGAGACGAGGTGAGAGCAGGCAATTGGAGTAGCTGAGTAGCCCTGCTGCTTGTGCTGCTGCCTAGCGAACGGCGGCCTTTGAAAAAATGGCCAGCCCCTTCTCCACAGTGTTTAGGGACGGTGCAGGATGCCCGCTCTGATAGTGCCAGCTGAACACCCTTCCGAATTCTCCAGGTCTCCGTCTCTGTGTCCTAATCTCTTTAGGTGTGATGTGCCCTGGAGAGGCTTGAGCACAGCCCCGCGGGTACGCTGTTGTCTAGGAATGTGGAGTGTGGAAATGATGGGGATTATGGGAAGACTGGTGTGGGTGCCCATGCTCCACTATCACAAAGACTCTTGGCACCCGTGCTGCTACCCCGTTGAGTCAATATTTTCCTTTTTTAGTATTGGGGCTGCAGAACTGCATCTCTGTGGCACTGAGATGGATGTTTTGGCTCAATATTAGTTAGAGTTTCTCTGCGTTGAATGGTGTAAAAGTGTGCTGCTACTGAGGGGAAATGAGTGAAATTGAGAAAACCGATGAGGGCTGAGAAAGTGTGATGTAAAATGATGGCAGGTAGCTGGCGGCTCATGCCAGGTGAAATGGAGCTGTGAAAACGTTTAAGCTGTGCAGGTGGAGGAGTTCTGACTTCATGGTCCATTAGACTGATAAGAGTTAGGGCTCCTCGTGTGGCAGAAATTTAGGCATAATAATTCACTGTATCGGCAAGGTTGCAGAATATGTGATGCAGCCAGTGCCATCTGAAATTCAGCCGTTCTGTTCTATAATTGTTGGGGCTGAATCAGGGCCCATGTTGTCGCTCTTTAAATGTGTATTTTGAGTTTAAAATATGTTTTGAACACTTACAGATGCTGTGATTTAAAATAACCAGCTATAGTTGTGTTGCTGTCTATTTATTGGGAGGAAAAAAAAATAATCAAAACACCTTTTTTAATGTATTTATTTTCCTTCACCTGGCATTGCTGATAGATGTTATGTAGGTGGTCTAACTGACTGATGATCTGCGATTGCTGATGGAAAAACAAGGATGCTGTTTTGATTGTATTAACTACCCATCTAGTACCAGTAGAGGGAGCTGTCTTGAACCCAAACATTTATCAATGTCATTTAATCTGAACCAAATTTCAATTTTCATGAGTGGGAGATGCAAACATTGGGTGAGAAATCAGTCTAATTTGAAACGCTCTGGGTGTATTCTGGCACAAATGGGTTTGTGCCCAGATACATTAAAGCTTCCTCAAATAGCTTTTAGGGCTTTTTTCTTTTCACTTTGTGCTGCGCCTCACACAGAGCTTGTCAAAAAATTGTGCAACCGGCTCTTATTTTTACAGCTTACCTCATTCTCTGACTGTCACCAACGTTGCCTTTCTGTTTGTGCCCAACGGACTAGAGGAGACATTGAGACACTGGGAGTGTGGGAGCGGGAGAGAGGCACGTAGAGCGGCAGAAGAAAGGGGAAGGGAAAGGACCCCGATGCATTGGGGAGGATGGGACTGGAAGCATTATTCTCAGATCAGCATATGTGTGTCTTTGTGCGACAGAGAGAGAGAGCCTAATGGTTTGTGTGTGTGTGTGTGTTTATATCTGTGTGTGTGTATGTGCTGGAGGAAGGGAGGGAGGCATCAGGGGAGAAGCGAGAGATGAAGAGAATGAGCGTGCCGCTTAGGAAATGTCACACTGGGAAGATTTGTAGGTTTTGATCCTGGCAAATTAATGCAAAACCCCAGTGCAAGTATTTGATTTGGGAAAACTTTGGGAGCAGACTTGTCTCTTAATAATAATTATTGGGTTTACATTAATTTCCTCCCCTATTCTCTTCCACAGGAGAGCTGATCACCACTGCCTGTGAGCTGGGGGTAAGTATTAGCTGTATTGTTTAATCAATTCACTCATTAACTCTTATAAGCATTAAGGAAGTTTAATTAAGCATGGGCAGAAAGCAGATTAATTTACTTTCAGTCCACAGGTTTTTCCCCTTCTTTTCTATACACTTATTTTACTAAGTTGCAAGTAGAGAATGCTATAATTTGCAACCCGTTTTTCAAATCCAATTAAAGTCAATGGTAAGGCGATGGCTTTTGTAGGCTTTGCCTTATGTACGGTATAAGGCTTATTATATCCACCCCTCTTTTTTTGTGTGTGTGTAAGCCGCGAAGAATGAACTAAATCGGGTTAACAGTTATAATAAGTTTTATTATTTAATAAAGTTTATTACGCCGCTGTGATCCTTTTAGGGAGGCTGTGTCGGTGTCACTATGCCAGTAATCCTGCCGTTAGTGCTGCAGTCCGTGTGGCCTGCCTGTCTGCTTTTCAGGCCTCCCCAGGGCCTCGCAGGCCGTCCCCGGGCCCCAGGCTGCTGGCCCCCCCTGTCTGATCCCCGGAGCTCCAGAGTCCTGCTTCCTGTGCTCCCTGTTGCCTCTGCCCCTCAGCTGTCCTTTTGCTGCATGTCGGCCACACACTCTCTTAACTGATGCTCATTTTGATGCTCACACTCATCCATCTGTCGGCTGAGTTCCTATCTCTTTCCCTCTACGTAACTTCTCCCCCTTTGCTCTGTGACTTCCCCTGACCTACATGCTCTGTCTAAAACCCTCCCCTCTGTTTTGGGTCAAGTTTTTCTGTGTGCAACCAACAAGACTTTGCTGTGTCTGAGGTGGCTGTCGAGGTAGCCACGCTGTCACCTCTCAGCTCTGTGTTCATCAGAAGAGCTGCCCCTTCTCCCTGCCTTGCGTGGCTCGTGTTATCAGGGCCAGGGAATGAGTCTGTGTTTAATGACTGAGCCCTTATCTGGGTGGAGGAGACTTAGCGGCTAATTGCTGTGATTGCTAAGATCCCCCAGGCGAGAATGACTGCGGCTCGGAGGTGGTTTGGGGGGCTGGGGCTGGCGAGCACCACGTGCTCCACCACGGGCTCCAGGGAGCGGCACTGTCCTTGGGAAGAGGCCAGAGGAAAAGGAGTGAGAAGACGAAAGGAAGAGAGGGAGAGGAGGAGGAGAGGGAGTCAGTTTGCGGTCATGCCAGGCAGGATACATTTCTCTCTTCTCCTTTACTGCAACTCTACAGCGTAAAACTACTGAGGGCAGAACAGCAGCTAAATTTGCCCCTCCGACTGAAGGATGTTGCACAAATAAGACCTCTTCGCTGCTCCCTAACACAGTCTTTCTCACTCTTGCTCGGTAGTAATCTCCTACATTCTATGTCTGGTGTTTGTAAGCTTGCTCTCACTCATCATGTATCTTATCAAAATAAAGTCTGCACTTTCAACTAATTAGCCTGCTGTTTACTAAAGTTCATCATGAATGAAGCATTGCATTGTTTCGGCTATGTTCTCTTGAAGCTGTGAGTCTGGATGGAGATTTTATTCTTCATTCTGTTTTGTTCTCAGGTGGCCCATCCTCCAGGATACCCTGTCTTCACCTTACTAGCTCGCCTGGCTATGTGTCTCCTGCCCTCCCTCTCTCCAGCCCACAGTGTCAACCTGATGAGCAGTCTGCTGGGGGCTGCAGCCAGTGGGGCCCTCTGCATTTCTGTCTGCAGGTAGGCACATGAAATATAACTTCTGAAAGGGCCAGTTTGCAGATTGTCAACCTCATTCCGATCATGCTATTATGTGGAGCTAACGCCATTATGGTAGGAAAAAATGCAATTTGGCTCTGTGCCTTTGGAGGACGCTATCCGCTTCTCCAATGGGCCCTGGAAAACCTCCGCCAGACTACATAAAACGTTTCATCTGGCGGAGACCCGGGAGCTCGCTAAACTACACTTCCTCAATCTAGGACGCCGGCCTCCGATGTCATGTCTCGTTCAAAATCGTCAGGTTTGAAATGTCGACTGCGATGAAGATTTTTTAGACGATCCAACGGTATATTGTCGCCGTAATTCTAAATCTGTACCGCTCTGAGACGTTGCCTGCAGCGAAAATGGTCTTATTTAACTCCAGCGTCTCTCGCTGGGCCGTTCCTTTCAGAGGGAGGGATGCAATGCATGCTGGGTGTTGTAGGAATGTAGAATGGGCAAAACTCAGGAGCTGTTTGTACAACTTTCTCCACAGCTATGGCGCCAATTTCAAATATTACTGCTTCTATCGATTGCAGAGAACATCAGCTTTGACTGACAGCGGCAAATTTGTCCTATAAGTCATTTTCCACAAGTTGTTGATGGATCTGTTATTTTGATGTGTGAGTGTAAATATTATGCAGAGAAATGTATTTTTTGTCTTCTAGTTCTCTCTAATTATCGGCCTCATCACTTGAACTACTTTCGCAAAATTGTACTTGTGTGATTACGTCTCAAAATGTCAGGAAAGTACAGAGAAACGTTCCCGTATTAAGTAGAGGAATCTGACAACAGCCTTCAGTAAATAAAAACTCTGCATCCCAGGGAAGTCACAAAAAAACGAAGACATTTCTCGAGTGTCGGGGGCCTTTGAACATTCCCATACTGACTTTTTTTGCACCGTGATGCCGTCTGGAACAGAGAGTGGTATTTTTGGGTCCTGACAGACTGGCAGTGTCGTCCCTGATCCTCTGCTCAGTATTCAGCAGCAGAGCCCAGCCGCCCTCCTCCCTCCCACCTCCCTGCCCTGCCTGTTTACCCATCAGCCACCCGTCGTGAGTGTGCGTGTGTATGTATATGACAATTATCGTGCCCTCCAACCCCCATCCGCCGTCCATGTTCCCCTGCACCCCCCCCCCCCCCCCACACTGCCCAGCATGCTCTCAATCCTGACATGGCACGATTTCTTATCTCTCCCTTCTTGCCTCCTGCGCCTGAGAGGGACGAGATCACTACCTCTGCTCCTCCCTTTCTTCTCTCTTCAGCAGTCATGAAAACAGTCTCTGCATTGCATCTCCCGCCCTGCAGTTTCCCTGCTGCGGACCCTATCATGAAAGGAGTATTTTACCTCTTCTCCTTTGTGTGTGATTATCTCCCATGGTTGGCAGGACTTCCTTACATCACCCGTTTGCTGATCTTAGTAATTTCCCACATTGCATTATAGGTGGCAGCTTAGTGTCAACAATTTTCCTTTTTGTCGCTGTTTATGCATACCAGGGCATTTCCAAGCGTGTCGTATACTCCTAATTTACACTTCCAGAATAGGAATTGTTGAATATGATGTAATTTCTTCCTGCTGTACACCTCCACAGGCTGTGTGGACCCCGTGATAGCGGGGTAAAAGCAGGTGAAAATGAGGTTGCAGGTGCACAGATCTGGGCCTACTTCCTGTTTGCTTGGCCGCTCTGCGCTGGGTGGCAGGTGGTCCGGAGTAGGTCAGGGTACAGGGTCAGGCCTGGTGCAGGAGGGCATGGGCTGAGGAGGAAGTGCTCCTCAGGGGACTGGCTGTAAGCCCGGACTGCATCAGCTGAAGACTCGGCCCTGCCTCACTGCGTCTCAGAGGTGAATCAGAACCTGCCCGAACAGGAGAGAATAAAGACATGGGTTCTGTCGAGCTCTTGGGCCCTCGTCTTAATGCATTTAATGAGTTATTAGTCAATTGGACGATTGGTCTCAGCTCTTGGCCAGACGTGTGCAGACGGTTATGTTGTGGCCAGAAAATATCCATGCAGTCTGGGTGATATTTGGCTCACAGTGTGCATGTTAACTGCAGCCCTGTTTGTAATCTCTGCGGATTTAGATCCAATTTTGGATTATAGTCAAGTAAAAGTCATTATGAGGACCTCCAACCCCCCCAACAAGGGATGATGGGAAGTGAGGCCTTCAGCCAGAGCACACAGTCACACCATATAAGCTCTTAAGTATGAACGTATAATCTACGCTTTCAATTTGAAAAATAAGCATAAAAGGTTTTAGTCATTATCTGCTCAGCGCCTAGTTTGGGATGAGCTCGTGGCTGTGGATCAGCTGGCACACGCTTCCTGTTGAGAGGTTAGCGGAGAGGGCAAAAGATGACGACGGTCTTGACCATCGAGAAACCCAACCTCCCCTCCCCTTTCAGTTCTGGCATTTGCTTTGACCGTACCAAGAAGATTGGCATGCAACATCCCTGCAGCGATTCTCCGGCCAGGCCTTTCCCTCAGATCAAACGCCAGAACTGACCAGTTGACACGAGTTCGTACCTGCTCTGTCCTGCAAAAACACCACTTTGTTGTGTCTTTTCCCGACATAATTAGGTTCAGAAATGTGGTTTGTTGTTTTCAGTCCCTTTGAGGGACAAAATCTTTCTTCTTTTCATCTCTAGGTTTGCATCAGCTGAGTGAAATAGACTTTTTCCCCTCCAAACAAATCAATGTTTTGTGTGATCTTTTTCAGATGGGGAACATATTTGAGTTAATACGGGTACTTGAAGGCAGTTTCTCTCAAATAGTAAATTGTAAGACCTTGAAATTCATCTGGAGTATACCCAACATGGCAAGCCTTTGATGTATCAATTTAAATTAGTCGGCCAGATTGCCGTGTTTAATGTGGGGGAATGTAAGTTGATAGGCTTGGAAGCCACTTCTCTCTCTTGCATAAGTTTAAATGTAGCACTTAGCCTCCCTTTGATTTGTCAATTACACTTCTCTTGGCTTGATCATTTGGTTTGATGGCCAAATTGCTTGTCTTGTTATGTTTTCACACCACGGCCTGACAAGCCTTTGAGGATGGTGGACGTAATGATAATTACTATCGATTGCACTCGGAGGTTCACAGACAGAAACATTTGGCCCCGTGGAAAGCTAAAGGCCTCAGCTGCGAGTCTCTGGAGGAATGCACCCTTCATAGCGGGATTATCCAGACAGCTCGGTATTCTGCGCTCTCTCGTTTCACAGTTTATCTGCCAAAGCTGCTCTGAATCTCTGCTACCTGCGAGGAATCTCTCTCCATTCCCGGGCTTATCCCGAGAAACCGGCAGCAGACACGGCAGCCTGCTGACAGCCATCAGAGCACAAAAACAACCCTGAACGCTCCGTCATCAGCACTTTTTCTTTGATCACATGATTACATAACAGGACTGTTGAAGTGTCTGGCCTCCCTTGTCCCTGGTGGTCCTCATATTAAAACGCACACCTGCGAGAGGCTCCCCCACCATGAGCTGGCCCATGTGGCACAGCTGATACCTCAGAGGGCCTGAGGGTGGGCGTGGTGCCATCCCCAGCTCCTTATAAGGACCTCCACCATATGGTCCTGATGGCGCTTTCCCTTCTCGCTCAGGTGGGTTGTTTTTCCACACAGGTAGGGATTGCATGTATCTTGTTGGGGGTCATGTCAGGTGTGTGGGTATTGTTGTTTTGCAGCCATTTGTAGTTAAATTTTCTCAGAGAGTGTGAGTCTTTGGTATGAGGGAAACAGCTGAACAGAGTTGTTTTGTTGGATGATGTCCTCACCTCTCCCTGCAGGTAGCAGGACGGCCCCTCCCTCTCACATCTGCTATGTTTGGATAAAATCTCCAAAGTGGCCACAGAGAATACATCCACTCCTGTTCCATGCTGAAAATGCAGAAGACAATTTTAGGTTTGATTATTTAAAAGGCCCCAATCTCTGGACCTTTTGTTCCATTCTTGCAGTATCTCTTCTGTCATATTGTAGTCCAACAGACCTCCTTTACTCCCCCCCATCCTCAGCATGACCAATGGTTCCCCCAGGACTCATCCTCTAATACAGTTAAACAGATGTCTAATGAAGATGTTATTTCCTCATTACTGGCTACGGGATGGGGATAGAGAGGAGGCGGGAGGAGGGCTAGATAGACAGCAGAATACAGCAGCAGTTTAATATTCCTTTCGCCCGTGGGCCTGAGATTGTGTCTGCCTCGGACGTCAATATTACATTCCTCACCCACCACAGGCGGTCTTAATAAGGCACCAGGCACGGAGACGGATCAGACTCGGCAATTACAATTCACCCAGAATTAGTTAATGGAATCTATACAGCAACATTTATGTATCACTGGTGTGTGCCTAATGACTTTGTTGGAAAAGGCAGCAATAAAAATGGCATTCAGAGAATTGCATAAACACAGGATTTTTCTAAATTGTTTTTTTTTCCCCTCTTCCTGTAATTTTTTGTGTGTTGGGTGGAGATTAAGACGGCATTCTGGGAGAAATTGTCATGTCAGTGGCTGCATTGTTTGAGCAGAATTGTGGTGATTAATTTTACACGCACTCGGAGCAGTGGAGCGCTCTCCTGGAGGAGGGGTGTCTGAGCGGCAGAGCCGGGACCCTTATTTACCCTCCTCTCTGTGTGAGCAGACAGCTTCCTCTCCGAACAGCGAAAGGAGGCAGGAGAGACAGAGACAGAGCCTGGTGTGGTGACTGGCTGAAAAATAGGCTGTGACATCCAAGATTCAAATCAGTGACTCTCGGAAACAGTAAGGGGAAATACTGAAAGAGTCAAATAGTATAGTTTTTCCTCTATATCAATAAATGATGTTGCTCTTTAAAAGCCTGGGTATTTAAATCTGTCATTAGATTGATTCAAAATGTTTATTATATCAAAGATATAAACAAATAAAGAAATGGCATATGTCCTTAATAATATTACATAAAGTTTAACTACAATTTACTCCTTTATTTAAAGGCGCACTCTCGTGTTTTAGTATTGCACTTTCAAAAAGTTTGGGGACTTTTAAGAATTGATTTTCAAAATAAAAGCGGCCAGTCCTGACTTAAAGATGGATTGCAGGACTTTCACATATAAATGAACATCCATTACATCCAAGCCATCCAATCCTTACCATATGAGTTCACATGTTAAATCTGGTGTCTACCATCCCCTGCTGATTGTAATGGTGAAAAGAAACAGAAACGTCCAAGAAAAAGTTGTAATGCCCCAGATAAAAAAGTAAAGTGTTTAGCATTACAGTAAAATAATATTGTAATACCTGGAGGCATAGGTCTGAGACAGGTGTCCTTAATGCTTGTGTAGTAATGCCAATAGGGGTAGACAAAAGTTCTGCATTGTTAAGTTAATCAGTTTATTTGTCTGGCACCGTGCAGAACACAACTGTTGGGGCAGAGTTAGCTATAAAGCTAATTTACATCTGTGGTCCCTGGACAGGAGGATCTAAAAAACACACATTACAATACAAACAATTAAACACGATACAAACTAACAGCATATGACATAAAAACAACATACATTGCAAAGCTACCTTTCCTTCTCTCGATGTTGGAGGACGGTTCCATAGAGGACGGTTCCATACAAAGGTTAAAATCATACGATCATGTGACTGCTTTTAAGTTTTGTTTTAAAAATAATAAATAAAATACTTAAGCTGGTGCAGTCTCTGATGTGGGTGGGAATTGTGACACACGTTGTTTAAGTGGCGGGGGTGCATGATCATGAATTAATTTATACATCAGACACATGTCTGCAAAACTAAGAAAACAAAGTCAGTAGGTTTAAGTTTACGTGGAGATGCCCAAACGCTACATACTACATTTCCCATCATGGTCTGTTATGTTTCTTGACTTATATTAACAGCAATAAATGATGAGTTTAACTACAAGATAGATTTCGTAACTTTACTGTTCGAGTGCAAAATCAGACATACAGGTATCACTCCGCTGATGTATCACATTTCACCACTATATCAACAAAAAGTAGTGACTTTTGACTGTAACAGTATTTCCTGCCTGCTAAATGTCCTTCTGTCTTCCCGTCTCAACGACTCCAGTTTATGTCGTACATAAGCTTCCTATCCCAAGCCAAAGTAAGGATGATGTCATGAGGGTTATTTTTCAAAACATTGGACAGCTCCTTCAAATCCACAAAAAAGATAATGCTTCTGTTTTCACTGTCTACATTTAAAGATAATACACGATAATATGCATGTGTGACTGACTCTAAAGCACTTGTATTTATGTAGAAGTGTATATGTCTTCCTGACATGTTTAAATATCATATAAAAGCTCAGATTTATGCATCAGTGTCTGCTTGGCTTTGAAATTTCAAAGCAGAGCATGTGACACTTACCACTGTCATATAATAGCTACTAAGTACCCTGCCTGGCATCCTGGCCAGAGGAGAGCCCTGGGGTGTCATCGAGGGCCAGCTGGAAACCTCCGCCTCAGCCCGAGCAGGCCACCTCCTCTCTCGGGCTCTCTACCCTCTTCAGGAATGTGTGATTCTTTTCCAGCGACGCTTCCCCCAAACCACCGAGAACAGTGCAGCGCTGATCCGCGATGGCACAGCTGTGGTATTGTCTGTTCCCCGGGGTGGTGTGTGACAGCGGCTCCCTCGGCCAGCCCCATTGTGAAGCCTCAATCAGTGCGGAGTGCTGGTGTCGGCTTTTTGTGTGCTGTTATTTAGCACAGACGACTGGTGCTGGCACGTCTCTGGCTCGTACTGTAGAACTGAGGCAGGTCCCATTTTGACACTTCAAAGTGGGTTTTTTTCTGAGCTTTTGTTGTGTCCTTGAAGGGGACATTGCTTACCAGAGCCTGTTGTATCTTTGTCATTTAATGTTTTTTTTATTTACCTTTGATCCTTTCTTTTGAGCCTGATTGTTTGCTTAAACATGGTCCCATTTTTACACATAATTTTTAGCAAAACAAGATGCTACAGTTGCTAATTTATGCACAATATTTGCCATTCACTTAATTACCCAAGTGCTGACACAGATATTCTGGCAGGGCGGAGCAGTTCAGTCTCGTTGTCAGCCGTTTTATTCCCCTGCCACGTCTCAACCGGGCCATTGTCACTGAGCCACAACATTTCAGCACAGCGGCGTCCCTGCACTGCATTGAGCGGCGATAACAGGGAACACGGCCACTCTGGTGTCAGAATGTGTCCTGCTTTATCCGCATGCCCTGGGAGCAGCCGGGCCCGCAGAATGAGCTGCGGAGCGGCTGAGGGAGGCTGACGGGGGACCCAGGTGGTCCTGCGCAGACAGACAGGTCATTTACAGCCTGCACTGTACACACATCAGTGGGCTCTCGCGGACTGACAAGCTCTAACAGAGAGATTTGTCAGGCACTCAGGGAGAATAAAGAAGTAGGGGGAACAGGAGTGTGTGTGTGAGTGTTGCAAACTTGGTGTAATAACCCCGTCTGAGGACCCCCACGACTGTTCTGCACCCAGTGTAACCCCAAAATCAGCCCCCCTGCTTGGCATATAAGCTACGGGTTAATTGTCATGCAGGGAGGTAAAATTATGGGTGCGGGGGGTCTCTGCACCTCAACAAAAGTCCCCATCTGCCCCCCGTCCCTCCCTCCTCCTCCATCCTCAGCCCATCCTTCCTCATCCTTCCTTCAAGTTACAACTAATTCCTGGAGCGGTGCAGTGAGAAAGACTCTGCTATCTCTTATTAAGACCCACTCCTAGACGCCCCATCAACACAGTCCACCCCCCCCCTTCCTTTAAAGCGCACGCACACACGCACACACACATATATGCATATTCATTCAGTGAGCTCGCCTTACAGAGAACACAGAGGAAAAATAGTGAAGAGAAGCAGAGAGAAAACCCACGAAAAAAAGGGGAAGTAGTCAGCAAGCAAGAGTTTTTTTTTTCCTCCACCATCCTCTCGCTCTCCCTCTCCTTTTTTTCCTGATTTACCGCGCTTTCCTCAGAAAGCTCCATTGTTCCCCTAGCCTAAGTCTCATCAGGCCTTTTGTGGCTGACTATCACAGCGGCAGGCAGAGAGCTGGAAATGTATAAATGGTATCATGCCTTGTGATTAATGGCGGTGCTTATGAGTCAGGTCTGATAACGGGCCTGCTCTCTACTCAATTTCAGATACCGTTAATGGAATCTGTCTTCTGCGATTGTAATGTGAGAGCGCCTAATTTGCTATGGAGCTTGAAGCTGTCACCGGCAAGGGATTGTGGGGTCATAAGGGACCTGGCAGCCGTTTGGCCTGCAGCTTGTATCTGCGGTGCTGAATAGAGCAGCTCTCTGCCTGTCAGTTAGCTGATAGGCTGATGAGGACTCTAAGCCACTCCACACAATGGCGGAAAGGGCCATACTGCCTGACTTCCCTAATTGTCGAGCCTGCTCATATTTCAGAGCCAGCATGCCGGGGACCGGGCTCTGTTTTTTTTCCCCCTCTCTCTTCTTGAACTTCCTTTTTCTTTATTTCATCCTTTATCCCGCACACTGTCTCACCCCTTTAACGCACACTTCTCTGCACTATTTTTCTTTTCTCTCCCCTCGCCCCGCCATCATTTGTCGCCTCCCTCTCGCTCTCTCTCTCTCTCTCTGTCCCCCCTCTCTCTGTCTCTCATTTTAGTAAGTGGTGGGTCTTAGCGTATGACAGATTATCCCAAGTTTGCTTCAATTACCGCAAAGGAGATGGAGACAGTACAGGAGAGGAGGAAAGGGGAAACTTTTGTGCACACATTATATTTAAGAAGCTGAGGATAAAGTGCTATCTCTACCACGGTGGTTTCTGTGCCGGTCTGCTCCAGATCGACCGGCTGCTGCTGCTGTGGAGAGACTTCTCATGGTGATATTTTAATGGCCCAATTCACTGAGTGTTTTTCAAGGTCTTGTCCGAGAAGCAAACTTGGGTCGAGGGGAGATTAAAATGGGTCCCCAAATTAGTCTGAGGGAAGTGGCACAATAATTGTGAAGCTGCTGACTTTGTTGTTTTGCCTTTTCATGTGTCGGTCAAATAAAGTACTGAAAAAAAGCTCTGTAGCCTTTGAAATCGACAACAATAAAAAGTAAGACGAGGGCTGGAGTATTTGAAAATTAAAAGATGTGTAACTCTGATCATGATCACAAGATGTTCCTGGGTTTGCGTGCTAAAACTCATCGAAGGCCTCTCCTCCCTCACTGTCAGGCTGGCAGGTCCTGGTCCCGGAGCCGTGCTGGCCGGAGGCCTGTTCGCCGTCTCCAGACTGAGCTGGCAGTGGTCGATGGTCGCAGAGGTCTTCACCCTCAACAACTTCTTTGTGGGTCTGCTCTTCTTCCTGACGGTCAGCTTCCACTGTGCTGAAAACGCCGCTCAGAGGAGGAAGGTAACTTGAAGTGCGACACCTGAGGGACCCGTGTCTCTCAGTTTCTGTGACTTTAATTTGAACTCACAGTTCGGTACTAAAATGCTCGACCTTTTCAGATGGCACATTGGGGAGCTCTTTGCTGTGGCTTGGGGCTCTGCAACCAGCACACCCTGGTTCTGTACGTGCTGGTGATCATCCCTTGGGTCTTTTACCGACTTTACTCCCACAGGGTAACGTTGTTTTGTCTTATTTATCAAAGCTAACATTGAACAGATTTTAAATATGTGTTAAGAGAATAAATAACATCCAGTTTGGAGACTATAAAAGCGTTGAGATCATCTCTTTGTGAATAATCTCTACAGGAGCTGTCTTTGCGCGTCCTCGTGTCTCTGGGTGTGTGTTTCCTCGCTGGCTTTCTCCCGTACATCTACCTGCCCGTCTCCTCCTACCTGAACACAGCCCGCTGGAGCTGGGGGGATCAGACCACCCTGTCAGGCCTGCTGACCCACCTGCTGAGGGCTGAATATGGCACCTTCAGCCTGGTACATGTGCCACATACCTGTAAATGTGCTCTGTTGTCGTATGCACCTTGTGCATTGATAGTTTTCATGATGTTCTTTTTTTTGTGTTTGCAGGCGAAGTCGGAGAGCTCTGTGAACCTGACCACGATGTTAAAGTGAGTCTGTGTAACCTTGGTTTCTGTTTCTACCTTTACAGTAGATTCAAAGATGGAGGAGGATGGACACAATAGAGATAACTTGTGGGATTTGATCTGAGCACAGTGAGGGCACCCGTAGGTTTGGAGATCGATGACCGGCGCACTTCTGACGGTTCTCCTGCTGTTTTACACAGGTTTAACCACACACACTCCGATCTGTTCAGAGAGCCTGGAGTCATTTCCGCAGCCCGTCCCTCTCTCTCCCTCTCTTCTCCCCGGCAGCTTTTGTTCTTCCCATTCCACTCTCTCCCATCAAAGCAGAACTGAACCTGCTTAGAGGGCCAAATCGCTGTGTTCTGTTTCTCCAGCAGTTTGAAATGATCACTCAGCTCTGGTGTTTAAGCGTGACAAGCTGTGATGACAGACACTGCAATAGAGCTGGAGAAATTGTATTTTTCCACTCCAGCAACCCCCCCCCCCCACACACACCTCCTCCGCCCAATCCCCTCCCCTACTCCCTGCTACCACCACCACCGCCACTGCAGTCATCCCACTCCTGGTATCTCTCTCCAGCTGACGGGATGGGGGTGCATGTGCGTCTTAAGACCCCCCACTACCAGCCCCCCCTCTGCCAGGCACCCACCCCTCTCCATCACCCCCGCTGCTTGATGGACAAGCACACCTTCAAGATGGGGAAGAGAGGCGAACATGACAGGCATGTCGCACTGGAGACGTAAACCCGCTGGAGAAGCTGACACACACACACACCCACAGACACACGCTTGTGAGCACAGTCACACATAGTGTACATTGGGAGATATAGAGACTCAATAAGCTGTCAAATAGAGATGGGTATTAAGGAAGAGGCAGGAAACTATCTCTGTGCTCTGAGCAAGCGCTCGCTGACTGACAGGCGCTGTGAAGAGAGGATGGGGCAGCGGGGGGGTGGATGACACAGTCATTCGTATCTGTCAATCCGATTGAAAGGAGGAGCGCGCAGTCCAAGGAGTTTGTTTTGATAGGGGATGGAGGGCATTTAATAATTGCTGTCCTTGAGTTCAGAAGCAGGGAGGGTAATTGAGCTTGTCTTTGGTGTCCGTCATATACTCTATCTTATGTGTGTGTTTGTGTGTGTGCGCAGGGCCCAGCTGGACCACTGCCTGGATGACCTCTCACTTCCTGTTCTGGCGCTGGCAGGAGCAGGACTTCTCCTCTCGTCGTGGGACAGGTAGGACGAGCGAGAAGCCGGCATACGAAAACACCAAACTCTGTCACACGCATCTCCGCAGCCACTCCAACCAAAAATCTAATCCCCTGCAGTAAAAGACGGGGAACAAAACCACTGACAAAATGCTGATCTACGGAAAAAGGAATACAAAAACACACTGAGCCACCTAACTGTCAAGCTGTCGCGACGCTCCACATTCAAACCGAGACAGGTTGATGTGTATTTTACATTTTCAAAAACATGTTTGTGTGTGCAAGTAAATCACTGTTTGTATGTATGTGTTTGTGGCAGTGTGGCGGTGTGATCCACTTATTCATCACAGCAGAGCCTTTCCTGGGGTCTGTGGGGTGGAGCTGATAAAGCCGAGCGAGGCCCGGGGGCTCTGTAGGGCACCGGCTGCCCCCTGCACCCTCCCCTCCCTCTCCTGGGGTGCACTTTGATAAACTTGAGTGCTTACACACACATGAAAAAGAGCAAGGTCAATTCATAGGATGCCAAAAGGAAGCCGTGCAAATGCTTCTTTACTTCATGTTAAAACGCTGAGTGGAAACCTGCATTTATTTTCCAAACATTGAGCATAATGTGCAGAAAAAACAGACCTTAATGTTGACAGTTTGAGTTCGTGGCCAGTCACTGGAGCACATCAGATCAATTTGTTGGCAGGGAAACCAAAAGTCATCTTCCCTGGCTTGAAAGTGTCTCTTCAGGTTCAGATGATGATTCGTTATTGCCATAAGGCTAGCTTTCTTTTGAGTGTATAAGTACATTTTACAGCTGTACTGTAATGAGTTTGTGATTCAGCGCTTGGCAGCGGCTCATTATGACTCAGTCTGCATTAGAAAATCAATCATGCACCTCTCAGTTGGCTGGCGTATACGTTCGCCCTCGGGCTTGTGATCTCCATCCCTGCATTAATATTTTAACGGACTTATTCCAAACAAGTATCTTTACAGAGAAAACAAACAAAGTATTACACTTGACTTGATGTGTGGAAATTGCAGTACAGGAGTACACAGAGCAGTGTTTATGAAGCGATGTGAATATGTCTCTGTCTTTCCTGTCCCAGGATGTGTCGCTCCGTGGCCTGGCTGCTGACTGCCATGCTGGTTGTGTACTCGCTGTTTTTTGCTTGGAGAGCAAACCTGGACATCAGCCGACCCCTGCTGCTCGGAGTGGTGAGCTATGAGGACGACACTAATGTTGACATCTTCCTTGTCTGTTTCTGTTCTCTTCATTGACTTATAGCTTAAAACCTTAATAGCTTATGTTTATTAAAGGGCCAGTTTGCTGATTTTCAACCTCAGTCCTATCATGCTATTAAGGGGAGCTAATGCCATTATGGTAGGAAAATATGCAATTTGTCTCTGTGCCTTTGGAGGACGCTATCCGCTTCTCCAATGGGCCCTGGAAAACCTCCGTCAGACTACATAAAACGCGTCATCTGGCGGAGGCCAGGGAGCTTGCTAAACTACACTTCCTCAATCTATGACGCCCGCCTCTGATGTCATGTCTCATTCAAAATCGTCAGGTTTGAAATGTAGACTGCAGACCCGAAGATTTTTTAGACGATTCCACCGGTATATTCTCGTCGTATTTCGGATTCTGCACCGCTCTGAGCCGTTGCCTGCAGCGAAAACAGTAGTATTTCACTCCAGCGTCTCTCGCTGGGCCGTTCTTTTCAGAGGGAGGGTCGCAATGCATGCTGGGTGTTGTAGGAATGTAGAATGGGTGAAACCACGAGCTGTTTGTACAACTTTGTCCACAGCTATGGCGCCAATTTAAAATATTATTGCTTCTATCGATTACAGAGAACACCAGCTTTGACTGACAGTGGCTTTTTCCAGGGGCGAATTTGTCCCATAAGTCACAATTGCAATTTAAACTTTACTATATAAAAAGATCTATGTAGGCAGTGTGCATATCCTGCACTGAACCGCAGTATATGTTAGTGCCGATCCCGGGATGGCTCTATTAGTAAACTCAGGTCTGCACTTCGAGCCAACAGCCTACAGGAAACACTTGTCTGTACACTCTCTTTCTGCAGGTTGAGCGTTTCTGGCTGCAGAGCGATGCTGCAGTGTGTATGCTGGCAGGCCTCGGCTTGAGCCGGACACACACGGTGCTGGAAAGGAGGCTGGGCTTTGGGGGGTTGTGGAAGACCTCAGGCTGGGTCGTCACCGTGGCTCTGCTGGCACATATGGTGCACACCAATCACAGGTGAGCATTGCACAAACTTCCTGTTTGGTGCGAAGAAAACATAGAAGCAGTTGTTTATTTTTGAATGTAAGGTTATGTTTTTAATTTTTCTAGAAGTAACAATCCTTCCACCTTTTTCTCTTTGTTTCATTTCAAAATCAGTGCTCTGAATTATACATTAAAAACGCATACGTCAACATACTGACAGTTTCACTTCCACTGTTGGAGAGTTGCAGGTACTTTTCTTTAGGGCTTAGACATAAAGTTGGTTTTGTATGAGACATTTTGCAAAACTAATCCTACAAGAACTATATTTTGCACTTGATACCATCAGAGAAGCTTTACTTCCTTAATTATTATGGCTGCTCTACAGGCGATTAGTGATTTCTACCTCTGATAGACCTGATCTTAAAAAGCAGCCAGATCTCGGTGCATATATCTATGAAGTCAGTGCTGCTGTGTAGTTTTTGTTGTAGTAGCTACACTGCATGCAAATACCCTCCAAGATACCTGAAATACCTCTCTTGAAGTGAAATAAAAACCTCATTCTGCTTCCTCTAAAATCCTCCTGCTGAAGTTTCCCTGAGTCAACCTGATTTGTTTCTCCTCTGCGCTTCGTACTGCAGGTCTGAACTCCACATGTCAGGTTTCTCTCTGCTCACCCCATGGTAGAGGGCTGAAGAGAGGCACGGTTAGCACATAGATTCCACTCGCAGAGCTCAGTCTGAGATGTTAGCTGTCCGAGAAGGCAGATTACACCGGCGTAGTGCTGGGGAGTGCCAGACAGCCATCACTGAGCGGCTTTGATCAAGGGGAGAGCATGGCCTGTGCTGTCAGACCCATCACACCTGTCTCCACACGATTAGATAGGCAGCCAGAGCGCTCTGCAGAGGGGAAGGGGCGGGGGCACTGACAACTTACCCTCAGAGCACCTTGGAAGCGTACCTACAAGCAGCGACTCACTCACATGCGCACAGTTTTACAGATCACACAGTTCTAAGCGGGGGTAAAGATGCACTCAAGGCCTTTTAAATCCAAGTAAACACACGTTGTGTTTTGATGATGTTCTGCAGTGTGATGGTGTTTATGCTGATGATCCTAGGGAGTGTGATCTGAGCCGGAACAGTGTGGTCGAGAGGTTCGGCAGGGAGCTTCTGGCCTCAGTCCCGAACGACTCCATCATCCTGACCAGAGGAGATCTGCCTGGAAACTCTCTGCGCTACTTGTACTACTGCGAGGATGTTCGTCCCGACACACGCCTGGTCGACCAGGAGGTCAGAGCTTTGACACACCACCAGTTTGTCTTTGTTTAATCTCAAGCTGTTAAAGTTTTGATATTTGATGCAAACCAAACAAGAAGCAAAAAGCAGCTCAAGAATGATACACTGGGTGGTTACTAATCACATTGGATATGAAGAATTGAACTGTGTTGGTGGTGCTCTTCTTTCCAGATGATGACATACAGTTGGTATGTGGCCAAGCTGGCGCAGCACCACCCTGGGGTCCACTTCCCTGGCCGCTGGTGGGACCCGCTCCACCCTGAGGAGAAAGACACCTTCAATCTGGAGCAGTTTCTGTCGCACAACACGCAGTGAGTCACTGAGACACAGAGAGAGGATTAAAGGGTGGTCTGAACGGATGAAAAGAAAGCTGTAAAAAAAGGGGAGAGAGAGAGTGAACTAGGAGGGCAACAATGGTCCACATGAACAAGTGGGTGATCTAATGAGGCAGAGATCAGGGAGACGGTCCACACGGAGAGACGATAAGCCCGTAGAACCATAAAAGGAGTTTGATGAACTCCAGAAGCCGTCTAATCTACTTGATTTGGTTAAACAGTCTCTGGTGCTGCTCCCTGCTCTCATCTCTCACTCCTCCAAGAGGACCCGGAAACTGTCTGGAGACCTGTTAATACCAAGCCCACCAGGGGGCAGTGTTTGCCAGGCCAACATGCCTGTCTCTCTGTGGGGCAACACTGACCTGTGGGATTAACCTTCAGGGCCTGAAGCTAGAGGGTGCTGGGATTTGAGGAAACATTTGTCTTTATGGTGTTCATGTTTGTGTCATCAGCAACTCGGAGGAGAAAGAGGGATACAAATTGAGGATTTGAGCAAACCTCTTTATTTCCTACAGGAGGGATGTTGTTGCCTGCATCGGGCTGCCTGAGGGAGACCCAAGCTGGGAGCATAGTTTCTCTCGTTGGCCGTGGGGAGTGTGTGACTTCCTGTTGCCAGCTCAGAGGCAGTTTCATCCTGAGAGGTGGGCCAAGCGGACACGCAACATGTACAAGTGGACGGAACCACACGACAGGTGCATACACTAACATACAGAATCATTAACATGCCTGCACATGTTTAACAGCTAGAAATTTACTTTTGCCCTCCTCTTTCCTCTTTAGTAGCTTAGAGGTTCTAAAAATCACCTTATTTGTTGGACAATAATATAGTTATACTGTATCAGCTTGTTCCGATATATATTCATAAACCCTATTTGTAATCTTTGGAAACTTCTAAGATCTTTTCTAGAAGACAAAAAGGATTTGTATGTTTCAATAAATAACTCCCCAGTATGAGCTTGTAAAGGACTGGCCCTGTCAGTGGGCTTTTAGGGGTTAAAGAAGCAATTCGCCCCTGGAAAAAGCCACTGTCAGTCAAAGCTGGTGTTCTCTGTTATCAATAGAAGCAATAATATTTGAAATTGGTGCCATATCTGTGGAGAAAGTTGTACAAACATCTTGTGGTTTCGCCCATTCTACATTCCTACAACACCCAGCATGCATTGCGCCCCGCTGGAGTGAAATACTACCTCTTTCCAGTCAAGGACATTGATCACTGCAGGCAATGGATTAGAGCGGTACAGAATCGGAAATACGACGAGAATATACCAGTGGATCGTCTAAAAAATCTTCAGGTCTGCAGTCGACATTTCAAACCTGACGATTTTGAATGAGACATGACATCGAAGGCCGGCATCCTAGATTGAGGATGTGTAGTTTAGCGAGCTCCCTGGCCTCCGCCAGATGACGTGTTTTACATTGTCTGGCGGAGGTTTTCCAGGGCCCATTGGAGAAGCGGATAGCATCGTACAAAGGCACAGAGCCAAATTGCATATTTATCCTACCATAATGGCATGATGGGACTGAGGTTGAAAATCAGCGAACTGGCCCTTTAAGTGAGTAGGCCGACCAGAAGAACACTCCAGAGTTTGTTTCTTCTAATAAAAATAGAAATGTTGACTCATAAACAACTAATGTCTCCTTGCCACATACTCCATCATCGACACCTCCTCGCCCCTCGCCTCTCTGTGGTCTCCAGTCAGAGCTCCCCTCCGTGAGGTTGTCCTCTGTTCTCCATGCTGTGATCCAGCTCTGTGTGATTTTAACCAGAGCAGACATCAGGCCCTCAGCAGTTTGAAATGAGACTGAAGATGAAAAATAATGAGTTTCTTATTGCATTTTGTCAATAACTGTGTCAAAAGTGGAATTAGTCAAAGCTGCATATTCTGTTGCTGTTGCCAGCAGCCCTTCATTCACTCAGATATCCACGGCTGAATACTGTGACATTATTTCCCGCACCCTCACGACAAGCGTGTCCGTCGATGCCCACAAGCCAAATATTAGCTCGGGAGCCCCGCTAAAATATTCTTTTGAAGAAGAGGTCAAGTGTTTACAGTCAACAAAGTGAGAAAAGGGAGATGTGCTTTTACTCCATGTCTAATGTGTTTGCTGGTATTGTTGCTCAGTCGTTTAATGTTTATGCAGCAAACATCGATGTTTAGTGTATCAAAGCGGCACCGTCGAGTGGAACAATATATTCACATTAATAATCATTTATAGTTAGTGGAACTATTCAGAAAAGCCTGAAGCTGCTCTGATAAAGAAATGTGCTTCTTCATGTGTGAACAGTTTCCATCCTGCGTCCTGGGAGCACGTCGCTAATGAGGAGATGTGGCAAGCCAGGTACAGTAAACTCTTTCCATAAGACTCTTTCTGTATACTTTAGTGTGCAGATAAAAAGCTGCGTCACGATGCATACCAGCCCACTACGACATCTCCATAAACCAGTCTTGTGTGGTAGAGCATCTACATGTACATTCTATTTGGTATCGGCATCTACATAAATCACTCCATTGGAGTGGTGCGTCTGTGAGTGTGGATCTGCATGGCTCATCCATCCAGCACTTAGCCCTGAGCCTGCGTGCTTTGTTTCAGGATGAAGACGGCTTTCTTTCTGTTTGACCTGGCAGAAAGGATGCAGGGAGAGGGGAGCGCTCGCCTCTTTGAGCTGTCTTACACAGTGAGTCTGACCTCAACAAACAGGCTGTCATTTACCATAATGGGGCAGATTTAAGAGTATGACATATTCAGAGGCTTTTTGATGTTATTCGTGCTAACATCTGCTTTTTATGTGTGTCTCTGTGTGTTTGTGTGTTTGTGTTTGCTGGACAGCTGTATAAGGAGATTGTGGAGGCCCACTCAGACTACCCTCCAAACTGGGACAAGAACTTGGCACTGGCCTGCGAGAGGCTGCTCCGCTCCGGTCAGCGGGGCCACAGTCCAGACAGCCTGCTGACCTGCAGCACCCAGCACTTTAGTCTCTACTTAGAGAAGGAGCCCGCGGATCCCCAGGCACCCGCCATCCGCTCAGCCATTACTCACCTGCTCAAAGAGAGGGACAGACTCCGCCAGAGTCGGAGGCCAACCCCGTAACAAGATCCAGAGAGCCCTCCATGGAGCTGGCAAACCGAGAGTGTGGGCCAAGCTGAAGTGCTGGACACAGGAGTCTGAATGTAGCTCTTTTCCTGGTTTAAAGGCGGCGCTCCAGTGTTTAGCAAAGGTTCTGGCTAAATGGACAAAGCCAAATTTGTCGGGAGTAAAGAGGACTGCCGATGCAGAAGCACTGGTCTCTATATCAAAACAGAACTGCACAAAGGACAGTGAACTTCCACTCAGCTGAGCTTCATTTGATGAAGTTTACAGCTGACCAGAGACAGAGCTTGACTTCAGGAAGCCTTGACTGACCCCAATCAAGCGATGCGTGCTCCCCTTAAACTCAACTTGCCCATTCGATTGCTTTATCGTTACATCTCGTCCTTTTTTTCCTCTCCTCCTCTGCTCTCACAGCTTTTAACGTGCTGATTATTTTGCCTCAGCCGCTGCTCCAGTTCTCTTTTTCTCACATTAGGACGGCAAGGCCGAGATTGAGGGAAAACCAATTTGGGGGTAGAAATGGGGGATTAGAGCGGCTGTTTAATCTAGGACAGACTTGTGCTGTGCCACACAGTCCCCACTCCGCATAACCGGCACTACCCATCCACCCACACACCCGCCCCTCTATCCTTCCATCAGTCCATCTTAGATGGTCCTTTAAATGTTTCAAACTAATGGATTCGATGAGTGTTTTTTTCCTCTCTTCCTTCCTAACGGGAGGGCGGTAATCCCTGATGGATTTAAATGAAATGTAAAATGTCACAATGCCAGGGACCCTTTTAGAGGTGCGTTGATTTGTGTGCGATGATTGTGTGTTTGCATGTGGACGTGTGTGTGTGTGAACATGCTTAAATCTCCACCCAAGCCTTTTCCCTGCCGGAAACGCATATAAACATATTCGATAAACAGATCGGCACACTAAAAAGCAAAGAGCTTTGATCGTCATAGCGGACAAAGTCATGCAAACTCCGTGGACACATGGACACACGGAGACACGCAAGACCGTCCGCCTCCCAGCTCGCAGGAAACATGACTTTTATCCCTGCGAGGGGTGCAGAAGAGACCAGAGTCACTTGTCTCAGGGGATGAAACCTCAGTAACAAACTGTTTTTGTAAATACTGCTGATGATGTAAATGAACCTTCTGCCATGTAAGCTGTTACGCAGAGGTCAAACCAGTGTCTGGCCAGAAGCTTTAAACACTCAGCTGAAGGAGCCTGCTGTCTGAGATAGCACTAGAAAGCGAAGGACAGTTAGAGCACGTGTAGTTTTCTCCGAATGTAATCTGCCCTCTCTGGTCGCAGGAACGGTTAGCGGCTGTCAGCTGGCTGGATGATGAGTTTCGACCTGCTGTAGCACAGATGGTTTCTCATACAGAAGGGAAAAGTGTCACTCTGCTTCTACAGATTTAAATATTTCAATAAAGATTCTGTTTATTTTGATACAATTTGGACCCTTTTTTCACATTGATCATGTTTCTTCAACTGTTTGTTTTATGTTTAAATAATTTCCCCTCTTTTTATGCCGTCTTTGTTACTTTACTTTCTCCCTGTCATCCCTCTCTTGTCATCCCCTCTCACCCTGTCTCTCCCTAACCCCTCTGTTCCTCTCCTCTCCCCTGTCTCTGAGAGTCAGTTGCCCACCCTAAATCAGCAAGCTGCCGAGGATTGTGGGAACCCGTGGAATCGCCGTGACCAGGGATGCAGGCAGGGAGCCACGGCAACGCTGGAATGTGGGGCGTCTGAGGAGATAAGAGCTGTGAGCCCAGCCAGGGAGAGGGGAGGGATGCGGCGAGAGAGGAGCGAGGAGGAGGAGGAGGGGGAGGCAGAGCGAGGAGGGTGAGACGGAAACAGGGAGAGCAGCAAGTCTGTGAATGGGGAGACAGAAACACAACACCATAAACAGCCCAGAGAGCAAGACAGAGAAAGAGGGGCGGAGGACTTAGGGGGGCACACACTGGAGATGGGAAGCCAGCCTTATTCCTCTTTGCATTTCATTTACATCCCTGGCCGTATCGACCAATCGGATTGGGAGCAAAGCCCAGGGCTTAGGAGGGGAATAAAAAGACAAAATGCCTTTGCTGCTCTCATCCCTCCCTGATAATACCCCTTCTGTTTTTCTTTTCTCTTTTTCTCCCGTCTATAAGTAGATACTGTCCGAAATGCCAGCGGAAAAGCGACACCTCCGCTTGCTGTGTATCTCAGATAGACCGAGCGGGAGCAGGGGCTGAAAAGACAGCTTTAGCAACTGGGCCTATCTCCTCTCCTCTCCTCTCCTCTCTCTGGCTGCATGGAAGCTTGGAGTGGAGGGAGGCGGAGGGGCCGGGGTGTGTTGGTTAGTGTTTGGGAAGAGAATAGAGGGTGTGAGAGGCATGATATACTGAGCTGGCCGCAGATTTTGCAGAATCTCACACTCTGTAAAACTTTGCCTGCAGATCCCTTTGCTAAGCATGAGAAACCTGTTTCAAGGGTGTTTACGAGGTGCCACCCATCTTTGTGGAGGCTGCCAATGCCTGCTGACAAACTCCACACATATTTTTAGCTGTGGATTGTACTTATTCGAGTGTGCTAAGTTGCAGGTTTGTTTTCCTAATGGGTGTGTATTGGGTAGAATTAGGCCCATTACCGCCCGTCTGTGTTGACGTGACGTCCTGATTGACTTGTCTCAGGTGTTTGTTTGCTCGCACTCTTGATGTGTGTGTTTCTCAGTGTGAGGTTGCCTCTGTTTGTACATCAGGTGCAGTATGTTTGTAGCTTTACTGAGTCTATTTGTCCAGGTGTTTGTACTGTTCTCTCTTGTCTTCCTGTTTGTATTTCTTTTTGCTCTATTGTGTCAAAAGTGTTTCTAAGTGTCTCTCCTGAATTTAAAGCACTGTGCTATTGTCTTGCTGCTCATGTCTTTGTGTAGGCGCACCCAGACTATTGTGCTGCCACTGGACCCAGTCCTGGCACGGCTGCTGATATAGAGCTTATTGAAAGTCATTGTTGCTTCACAGATGATCTCAACAGGCCTCAGCGGCGAAGCATTCAGACATAGAAAGGCTCCTTTACCTGCCTCATCCAGATGCATGTGAAAGATAAGGTCACCTTAGGACCCTGTGTGGAGTGGACCCCCCCCCCCCCCCTCCACCTTCACAGCATCCTCGTCCTCCTCACTCGGTAAAACCTCACCCCTCTAGTTAAACAAACCAAACAATAGAGGCAGATATGTGAGGGATTAGAGGTCAGAGGGTTGGGAAATGCGACATCTCCATTTCCAGGATCAATCTTCAACTGCTCGGTAATCTCTGGCCCCGGGCCCCGCATACCTCCAGTGGTCTCTCTGGCAGAGAGGTGGCCTTGCCTGGTGCTCCTGCTGGGCGTAACCTGATGGTTAGGATGAACGTAAAAGCAGGGGGATGAGTAAAAATGGTCCAAACTTCACCTAAATCCTCGCTGATCGATGTGTAAATGCATGCGAGTGCGTGACACACACGATGTTAACGTGCGCACACGCTCATAAAGTTTTTAATCTGCGAATTTGTAAACGTGGAATAACTTTGAGTTCTTCCGTACAGGCTGAATATTATCCCCAAGTTGCCGTTGTTATCTTGTGTACACACATTTGTTTATTTGATACAGCCCCTCTCCACCACTGCTCCTCTGTATATCAAAGACAGCAGTGCACAGCGCAATTGAAAATGGCTACCGTGGAGAAAGGTCTCTCTCTGCCTTTACTGCGAGGAGGCAGAAAAAGCCCCATTCTCCGCTCCCTTCTTAGATCTATTTAAATAATTGAGGAGTAAACTGACAAATTAGGCACCTTTATGGACGCCCCTGGGCTCTCTCTGGGGTCCTTCAGTTTCCCCCTCAATACGAGCGAGTGCCACCAGCCACAGGATAATATCTGTGTGTGCTTTGAGAGGGAGGGGAAGAGGGGGGTAGTGGACCAGGAGGGGTTTCGCCAATCAAGCGGGCCACACTTCCTCCCCCAGGTTCTAATTTTGTGCCACATTAAAGAGCTCGGCCTCCATTTAGGACACAGAGAAGCATTTTCATAATTTGCCGGGTCTCTCGACTAGCTCGGGGTGCCTTTTTTCCCTCTCTCTCCTCCCTCTCTCGCTCGCTCCGTGTCTGAATGGAAGGCCTGGGGAGGAAGAGGGGTAATTCATTCGCCTCCTTTCAACCAACCAGCTTCAGTTCTGCATAATGTTGCTGCTAGGTGTGTAAAGCAGCTAATATTTATCTCCCTAATAATTCTCCATTAGACCTGAATATTATTCGCCGTATAAAAGCTAACACTGCTCATTGTCGGCTACACAAAAATGGTGTCATTCACGTTTTGTTGTCACATCAAGGCTCATACTAATGTGTGTTTTTAGCCCCCTTTTTAAAAGACACCATAGTGGATCTTATCTGTTAGCATGCAGCCATACACCTATGATGCTCCCAGTGATACAATCTGTGATGTAGTATGCATACAGCACATAATCTAGGTTAAAGTTGTTTCCTTTCCTACTGCTGACACCATCCATTCATGCGCTACAGCATGCGTAAGCATTGATTCATATGTGATTGGTCACATAATTCACAGTCTCAGGGGGCATTTCATCGCTGACAGACAAGCTAATCTAAAATCCCCCAATTTACAAATGAAAATCCCACCATCCAATTGAGCTAATAGAGGGACTTGAATGGGATAATAAGATGTGGTGTAATACTGTGTAAAAAGCCTGTAATGTTGTGTTGGTGTAAGAGCCTGTGTGACTGGATGTTTGACTGTTTGCAGTGATTACAGGGGCCTGCGGGCCTGGCGGCGGCTCCGCGGCTGGGACAGGGAGCTTCTCCCTGGGCAAGGAGTTTACGCCTGTCTGCCCCTTCTGCCGGAGCTACGGGGACCAGGGTGTCAGGAGGGAGAGCGCTCCCTGTGAGCTCTCTCTCTGTCTGTCTCTCGTGTCCTGTCTTGCCGCGTCTGTACTATTGCAGTGCTTGCAGATGTGCACAAACAAGGGAGGATTAAAGCAAAACGAATCTAAACAGACAAATGGAATTAGAGTGATGGGTGTCGGTGGGCTGGTTCACAGTGATAAACATAATGACGCTCTGTGTGTGTGTGCGTGTGTGTGCGAGTGTGTTCCTGTGTCTGGGGGATTATCAGTGGTTAGGTGTGTGGTGTGTATGGCTGGGTGACTGCTTCTGGGTGTCTTTGTGTGTTTGCCTATCTGTCTATGTTTTTGTAATTATGTGTGTGTATATTTACTCGCTTTCTACTCGTGTGTGTGATAAATGTGTTATTCTGCGTCGCCTCACAAAAACAAGTTTGTGCGCCCTCTGCGTGCGTGTGGATATGTTTCTCTGTTGTCCTGTTGGTCAGGTCACATTTCCTTCCTGTCGTTCGTGGCGTGTGTATTTGTGTACCGGAGCTGCTTCCTAAGCCGCTGTGTCTCTACTGGACAACAAACTCTTCCCCCAATATTGACATACGCCTGTAAAATGAGAGGTTTGTGGAATATGAATGTAATCTTGCGTAGCCCTGTGCAGGTTATGTGCTGATGTTGTGTGTAGACTTGTTTTCTTGTGTGTTTGTGCGCCGAGGAGGTCAGGAGTGTGGAGGAGCCAGCAGGGGGGCTAGTGATCAACAGTCTGGGGCTCCCCTGCCGAGGGGCTCTGAGATTAGGGCTAAACCCTGCCCTGCCAGATGGGCAGCACACATCCCCAACATCGCACACCAGCACCTTTAGGACTGCGCTCGCCCTGCCCCCCTCTCCTGTGGAACCATGGACTCACTGGTAACCGACTCAGATGTCAATAAAAAATCATCTCAATCAATTCTAGATAATCAACCCAGCATCATGCATTTAAAGAAACCTATAATCACATGTTCCTTGAATGCATCATCAATCATCTGCTCTCAGGACCGCACAGGATGGCGGCAGGAGACAGGACTGAGATGAGCTACTCTTCAAAGCGTCAGCTAGTGGACAAAATGGCCAGTCAGCAGGTTCAAGGCTATCAGAAATGAAACTTACAGGATGTTTTGATGTGCTGTATTTCAAAGCCACAGGCAACACTGAAATGATGGTGTGTGTGTGTGTGTGCAGGTACATTTGTGGGGGTGTACTGGTGGTGGTTCAGGAATCAGCAGTGTGTTGATTGCTTCCTGCTCGACTTTTATCGCTCACAACTGGGTCTAAATTGTCTTCAAAAATCAGTTCAGGTGTGTGATTAGCTCTTAGATGCTTGCTTTACAAACTCACTTAATGCTACTACAGGGGTATAAAGTGGGATTTGTAGTTTGTTATTGCCCTAAAATCATATAGGAAAAATGCTTCAAACTAATCACTTAGCATGTCCATACTTAAAGTTGAACTCTCATGCTAGCAGACAAAACTGTGCATATGTTAAAGTTCAGTCGTGTCTTTGTGCTTCTACCTGGGTCTCTTGATCCCCCAGCATGACTTAGCGAATCGTCTCTGTGTTAGCAGAAAGCAGATTACACGAGTAAAGTGTACAAACAAATGAAAGATTACAGGCTGTGAACATGTTTCCGTCTAATGCCCTTTCAACGAGCGACGCTTAGCACAATGCTCTTCCCTCCCCGAGCTAAACTTGGATTCCCCCTCTGATGCGAAGGCCTGCTGGCCGGCGACGTCTTCCACCAAGAGCACAACCTCTGTAATGACACTGTTCCACACGACTGGCCTGTCTCCGCCGCTGGTATTAGTTAGGCTTTGGAGTTCAAGTGACTACGGGGTTTAAACACGGATTTTTTAAAAAGAACGGGGGGAAGAAAGACTCGCTGTTGTTCTTGAAAAGCTGTGTTTATCCAGGATTAGAGACACCAACATGTTAATAATTGTTTCTCACAGAACTGCAAAGAAGCACTTTCCTGTAATCCCCTAATCAGGCATTACACCTCTGAGCGAAGCCACAACGCAGGCGCGTGGTGTGTGTGACGCAGCACGCCCACACTGTGTAATACACCCACGTCTTCTCCAACACCACACCCACTTTGTGCAGAAGCACCTGCTCTGTTCAGCTCATTTTACACCCACCTTCCTGCACCCACTACAGCCATTCAGCCCCTAACTTGGCAGGCATATGCTGTAGATTTGTCTTTATTTTTCAGTCTACTGAGAGTTAATTTGTGGAGAGTTACATAATGTTAGTTTGCTCACCAAGTTTGTAGACATCTTTCGAAGGTTATATAAAGCGTTATTTGTCTTGGCCAGTTGATCGTCTCTTTCAGAATAAAAGCTTCTAAAAGGAGAAAAACGTTAGTTTAGTTTGAAGGTAGTTTCTGAGCCCTGCACTTGTGATATGGTGAGGAGGTGGGAGGTCACATAGTTTGCTAGTTGTTGGTCAGCGTGTCAGCTGTCCTCTGTAGTACAGTGGCAGCAGGGTCAGACATGAGGCCACTGTACATGCTGAGATGATGACAGGTCTGAGGCTCCTGCTAGGAATGTAAGGGCAGAGTTGACAGCATGTGTGTGTTAGCGGTTAGCTTTGATAAGTCTATATGTTGTAAGAACAAGGCCTTCTCAGCAGAGTTTTACTTTACATTTTCACATTTCGGTGCTTCACAAAGATGCTTATTTGTCCACATATTTGCTGGTTTTAACCGCCCTCTCCTCCGCGCGGTGTTCCAGTCTTTTCCTTCTCACATGTCTTTTGTTTTTAGGATTTTTTCCTCCTCATTGTTGGTGCAGAGGGTTTGTTTGTTGTTCCCCCCACGGTCTCTGCCCCCTGTCTCCTTGCAGGGCCTGGTGGGAGAGTGCGATGAGGGGATCGGCAGGGATTAACCTGGGGAATTTAATTAGTGGAGCTGTCGTCCCTGCCCTTAACATTTCAATCTCCCTGGGCTGGCTGGCTGGCTGGAGCTGGACCTGTGATGGCCAGCAGCTGGGGAGGGAAGGAAGGAGGGAGCGAGGGAGGGATGTTTGGTACAGAGGAAAGACACGTTTTGACAAACAGATTAGTCTAGCACCCTGATGGAGTGTTTCTAGTGGGGGGGATGAGATGGAGAAGAGGAGAGAAAACAGGGAAAGACACAGAAATACAAACATCATTTTAGCTATGTATTTGTCTTTATAATATGGTAATGACCAGCTGTGGCCATGAGAGGGAGCATATTTTGTGTTTTAATCGACGACAGCGACTCATAATGATAGCTAGACGAGGTTTAGCTTTGCCTACTTCATCAAAATACACTGGAAACATGATTTGTTCATGTTATTTCTGGTTAGATCAACAGTTTTCTGGTTCAAAATGTTCCCAAAGTTAGATTATTGTTTAATATTTGTGTAAATTCTGCTCATAATAATGGTGATATATTCTGTATTTGTGCTTTGAACCATGGCCTGTCCTTCAGCGGTGTAGTTGGTGAGCAGTAAAATAAGGCCGCCAGTGTGGGCTTGGGGTAATAACTACTCATTCCAAAGCCACACAGTTGCATTGTAATCCTGATGCTAAACTCCCCATTAACCCATCTGGGACCCTACAACAGCCCACCCCCCTATGCGCCCCCACCTGCCTAGCAAACACACACACACACACACACTCGAGGGACTGTGTCTGTATGTTTGAAGTGCTGTCTGTCCCGTTAGCGCCTGCTAGGCGGGGGTCATGTCCAGCAAATTAAAAAAGCTGCTGTAGGAATGTCGCCAAGTCCCACAGGAGCGAGCGGCACCCGTCCCCTCTTCCAGCGCTGACCCGCTGGTCACTGGTGAATCCCCTGTTTGTATTCCACACACACCCCCGGCTCTGGGGAGCGGGTCCCAGAAGCCCCCTGTGGGACTGCTGATAATTTAAGTCAAACATTATGTCCCTGCTTGTTTGACACCCATTTAAAGCTTTTCAATCACATGTGTTTGTTACAGTCCATCGCCTCGGCTCGGAGCGCTCTCACTGTCTCTCCCTCTCAGAGAGCTAATCAATCCTGTTTGATCGAGTTCCTCGTGTCGAGACAATTGATTTTCTTTAGGATCCAATTGTTCCAGAATAGGTTAGATGCCCTTTTTGATTCTTACCACGACATATTTAAAGAACAGTGAAGCCCACAGTGTTAATATAAACTCCCCTCCCCCAGTGTGCCTCCCAGTCTTCCCAGCACGCCCCTCCTGGTGCATGGCTGGCCAGTGTCAGTGTGCCACTAATTAAGGACTCTTAAAGAGCCATGGAGCAGACTCATTAATGAACTGTAGCATCCTTACTGTCCATGGAGTGAGAGAAAAGGGGAGGGAGGGGCTCATTCAGTGTGGCGGTCTGCTGGCCTCGCGGCTCGTGGTTCAGTTGGTGTCCAGAAGGTCGGGGAAGACTGAAGAAAAAAGTTAGCAAATTAATATTTTTCCTGTTGATTGTTAAAACAAGTGCAGCATTTTGGACAATAAATATCCATAGGGACATTTTTTAATTACTTTTTTAATACATTTCTTTTATTCAGCCATCTTTTTATACGCACACACGCACACACACACACGCAGACAACCTGCTCCAACTGTCCCCCTCCCCGCCATTTGTTTATTCCATTTTCATGGAAATTCAAAACAAAACAAATGGCTGTGTTTGTCCTTATGAAAGTAGGCCAAACAACCGCTGACAAACAAGAGGGGGGGAGTTGTAGGTCAGGGCGCCACAAGCCATGTGTAACCGTGCCTGACGAGAGAGCATGACACGATGGAGTAAGCATCAATGGACACAATAACATACAGACAGCCCTGCCAGGATGATGTAACATCGTCTAGACTAAACAAAAACACACACATGAATAACTGAGGTTTCTGAGCGGGCCGAAATAATGAAAACACCACATTAGAAACACTTATAACTGATACTAATGCAGCTTTTTTAAGATACTACTATTTACCACTATTGTCAGGCATTTCACGGTAAGCAGATATTGCAGCTATAACACCGTCGCTCTTCACTGGAGTTAATAAATCACACAGCACAGGGACAGATGGGAGCAGATAATTATAGCTTGTTTGAACTGATCAGTTGTTATTGATCTGGACTGTTGCACATGTTGACCAGGTTGTAGTCAGAATGTTAGAAGTATTTACTTAAGTTTGTAAAATGCTACGATTTTTAATGGACTTTTGAATTATGAATATTTTGTCAGGTTTTTATTTTTAATCTGAAGCATTAAAATTACTCTCAAGTGCAACATGTGTCACTAAAAGGCTCACTGAAGGATATTTAGAGTACTGACAAGTATTTAACTTGCATGTCAAAATCAGTTACAAGCATTCAGCAGCAGTACCCCAACATGAATTTCATTAGCAGCAGAAGTTGACCTGTTATTAGTCAGAGCAAAATGTATTCAAGTGCAGACCTCATTTGATTATAATAGATGCAATTGTTTTTAAGTGCCCCCCTTGGCCCCTCTTTAACACACACACGTCATATTCTTTGTCCTGTGCCCCCTCGTCTGGCATAATACCTCAGGTTAGACACATGCACACACACACCAGATGCCCCCTGACGCTCATTCACATAAAGCGGGCACGTGATCGACGGCCCCCGAGTCCTCAGGCCTGCCAGCCTCATGGCATTGTGTCCCCCTCGGGCGGGCAGCCGGCCTCCCTAAATACCCCTTTGTCTTGCGGGGGATAATAACGCAGTGGCCAAGCCACTGGTGTGGCACGCGCACCAGCCACTCGTCCCCCTGGTCTGTGACCCAAACAGGTGGATATGAGGGAAGGGCTGGTCGAGGCGGGTGGACCGAGAGGGGACGGGGGAGGGGGGAGGGGAGAGGAGAGGCTGCATCTGTCCCCACACTCAACGACTCCCTGGGTCAGCCTCTGCTCCATATGCTCTCAGGAGAGGAGAGGGAGGCACGCAGGCAGGCCCAGACTAACAGGTGGAGGGGGAGCGGGGGGATTAGGGGAGGTAAATTTGATCAAAAAAGGATCGAGGGATTTTGAAACTGTCAAATTAGCTGTATAAAACCAAAGAGAGATTTTGAATATCCCTCGAAGATTTCACTTGGAGGAGATTCTTAACCCTTAAGCCATATTAAATGTTTGGCCTGCATTAAGAGGAGAAGTCTGTCTGACGGCCATATTGGCTCTGAGGCCCTCGAGCATCATCTCTTCAGCAGGCAACTGTTGCTGCGTGTGTGTTCATGCAGCTGTACTGTAAAATGTGATGCTTATTAATAGCCTCATACTAAGCACTTTATCTCAGTGTTGTGTGAATTAAAGTTTATTCCCTTTTCTTCCAAGGAGACAAACTGCACCAATGAATCATATTTGGGCCATCAGATGTTAACAGTAAACCGACAAACCTGAGGCTACTCCACAGGCTGAGTACTCTCCATGCTTTGCACTGAGTTATGTCTTTCTACGTGCTTGTCAACCATTCTTCATTGTCAATTGCCCAATAATGCACCTCTCACTAGAGCCATGTTCATGTGAGATGATTTTTAAAAATGTCTGTTCACTGGAATAAAACAGTTGAAGCAAAGAGGGGTAAAGACGGAGGAACAGAATATAAATGTCTTTAACTGCAGACATCCTGATTGTAACAGCAGGAAAAGCACAGGTGAAACAAATTTAGCTAACGAGGGCTCGGTTCCATCAAGTGTCCGTTGACTGTAATCATCATCGTTAAAGCAATTAATAACACCTGTGCTATTCTTCAGCACAAGTCAGAGTCTGCTGTGAAAAGGGTCAAAATCCACATATTTATTTCTTTATTTTTAAGTATTTTGGGGCATTTTGTGTTTATTTTAGAGGCTGACGGTCTGAGGAGAGACGGGAAATGTGAAGGAGAAGGGCCTGTATGGACTCAAACGTCTGCAGCTGCAGTAACGACTCAGCCAGCAGTATGCTAAACCAGGTGAGCCACGCGAGCACCCAATGCTTTCATTTTTTAACTCTGTAGTTGTCCCTGTAACATATGTGTTTAATGTAAGTGAGTTCTGACTGCAGTATTTGCATCATGCTGGAAAAGTCCCAAAATTAACTGTATTCCAACATGTCATTATACATGCTAAACTGGCTTTATATCTTTAGTTTGGAGTTGTTGTTCACTATTGTCCCAGTTTTTAGCGACTCACAGCTAGAGAAAGGAGAAGCTAAATAACTAGCTTATTTGTCAAAGGCCTTTTTGGGCATATTATGCATTTGAAAGCGAAGACTAAGACAGAAAACCAAAGGACAGAAAGAGGCGACAAAATTTCTGAGGTGGTATCAAGTTGCAGACATTTATTGTTGTTGTTGAGCCCTTACCACTAGGCTATCATCCTTGTATGCTAACTTCCTACATATGAAGATTAGTGCAGGATAAGTGCTTATGTATGCTTATGCTTCATACAGCTTTCCATCATTCCATCAGTACTTTCTCCCTGTCAGCATCTTATTTAATTCTACCTCTTAATTTGATGTACTGCACATCTAAATCATCTGTGAAGATCTTCCTGTTATTTCGTATTTCTCAGGTTTCCACTTGAATATGTTCAACTTAAAGTTTGTGCAGCTCCGTCTTGTGAATGTGCTCTTTCAGGAAGTCAAACTCTGTTTTGCACTTGTGTGATAGAGACGCCTGCGCTCGTCGTGTATTCAGAGCACGTTGGATGAAGGCATACACTTGCGGGCCGTGAATTCCAAAGGCTTAGCTTCTGCGCGACGACACCCTGAAACAGTTCATTGATGTATAACACTCAATGAAATATTGAAATAAGCAGAGGAAGGATTGTGCCTTCGGGCTGATTTGCGTGTCCTCTCTGAACTGTAGTCTAACTAACTGCTGTCCATTTAGAGAGAGAGGGAGGGGAGGGGGGGGTCTCCAGGCTCTAATCTGTTGGATGCAGCTAATTAATTTTAGGTTCCTCCTCCTGTCTCTGTAGAGAATGATGTTTGCAGGAGATTAAGAGATAGAGTGTTTGTTAGAAAGGTGTAAATGATCAGTGAGGCCTCATCACAGGCACCTGTGTTAATTGTCCTAATGAGGAGTCTCTGCGGCCTCGTGAGGAGGAGAGAAGAGGGTCTTTCACAGGTAGCTACCGTCGTATAACAGGGGAGACACATGTCGTCACACAGTCTAACACATTCAAGAAAATGCAGCATTATATTTGTTGAACTACTCACAGAGAAAGACAGCCTTTTATGACTTAATTCACCGACGTTGCAGAAGTTATGCGGCCAGGGATTAATGCGAAACGATATTGTTGCACTACTTTTTCTCTTGTGTGGCTGTTTTTTGAAACGCCGAGCAGCCTGTGGTGAGAACACTGGCAGAATGGAGGGAAATTGGCTCCGTTCACCATGAAGTCATTAAATTTGTAAGCTATTTGTGATCAAAAGGTGTGTTTGAGGCCATTAACTATGGAGTTTGATCATGGCTTACACGCAGTGTCAAGTGTCAGCTGTTCCTGCTATTCCCCCACAATTTCAGTTGAAAGTAAGAATTAAGCCAGAAGAGAAAATCAAACGCGCGCTATGTAAATGTTGCTTAATAGCACTACTGAAGTTTGGTGTGTGCTGTATTGTTTCTGACTCACATTTGATGCCAAAAAATCCTCACTTTGCTGTGACTCGGTTCCCTCAGACCACACGCCCGGATGCCGTTCATGCTGAAATAAAGCTTCATTGTTGACCTTGAAAACTGCAGCTTCAAAAGAATAAAAACTAGACATAATGTTCAACTCACTTTTTGTTTCAGGAGCTTTCAACCTCATCTTGTCACCTCGAACACGAGATGGCTGAGCAGCTCCATCCATAGAAGAAGGCCTTGAGATATGGGAGGAACAAACAGTAAGATGTACCTCTGGTTTCTTTGCATGCAGACGTATTATTATTAAACACAAAATTATTATTTAGCAGCATCTCTGTCTATTATCTCTTCATATTTACATTTCAGACCTAACATATAAGTCCAGGAATTGGCTGCACTTTTTAACACTGTTTCTCAAGTTTTGCTTCACATGCCATTTGCTCTGCACAATGTCGCTCTATTTCAGGGGTGGACAGCAACAAAGTAATTGTACTTGAGTACATTTTTTGAGTATCTGTACTTTACTTGAGTATTATTCTTTGGGCAAACTTATGACTTTTGCTCCACAACATTTAAAAGACAAATATTGTGTTTATGACTCCACTACAGTTCTATGAATGTTCTTGTTACTCGCTCCTTTTTCTCTGAAGTCAGCTGATGAATTTTCTTTTCTTTTCTTTTCTTTTCTGAAATCCCAAAGACAATAAGTGTTCGTGTAGTTCTGCGTGTGGTTTGTCTAAGTGGTGTTGCCGTACCTATACCTCACGCGTCTTCATGGTTGAACGTAGAGCAAACGTCACTCAGATCAGGCGGTTCATGTAGTGGTGGTTTTCTCACTGTGTAAAGCCTGGCTGACGTTTTCCCTGCTCATCAGGTATTTTTGGTTGTTCCTATTATTGCTCCTTTTATTTTGGAGCTTCAAATCTGGAATGTGTAATGTGTACATGTGTAATATATGAGCTAGCTAATGTCACTCACGCTTTGTGAAAATACAATGTTTTTTTTAAAAAGTAGTTTGAATACTGAAGTATTTTTAAAAGAAGGTACTCCAGTACTTTAACTCATGTCATCATTTGACTGAGCAACTTTCACTTGTACTGGAGTAATATTTGACCAGGCGTATTTATACTCTGACTCAAGTAATGAAGTCATGTACTTCGTCCACCACTGCTCTGTTTAATAACGAGTGGCCAAATTGTGTGTGTTTAAACTTGAGGACTTCAGCATCATTAATGAATAGCAGTCGTGGACGTACTGCGTGTGGGCCGTCACCACTAGGACGAGGTATAATCCACTATGAGAACATTTCCATTTGTCTCAGAAGGACATTTTTATTAATGATAGGAGGATATTTAATAATAATGCAAGCATAAAGTACACTAACAGTAAGTTTTAACCTTTTTAGTTTGTTATTACTGCTTGTAAGAAAAATATAGTCATCAACCATAAATTATCTTACTATATCTGTTATTTTAGTTTATAAAAAGCTTGATTTATGCTGATAAATCCCAAACCGTCAAAATAAAACTTCCTGTTTAACTGTCCTTTTAAATGCACGGCCTCTTTAGTCCAAACTAGGTGAGCTTTAACTAACTAGGTATTAACCGCACCCATAAGCATAGTAATAATGTGTTTTTTAACATATGCTGAGATCTGGTAATCTTCTTATGGGTTTCAGGCTTTTTTTTCTCTGCCCCTGAATAGCTTAACAAAATATGCCTCAGTAATGGATGGTGGTATCCTCATCCATCGCCCTCCTCCCTCCTACTATAACTTGAAATAGGCCATCAAGTGGCTAATGAACTGATAAGCCCTCTGTGTCCTGTGGGGCTTATGAACATTATAAGCCAAATGTTTCGGCATATTTGGCGAGACAGTTTTGTTAAAGAGCACTTACGAGGGCAGAAGACCCTCCTGAAAACACAGTGACATATTGTGAGTGTTTTTTAACGTTATCTTGCAGGTTTCTGTGACGCTCGCCGGTGCCGAAAGAAAGAATGTGTGGCCCTCTTTGCTTCATCAGACCTCCAGCTAGTCGAGCTGCGAGTATCATTATCAGTTGTGGATCTGTGTAAATCCACGGATTTGTGTGAGCAGTCTGAGAAATTAAAATAACATGCTTTTTACTGCGCTTACTTCAAATCTCTTTAGACTTCATTTTTTAAAAACATCTAAATCTGTTATTATGTAGGCTATACAAAACGCTTTTAATTTAATCTTTGACAAGATTATCAAATTCATTGATGATGTCACAAACTTAAATAATTTCACAAAATGTCGACTAAGCCCGGATAAGCACGTTCAAGGGGATACTGCTGGATTAGCTTAAAAAGTATTATTTATTTCTGCTTTTTTATTAGTTGTTGGCACAGTTTTCCACATCAATATTGCTTTTATTTTTAATTTCATCACATTGTCTAGCAAAAAAAACCACATGCAAATACTGTAAATATCAAGCAGCCTCATGCAAGTTGTGTTGATTTTTAATTGAGAGCCATAAATTAATTTTTTACATTTTCAAACACTGTCCCACATTCCTAGGAAGTTTTTATAACCTCACTCTGTCTGTCTTTCTCTTGTTCTTCATCAAAATAACACGTTTTATTTGCATTTTCATCCCCATTCATTAGGCTTTATATTTAATGAAAGTTTAGTGAGTCCAACAGCAAAAGTAAATTATATTTTGACTTGTTTTGGGGGGAAACACCTACACATTTTAGCAGGAAAACCTAGCTTAAACTTCCTTTTGATATTTTCAAAATAAGATCGTTTGTTCCTGCTGCTCTGATATAATTTTCATAACTGATGACCAGACCACATTATCGGGGATTTAACCCCTCGTTCCCCCTGCAGGCGGTGCGGCCTTTTGAACAGAAACTGTGAACAGGCCGGTGATGGTTTCCGGAGGATGATGTGTTTGCGACGGAGCGGGCAGCGGGGCAGGGGGACAAGGGGACAAGGGGCGCTGTTAGACAAAAACCAGGAGGGATTAATGCCGCGTCTGTTGCCCCCATATGCTCCTTATAGCGCTGCCTCGCTCCTGATTAAAACTCTTTGTATGTATGTATGAAGTATCGTGGAGGCCGGATGTCTAATCCTCCTCATGACTTGTGCACTTTTGAGGGAACGAGGCTCCAAGGTTACAATAACACGCGGGAAGAAGCCACTGTGCGTCAGCTGATATTGGATGTATCAGTGTGCATTGATTAGGGCCATGCGCGTGCATTGTTTAGACTTAAATTAAAGCTTTTATTTTGAAATCATCTGTGCTATTGAGAGGGAAATGTTGGTGTTCCCTGATGAGTTCTTTGAATCATTTACGACCTTTTCATGTAGTCCCACTTTATTTGTTGTGATAAAGTTGATCAAAGTTTAGAGTCCGGATCTTTTCCCCTTTTCAAACTTTTAATTCTTTTTTTCTCGCCTCTCTCAGTCGTTAAAAACTGGAGATTTTCCACAGCTGACATTTGAAAGTGACCTTTTTTTCCTCCCTGTCTCTGTGTTTTTCTGCACAGTCTGGCTGCAGGAGTTGTTGACACTGAGCGGAGACGCAGCTCATGAATATTCAGGCTTCTGTCAGCCTCTGCTATTGTTTCCAAGTTCAATTGTTGCATTGTTTATCGCCATAACGATGTATATGCATGCTGCTAAACTTGGCGTTGCACTGCGGCGATATTATAATTGATTCCTGAATATTATAACGCCAAAATCAGCATGTGTGATAAATAAGAAGAACGTAGGACCCGGATATAAACAGACACTTCTGCTTCACCCTTGAATAAGTTATGGATACGGCCTTTTGTGTGATGAAGTCTTTCAAAAGTACAATCCAACCCCCCTAAAACACACACACTCTTACACACACTCACAGACACACACACACACACACACACACACACACCTATTTTTGTGTCCACGCAGGAGTGGAATCAAAGTCGCTCTTCTCTTTAACGCTTCGATTATTTCGAGCAACGCTTTTAATTAGTGCTCTCCTTTAGCGGAGCCTCCAATGAAAGAGAGATTATTGGCAATGTCAAGGATGCTAATTGAATGTTGGACTTCTAACAATTAGCCCTCTGCAGAGCCATGTCGACTCATTACACATCCCACAGACGCTCTCATGTCGTCAGGCTGACGGTGTAACGTTGGACTTTAACGCAGAGTGAACGCAGACAAACGCTGCTTTAGAGGCAGATTTAACCCTCTGACTGCTCGGCTGCGTTTAAGAAGCAACGTTTAGGTAGCGTCCTGAATGCAAACCAAGTCATAGATTGTTTGAAAGCCGCTGCATAATGTTTCAGTATTTTACACGTACATTTACAGGAATTTAATGGTGATTTTTTTTCTTGAGTTCCGGTTTCAAAACGCAGCACAAGCAGGACATTTTTAGGGTTTAGTGCTCACTTTTTTATTCACAACCAAGAATAATATTTAGAGAAATTATCACCTACACTTCCAACTACTAAAAAAACACAAACGAGCAAAAAATATGCTCAGCATCATTTTGTTCTGTCGTTTTGGCTCCGCTGCAGAGATGCATTCAAGGGCCCTCGAACATTTTAATTAAAACGAATTAGTGCAGATTCTCTGTGCAAAAACTAAAATAATAAAAATAAGAATAAACGTGTGCTTGTTTTTTTCCTTCTTTAGATGAAATATTCGGCTTGGTATTATTGCGCACATTTGTAGATCCGGCGTGTAAACCCACGCGGTGTGGGCTTTGAAAGGGACCACTGCTGCCCCACAGAAACCCCCGGCGGTAAAATATTGGGATTAACATCTCTTGGAGGCCGGGATTTAAAAAGTGCTCTCACAAAGCGAGCACTCTCTTTGTTCAGACGATCTGAGCCTAGCGACCGGAAACTAAGAAAAAAAAATAGTTCCCCCATCTGAGCGGAGCCAGGATCCACTGTGACCCAGGGTCACTGTTTTTGTGCAACATTTCGTTTACACACCTTGAGGAGGATTCTGCTTTATTATTACAACGGGCATTATCTGGCTCTAAAAGCAATAATTACTAAGTGTTTTAAATCCTTGTTGGGTTAATGTAGGCTTTTGGATAATATCACATATGTTGATGTTTGTGCGCCGTTATGACGCTAATTATTGGCTTAATTAACAAACCTACCCGACTTCCGTTATCCACCTTTTCAAATTAAAAGTGAGCTTTTTTTTTTCTTTCAAAATGTTCTCAAATAATCGACAGATTTTTTAATAAATTAGATAATAAATTAACTAACCCTAAGTCAGGACTAAAATGAAGATGAAGTATTATCATATGAATATTTCTTTAACTCAAATCTCAAAATATACACACCGTTAATTGTGCACACCTTGCCTGCCTGCAGCTTTGTTTATTCTCCATTTTTCCCCTCTCCACACACACACACACACACACACACACACACACACACACATGCACGCACACAGAGATCGTCTCTTGATGAAAGAGTAAGCTCACAGGACCTTTATTCATGTCTTTTCAGCGGTGAGGTCACACCATCTTTGGAGCCAGTAACGGATCCACAATCACCGCGTGTTGAGATCAATGGAGGGAGGGGGGGGGGAGCAAAGTGTGGAGCTCTCAGCAGCGCGAGAGTCACTTCCAGTGGGACTGAAACCCTTCATTATTACTACCATGTGCTCGGAAAGTCTCGTCTCTCTTTGCGGTGCCGGTGATCGAACCATCAGCATCCTTGTTGTTCCAAAACCAAAAGTTAGAAATCTATTAAAATCACAGCAGAGAGTCTGATGCGAGGGGGGCTCACAGATTGCATACAATACAACAGATCACAGTTTCGAAGGCTAGCACAGATAAAAAAAACACATATGTACCATTTATATAAGACACACACTGATTGTCTCTTAGAAACTACATATTGATTCCTTATAAACACTTTTTTCTTAAATAAAGTAGTGCATCCATGTCCACACACCATCCTCGTGTCTCTCTGCCTGCAGTTTGGGCAAAGTCGTGTGAGAAGCTTAAAGGAGGTTTGTCCATCCCGAGAGGAAGAATGAACTGAGTTTTGTTCTTGGATAAACATTAGTTCCGTGGCTGTGATGTTCTTTTTTCCTCAACAGGTGTTTTTACGCACAGAGGCGCACAGACAGACATGGGTGAGGGGCTACAACCTGTGAATAATCAGGGGGGGGAAATCTCTGTGCCAGTGCTAAAATAAATTAAACTTCTCCTCTTTCTAGGAGGACAAAAGACCACCTCGAGGCCCCTGAGAGCCCTGCCTTCTGCTAACCAGTCCGATGTGTTTTATTGAGGTGTGATCGTCACTGTTTGTGCACTTTGTTTTTTAATGACACCTGATTGCTCTGTTCACAGGACCTGGAATTTCCACGAGGATGTCTGATCCTTATAATCCAAGCAATCGGCATTGAAGTTCAGTTTCCAGGACGCCGCCTGGTCCTTATAATCCAAGCAGTCCGCCGTGGAGTTGAAGCCCAGGCCGGACGTCCCGTAGCCCTGGGTGGAGAGGGGCGCCGGGGACTGGTTCAGATGGCTGGTGACCGCGTTCGTGCTCATCGGACTGATGGTCGAGCCGGGCCCTGACAGCTGGTGGTGCATGGGAGTGAGGTAAGAGCCGCAGTCCATGCCGCCGAAGTATGACGTCGAGCCGGCGTAGCCCTGGCTGTAGCTCGAGGCCTGCGTGTAGGTCATGGGGTAGGACCTCTGCATGCACGAGGAGGAGGTAGACAGGGGGTCCGCGAGCGGAGAGATGGACGCCGGGCTCCAGATGGACACCGGGGCGGTGCTGGTGGGGACGGCGGGGACGGTGGTGGTGCTGGTGGGGGGCGTGAACTGGCCGCTGGCGCCGCTCTCCGAGCTCACTTCTCTGGTCGGAGAACTTTTCTTTTTGGCAGGTCGGACCTTGTTCTGGCCCCCGTTCTGCTGTTGCTGCTGCTGCTGGCGACACTTTGCCCGCCGGTTCTTAAACCAGACCTGGAAGAGGCACATAGTGGAACATGTTAGTGTCGAAATCCCTTCATTGTAGAGAAAATCTATCCCACATTTTTACGCCTTCGAGAAGAGCACAACCAGTTAAAAAGTTTACCATAAACAGACTTTTTAATCAAATTAAGATTTTTCTCAAACTAGTTTCGCTACCAGGACGGATCGCTCTTATTTAATTGCTTAAATTCTCGAAACAGGAATCTTTCGTTAAGTGGAATTATCTCACCCCACTGGCAAAAGTTTTCCACTTGATTTAAAGCAGCCAAAATGCTGAGCTTCACATATTCTGTCAGTCACGGGTTTAGATGAGAGTTTCGTTCAGTGCAGATATAAAATAGATTTATTTTAAATGTATATATTTATTCTAAATGTATGAATTTTAAATATATATATTCAGGTGTAGCCTATATAAACTATTTTTCTACACTGTGCAGTTGTTTAATGGTTTAAATGTTTGGGACCTACAGCTCCACCTTGTCGCACCACACAAATAAAAACCTTATCTCTCCGCATCGATCATGTTTCAGACAAGGCAGCTGCTCTGATTAACTCACCTGTACTCGGGACTCAGGTAGATTGATTTTCAGGGCGACCTCCTCGCGCATGAATATGTCCGGATATCGAGTTTTGGCGAACAACGCCTCCAAAACGTCGAGCTGTGCGCGCGTAAAAGTAGTCCTCTCTCGCCTCTGCTTCCGTGGCGTTGCTGGAAAAACAAAAAAAAGGAAATTGTAAATCAATTACATTTTGGTGCTGATGTTTCCACTTCTAAAAAGCAAGTAAAAGATCAAAAGAAATCAAAGGCAGATCTGTAGCAGAATCACAGAGTGATTTTTTGTCGTTGTTTGCGTAATTACGTACGAGTCCTGTGAGACTCAGACGCCGGGGGCAAATTGTAGCACTTGACGTAATTTAGTCTAATGTGCCAAAAGAATGATACAGTCTGCAGAAATCAAAGCAATATCTCTGTAATTTATTCGAAAGGCATGTCTCAAAATAAATTAACACAAGATGAGACTTCTGTCCCCTCCAAGTTGTGCGCAAGATTACATTTTTTGGCCAAATAATATATTGACAGTCAGTAATTGTCCTGATTGTACATCCCTAATTTTTAAAACAATTTCAAGATTTAAAAGTTTTGAAATTAAAAATTCTAAAATTCTAAATCCATCAGCTTGTAGCCTCAGGCCAGCGATGCTTTTTCCTCTTCTGCATTTCTTCTTCACATGCTGTGAACTCACCTGGATAGCCCACTGATGGATGCAAAAGATCCATTCCGGAAGTAGTTAAGCTGAGCCCATTGACTGTGTAAGGTGGTTGCTTTAGATACGACATCATGCTAATGTTTGTCTGAGGGCTGAAGTTGGAGAAAATTTTGAAAATGGATGGAGCTCCCGAGATGCACTTGGTGTCCTCTGCGCGCCGTGTGTTCCTCTTTACAGCGGGCACCTGTTCCAAAAAGAGACAAGGGAGGAAGAGATCGATGAGGACGCACTTTGGGAATAAATATCAGGACTGTTTATATGCCGCTGTCGTGAAATAATCCCTCTCCAAGACGCACGGAGCTCCTCAAAAAGAACCAAGCGCACATCCAGCTGTCCTGATCAATTCACCCCCCCTCCAGCCCCCTTACAACAAAAAACACCCGCACTAAAAGTGCAACAAGTCACTTTAAAGATCAATAAGAGGCTCTTGATCATGAAGTGTTATAAAGTTAAATTAGGGAACTTTAAAGTGCTCGGGCTTTTTAAATTCAAACTAAAATAAAACACCTGATAAACATGTTTGCCACAGTGAAGAGAAATAATTTGACTGTGCTTTGCTTCTGTTTCTTTAACTCTATTTTAATAACGTGTGTTGATAAATCTTAAAATAAAGTCAGGGAGACAGTGAACATAAATAATCTTTCAGCGCAAACTGCTAAATAAATTCCTTTGTCATTAAATTCTTAATAAAAATGGCGTCAAGTGCTTTTTTTAACAAGCCTTGCCTCGATGTTTGAGGCAATTTAGGGGAAAAAATATTCGGTTTTTTTTAACCTTTTTAAAAAAACATTATTTGATGCAGGGACGCATCGAAGAGTAAAAAAAACACGGGCTTCCATATTGAACACGTCGTTGTTTCAGTTGTATTAACAGTAATAAATGTGCCCTGTGATGCTGATGGGGAAACGTGTGATCGCTGTCACTTCATCTCCAGTGACCCTCAGCCGTCATCCCCACTGCGCGTCTTGATTAGTTGCTTTTTTTTTCAATATCCAACGGTTTTAACCCCCTCATCCCAATCTGTCACACTCCAAACACACCCGTCAACCAGTTGCACACACCCGCTCGATAACAACCTCCCTGTCCGAGAATTAATTATGATAAATGTTTTTCTGTTGATGAATTAACGAGCTAATCCGAGTGGCGTGTATGAGCGGAGCTGCACTCTGTGTGAACACGGTGCACAGGGCTGCAGGCTCCTGGAAACGATGCTGTGAATCAGCTGCGGTTCCCTCTTCAATAATTAATGTTGAAGTGAAATGTAAGCACAGAATATGTTTTCAATCATGTCAATAATTATCAGCAATTTGCTGTACAAATATTAGAAACTACAGAGGAGAATTGTAATTATTAGATATGTTGATTTAATGGAGTTTAACTCCGGATTTACGCATAAACACACTCGGGTAGCAGATGACTTATTAAAGGGGACGTGTTGGTTTATTGTCTCTACATTATTCATGTGTGCAGGCAGAGCAGAGGGGGAAAGGCCCCGAGACTAATTTCGATATTAGAGGCCTAAATGTTCTGCAGCTTTTAGTCTCAGTCCTCCTCATCTATCTCTTTTTGTTGTCTTATTTTGTGCGTAAATCTTTATTCTGCGGTGTGACACACTCCCGTTTAAAGTAGAAACTTAATTTACCGAATATAGAGCCTGTGCTCTGGTTGCAGCACTGGCTTCAGTCAGTGGGAGGGTGACATTTGTACAATATCATCTCAACCATTACTCTGTAAAAAGCTTTAATGTAGCTGTAGGAGTGTGTTTGCTTCCATCAGCAGAGAATCGTTATTTAACTTCACCACTTTGCTTCAGCTCACTTTATATCCTTGAGATTTGTGTTCTTGTAAAAGGCTTTGGCGAGCAGACACACAGTTGCTGCCTCTGTAGTCTCCTTAAATTAAATAACACACTTAGTTTAAGAGCTTCGTCTGTAGTTTAATAAAATCTTTGCGACATTTATTTCAAAAATCTGATTTAAAATGTGTTTTAAGAACTGGTGCGGTCTCCTGTTGGCACATGTTCGATTTTACTTCTTTGGCTTTGCGATTATTTATTTCGATAAAGGCTAATAATCAAAAAAAGAATTATGATAATATAATAATAGTGATCTAATATAAATGATGATAATAAAAGTCAAACTTACCGTTTTATCGGCGGCTGTAAAGTTCTTTGTCTGCTCGGTTTCCTCCAGGAGAAATAATAAAACTCAGCGCAGACAAACGGCGTCCTGGCGCATAAAAAAGCACAAAAGCAGCCAAAAGCAGGAGCAGAAAGAGGAGCAGAGAGAGGAGCAGAAAGAGGAGCAGCCGTCTTCAGACTCAGAACAACAGTGCGGATAAAAGTTGAACGCTGAGCGGGTACATCGGGTGCAGAAGCGGTGCTACAGCGGCGCAGTGATGGAGGAGGAGGCTGCATGAACGCCTTTAGGATTTGTTGGTGTGTTGTGACTGAAGTGCTTTGAGTTGGATTTTGTACAAAGTGCCAGCCAATGGGAGCCGCAGGACCGAGCTGAGGTCTGTCTCTGTCTCCGTCTCTCACACCGGTGGGGAGGATGAGGGCTTTTTTTTTCTCTGGGAAACAAATGTCTCCAGCTACTTTTTTGACGCACAGTTTTCAGCCAATGGCAGCGCGAGGGCGACTGACAACATCCCCATCCCAGCGCGCAGAGGGAACACTGAAAATATAACCGGGGGATGACGACAAGTGCACTTTAAAGCAAGGAAGTCGTTTTATTCACATTTTTATTACATCTCATGTTTGATTTCACTGTTTTCCAGTAGATTCATTAAGCTGAGGAAAAGAAGAGCGGAAATGTGTGCGTAAAATAAAGACTTTAATGTACATACAGTTTATTAGAGGTTGGATACATAAAATATTTCTAATTGCATCACTATATTCGTTAAGTGTTATAAATGTGACCCAAAAAAGTATTTTATATTTTTAAAGTTCCAGACCTTCGAGGAACATTAAACATCTCGACATAAAATTGTAGATTTTAAGAGAATAAAATATTTGTTGTATAAAAGCGTTAAAAACTTTACATGATAATAAATCTGTGATTAAAAAAGACTGTGGAGGGTAAACAAAAAAAACTCTCTCCTGGACTGCAGCTCGCGCTCTGCCTGTGAAAGCTGCTCCGTCCTCTCACATTCCTGCGCGTCGCTTAAAAAAAGGGGATTTAGAGCGACTTATTTTCTTCAAACTGTCCTCCCGTCCGCAGAGCCAGCCAGTCTGCTCCCCCAACATGCAGCCGCACGCGGGCCTGCACAGAAAATATCTCCCCCACAATATTTACAGCAGAATTCCCACCGAGCAGCCGACGACTTCTGGAGGCACCCGGACCTGCGTTTTACTCCCACAGAGGAGGAGAAATGATGGGAGAAAAGCAAAAACAATCCGGCTGGAGAAGCAGAGAGACTTTCATTTATTTCACATGAAACGATTTCTGCAGGAGGAGGAAAAGAAAGAGCAGAATAAAGGTAGGCGTGTTTACATTTTTATATAACTTACAAGAGAGATTTCTGTGCTGTATAATAATAATAATAACATTAGAAAAAAATAATAATATAAAAAAATAATCATAATAATAATTAATACTGTATTTTTGTATTTAATGTAAATCATATAAAAGTCATTTGAAATGAGGATTCCTCTTTTTTGTATTTCCTGTGTCACCTTCAAGCTGCATGGGAAAAATCAGCCTCCTCTGTGTCACTTGAATTTTGAACCCTCGTGCCCATCTCAAAATAATGTGCCGAGGGTTTTTGTCACGGCTTGGTAAATGTATCATCTTAAGAGGCTTTGTGGAACACCTACACACACACACACACACACACACACACACACACACACACACACACACACACACACACACTCACACTCACACTCACACACACACACACACACACACACACACACACACACACACACACACACACACAGTCTCAAACACACACAGTGCGCGCCTGCACGGACACACCCGCTCACTTGAACCAGATTTGAATATTGATTTAGATTTATAAACACAGGCAGGCTCACGGTGGCTTTTTATGAATCGTCATGTTGCCTCTCTCTGTGGCTCGTGCTGAAGGCCAGAGTCAAAGGTGCTCTGACAGCAGCTGCTGGGAGGACTGGTTTCCTCTCACACCTGCAGCCCGCAAACACAAACTGGTGTGAACTTTGTACAAACTCAGTGACATCTCTTTTTACAGGTTATCGATCAGAGGAAGCGGGAGGATGGATCATAACTATGGATTAACAACCAAACATGAGATTTCATCTGAGCAGAGGAGAAGTTCTGTTTGGAGGAGAGGGACTGCAGCACATCCACACATGCAGGTATCCACTTTGTTTCTTATTTAGTGTTTATCAGGATTTTACTGCCGATTAAAATACATTTATTTGTCATCTAAAAGGCGAGTAAAATCACATAATGTCGCCTGTTTATGTTGATTAAAATGTTTTTAAATATATTCATGTAATATATCATAGAAGGCAGATTCAAACAGGTGTACAGATAATTTTTTTGCTTTAACATTTGTTTCTATTATAAGCATCACAGAGGTCACGGTTTAGCCTTCCCATATTTCTTTTTGAAGCCCCCACCAAACCCCAGCCAAAAATCATCCCATTTAACGCATCTGATGTTTAAATTGATAAACACTCATAGCCCCTTTTAAAACAGCCTTTATTGTTATGTGTCAGACTTTAATAGTCCCAGAATTAAACACATGAATAATTAGCTTTAAACTAAAAACAATATATTTTAAAATACGTTTTTTTCTTTGCTGATATTTTTTGCATGTGCGTGCTAATGCATCCTAACGGGAGACTTTCAAACAGCTGCGTGTAAAATCGTGACGTGTGATGCTAATATCTGCAGGATCTGAGCGTTTAAATAGCTAAATAATGTATTAAAGTGTAAAGCCAGGCCCTCCGCGGGGACCCGCTATCTTAAAAGGACGTTTAAAGGCAGAAGCAGTGAAACGCCTCTGGCGAGCAGCTCCCTCTGACTGCCGGCTAATTGACGACGCCGCTTTTATCTCCGCCTCTGCTGCTCTCAACCTGAGGGCGAGCTTTCTGCAGGCCTGCTGCAACCTGTGATTCCCAGCAGCTAATGCGGAGCCTATTCGTGTTATTAATACACTGGACAGGCCTGATGTTTGACCCTTGTTTGATAGCATTAAAAAGAAAAATCAGTTCAAGATTGGATAATTACTGGGCAGGCAGCCCCCCTCTCCCTCTGCTCTGCGCCCTGTGCAGGCATAAAAAGAAATACTCAATAAATTATTGAAATGATAAATGTTTGTTTTAAAAAATTAAATAAAACAAATAAAAATACAACAGCCCAATAAGGTAGTGGCATTTTTTTCTAAATGATTTTCTGAATTTAAAGCTGCATATTCACCACATTCATACATCTCCCAAGCATCTACTTTCCTCTCCTCTGCCTCTTTCCCTCCTGTTTGATATCCGCATGGCTGAAGACGAGGAATGTGTTGGTGGAATTTATTCTGTGCTTTAAAAAAAGAGCCAGAAAAAAAGAAGGAAATAAAATCCTCTAAAGCTAATTCACACAGAAACGCTGATAATCTCGGATGTCAAGAAAAAAATGTCCTCCAGCATTTAGGATTCAAATTGAGCAGTTTTACCTTTTAACAATAATTCACTTTACTGTTACTTTTATCAACCTTGTGTTTCCCTTCTTTATTTTTTGTTGTTAAACAGAGAATTTATTTTTTCCACCTAAACTATCCGGTGAATCTCTTCAGAGATATAATACACTAAAGCGAGCCCAGCATCTTAAAATGTGTCATAAAGATAGTAATAAAAAAAATCTCTATTATTTAATGTAGTCACGTGTAGGTGATGTATAGTGTTTAGAGAGGTTTCAATCATTTGTAAAACCTCCATATAAAAGCTAATAACTGTAGATACATGTGCTGTGTGTGTGTGTGTGCGTGTGTGTGTGTTTGGTTGCGAGTGTGTGGGTGACAGTAAGAGAGAGAGAGAGAGAGAGATGAGCTGAAGTAGGATAATCACAGGCTGTATTTTAATTAGCCTGGCAGGTTTGATGGATACGTTGCCACCACCGCTGCACCGCGTAGCGAGCAAGGTGCCTAAACAGAGGGCTTTCCCCACGCTGTCCCCTTATCACAAAGGAGCTAAACCTTTGTGTAATGTAACATGTAAGTGACCCGAGAGGTCATCAAAACACATTCAGCCTCCTCCCCGGGGATTAAAGGGGGAGAAAGCCCCGTTCAGAGTCAGTTTGGGAAGAGTTCAGCGACACACAGGCACAGACTGAATCCTCAGGCTGCACTATGCATCTGGGATTTTATCTCTACGATTATACACAATGTTACTAATTTAGTTTGCTTAAAGTTCTGCTTAAAATGATTAAAGAAAAAAGCAATGGAATGATTCTCTACTCTTAGTTTTCTGTGATGAAAAAGTGTCCCGATCATGAAATCCTGGGTTTACTCTCCTCGCACATTTCCACCCTGCATTCAAACGTGGAGCCTCCGTGACACGGCGGCTGTTCGTGTTTGCCAAGTTTGCTCTTTCCATTAATATGACATGCCTTTTTAATTAGTGCCGTAATTGTTTGTGTTGTGTTTGTGCAGGAGTTCGCCCAACAAACAAACGGATGCAATTAAACACAGTCGCCTTCAGATCATCAATGAGGAGGCAAAGTCAAGACTGGAGGAAAAACACACAAGGACGAATGTAAGACGGGAGGAGACTCTGCCGCCTCAAGGTTAAACTGAGTGAAGAGCTCGTCCTCACATGGACTGTCCTTCTGCAAACACATGCCAGCTTTGTTAACTTTGTATCACTGTTTATTGGTGTCATTTTCTGGTAGGAGTTTGTTCCCTCTCTTCCTCCACATTGTCTTTGACATTAATTAAAAAATAATTGCAAATAAATAATCATTGTCAAACGTCCCTCCTGCTCCCTGCCTCTCTCTCTCTCTCTCTCTCCACCTTTAGCCGTCAGTAGCCTCCTCCTGCGTGCGCTGAGGTGTCTGCACGGCGTGGTAAAACCTGCCCTGCAGACCGGACCTCTCAAGTCTTCAAAGGAGGAAGAACTCAATGTGGGGGGATTTGTTCAGGCTTATTTGGTAACCTAGGATTTGAATTGGATTCTGGGAGGCATTCATAACACATTTGGAAATGTTACATTGTGTGATTTTGTGTGTAATCCCCATAATAAATTTTGAGAAATGGTCACAGCACTCGCACAACTGTGACTATTCATGATTTATCGAATGGTTTTCTTGTCTTGCCTCTCGGGGTGAGGTGTGTGCTGTCGACGGGGAGCGGAGGGACGGTTTCAGCCGTCTGTTGGGAGAGGAGGCGAGTCCTCCTTGTTAACCTTCTCTCAGTGCTGTTTTGGTTATCTGACCTGAATGTGTGAGAGGGTCAGACACCGTGCTTCCACAGGGATCTCTGAGACCCCCTAACAGCACAGGAGCAACAACCTCTGCTGGATTATACCTCCCTGAGAGGAGGGTTAGCAGTGCACACACACACACACACACACACACACTGTTGGTTCAGTTTATTAACTCAGTGTATATTTTACCAACGCTACACTCGCAGATTGATAAACTGCTTTCTTTTATCCATCATGACTTTTTAAGTGCCTCATCTTTTGATAAGGAGAACCATGCAAAATGTTAACTCATCTTTAATACAGTATATCACCTTTCATACAAACATGTAGCCCACATGGAAACAAATGAATTAAAGGCCCCTCCTCCTCCAGACATGCTCTACGAAATATAAAATATTCTGCTTTGAATAATAATTTGTGTTTGATAAAAATATCCCTATCATCTCCTTTAAAATGCTTAAAATCACAAATACTTCTTCTCCTCCTTATAAAAAACTGAATATGCAAATGTTGTTAATCCCAAAAGTTTAACTGCCAGACACAAGACGTCTCCTTCTTCACTGAAAAGTCCATTTTATACCCCTTTCCCACCAAAATTAGGGCACTGACGCAGGTTTTTCAGACCCGGGAAGGTAATAAATGCTAATTGTCTCTTTTCCCATTGCCAGTGAAGTATACTCCTGTCGGTCTCTTTTCTGCTGCGTCACCGCCTGATGTCACAAACGCGCCCGAAACATGGTTAGTAAACAGTGAAGATGTTACGGTGGTTAGGTCTTTATTGTATCTATTAGTCATTCAGTCAGTTTATCAAAATCGGCTCCGACAAATTTGGAACGATGATCGAGCGCTGCTCGGACCGAGAAGGGCGGAATTTGTAGCTGAGATGACAAGGAGTCACCGAAGTTACCGACAGAGCATAGCATCGCGCCAGGAAGGGGGCGGAGATTAGCGTGTCGACACAGGTTTTCTGTTAATTACCACGGGTCTACAGCAAAGTCATTTGACCCGGGTCTGAATGAAGACTTTCCCACTCAGCAAAAGAGCCGAGTGTTAGTGGGTTTTTTGACCAGTGGGAAAAGGGCTTTAGTGTTTAGGTGCTGGAGGTTTCAAGTTATTACATCGCACATGTGTCGGTCAAATATTAGATTGTGGGGCGCTGGTTTGGCTCGGTTAGTGGGGCAGGCGCCTCGTGTGCGGAGGCTGCGGTTGCGGGTTTGACTGCTGGTCTGCCGTTCGTTTGGTGCGTGTCATCCCCAACTCTCTACTCCCCACATTTCCTGTCTCTCTTCAGCTGTCCTATATAATGAAGGCGAAAGCCAAATAAAATAGTGGATTGTGATCGACTTCCTGAGCCACTGTGATGTCACAAAATCTCGACCTCAGTCAGGTCTGCAAAGATTCATTTGAAAACATCTTCTAGAGCCGCACATGCATCATTCTGCTCATTCAACATAAAACATCCAAGTGAGGTAAAATAAGCAAAAAAAAATCTTTAATGAGGGGCCCTTTAAATAATTATGCTACTAGGAATCAAAGTGAGACGTGTGTGTTTGTAAAAGCAGATATAGTTGCCTGGTTCTTTATTGAAATGTTGTAAAAAATAAGTCAGAAGTCAGCCTGCTGTTTGAGACAGTCCAGAAGGAGAGAATAATGTTATCCAGAGGATTAACTTTCTTTACGAACATGCTCCATCACATGGTTTGGTGGCTCCACTGCTTGGATTTCTCGTCTGGTACATGTAACTCTCCCGCCTTGGTGTCGATAAGAGCAAGTGCAATGATGTGTGTGTGTGTGCGTGTGTGTGTGTGTAAATCAGTGTTTGTGCCCTGTCCAAACCCCACTTTGCTTTGAATGACACTTTGGCGATGCCCCCAGCTCCCCACTTCGACTTCTCAAGCGTACCCCCTGTTAGTGCCAACTCTGCCAATCCCTCTCATGTCTTTAATATCTCTCTTTGGGCCCTCGGGTTCTGCCAGCGAAGGCTCCCCCGTGACAGTTGGACATCACCGCCGTCACATTTGGGAGACAGCGGCGGGTGTTTGTAGCGTTCCCAGCCCCGGGCCTGTGGGGAATCTGTGATGGCTCGCCTGTCAGCCGGCCCCTCCCCTGTAATTAGGAGAGTAAACAGAGCGCCTGGCTCGGCTTGGGGGGGAGAAAGTAGGAGGGAAACGGAGGAGGGGACGGTCCGGCTCCTGTCCTACTGCTGCTGGAGCAAGTTTGGACTGACAGCCTTTGATTTGCACCACATCCTGCTACCTTGTTGAGCATCAGAGAACCAAAGAGGAGGCTTCTCGTTAAACTGATCACTTTGAGAGTTTTCCCCAAAAGTGAAACCATATCGAGGAGTTAAAGCTGCTTCCTGGACTTTCTAAACCACAGAGAGCCCCAGCACTAAGCCTCCATCCCCTCCTCTTCACCTCTCTCCTGGTTGCTGGAGTTACTGGTCAGCGGCCGGAGGAATGTGTTGTGAGTTGGAGTTGTAGCCGTAGCTCAGGACCGGCTTGGGGGGTGGAGCGCCATCCCACCATCCCACCCAAACCCCAGCCCACTCCGCTCTACCCGGGCAGGGAGGCTGGCTGCGGGAATGCCGAGACCAGGAGGGGAGGAATTTTCAGTGGAGGACCTGCCAGAGAAATGCCATGCGGGGAGCGATGAAGAGAGAAACCTAGATAAAGAGAGAGAGAGAGGGAGAAAAGGAGATCTCAGCCAATTGAAACGCAGCCTGTCAGTGTCATTTTTGGTTTTGTAGGATGCTCACTGATGATGGGCCAGTTGCTGAACGAGCTGGTTGCCACACAGACACAGTGGCACCGCATCTGACTCAGATCTTAGTCAGACGGTTTGGCGTTCAGAGAGGTAGCTTCAAGTAAAGTCAGTGTGTGTTTAACTTATTATGTTTCAGTGTAAGTCATCCATCTGTATTAAACACCATCTGTCTGTACACACGAGCGTGATCACTAGTTTTAGTGTTCATACGTTTTAAATCAGATGGTGTGCATCAGTGTGTGCATGTGGCGGACAGAGCGAGTACAAAGGGAGGGGTGCTCCAAGGCCCGGCGTTCTTGCCAAAGTCTTTACGGCGCCCAGAGAGCCATGCTGCAGCATCATGGTCCACAGCATGGAAAGACATGGGGCAGATGGGTGCAGTGTAGCAGCACAACCTCCCCCCTTCTCCACCCAAATGTGAGGCAGCAGTGGTGGGAATGGCACAGTGTGAGAGGGAGCCCGGGTTCATGGCTGAAGCAGAAAAGCTGTTGGAGGGGCATTTGGGGGCTGGGAGAGAGGGCTGTTTGAGGGGTGGGCTTTGGAGAAGTTGGTGTGGTAGGGACCCTGCGTTGGAGAAGGGAAGCCAGCCCCCCTCCTCCACCTCCCCGTCACATCCCTTTGAAATCCAAGTGCAGGGGCACGAGCCCAGGGAGGAGTGGCAGCGTGGCCCAGCGCCTGGGCAGACAGGCAGTCACCGCACTGGGCCACGGTCCAGCTCGCCTCGCCTGGCCCCCTCCCACCCCAGCCCACCCCGTCTGGCCCGGGCTTACGGGAGTCAGGCAGCCGACCCCCAGTGGACAAGCCGGAGCCCTACGCTACCGAGTCCCATCTCACAGCCTCAGAGCAGCAGCAGCAGCACCCACCGGGAGAGAGGCCCAGCGGAGGTGGAGGGGGGTACCTCCTCTGCTGCACCCAGGCCTCTGGATGGGGGCCCAGCGGAGTCTGCTGCTGATGATAACCCCCACCTCAACCACCAGGCCGTGCTGCCTTCAGGGCCCTGCGCAGGTCCATACATCCCCATGGCAACAGTGGCAGGGCCGTCCACACAATGTGAGTGGGCAGCAGGCCAAGTGCTGCCAAATTGGGATGAGGGAGAGACATTTTGGGAGAATGCTCCATCCTGAATCTTTGCACCTTTACTTTGTCTCGGGGTAATCGCGTTTCTGGCTCCAGCGATCTCATATCACAGACTTGGACTGCATTTGTGATTGGAACAGTGGTCAGCAAAGACAGCCGCACGTTGTTCTCCACCACCTCTCCGTGGTACTTCAACTCCTCCACCCCTCTGAAGGCAGCACTATTTAATTGTCGATTTCGTTCTCATTTGTAAAACCAGAGCCCGAGGCAGAACTGACCCGATACATTCTGCAGCGCGCGCCGTGCGTTTAAAGAGACCTTGTCGTGGCAATATTAAGCCTGCGTAAACACAAGTAGTTCAATGACATTCACAGCAGACACCTAAACTTGATTCCCCACCCACTCTAAGCCACCGCCAAGATACAGTAGAAGTGGCTGGGCGGTGTTTACTGAAAGTGGATATCTGCTGTTTGTTTTGTTGTTCTGCTTCCCGACCGTAAACACTGCATAGATTTCCTTGAGTGCTGTTTGAAACGTGTGTGTGTGTGTGTGTGTGTGTGTGTGTGTGCGCCATGTGTTATATTTGCTGATAACAGGATTTACTCAAATTGCGACTCACCAGTTGAGGAAGGTTAATTGTCAGTGCAACTGGTAGAATGGCTACACGCAATAATTATTAGTCTAAGTTGCTTTATTATTTAGGGACGCTAATTAGGCATTAACTGTGGTCCCTCTTTTTGGATCACAACTTCAAATGCATGTCAAATTGCATTAAGTTCACTTTGACGTCCATTCATCAAACTAAAGGAATGCTGTTTTGTAGATGTCCTTAGCGTGTTTGTTATTATGAAACTGATCTGTTCTCGAGGTATTGATCAGAAAATTAGCCGAGGGATTTTCTGAAATTGCTCATTTGGTGCGCGCGTCCTCATTCCAGCCGCTGTGAGGACAGCACAGTTTGTGATTTGTGTGTTTTGGTAATTTAAGATTGCATTAAGGAGAGTATTTGATACTGCAAACACTTGAGCAGAGGTTTGAAGTCGCCCCAGTTATTTCTCCTCTTTTAAACACAGGCTTTTGTGTGTGTGTGTGTGTGTGTGCGCCACCCATGTGGACGAGGCTGGCATGAGTCTGGCACTAAGGTGAGGCGGAAAGTGACGAGGAAAGAAAGCAAGAGATCAAGGCACGGCTGCCAGTGCATGTCACTGCCCTACACTCTCGTCAAACAGCCCCGTGCTGCTTATGTTGCTGCCCAGACGCAAATTAATTTGGACGCCTGGAAAGACTGCAGAGCCCGGGACTCATCTCTGCCCTTTAAAAAAAGAAAAGACACCAGCGGAGAGAACTCCTCCAACAAGGGGGGGTCGGGGGGGTCGAGAGAGGGGTTTTGATGGATTTCAGCGGAGGGCGATACAGTGTCTGGAATAAGATGGGAGGGTACAGAGGACACGGTTCAATGTGCTTGTCCTGCTATGATGACAAGATGGCTCAGCCACCACTGTGCCACCGGCCTCCCCTCGCTTTCTTCCTCCCCTCCCTCCCCCCGGTGCTCCCCCCTCAGGGCACCAGTGAAGTAGAAGAAGGAGGAGGGGGTTTAGAGGGAGTACTGACGGTTAGCCGCCGTTTAATCTTCTCCTTGGCTCACTGCAGATTCTTTCACTACATGCCCCACTCCCTCTTCTCCCCAAATCTGTACCTGCTCATCCCTGGGCCCGCTTTACAGGGGGGCTCTTGATCAGTGAGGTGATGGAGAATGGCCCTCGTCACACACTCCAAATAGGATCGGATTGCCTGGGAGTAAAAGGTGAGAGCTTCATGGAGCTTGGTAAAAATAGAGGAGGTGGTGTGTGTGTGTGTTTGTGGTGGGGAGGGGGGGGCTTCTTCCGCAACCAGACACTACCAAGAAATGAGCTCTGTTTGAGATGGAGTTTCCAGGGTTTACAGGGGCTTGTGCTGCTGCAGAACAAACACAAAACCCTGCTGCATGTGTGCCGACCGAGAGAGGGGAGGGGGGAGAGAGGAGGAGGTCTTGTGTCGCTGGCATGTCGTTAACCTCCCAGGGCTCAGGGGAAAATAAGCAAGCCTCGGTGTGTGCTTAAAACTCAGGTGCCCGGGGAGAGCTGGACCCCTGCTGGAGGACAAGGTAACAAAACAGCAGCCTGCTGAATGAAGGAAGGACGGACAGTGGAGGAAGGGGTTAAACAGAAACACATGCTGGGTCTCTGAGCAGCCCCCTGGGTTTAGTATTATACAGTTAAGTGGTTCAAAACAAGTGTTTCAATATTCTGGAGATCCTTAACAATTCACTTTAACACAATGCTCCTCATTATTGATCTTTTTTATCACTGGTGGTTCGTATTCAGGTGTTTAAAGTAAATAAAAGTACCAAAGAGTCACTGGGTTACAAGTTAGAGTGTTGCATTTCAAGACTCGAGAAAAGGCCAAACTTATTGGTCGCGATGTTTACTTTTAGGAAGTTATGTGGCATTTTACCGTTGTAGGTGGTAATTGTAACTTTTGTTAGGTATTAACTCACAATTTTAATTTTAATCTGAAATTGACTGATAGTTGTCAAATGAATGTAGAGGAACAGAAATAATATACTATTCCTGATTTCGAAGTAATAAAGCATCAACATTTACAGAAATACGCCGACTAGCTTTCAAGTGGAATGATCAGTGATAACATTAAAATCACTCTCATGTCCATCCGTCCATTATCAATACTGCCAATCCTGTTCAAGATCGTTGGGGAGATATACTTGCTTGTAACTACATGTTTGCGTTCGCATGATGGCTGCTGCTCTGTTTGGCACGTCGGCTGTGCACATCCTCAAAAGTGTGCACATGAACGGTAGGGGCAGTGTAGAGGCAGAGGGGATGTGACAGGGTCAACACAGCAGCAGGGACAACAAGAGCAGAAAGCTGATAAACCAAGTCCGCAATTACACACATCTTTACGATGTGTCATTGCCACTGCACAGCAACAAACATGCCTGTCAAAATAGCTGGCAACAGTTAAGTTCCACTTTAGAAGTGTATAGACGTGTAACAAGTCCGGGACTGTTTCGTCCGTGCACGGAGGAAAATGTTGGAGAAACGGAGCTAAGCTAACTAGCTACTGCTACCATTCCCAATATATACATTTACGCGTACGTACTCTTTGCACTACAGTACTTGAGTAAATCTCTGTTGTTGCAGTCGGCCTCTTGTTGAATCTTTTTGTAGATGCTTTAATGAAACACTGCCTCAGTTTTTACACTGTTAACTTTGTCTTTACTATCGTAACTAACAGGATAATGTGCCGAGTAGGATGTTTTATTCCACGTCATAAAGTTTGAAATGTTCTGAGCAAAGACACCGCAACTGAAGCTAGTGACTTCTTATGTTGACCACCATCCCAGTTGCTTATGAAAAGGAAAAGTTACATGACATTTCGTGTTATTTTCTAGGTTCAAAGTGCGTCAGTGTGAGGCGAGTTAATTACGCGGAGTCTGCAGAGCACCGAGGGGAGAGAACGGGCAGTGAGAGTCAGAACAAGAGGCTGGTAACTCTTGCTCAGTCTTGTGATCAAACACCAGTGGTGACACTACAAACTTCTATCCCCTCTTTTCAGCATTTCTCCTTTTCAAACCCCCCCTCCCGTTCTTTTCTACAGTAGTAATGCCCCTCACTATTTTTCTACATCTTATCCCTTTTAATTAGAAAGCAAATTCTGCAGCCTGGAGAGACCTAATCCCCTACTACCCAACAATGCACAGAGTGGCTTTGAACAGCCGACCTGCAGCCCTCAACCCCCCAATGCCTCAAATTCCCTCCTCACTGCTGGACCTTCGAGGGGGGAAGGGGCCTTTTTTTCCCCTCCCTGAACATTATTACTTGAGGATACATGTGCTGCCGTGTTTGCAGAACTACATATTTGCATTTTAGGAATGTTAACAGTAATTAACAACTAAGTGACACGTGTGACAGAAATGATACAAGTGTATGCCGACTGGGTCTATCTCCCCCATGAGAGATGCAGCCTCAGCTGATTTGCATATATATTAATGTCCCTTATTATATAGATTAGATCCCATTAGTTGTGGTGATTCTGGTAGAAGGTGCAGCCTCTCGGATGCCAAAAGTCTTGTTATTATGTTAAAATGATGTTTAAATTGTTGGAGGGCAAAGAAAGAGAAGGGGGTTACGGCTCTGATGCAAGGTTAAGAGTGATTAGAAACCCTGACCATCCTGACAATAGGCTGAGATTAGATATTAGAAAGGAGAAAGGCCTCCATTAGCTGTCTGTGCATTTACACTGCATGTATCTAAAATTACCAGCCTTCACTTCTTAATAAAAGTGTATCTAGATGGAGCAGAAATTAAATTCTGGCTTCTCTCCGGGGTGCGAGTGCTTTAACATGGAGGCAAAGTGATCGTTTACCGAGCAGCAGCGGCATTATGAAGCCGTCAGTGTCGGCTCTGGTGCCATGCGCGGAGGAGAGAGGTCATCTGATAGCAGCCATGATGAGGAGGAGAGAATCAGACACAGAGACGCTGACAATAGAAACAGTTTAATCTACTGATTGCTGCTCTTGATTTACAAGAGAGCGGAAACACAGGAACGTAAGAGTTTGTGTCTTTGTGCAGCACTGCCTCCAGTGGCTGATACTTTACTCCTAACTAACACGCTTTATTATTACTACACAGGCAGAGGGAGTCACATTTAGCTATTTAAATGCAGCTAGTAGATTTCCAGTCTGGAGGATGGTATTGTAAGTGCACATCAGGTTTACTGGTGAAAGAAAGTTGGGGGTTTTGTACAGTTGTAGTATTAAAGTCAGGGTGTTTTCTCATTGGCAATCAAACCTTAAAGGCCAAAGAACCATCAGTGTGAGAAAACACAGCAGATCTGTAAGATTAAAGCTGCACTGATCAATGTTGCATTGTAACAAAAGAACTAGCATCTTACAGCTCAGAGTGTTTTGGTTATATGACTCTTAATCTTACTCATTCTTTAGTTCATGCACTCACCATCAAAGTTAAAGGACAAATATGTAACAATGACAGCTAGCATCTAAAAAGGGTACTGCAGTCCAACTTGTAAATATCGGGGAGCGTTGTCTCCTCCCCAGATTCTAATGTTAGCCTTTCCTGCTTCAGCGCTCCGACCAATTTTCTACAGTCTATGGTTCCAACTGTGGTTGAAAAGCACAGGGCAGACTTATCGGTCAGCCCCAGGGCCGAAGCTGCCGCTAGCTTCAGGGCTAACTCCTGTCACTTTACACACGCGGCAGCAAGCAGGGAGCGAGACACGGGAGCGCAGCTTCAGTCATGAGGAGTACGTGGCTTTATTACACACAGAGCCTTACTGTACAGTCGTTCTGTTGTTTTCAGTTACAGATCAGTCCTCCGCTGGTCCGCTCGGGTCCCCGTTCACTCTCGTTACTCTTGCGCGCACACTAACTTCCTGTCTCTCTCACTCACTTGCTCCACCACACACACTCAAACACTCAGCAAACAGAGCTACATTTATTGTTATTACTGCAGCAGGGTTGTTGGAGAAACCAGTAACTCAACTTTGCATGTATATATGCATAAATATATTACATGTTGTTCCTTTTATGGGCGGCAGCTACTTTCAGCGAAAAAGTAAAGATACAGCAAGTGCAGACCAAGTGTGCGCTAGATGCTTACTAAACAGCAGACAGACACAGTTAGCGACAAACTGGTGAACATAGTAGAGCATCTAGCAGTCTACAGGAGTAACACAAATTAGTGAGGGAAAGGGCTGTCTGACGCTGAGGTGATGCGGTGACAAAAATATAAAATACAGCGCACACTTAAACGGAAATGTTTCTGTGACTCTTTCAAGTGGTACTCTTGACCACATCTGCAGCAGTGCTTAGCTTAGTTTCTCTACTACTGCATGTACAACCCCACTTCAAAAAGCCCAGACTATCCCTTAAAGGTGCAGAGGCTGAAGTCAGTTTTTAGCATTGCCTGAATTAATAATGATTGTGTAGAAATGTAGCTATGAGTGTAGATGGATTTGAAAAGTCTGCAGTGATAAATGTAACACAACACACGGCCTCCTCCACTTGACTTTCTGGCTTCACTGAAATACAGAAATGATGACTAGACTAAATGGTGCCTGAAGCACGTACATGATATTTGGTCTATGCGCTGCACAAATACAACATGCATGGATCTTTGAGTCGAACTATTGATGCAACATGTTGTCAGGATGTGTTAGTCTGTTGATAGAATAAACTTCCAGAGTACAGAGATATGAAGCTGAGCTTTATTTAAAGTGTAATTATAGGTACCAGATGGAATAGTGGTTTTGTACGAGGCTCTTGAATTTAAATGTTGTTCAGCTTATATAAAGGAGTAACTTGGTAACAACTTGCAGCTGAAGATGCCAAACACACGTATTTAATGTAGCTCTACTTTGATGAACTGTGTGAGTGTTTGTCAGAGTAAACTGAAGAAGAACTTTTTGGTTTAAACTAAAGAGAAGGAAGAAAATCTCCATGGAGACTGAATAAGTTGGGCCTGTGTGGAAAGCTGTCTCCTCTCGCTGTAACAGTGTTGTCTTGAAGGAATTCAGCGCTTTATTGACATGACCAGTGATCTTTCAAAGGAAACACTGATTACTTTAAACAACTTCATTTAGCGCACATATTAATCATTGCTCAGCTAATTAACACTGATAGAGATGCCCTGAGCAGGGATAGTGCTCTCTCTCTGAGTGTGTGTGTGTGTGTGTGTGTGTGTGTGTGTAGGGTTGGGGGCTGCCGGGAGACGAGGGCATTCTCCCACTTCCATTTACTTAGGGCTCAGAGGATCTTTTTTTTTGCATCCCGTCTCAATTAGTTACTCGCGCTGTCACTCTGTCTGTCACATCCTGGTGTGTCACGCTGAAACGCGTGAGGAGCGGGCCGCCTCCGTGAACAAACAACAAGTCTGAGCGCGAGCAGGAGAGCGTGGGTCACACTCTCGCCTAAGGCCAACATATTCCTTTCCTACTCAAGGGTTCAATTTTCAGAAAGCTACTTAGGTATTATTCTAATCCCTACCCGCTTTTTCCCCCTCGAGGCCCAAACTCAGGTTACCGTTTTGGACACTTGATCTAACGTGCTGCTAAAGTTTGGTGTAGTTTGTGCAGCGCTGTGTGTGGCATCAGAAGACATGAATGGAAAGTTTGACGTGCTCATGTCGTCTACTGTCACAATAAGTGATCAGAAGCACGATATGACGGAGCTGTCGATTAATCTGTGTCTGTTTAGGAGGAGACTGAGCTGCCAATCTTTATCTGATGGAGCAGGCGCCAACTTATTAATAAAACATCACATCTTAATTTGCTATAACAACACATTAGCATGACAAAATCAATGGCTTTGATTTGCTATTCATGTATTTCTCTGAGCATATTTGTTGATCTCTGGGGCCCGTGCTCGCTCAGAGGTGGTGTTGCTGCAGATGGGGGGGAGCAGCGGAGGTCATGGTGAGGACTTCTGGGAGTTGTGGGGACGTCCGCCTCTATGGGATGTTGTTTCTCTTGTACAGTTTTGTTGTCTAAATGATTTACAAACTTAATTGGCATCCCCGGGGGAAGGCTGCCAGCTGTCTGCCTGATGGCAAGGCTTTCTAATTTGGTGCACGGCGAAGGCTAGCTGCCGGGGTAGCTAGCGGAGCGGAGCAGGGAGCGCAACACGCCGCGCGCTTGCACGCGGCCCCGATCGAGCCCGGGGTTTGTTTGTTTTTCCCTCGTTTGTTCGGCAACAGACATTGCTTCACCGGGAAAGAGTGTAACAGCTGCTATCTAACAAGCAGAGTGCAGAGAAAGAGCTGGGCCGTGATGCTTTTGGAGAGAGCTGGCTGACCGCGGGGGAAGCTGGCAAGACGGGCAATCATGGCCTGCTGCATGATCAATGCTAACTTTAGTCACACTTAAAGAAGGATTTAAAAGTTACTGGCACTGTTTCAACAGGGTCCACATCCTAACTGCTTTTTACCTTGTAACCCCAGCTAGGTAAGTCGTCTCCTCAACTCCAGCCAACCCTTTAGAGTGAACAATCTGATGCCACCGAGGGATTTCAAAGGTCAACTTCCTCATTTAAAAAGTCAAACTAAGCTTGATTTCTGCTTAAAGCACTGACTCGTATAATAGAGGGGAATGAAGAGATTGGAAGTATTAAAGGTTTAGTTAAAGAGTGATAGAGGATAAGAAACTGCTGACACCAGGGTGCACTTTAACAAAGACTTTTATTTACGACAAAACACAAGTTTAAACCACACTATTTAATGTCTTTATGACAGCTTAGTTAGGCTTTTAATGTTTTACATTTACAGTCGAGAAAAAAATGATTAAATTCCACAAAAGGAGGATTTTATTAGAAAACATACAGCACTAAAAATGTTACTAATACTAAAAACTTTATGTGTTGTTGCAAATACAGGAGGAACAAAATATTCTTTGCAGAAAAGCATGAATGATAATAGGTTTCCTCAGTGCTGGAGGTAGACCCACAGTTCTCCACAGTACACACACACACACACACACACACACACACACACACAGTCCTCCTGCTCAGCTAACAGAGGTGAGCCCTGCCGCAGTGACCCGTATTCCAGGGTGCTCTGGGGCTCGCGGAGGCCAACCCCTGCCAGCGAGCTCGGTCTGTCGGACATGTTGACTCTGCGCACATTATCACCAACGCATGGCGCTGCATAGTCACACAGGATAATTGGCCTGCAGTTGGTGGCACGGCAGCGAGAAATTTAAAAGTTGCTGGTTTTTCAAGGGTAAACAGGACTCATCTTCCTGACAAGGTGGTGACAACTGTGATTCATAAACATGCTGCGGGGGGGTGAGGGTCCATATTCATGACGGGGCGTCCACTCAGGCAGGATCTGCACCAGTGGCTGCAGAAAACACTTGTTAGTGCTGCATTAAATTCTGCTGAATTTTGGTGTAATGCACGTCAAGAGGAGCTCATCTCAATAGCAACATTTGGGAACGATGTGCACCTCCCTCCTGAGATGCTATCAGCACCATGCCACTCGCAGTAATCTCCAGGTAAACAGAAACAAAGACTGGTCAAGTGTTCTCTTCTTAAAAACATGTCCCTGACATTTTGCGGGTTTAACAAGTGTCCTATGAGGAGACGACTAACAGCTGCACCCTCTCCACCATGGACGGCCTACTCTGCAAAGATCTTGGCTCAAGGCCCGTCAATTTTTTTTTCTCATCCACTGTTCTTTTTCTTTTTTTCAAACGAGAGTCCGGATGTGGAGGATGTAGAGGATCAAGGGATCTAAAGCTTAGTATGAGCGCTGCATTCATGGTGCATGCGGCTCTGTGGCCGAGACTGGAGCGAACATATGCCGAGGTCTTTATTGGCATTCTGGAGGAGGTTGGAGGGACAATCAATTAGCCATGATGCTGCGTGTCCCCTGGGGGCTCTTGGGATATCCGAGTGACTTAGTAGCCGTGCACACAGAACGATGCTAATCGACTGGGCTTGACTTACAGGCAAATAGGTGACTGCCCATACACTGGTTTTCTTGAAGGCTGCAGGTGGATAAAGTTCACACCCACCTGAACCTGTGTGGTTCAGGCTAACCTGGTGTTAGCATAGCTGCTCTTGACTCTAATTGGCCTTGTAATAGTCTAGTTGATAGGTGTTGTGAGCAGGACAGGGAGGGAGCTGCAGTGCAGACTTGAGAGGAGCATGCAGGGGCACTGCTGATTATTCAACATGTTGCTCTAATCCCGGCCCTTGTGGTGGTAGGAACCTGTGAAAGAGCCTGGTCTTTGTGCCGGGGGGCTAATCGTGTTTTGGAAACGCCGATCGAGGCTAATCTTCTGGGCCTGCCTCTAATGTGGAGCCGCTGATATCCTCCGCTGCGATAAATTAAGCTACTTATTAATCTAATTATGGCACATTCATCCCCACAAACTTTCATGTGACTTGGAAAGCCTCCCCCTTCACCATTAACTCCCACTACCCTCCGTCTTTCCCCCCTCTCCAAACCCAGATCTTGAGACTGACTCCCCTCTTTCTCTCTCTCAGACTGCCGGCCCAATTAGGAGCCCTCAGGATCTCTCCTCTAACGAGCCTCCAGGCTCCAGTCGGCCTCTCCACGCAGACCGGGGTCAGTCTCACTCATTCTCTGCCTTTAAATCTCCACCTGCTTTTCTGTCCTCCATTAATCATTTTTGGTTTCCCCCTCTTCAGAAGGCGTAGTCTCAGGAATCACCCCAGTTAAACTCATTATATCTAAAAACCAAACGGCCACTTTAGCTTTTGTCTTCTTTTTACTCCACATGCTTCATCCAAGCATCCATTCTGGCCCTACCTCTACATTTTGACTTGTCCTAAAGTGAACTTCTTAATGGCCTCTCTCCTTGTGAAAGAAAAAGCCTGCTTCGGGCCATGTGACGCTTTAACTCTCTGCTGCCCGCGTTTGCTCGGCGTTCGCAGGGTGCCACGGCTTCTGCTGGGTGGGAATCTCGCCGAGCTGGGAATCTCGCTGTGGGGAAGTGAGAGCAGGATGACAGGACCCTTCCCTCCATGGACAGTGACCCTGAAGGAAGATGAAAGAAGTTCACGTCTGCACTTTAGCAGCTCAAACTGGGCTGCAATCATCCGTGAAGGCTCTCTTACCCGTCCACCCCCGCTGTCTCTCTCTCTCATGCACCTCTCCTCTGCCTCCTCTTTGATTTTAGGTGAGGTGGAGGAGAGTTGCTGCATACCCCGGTGTTTCCACTCCTCTTTTTACTCAGCTCCTCCTCGTGTCTCTCACGCTTTTGGTCTTTTGCTTTCTCCCCGTAGCCAGAGGGGAATGTTTCCTCTTCAGTATTTCTCTTGCAGGAGCCGAGCTGACTACAACTTCTCCTCTGCTGCTTTACAAAGAGTCAGTCTTCATTCTACAAACACTTAATTGCAGCTACAAAATGACCCTGCGTGACCTTTTAATTTCCTTCATGTTGAAACTCCTGCCTTTGTGTATAAAATATGCCACACTAATGTGCCCTGCCTTCTGTAGCACACCTTGAACAGGTGAAATCTGTGGTATTAACCCTCTCGTGCGCCCTCACTCATGACGATGTGAATGTGTTGTTTCCTCAAAGCTAAGTGAAGGGGCAGGACGACAGGGAGGCGTTCGCTCATTTGTTCTCACAAACAAAGGTTCTGTGCTGCTATCAAGCTCCCATTAGATATGGAGAATTGAGTGTGCGGTCTGCGCCACGTAGCGAACAGCGAGGTGATAACACAACGCAGAGGCAGGCCAGGACGCTAATTGCATGCCGAATATTTATAGTCCAGACAATTAGCTGTTGCCTTTTATATGCTAAATAACAACAGCAGCAGTGGCAACAGAGAGAGGGAGGGGGTGTGTGGGGGGGGTAAGTAATTAAGATGCTCAAAACAGGACAGGGACATGCAGTCTGTTGTGCTCTGATTTGTTGCTAACAAACACAATAATTAGCCTGTTATTGTTGGATAATGAAGTTGCCAGTGTCCTTTTCCTTCTGCCAAGTGCCGTCCTGAACAAGGACGTTCCCGACACCGCTGCTGCTGCTAGTGAGGACGGGACCCTGAGGACGAGGGAGGGGAGAAGGTCAGAGGTCACAGAGTGTGTCAGAGAGGTAGTATGAGGGGAAGTTGCAGTTAACAGATTTTACAGACTCTCCTGTGACAGTGGTGTCAGCTTTAACCTAACCCTCTTGACCCCATAGCTTTCTGCATTTCACTACAGCGCCCTGGAGGCGCACGTCATTTTTAAATCCTTCCCAGTCGCCATCGAAACACATAAAACAATGTCCAAGCTGGGATCACTTTTTTCTTTCTCTTATTTCCACCTGGTTTCTCCTTAAAGATAGCTATTTATTTGTGCTGTTTTGGGGTTTTCTGGGTTTTTTTTTTTTATAAGCGTTGTCTGATATTTGTTACAAAAATCCCCAAAGGCCACATATTTAGTATCAAGTTATAATCAAATTAAGGATGGATAGTGTTTTACATCATAAAAAAATTGTAATTTGAGTGAAGGTTCCCAGTGAACTTGGAGTTGGTGTTGGAGCAGATACAGCGCAACATTTAATACATACACCGATCAGTCATTATCAAAATTATGACCACCTGCCTAATATTGTGTAGGTAGCCAAAACAGCCCTGACCCGTCGAGGCAGGGACTCCACTAGACCCCTGAAGGTGTGCTGAGGTATCTGGCACCAAGAAGTTAGCAGCAGACCCTTTAAGTCCTGTAAGTTGCGAGGTGGCGCCTCCATGGATCGGACATGTTTGTCCAGCACATCCCACAGATGCTCCATTGGATTGAGATCTGGGGAATATGGAGGCCAAGTCAACACCTTGACTCGTCGTGTTCCTCAAACCATTCGTGAACCATTTTTGCAGTGTGGCAGGGAGCGTTATCCTGCTGAAAGAGGCCACTGCCATTAGGGAATACCGTTTCCATGAAGGGGTCTGTAACAGTGTTTAGGAAGGTGTTACGTGTCAAAGTAACATCCACATGAATGGCAGGACCCAAGATTTCCTAACAGCACTTTGCCCAAAGCATCACACTGCCTCCACCGGCTTGCCTTCTTCCCATAGTGCATCCTGGTGCCATGTCTTCCCCAGGTAAGCGACGCACAATCACCCGACCATCCACATGATGTAACAGAAAACATGATTAATCAAACCAGGCCATCTTATAGGTGCTTTCAACAGTGCACTGGGGTCTGCATGGGCACCCTGACTGGTTTGTAGCTAAGCAGCCCCTATACACAGCAAACTGCGATGCTCTGTGTGTTCTGACACCTTTCTATCAGCATTAAGTGTTTCAGTTTGAGCTGCAGTAGCTCTTCTGTTGGATCGGACCACACGGGCTAGGTTTTCCTTCCTTGGACCACTTTTGATCGGTGCTGACCACTGCAGACCGGGAACACCCCACAAGAGCTGCAGTTCTGGAGATGCTCTGACCCAGTCATCAAGCCATCACAATTTAGACCTTGTTAAAGTCGCTCACATCCTTGCGTTTGCCCATTTTTCCTACTTTCAACACATCAGCAAAATGTTAACTTGCTGCCTAACATATCCCACCCACTGACAGGTGGTCATAATGTTATGGCTGATCTGTGTAGTGAACAGGAGATGTCCTGTATTACTTCACTAGTCTAATAAACCTAAATGTACTGCCTGTTTTTCGGCTTGAATCGAGGCCGGACATGAAAACATGAGACATATTACAGCCCCCACCTATGAAAGGTTGCCATCTGTGTGAATGTCCATGCTCGTGTGTGTGTGTGTGTGTGTGTGCGTGCGTGCGTGTACCTCCTCTGCACACACGTGTGTGCATGTCTCTGACCGCAGGTTCACTGCATTAATGCTGTCTGGCAGGATTAGGTGCAGCTCGAGCTGATTTGATATTTGTGGCTGATAGTGCTTGTAAGTACGCCTTTGTTCCCCTCCATTGTGGCTGAGATTAAGGCGAGCCTCCTCTTCATCATCCTGCTTCAGTGTAGTAATAACCTCGATAAAGATACTCTTTGATTGAATCATTTCCGCCTGCGTTCAGGACCTGCTCTCGCTGACTGTGTCAGCTGTCACTCGAGCGTCGTTTATACTCGTTCACTCAATTCTCTGTTGTTATCGTCTCACTTTTTAATTGTTATACCTGTCAGTCACTGAACTAGATGCTAATGAGAATGTTTGTGACGGTTGTTTTATCCCTAACGACGACTTGAATGAATCTTTTAATATTTGTTTGTTTTGGCCAACTTTGGATGCACGAATGCAATAAAGAGACAGCGTACAATCTGTGCAGTTCTCTATAAAAGCAGATTATTTGTCCTGTGGAGGTGCAGTGCTGCGTAGGAGCTGTGTTTGCTCTCATGTGGGAGTCAGCTGGGGCTCGCTGACGATGCTTCTGGAGGTGTTGTGGGTCTTTTCAGTGCAACATTTTGTACTGATAGGCGCCAGCCTCATAATGATAAACCCACACTCACATTCACAGATTCGAATGAGGCTGCAGGGAAACACTGCTGCATGTTTCCATTTGGACACGGATGTTATGGACCAAGACGATGGTGACCAAGGTGATGATGGGTTTGTGTAGCTTTGACAACGAGAGGAACAGAAAAGTTACATAACACCAGACGATTAACCGAACCACTTCAACCCTCAAACACCTTTCATTAAGTGATGGCGCTTAAACCTCACCTGAGTAGGTAAAGGAACATTAACATGGATTGCTATTGGCACCACTCCTCTCTCTCTCTCTCTCACACACTTTGTAGAAGAGTTACATTCATGCTCACAAACACACGCTTCCTGTTTGCTTTCCCGTTGAGGGTTGTCACATGACAAAAGACGTCCAAAGTCATTTATATGATTCTGTATCCTCTCTCTCTCTCTCTCTCTCTCTGTCACACACACACACGCACACACACACACTAATCTCTACAGGTATTTCTCCTCGGCTGCTGTTATTAGAATGCAGCAAATGCTCTCTATTGATGCATGTCAGAGCCTCATTCTTTCATCTCCAACATTTAATTTACCGTCCTGTTGTGCCACTAATCCTGTGTCGTGCCATTTCCTCCGCTCCTCAGATTGCTCTCTCAAAGCCCCCTCTCCGCCAGATAAAGAGGAAGGTAATCGCCATTGTCTGGCTACAGATACACCAGCGCCGCTCCCCCCTTTTTCTCTCCGCAGCCCCAAATTAAAGGGCCGTCCTGCCCTCACGCCCCCTTAATCACTGGCCTCGTCTCTCTGTGCGAGTGGACCCCAGGGCTGCCGCACTTTCATCCACAAATAGGCTTTCAGCGAGAACCACCCAGGGCCGGCCTCCTCGCAGGAGATCCCCACACACTCCTCAGCGCCGCTCTGCTCCTGCAGCAGCCTCACACACACTCGCTCTTCCTCAGGCCCCCCCTCCGGTGGTTGGACATGAAGCGTATTCTACTTTCACTTCTATTGCGCCTGGATGAATTGAGTCTTTCTCTCTCCTCAGGAGGTCTGACCCACACGTCTGTTAAGGAACTTCAAAGTGAGAGTGCAGGGAGTCACTTCAGCTGTGCAGCCAATGACACCTTCCACTGCCGTCCCACTGCTATAAATACTTTTATTCTGAAATGCTTTTCCTGTAAGTCTTAAACATTTTTCATACACTGACATTCTTGTAATAGCTGTGCCAAAGTGTGCTTCGTTCATTCCTAAAAAGACATTTCTAAAGAATGTGTACTCGTATCTGTTCAGATGATGATGAGGCAAAAAGCTCCACAGATAATCGCTAACAGCCTCTTGGATAATTGACTGAATGATTTGGCCTGATGCTCACTATCGTGGAGTTTGCCTGCAGCAGAAAAAAACATAATTGATTGGCAACACAGTGTGAGGTTGCCAGGGTCAGTGCCCTGCCCTCAAATACGCAGAACCACTCAATAGCATTTAGCTAATTTCTGTTAATTGTGGCTCTTACTTTCCTCGGCTGAATTGACATAACGCCGGAGGGCTCAGCCAAATCATCACCATTATGACATTAGCAAGGGCTTATCCAGCGCTAAGAGCTTGAGCTGATACTAACACTAAGGAGTTTAGGATGCTAAGATGAGACCCGGCAATTGCAGTGGCTGCCGTAAGACTGATGGACAACAATGAAAGTTTACAATAAGGATCAAAGATCCGCGCAGGGTTAAGGGAACTATCCAATTAAGAAAGCCTTTCAATGCATTCACACAAAGTTGGAGCCGCACAAGCGAGGAAAGAGACAGTGCTCGAGCTAATGCAGGAGAGCTACACCCCCATCTGCTAATAACAAGCCGTTTAGCTTGAGCGACTGCTGCCACGTACAAAGGAAGACTGCTCTTTGCTACACGGTTAGCCTCGCTAACCCTGGACTTATTAAGACTCCTGTTAGAGGGATTCTCCTCTTTGACTTGGGTGAAGAGGCTGTTTAATACACACACCGCAAATTAGTGGGGAAATAGTATTGTGCTTTTCATGAAACAAGGATGGGGGGGCCGCGACCGTGGGTTCGGGGGCTGTGGGGGGAAGATGATTGCTTGTGATGTATCCCAGGTTGTAATCCTCGGACAAGAGATTGTGGGCTCCCTTTTAGCCAGCACAGGGGCTCTGGCTGGGGAAAGGCGCTGGGCTTAATTAGACTTGTCTGGGGAAGAGATGGGCTTTAGGTGTAGCTAATTAAGATCATAGCTGTGGCTGAAATGGCTTAAACTGCAGTGCAATACCAGTCAGGTCCCAGAGGAACGGAACAATGCCAGTGAGACGCCATCTTTCTGCAGCCCATGAATGCACATATTGGCGATTAGGGTGAAGGCAGTTTAACAGGACGGTGTTAGGGAGGGAGGGTGCGTGATTGCATACATTTTCTTTACATTCATGGAGGTTAACGAAGCAAAAAGGAGAACTAGTCCCAAGGTGAAGATGTGACGACTCCATGCAAAGTCAATCTTATTCACCAGACACACACGGTGGACATTTTCCTCTGACATCACGCTCAGGGTGAGAGCTCAAATGCTAATGTGATAGAGTTCTGCTGTGGTCCAGGTTGTAAGTCACATAAATGAAGGGTGGTTGAAAATTGTCACCACTTCTCAAAAAGCAACTAAAAGACAAAATCTGAAGGGAACTGTGGCCACATGTCAAACAAAAATATTTCATAATCCATTAGCTACTTTTAGGCAACAGCTAACGCTAACATCATGCAGCTTCTAGATAACATTACGTTAGCTAACATTTTGTAGCTCATAAGTAAGTTAACTAGCTATTTGTTCCAAGCTAACATTACATTAGCTCGGAATTTAACCCTTTCCTAATGTAGCATGTAAGACTAGCAAATAGCAATATTAGCTTTCAGCCACTTCCTAGCTTATGGTAACTATAGCTGCTTGAAGGTCCGCCATCGTAGTGAATCTTGGGATACGTTGGGCCACGAAGGATGCACACGATGGATCCTCCGTGGCCCAGTAAAAGGAGGACGCTATGTAGGCCACGTCTCAAGGAGCCTTCGAAATGCGACAGCCATTGACGTGCCGCTGTGACGGCCTTCAAATAGGCCCTTTGAAGAATGCAGCCCCTGGATTGGGACACAGCTAATATCTAATAAGTGGCTGGATGCTAATGTTGACTGTTGTCTGACTGTAGCTAATGAGTTATAGGTTTTTTAACTTGAAATACGGACCGATGTCCCTCTGAATTCCCTTCTGTTCAGTTGCTGATCAATCTGGAAGCTGTGAATTGATAACAAATGTCACAAAGCCTAAATGCAACAACATCACAACAGTATTTAAGCTTCCCGCCCTGAGTGTGATGACAGAGGACAATGGTGGCCGTGTGAATATGGTTAATGATACCTTTTACTTATTAAAGATTTTATATGTATTAACTATTTAGCACAATGTCTACAGCTTATTCAAATGTTTAAAAACACCAGTCCACAGCAGGTCAGTCGCCAAACCTCCGTCAGTCCGCCTGCTAGCGCCTGTTAGCGCCAGAGACACTTGACAATAAGAGTGGAACTGAATCAAACTGGAGCCCTCTTGTGTCTTCTGGCGGGCAAAATGGTTGGAGGCCAAACAGCCGTTCCCATAATCCTCACTATTGACAGGGCCCGCTCTGTTCTCCGCCTGATCTGTTTGGTCTGTCAAGTTAAGGGAGCCCCTCTAGTGCTTGTGGGAACCAAATCTATAAACAAACCCTCAACTGATCTGCGAGCCTTTCCGATTGCATTGTCCTTGGCCTGCCATCATCCGTGCCCCTTGAATGGGAATCATTATTTAATTGGCCCCCTATAACAAAATGGACAGTCCTTTGTTCCATATTGGAGAGGGGGGATTATATTTCAACATGCATTTGAGGTTTGGCTCCGTAATAAAGTTTGAGGCTCACTTCATTTTGTGCCTCAGACTATAATAAAGGTGTGAATGAATAGAGCAGCAGAGAAATACATTCGATATTTCCCCTGAGCTTTTCTGTCCTTTCATCTGTTCATTCATCTCTGTCAGGATCAGACCTTTCTCGCTGTGACTTTGTTACATTTCAGCATTTCCTCTCTTGTTCATTTCAGATGAGGGTGAGACGGGGAGGGGAGCTTTCTAAATGTAGTCGCATATAGCCAGCCTCTCTCTCTCTCTCTATCCCGCCCCTCTGACCAGCCGTCACCTTTAAATCTGGCTTTTCATATTCCTCTCAAAGCATCTTGTCCATAGAAAAGGCGCCTGCCAAACCGGATCCCTGGACAAACAAGAGATGTAGAGAAGGAGAGGGATGGGAGAGCTATTGGAGACAAATCATTTAACCAGTGGTGGAATAAAAAATGCTTCCTCTTATTTCCGACAGAGTCCAATTTCCATGCTGCTTCTGGTTGTAACAGAAAAAAGTCAAAGGTGATATCATAACGGTGAAATTTGAAAGCCTTTTATTAGTCACTCACTACTTTTACTAGCAACAAGACTCAATTTGTAAAGCAGCAATCACGTCTGAAAGTACTGTCTTTAAAAGTTTGTCTTGAAGCCTCTATAGGGTGTGAGTGACACATCCATGACGTGGGTAAGGAGCACAGCATATCTACCTGGGTGGTTGTCCGGTGACGGGCTGTGGGAGAGCACCATCCATCTTGACCGACAGGCCTGCGATGGGTGCCGACAGCCCGGCCTTCTCATCCATGAATAGCCGGAGGCCCTGCAGCACCTTCAGCTACATCTGCCAGCGCTTTGGAAAAAAGGAAATATTCAAATGGTAATCGGAAGGCCGTGAATGATAAGCCCAAGGTAAGCTATGTAATGCTGGTAAGACAGTGAGTAGTGCTTTATGGGTGGAGAGGGAAATCCTTTTTGCCATTCAGGAGAAGAATCGCAGCAGTAATACCATTAACTTGCACCCTGGATCACCAAATGCCATTTAATTGCCAAAAGCAGCCCATTGTTTGGAGAGGGCGAGTTTAGGCTTCAGTGTGGCTCTGTTTGTACGTGTGAGGGGAAGGGTTTATGTTGCAGGGGGGTTGTAGGGTGTCATAGTGTAAGATGTCTGAGGAATGATGCCCCCTCACACACGCACAATCACACACAAGCAAACCGACGCCTAACTAAATCTCCGCAATAACTAGCTTAACTAAAGTCTTTAGGGAAAGTAAATTCGGACAAACTCCTCTCTCCTTAATACCTGATTTGTTCAACAACATGATTTGGGGCGCGTCTATTCAAGGCCCTTTTGGGCCAAGCCGAGGTCTTAAGGCTCAAGGCTTGTACCTCGCGGTTATTGTGGGCTGTTTAGGGTTTGTCTCAAATCTCCTTGTGCGGATGTGTGGACGCTCCTAATGCTGGCTAATGGGCTTCGGCAGAGTAACAGTCTCCCAGCTCCCATTGAGGACCCCATGGAAAGCAGCATAAGCTCCATCGCATAAAGGCCCCGGCCAGACCTTTCTTTAGGAGTTTTTTATTATTGGGAAGAGGCCACCCTCCATCACCCCCATTTTCACCCCAAATCTCCTGTCCATTCTGCTTGGATCTTCTGTCCCCACCGACCTCCCTCCAATCTGACCGACACCAGCAGCCCTTCTCTGTTCTGCGAGCCCAAACCCATCAGCATTGTCATTACACCCCTCCTCCCCCTCCAAACCTGCCACAGTCCAAAACATCGGCCTCCGCCCCCCACCCCCCCAGCCTTGTCTCATAGCGCCGATGCTGACCCTGACAGCCATGTCCTGGGGAGGGCTAAATTGAATGTGAAATGCATGGTGGGTCCTCGCAGACTCCATTGTGCAGAGGGGGAGTCTGGGAGGCGAGCAGCGTCACCGCTCCTCAGCGCTGATCGAGTTTGACAGCACGACGGGAGGAGGCAAGAAAAACGTTCTCTCGCTCTCATTCAAAACTGAAAGAGGGCCTTTTTCAGTCCCCCACCCCACACCGCCAAGCACTCCTGCCTTCCCTCCATCCTCTCGCCCCTCTTCTTCTTTTCAGCCTTTCGAATGAAACAGGCCTGAGCTCTCCCTGGACTCCTTGCTCCCCTGAGATCACACTACCTTTCATTGAGCTTGCCCTTGGATTGACAACAGAGGAGTAACATTTGGAGACACTATGATCATGTCATTGCAATCTAGTGGGACAAAACACCCCCATCTCCACCTGAAACAATGTGAATCTTATTGTAAACGGTTTAATAGTTCCACCCTCACAATATAACCAGCTGTGTTTGTGTATGTGATGTTGGCATGTGTATGCAAACAGATCTCCGTGCGTGCCTGTGTTGCGTGTGCACTTGTGCATGCAGGTGTATGTGCTACCCTCCCGACATTATGGAAAGTGCTATTCAGTCTGTTCCGCTCCGTGTCAGGCGGCCCCTCTCCCCTGGATGCGGCAAACCCCTCATTTAATGCAAATGACTGTCATCTAGAATCCAATGCATCTCTCATCGCTGCACATTGCCTAATCAATGTGAAGTGCTGTGTAAAAAAATACATTGCCTCCCTGTAATAGTTGTTTTTGACCGAGTCAAGTGCAGCCCCTAGAATTAATCCCAACCTGAGATTCAATTATGGGCGCCTGGCTAAGCAGAAGAGGGATAGCACTGCGAGCAGGGGTGAGGGGACTGTGATTGTACAGTGGAGCTGGTCTATATGTTTCTGTATGTGTGTGAAGTGAACACAGGCGTGAACATTCCCGGTCCAGGACCTGTGGGAGAGTCCTATATGAGGGCTTATAATGTGGTGTTGTTCTTGGACCTCGCAGGTTAGAATCGGGGGCAAAAGGCCCTCGGATTCCTTCCTCCTGGAGCTCGTCATTCGAAGGCAGCACACGTCAGCCTCCCCGGGCCGTGCTCCGGGTACTAAAGACAGACGTGGAAAATTGGTTAGGAGTTGTGAAACCTCATTGTCACCTTTTTTCTAATGAGTTCCCCCGATCATCAGATGTGTTCTCAGCTCTGACACTACTGGAGAACGAGGAGGAGGAGGCGTAGACTTTGCAGCCTCGGTTAGTGGGAGAGCGAATGGGAGTTACACTGTGGCTTCATCAATGTGCATGAGGGTCTCGCTTCCGGAAATTCATTTCTGCCGCCTGTGCCAGATAAGCATGTTTCAGGTCAGTGTTTGTGCGGCGTGTTTCTGAGGAGACGCTGTGTTCATTATAAGGTGTTAGAGTGCCTCTTGTAATTTTCAAACACATTTACATACTGTTGTTGTTGGGATCCATCAACACCTCAATTGTGCATAATGACCAATTTGAAGATATTAGATTAGCCCACCCAGCATGCAGCTCTGCAGAGGACAGGTGGGAATTTAATACAGGAGCAAGAAAAAGAATGATTTGATGTTTTTGTGTGAATCTTTGCTTTACGATATCTTACGTGCACCCTTTAATGCACATGTTTACACCAAACCTAACATGCACACACATATGTCCCTGTCACTATACACTAAAAGTTGATCTTCCATCCAGCCCAAGGACACTGCTGCTGTCTCCCATCCTCCCCCTCCTCTACCCTTCCCAACAGTGGGCCAATGACAACATAAACACAGAAAAGGCAATTTAGCTCCCTCTTTTAGAACTACTTTGAAAATAAAGGAATTTTAATTATGGACACAATGAAAAAGAAAAAAGGACTAAAAAGGGAGAAAACATTCACGCACAGTAAACAAAGCTGAAACAATTATCTTCTGGTGACCAGTCGGTGTTTTTAGAACAGTCATTTTAATCTTTTATTTACTGCAAAGAGAGAGAGGGGGAGCGAGAGAGCAAGAGACGGAGAGAGGGGAGGAGAGGGTGTAAGAGAGAGAAGAAGAGAGAGAGAGAGAGGGGGAGGGGGTGAGAGAGGCTAGGGTGAAAGAGAGAAAGATAATATGCATATATTTAAAACATCCCCACCCTCACAATCAAAAGATGCATTTTTTTTTTTATTAGAGAAACAATTTTTCCTCACACCCGGGTGGAGGAGGGTGGAGTTTGTCATTTGTTGTTGGAAATTGCTCGCTGTCAACCCCCCCCACCCCTCCAAAGACAACATTGCATTTTTCCATTCATCACAGAAAGAGAACGGAGTGACATTGTGAGTTTCCTCTGGTGGGATAAAGCCAACCAACAACAACAACAACACAATGCAATGCGATGGCGCCATAATTGAACCTGGAGTCGCCTTTTGTCGACTCGTGGTGGAGTCGGGCAGGTTATAATAGTCAGGTGATTGACATTCAGATGATGCGTGTGATGACCTAGCATGCACAATACAGAACATTATGTTTAATGGTCAATTTCAGATGAGAAGCACCTTCAATTAGCGTCCTGCTCCTGCTCCTGCTCCTGCTCGGTGAAGTGATGAGGGACACGTGGACACACTGAATGCTGCTGCTGCTGCAGAGGAGCCGTGCTGTGGGACGCCGGCGTAAGTGCAATATAATTAATCTATCACATCTATTCCAAATGAGCCATTGACACCTTCCCTTTGAAGCTGCGTGGATGTCGATGCGTATCAGCTGTGTCTGGCCCCTGGGTGCCTCAGATATAAACATTCACTCCACCGGATGCTGTTATCCTCTATTGAGTGACACTGATGCGTTATGTGGGATTGGCCGAGATAGCGAAGGCAAAAGCTACAAATCTCCATTTGCAATGAGGAGAAAATTCCATAGGATTAATTTTCTGTATAAGACCCCCACCCAGAACCCCCCCCCCCCACCAACCCCCCGCCCTCGTCCACAACTTCAGCTGTGCAGCCCGGTGTTAAAAGACCCAGAGGAATACTGTCTTTGTCATCCTGCCGTTTGGGGCCGAAGAATAAGAGAAGTTTTAATCCCCATTGTCCACGAGACTTGTGGGGGGGTCGGCGGCTGTAAGATGATCCAACCGGCCACACTAATCCCTCCATACCACTTTCGCCTTCACATCAAAAACACCCCCACCCTCCCACAAAGCAGCGGCCTTGTGCGTCGGACCCCAATGTGCAAATTTCTAAAGAGGAAAATGGAGCAAAGAAAAAGTTGCAACAACGGAGCAGAATAGACTTAAAGACAGTTGCACAGAAGATAGGGCCGGCTCCGGGGTGAGGGCGGGGGCACGGTCGGGCCCGTCTCTGCGAGAACACACGCTCCCTCTGCTGCCACTCTCCCCCTCAGGTCGGGCCCCAATGCTGCGCCTGCAGTTGCTCTTTTATAGGGTCTCCCTGGCAACCGAAATGTCCCGAATCCTCCCTGTTTTTTTCCCATTTCTAGAAAGACTACAAGCCAGGGGGAAGGGGACAGGTGCCACTCAGCCGAATGCACATGGGCTTACCGTTTGTACACAAATACCGGCTGTGATACACCATATTGTTTCTTCCTAAATCCTGCTGGATTAGCCAGTAAAACAAAAAGGCAGCCAAATGTGAACAACTCAAAAAAAAGTGGGGATTGGAGCTTCCAAGGCGTCTTTTTGCCGGTGGATCAAAAGTGATTTTTAAGGAATGATCAACAAAACATGGATCTCATTCAGGCTCCTTAAAGAGGAGTCACCTGCTTGGATATTTCCACATGAGACCGCCTGGTTGTATGCTTTGTAATCAGGCTGGAGATGTGCATGGTTTCCTTCTCTTCCCTACATTCTGATGTCTTTTTGAGCCATCTCTCGAAACCAAATTGCATCATAAATCTCCCCCAAAAAAAAGGAACTTGAAAGATGTATTTCACTGGCATCTGATAAGAGTCACCATGACGATTTTGATGATGCTGATGAGACTGGAATATGAAATAAGGCGTCTTGAGGAAGTGGAGTTCCCTCTCTTATGATAGTCGGAGTCACTAAAGCGAGAGGAGCGAGAGAGTAGATGTGAGATGAGGGTCAAAGCTGAAGGCCGCTGAAGATGATCCAATGCATGGCTGGGGCACGCACACGCACGTACGCACACACTAGAGCTGCTCTGATGAAGTTCACTGTAATAGAGGAGTCAGGGTGGGGGCTGGGAGAGAAGACACAGGGGTGTGTGTGTGTGTGTGTGTGTGTGTGTGTGTGAGGGAGCCAGGAGACAGCCGTTTAAAATTCTGTTTCCTGCAAGTGAGGAGGCTAATCCTGCCCCCATAATTCCCTGCAGCCAAAGCACCCCTCCTTCCTCAACATCACCACTCCCTTTCTCTCTATCTCGTTCGCCCTCTATCTCGCTCATTCTCTCTCTCTCTCTTAGTTGCACACTCCATGAGTGACAGCACAATGCCCAGGCCCTCGCACGCTTATCTAACTCTAGCAGATGGTCGACTTGGATCAATGCACACACGCCACGATCAATGGCTGCGATAAAGAGCAGCGGGGATGGTACCCTCTCCCCGGCTTCCCTCTCTCCTTCTATCTGCCTCCCCTCATGCCCGTCCCGCTGCCCCCTGCCCAATTGTTTCTCCGCTGACGCTCGCTCATCTGCATCTGCGCTGGCACCCACCCGGCCGCGGGCCCTCTGCCGGCGCCGGGGTCCCGCCGATGGCAGGGGTGCCTGATGTGCCGTCTGCCGCATCCGTCCGCCTCCCTCGCCCTGCTCCCTGGGAGGACTCTGAGCCCTCTTTCTATCAGGCTTATCATGAGATCACCGCTTCATCTCCTCCTCGCCCACCCTCCGTAACTTTTCCCACTCTCTCTTTCTCTCCTACACTGACTCTCGCTGTATCTCACATGTTAATCTCCCACGGCTGGACTCATTCTCTCCAGCCATACAGGGTCCTTCTGTGCTCTTCTTGAATGCACCGATCACCATGTAGTGTCCTTCTTCTGATGACGCAACCTCATGCTCATCTCTTCATTTCCCTAAGGGATGTTTGTAAGTAGTCTCTCCTCGTATACATCCACAAATCCTTCGGTTTTGTTTCATCCATGTTCAGACATGGTTCAGTCGGGACGCTAAGGAGTCTGAGGTGAATCAAAGTGGGTCAAAGACAGAACTGTGAGGAGAAAGTGGAGCAGAAGTCTGACTGAGTGAATCCCCATCAGGAGCTATGGGGGGAAGTGGGCCAGGGTGCACGCTGCTAAACAAATTTAAACGCCATATGCAAAGGTTGTATTCAGAAACACACGGGGGGATCTGATGCGCCAACAAGAGTGAACGCACAGGTAACAACAAAAAGAATCATACTCAGCGAATGTCAGTGTTTGCTGCAGAGGCCGAGTTACCCTGACTTTTGGTTACAGTTGTTCCGATGCCGATAGAAGTAAATGAAATGCCTCCAATACTGCCTAAAATGGGGTGTCGGGTATCAGCAAGTGTTACACTTCCTTCTATGCACTGATATGATACCTTACTTAATTTGTTCCCTCCAAAATAAACGTGTTTCACCAGGAATTAATTCTTCTTCAGCGTCCACAAATAGTTACCTGCACAGCTAGTTGGGCCGTGCTGCCATGGATGTGTAATGACTGCTTGGGAGCTAATGATCTACGGTGGCAAAGAAGGACCTATTTCAGGTAATTAATCATGTGACGATCAAGCAAACAACAACAGTGGGCGCTGGTTTAGATCAGTTGGTAGAGCAGGCGCCCCATGTAGAGAGGCTACAGTCCTCGACGCACTGATCGCAGGTTCGACTCCCGGACCCACATTTCCTGTCTCTCTTCAGCTGTCCTCTCAATAAGGGCAAAAAGATGTTGAAAAAAACAAACAACAACAGTGCAATGCTTTGGAGAGTTTAACGTTACTCAGAGCTAAATGTCAGCAATGACGACTGTCAAACAAGAAGAGAAGGTGTTAAAGCATTCGCTCTCTTCACACAGTAGTCTTAGTAGTATACCACTGTCAAAATGAAATATCAAATGTAAAATGTAAATTTGATCGCAGTAGATCAGTATGTATCACATGACCACGTATAGGAAGAAGGTAAAAAAAAAGGTACCATCTCTACTTTTAGTCCTTATAGACTGAGCACCAAAAACAAAGGACCCTACATTTCCCATAATAAGACTGTATAGCATGATTCATAAGACCCTCGTTGCTGGGGAAATGCCCTTTTCTTTCCAACTCCAGAGTTCGAGTGTGTCACACAGGCTTCCTGATATACACGTGACTCATCAAACCCAGCAAACATAGCTCTGATGACACAATCTGGGACCTGAAGAATTCCTTTAAATGTGCGTATGTAGCACCTGCTATCTAAAGTGTTGCCTAAAGGATTTGTTCACTTACAACACAACACTTGTCACTTACTTCTAATGGTTTTAAGCCGGGCTGATAGTTGCTCCAATGACTCTTGATAACACAAAACTCTCTGTTGGGGTATTTAAATGCACTATTTCTCCTATTTCTCTGATATCTGAACAAAATCAGACGTTTTAATTTGCATCAAATGACCCTTCAGAGTAAACTGCTCTCCTCTGACAGGTATTGATACAAATGTCACATTGCAGCTATTCCATGGTACCTAAAGAACCAGGCCTCCATTAAACCAAAACACAGCCCCATGTGACTTGTCAGCTGCATAAACTTTGCCCCACAGTAAGCTCTCCTTTCCCTGCTCCCTACAGGAATTTGTAATTTGCCGTTGGTGATGTAATGCGGTTCATAATAAGCCCATTAAAGCCTTTCTCTGTGCTGATGGAAAACGCAGTGGCAATATGGACACCTCCGCTATTTATACCTCTCAAATCCTCATGCATATTCACACGGCGCAGAGACGGGGAAAGAGCAGGCAGACACCCTGACAAATAAGTGCCTGGATCTCATTTCTTTTGGAGCCTGAGCTATTTCAGCACACTGGGGCCTCCACCCCTCCTCGCACTGTGGCCGCAGCCTCATCCTTTCTCTGGGTCCGCCTGCTTTCATTTGCTCTCGGTCAACATGAGCGAGGGATGTGTGTGTGTGTGTGTGTGTGTGTGTGTGTGTGTGTGTGTGAGAAGGAGAGAGAAAGACAGGGAAACAAGAAGGAAGGAAGAAATGAGGCCTCGCTGAGAGTCTTATCTGCCCTGAGTTGTGCTACTCTAGAAATCACTGTACGTCTCCTTAAACAGACTTCTACCTCTTTCTACTTCATATACTCTCAGGATCAGTGCAGCTTTCACTATACAGAGCTTTCAATCATTACTTATACTGTAGTTACTGTAATAGATTGAAGATATACATATGAGGACATCTACCGTATGTGCTCCTCAATATGGTAACTTAAGTCCTTTTGTTATAGAAACTCCTTCCTGTCTGTTCCTCTGTAATAAAGGTAAACATAATCCTGACGGGACTTAGAGAAGCAGCTGTGTCAGTGCTAATTTTCTTGTACACTTTAAGCACCAAATGTTTTTAAATGTAATGATCTAGAAGCACTAGATCAACACTGTCCAAACAATTAAAGATAGTTGGACTGCGGCTGCGGACAGTGCTATATCTTACAGACCGGTAAAAAGACACGCTGCATAAATCAGCTTCTCCAGCATTTCACATTATCTGTGATTGTTTCGGGCCAAAATGCCTGATTTCATGGCACCTTTTTTTCTTGTCTTCTGACATCACTTCAGACTTCAGTGTCAGGATTAAAAAAAAAACAAAACTGAATGACGTTAAAATCAATGGGCATGAAATACTCATTTTGCACTGCGCATGCACATTCAGTGCTATCCATAAGTGCAAGTGTATTATATTTGGGCAGTTTATTTCAGCTGCTGCAGCCGCATTGAACAGTTAATAATTGAGACGGATTACTATCTCACTGTACAATGACTGGACAAAGTAAAAGATGTCCTGAGATGTTTAAAGAACATTGCAGACCTCAGGAGGTTAATATTTTGAATATCAAAGAAGTGAGTTCAGTGACGCACATGTCTTCACGCTTGCAGGGAAATAGGTCGATTGGTCAAACTTGCAGAAAAGTTGCGGCAATTAGTTGAACTTGGTCAAACAATTGGCTGTTGTGAATTCACAGAAACGCAACATCGCAACTGCCCTGAGGGACTGTATAAAAGCATGGAGAGACACACAGATCATCATCATGAAGACACCTGATGAGGGAACATCTTTTCATGATATTATGTCTCTCCTGTTATCTGATGGTTCAGACTGTTCAGATTTGTAGTGGCAAATGAAGACTGCTTCCACAGAGCTAGCTAGCTAACGAGGTTATGAAAAAGAAACCACAATCCTCTCTTCACAACAAGAAGCAGCCAACATGAGCACAATGTCAGATAAACTTCTGATTTAGTTTTAGAGCCTTCTCTAAGAATCTTTGCCACAGTGATTTTAAGCTGCTCCGTTAGCTCGCGGAGGCCCGACACCTTATTACATCACCCGTCTGTCTGTGCCGTTGATGTAAAGCTGTGTTCAACCTTATAGCTCCCCCGTTGGCCTGCTGCTGGACAGACAGTCTGGCTGACCATGCTCGCCTATTGTCACATGAGCCGCAGTCTGAAGACGCCGGTGCTCCCCCTCTGTCCCCCTCTGTCCCCCTCACTCTGCACACTTTATCCTTAATCCTGCTTAATTTGAGTGCAAAGAAATTCACATGTGCCAGTAAGAACATTTACAGAGTACACTGCCTCCATTTTCCTCCTGAAAATAAAACAGAGCTTAGGGACTAAGCTTTATTGATCTTACAACTTGATAGTGTGATTAAGGGGGAAGATGGTGCCTCTAATAAAAGTTCTCACTTTTAGCTTACAGGCTACGCTAGCAGATTTTAATTGGGAGCTCATTAGCATGGGTGCAGACTTTGGCAGGGACGTCCTACAGAGTTTTATCAACGTGTAAATCTGTGGATGAAGAAGGAAAGGAGGCAGGAAGTTGCGATGGCATGATCACAACTATTAACGCAAATAAAACCAATCCCCGTGCGATCTGTGCAACGGTGCAATTTTGTCCAATCAACGCAACTTTTCCAGCAATTTGAGTAATAACTGTAGTTCCTCTGCACGCGCATCGTCGGGTATGCCACCAAACTCACATCCTTGTTTGTCCAAAAGTCTCCTAAGGTCTGTGTTGTCATGTAAAACTTTAAAGGGTATTTTTATTGTATCTGTAATATCCTTGGAACGCTGCATGCTAGCTACATCCTTTTTCACTCTGAAGACGACAGCTGCGCCGTTCTAACATGGCTGTACAGTAAATCTGTGATCATCCATGAAGAATCCAATACTTGATGTCTTCTTGTGATTACCGTGTTGGTCTGAACATAAGTTGTTTTTTTCCCTCTTGAAATATATCTGAAAAAGTGGGTGCTCATCAACGCAGCAGAGTCATTGAACAACTGTCAAGCAGCCAAGAAGACGAGCCCAAAACGACCATCTCACAAATAGCAGTCCTACCATGGTCCTAAAAGCGACCGCTTCCGACAGATTGATAGGAGAATGTGTTGAGTATGTCACTGAAAAACTGAATGATCCAAGCTGAAGGCCTTGGAGATCACCACAGAGCTAAACATACACGTTCATGAGATGAATCGCCGGATAACTAACAGACGACAGGTCAACAACCTCCCGTGTTTTCTTCAATGGGTTTGAAAAAAGCCTTTTTCCAAAAACGGGGTGGCGTCTTTTAATCAGGGTCATGTATTTGGACCAATACGGTAATAATACTTTTCTGTGTTGAAAGCTAAGCACTTAGCCATCCTATGATGCCTTGGGTTGAGTCTGTCGACCAATCAGAGGCTGTGTCCCTAACTTCCGACCAATCAGAAGCTCTGTTACTGATGTCTGCGTCAGCGTGCAGTGAGAAAACAATCCAAGCTGTCTCTGACCGATGGTTTTATACTCGCTCAGCAGCCAAAATGAAGTCAAACAGCTTTAATGTCATAAATAATGTGAAGATTTGTCATTAAAACATTTATCAGTCTTTTCTTAATAACTCATAATCTTGTGCAATAGAAGCTCTAGTATTATTGTTTGTTTCTTTGAGGCACCATCTCTTTTGCATTAACCCATACACTTTATATTTTATATTTTCACTTGTATATGAGTTGTTTTATTTTGTATGATTTGTACTGTATTGTATTTTTGGTGCTATCTGACACTGTGATATCCTTCGGGATGAATAAAGTTTTATCTTATCTTATTATTTATTATTAGAATTTGACTGAGCTTAAAATAGATTTTGGTTTCTTTGAGGAGGAATACCTCCCACGTGCACTTCCTTATCCACAGTTAAAGCACATTTTATAATAACTGTTGTAATCCAAAGCCTTTTTTTGTAAGGTTAATAAGAACAATCACCACAGTTGCAACTATTTTTGCAGCATTCATCTGCTCCAGCCATTTCATTGAAAAGAAAATGCCTCAAAACATCACAACTGCACTGGAACTTTTTAACGATGCTGCAGCAAAATTAGACATTTTAGGTCGCAACAATCCCAAAATGTGAGCAGCTTAAATAGTGTTCACAGAATAAACTTCAGAGGTAGCTCTAACTCTAGCTGCCATCACAGGGGAGGAGTGCATCTTTGTGTGAGGGAGTGAGAGGAGGGAGAGAGGGAGGGAGCCGAGGGCCAGAGAGATGCAGATTTGTCCCGTTGGAGATGTGAACACCTCCGTACTGTGGGTGGGCAGACACACGGAGAGACACAGAGCTAAGGGGCTGCACGGCCACCCGGTAGGAGAAACTCTACACCCCGGCGATGCTAGGCATTAGTTCAGCACCAGCTCTCTGGCTCACACACACACACACACACACACACACACGCACGCACACGCAGTGACAAACCCAAAGGCTGCAGAAGTAGCAGCTTTGATCACTGAATCACTGGCAGTGACGACATGAACATATCTACCACTTCCATTTAACCCACTTCCACTAAATCACAAAAACTCCAACTCATTTTTTTCCTCCTCTGAACATCAAAGAAGAGCACGAGGCGAGGCGAGGATCCTTCTCTATTTCTAAAGACAAAGTGGCATTCAGCTCCCGTCTATAAATGTCACTTTGGAAGGAAAACTTCACATATTAGATTTTGTGACAAATCAAACAAAAGTAAAACCCCTCACCAAGAAGCCGGGCGGAAACTGTGCCATATTCCCCTCACATTTTTTTTTTTCACATGGAGCCAAAAGGTAAGAAACATGAGACTTAAAAATCCTCTCTCGACAATGGCGCGCTCTCATTGTTTGTGATACTGAATGTAATGTCTCAGATCTCATTGGCATCTTCCTCTGGCAGCCTCACTCGCTTTTTCCCTTTTTGTATTTTCATTGTGGATTGTTGTTTACTGGCTTCAGCGTGTTATTTCAGTGCCTCTCTTTCCTCAAAACACCTACTCATTTGAGGACTGATTCATTCCGGGCTAATTCATATTCCCCAGGGATTAGAGACATCTAATTTGGTGATATTTCTGTCATGCACACTTTGGATGTAGTATTCAAACAGTGTTCCCCTCCCCCTTTGCCACAAGCACAAAAACACAAAAAAACAAGTACACTGCAACACATCGTGGAGTTATCTCGCTTGCCAAGCTAAGTATCTTCTCATGTGCGTGAAAGAATCACATGTTCGTGTCTTTATTGGACATACATTGTGATAGGCAGATAAAGGTTCAGAATAGGGACAGTCTCAGCAACACAGAGGTAAGTATTTCAAACTGAAATGAGGGTGCACAGAAACACTGGAGCACACAGGAGAGCAATGGAGCCGGATTATAGAAAGGAACAGAAAGACTGATAGATGTGGACGGACCTCGAGCTGCAACAAACATTAGCTCTAAAGATAGCAACAGAAGCCTGAATGATTTGTGTTAAAGGTGAAGATCAATGAACTCAAGATGGAAATTATATCATACATACACAGTTCATTTGTATACAAACGTTCCATATAGAGACAAAGTAAAGATTAAACATAAGAGAGGTGAACAAAACGTATACTTAAACATATAATGTCAAAGAATGGCTGCTAAAAACTGTTTTAAATTGGACGTAAGGATATCAAGGAGCAGCTTTGAAAGAAGGGAGATGGTATATTGTTAAAGAAACAGACACCGATCAGCCAAAACAGCCCTGGCCCGTCGAGGCATGGACTCCACTAGACCTCTGAAAGTGTGCTGAGGTATCTGGCAAAAAGACGTTAGCAGCAGATCCTTTAAGTCCTGTAAGTTGCAAGGTGGGGCCTCCATGGACTTGTTTATCCAGCACATCCAACAGATGGATTGAGATCTGGAGAATTTGGAGGCTAAGTCAACACCTTGAACTTGTTGTCATGTTCCTCAAACCATTCCTGAACCATTGTTGCAGTGTGGCAGGGCGCATCATCCCGCTGAAAGAGGCCACTAGGGAATACTGTTTCCATGAAGGGGTGTACTTGGTCTGCAATAATATTTAGGTAGGCGTCACTGGTCAAAGTAACATCCACATGAATGGCAGGACTCAAGGTTTCCCAGCAGAACATTACCCAAAGCATCACACAGCCTCTGCCGACATGTCTTCTTCCCATCGTGCCTCCTGGTGTCTTCCCCAGGTAAGCAACACACACTCACGAGACCAGCCACATGATGTAAAAGAAAACGTGATTCATCAGACCAGGCCACCTTCTACCATTGCTCTGTGGTCCGGTTCTGATGCGTTCATAGTTTGATGAGAAGATGCTGCCATGTCAACAACGAATACGGAGCTACAGTCACTAGCTAGCTTAGATAAGATAGCATTAAAAGCAGTTAGCTTACATTATTATGGTTGTCTCTACTAGTTTCAGGTTCAGCAACTTCCTAACTGTCAACATGAGGTACACAGTAACACTCCCAGGAGTACCGCACCCAGCCAGGAACTGTACAACAAATAACCTCCCTCTCCCCCAACCATCTGTGTGTTATGCAGAACTAGAAGCATAGAGTAAATAAATAATGGATGAAGCCGCCCTGACGTCACCCATTGGCTTCCCGACTGCTTAAATGAAGCCTCAAGTTTAGGGTCATGGCTGCCGCCATGTTGGTTTTCTGGAGCCTGAAGTGACCATATTTAGATGAGAGGGTGCCAAATAAGTTAAGTTAAGCTAAGGTTGCTGCTTGACTAAAAGCTGTATCAATTGGATATTGGAATATGGCTACCTAGCATAGCAGCCTACCGCTTTGCCCCACATTTCATTACTTGATTGGTTCCAGAAACATTAAGGTGTGAGCCCATTGATTAATCAAATATTAACTGAGAGTAACTGGCACTTGTGACATTGCTTTTATTTGACTGTAGTACAGTTAATTGAAAGGATTTTTCGAACATTGAGCAGAAAGCAGAGTTCCCTTCTCTTCATCAGTAAAGCCAGTGTTGCAGTAGTAAGAAAGACTTTATTGGTTCATGTACGAGAACATTTTCTGGTTCAAACTTCGCAGCCCTTAGGGTGTAAAAACTTAAACAAACATTTGATGCATCAACACATTCACTTTTTGTTCTGTCAGTGGCGCAGCTCGGGGCTATGCATCAAAGTAACAACAAATCAGACTCACATTTTTCTCTTATTGTCACAAACTAACCGTCTGCAGGCGAGAGTCTGTGTTGCGTTTCCAGCCTGCAGACACTGACGTTTAGATTCCAGGAGCCACAAGTGTTGATGCAGTTTCTCCACAGTGTGCCCTGCTTTCAGAGGGTGGCGTGACAGTGATGGATAGCTGCGAGCTTGGTACCAATAAGAGCCTCTAAGTGGTCCTTTTGGGGCCCCGGGCTCCGGTAGATGGGCCCTCCAGGAGACCCTCTCTAAATTAAATCCTCTGAGGCTGCCAGGCCGCTATGACGCTCTCGCTGTGCCCCACGCCCGTTCTCCACCACTGCTTCACTTTTGTTCCCCAAGAACTACTTTTTCCTCCTTAATTAATTCAACAAAAAGTCATTAAACCTTTGCATTTCGCCGACATGCCGCGTCAGCCCCCGCCCTCACGGGACACAAAGAAAAGGTAGGATGGAGAGAGGGGGCACAAGAAATTAAGAACACTCGGTGCCAAATGACCGTCGGAAGCAAAACAATATTAGCCCCCTGAGTCAGCGGCCAGGACTCATAATAAAGGACTAAGAGGAGCAGGCGTAGAGCTGTGATGAAGGCTCTGCGGTGGCGGTGCAGGTTGTATTGTTCAGCAGGGAGGTGGAGGCTGCTGAGGTGGAGGCCCCAGCCACAGAGGCTGCTCTTAATTTGCTGAGTGTTGTAAGACCTCAGGGGTGCGTGTTGTTCTGCCCTCAGGGGTAATAATGGACTTGGCAGCTTCTCCTGCTCTCCCCTGCATCCAACACTTTTCTTTATGTGGAAATAAGAAAGATATTTCCTCATTACTAACATAAAAAAAGGCTTTAAACATCCACACAGACATTTTTCTTTATAGATATTCTTTTCTTTTGATAAAAATCAAAAGGCAGCTTGACCTCTTATTGTCTCAGATGTTACAGCTTCTGTACATTTGGATTGTTAGTTGGACAAAACAAGTTTAATTTTGTATCTTTGGTTTTGGGAGATTACCATGTGCAGATTTTCAGTAATTTATAACAATTAAAAGATTAAATTAATTATGGGTCAATCGAGACACTGACATAACTACATTTTTAAAAGGCTAGCGAGTATTAGCATTTTGCCTTACTTCAGTAAAACTATTATAACTCAAGGTCTTGGATATTATATTATAGCACTATTATATATGTACTGCTACAACTGGTTTCTATAATATTATTAATGCTCAGGAGGAAGAAGCCTAAACTCAGTAGTGGCAGTAGTAGAAGCTGGTCAGTCAAAGCTGGTGTTCTCTGTAGTCGATAGAAGTAATGATATTTTGAATTGACGCCATAGCTGTGGAGAAAGTTGTACAAACGCAATACATTCACTTCAGTGATGTAATGAAACTTTAACTTTGAGGTACTTTACTGCTTTGTATGCACCTCTGCTACCTTTCAAAGGTTAAAGAATTGAACTTTTAGGTCCATTCAGATATCTGACAGCTTTAGTTACAAGCTAATTTACACATGAAGGCTTTACATTCAACACATGTTCACATTATAAAATGTTTTACACATGAAACTACCCAACAGAGTAATTAATCTAATCCAGATTTTGAATCATCCCCATTTTGACCATCTACATCAACTATATTTTACTTACACATTAAAGTATCAGTCGTTATAACCCTGTTATTCATTACATATAACAATACACTACACTTAAAAACTTGCAGGTCCATTTACATTAAGTAGTACATCTAAGCTTTTACAATTTTTTCACTGAAGAATTTTATTTGTAATTAAATATATAATCTCAAAGTTCTCAGTTTCGTTCTATTTGACAGCTCCTAATGGTGATAAAAGGCAGTTGCGGGCGCACACACCCCAGATATCCAGACAGTGCTGCATGTGTGAACAGTTATCCACCGCTGGCTCCGGTTGATTTTCCTCACTGACAGTCACTTTCCTTTTCAGACTGTTTGCCTTCATCTGAGCGTCGAATTTGTTTCTTTTTCTTTGTATTTACACTTATTGTTGAAGTTGTATCTGTAGTCATCAATCTTTTCTTTGTTTGTTCAGCCATAGTAGATTACTGTTTACTCGCAACACTTGCAGAGAGCGGAAAAGCAGCCGCTTAGCTCCGCCTACCCTCTCTGGCAGACCAATCACTGCTGGCTGATGGAAAACGCGTCACTAACTGGGCGATGCTTGTGATTTTTTCCACAAATGTCGCCACAGACATCCAGTCTGTAATAATACTATCTACTGCAAATGCAAAGGTTTTCATCAGTGGGCCATAGGCTCAGTCATCATTGTGTTCCCTCATTCGGTCGCTCTTAACAGACATTTATTTACATGAAAATCTTCGAGATTATATATTTAAGTACATTTACACTTTAACACTTTTACTCAAGTACCTAATTATTCCTCCACTGCACACACTTTTTGTTTCCCAGCAGCCAGTGGGACTTTGTCCCCTTTAATCCACAGTATACATGTTTATGCTCTTTAAAGCCCTCTCCTAATTACCTCAGTTTCAATGGAGCACATGACCCATCAACACTTCTCCTGCATTCTCAGCATTTCAGCTCCTTATATGTCCAACACGCACACACATTCAGCCTGATCACATGACTCTGTTCAAACACATGAATGTAGGAGTTATTTTTATTCACTGTGGAGATTAGAGATGATTCAGGGTCTGCGTGCTGGGTGTGGTCTGCGATGTCTTGATGGTTTGTCGAGTAAAGAGAAAAGTTGGTTAAGCTCGTGTCTTTGAACTCTGATGTCGGGTCAGACAGCCAAGGCAGATATTTGCCCAGCAAATATTTTAATCCCCAACTAATCACTTGGTGAGTCCAGTGTGTGGAGGTTTTGGGTTGGGGGGGTGGTGTATGAGGCGGGGGGCTGCCGTGGTGGCCTGGCACATTCTTCCTGTCAGTGACACGCCCTTTTTTCCAAGGGGATTGTGGGAAGAGTCAAACAGGGCGACCTCGGGAGGGAGGTAGACTCGGGCCACGTGGGTGCATGCACGGCGCACCTTAAGTCGCGTGAACAAACAGCTGTAATTAATAAGAGATGTGACTCCATTTGTTGATCTGAATGTGAAATCGGTGATATAAACCAACATTGTGAGCGTGCGCCTCTTTCATCTCCAGCATAAAGAATGTGCCCTCTAGAAGCCCCTCTCTTTCTGCACTCTGGATTACATTTCCTTTGAGTGGAAATGCTGTGCGTGCACCGCTCGCTCTAAACATTTTTTCCACTGATGCAGAGGAACGCGCTCTCTCACGCTGTGGCACTCCACATTCTCTCAGCCGTTCGGTGACTTCTTGGCATTTGCTTATTATCAGAGTATTCTTAATCATAGTGGAGACAGTGCCAGTGGAGAGAGCGAGCCGAGAGAGACACGTCAAAACATCTCCAACCGTAAAGGACCAGACAGCAAGCGTGATGGGCAAATTAGTCAGAGGCGCTGCCTAAATGGCTGGCGAGGGCACAGGGGGAGAGATAGGGAGTACGAGTGTGTGTGCAAATCAGCGAGGGAGCAGAAAACAGAAAGAGAGGAACCTTCTCCGTTTCACCATTCAGCGGTGCCTCCTATTCCCGGAGCACTTCGCCAGATCACAACCCACTAACTGATAGAGAAATAAATTAAGGAAAGGCTGCTCACAAAGATACGATTCTGGAGGAGATTTAAGGAGTGGAACTGATTGTGCATGTCTGATTCCTGCGCTTCAGAGTCCTCACCCGGGGGGCTTGGCTTTCAAAGCTGAGTGACTTGCACGGAGAAACACTCCATTAACAAAGTTCAGCTCTCCTCTCAGCCCCCCCCCCCTTCTCTCTCTCTCTCCTCTCCCCCCTCTCCCACCACAGAAGACCTCTCCCAGGCAGCACAGCTTTTTTTCCCCGATGATGTTTCAGGGTGCTGTGCCTTAAAAAAGAGGAGGGATGTACACAAACAGACTGAGGGAGCTCCAGGCCTGGTTCAAGTCTGGAAGGAGAACTCCAGTTAGTTACAACTTCGTGATTCTGTAGTTTGTTTCTATCAGTTATGATGACACTGTACTCACTAAGCTATCTGTCGAGGTCCTGGGACGTCAGAAACATCATTAAATAAAGTTGTTGGAGCAAGAATACAAACCCAAAGATCATTAGAAAGATACAAAATCCAAATGTTTAGCTTCATTAACGGTCAGGTTGCACTGATTAGATATTGTTGAAAGCATATTTTTATTGACCAGCTTGGATTAGACAGTTTTGACTCTTTGGCCAGAAAATTTACATTCAGGTGATTCAAAGGTTGCGAGCCAGCTGATCCCTCTCGTGATCAGTAACGTTGGCTTGGTGGACTGTGGGACCTCTGCATGAAAATATCCAACATCTCTGCCTGTTATTATATAGTCTGGTGTTTCAGCTATCAGCTAGCTGTTAGCTACGTTCGTTCAGTCCCAGCAGACTGCTGACTCAATTCCAGTCGCACAGCGATCCCTGGCCTAACATGACCTGACATAATAATGGTTCTTATTAATTCAACACTGTGGTTTATGTGTAGACTTAAAGAGAGGGAAGAATCACTCACCTGAAACTAATATTATATAGATGTAGCTAATACGAGTGAAACTGAAACAACACTAATAAGTATTACTACAAACAGGCGAGTAGCTATTAAGTCCAGTATTTCAAGTCATTTTTATATAAGACACTTCCTTTTCTCTTTAGAGATACTTTATTAAGGCCCACAGGGGAAATTCAATGTTTCACTCTGTCATTAGAAACATGCTACACACACATAGACCTGAAATACACACATGCACTAACAGGACCCTGTGGACATGCACTGATGGAGAGACGTCAGAGTGAGGGGGCTGCACATGGACACCTTGACAGTGCCCAGGAAATGAGCTTTCCACTTCCCGGCCCCTACAGACTGAGCTGCCGTCTCCCCCTCTTTCACATACATTTGGTTAAACTGGATGCTTCTTTGAAATATGTTTGATATAAAGAGATATAGTGTGTTATATTAGTGAGCTTCTTTATGGTAAATAATTTATTCTGCACGTTTCGTCTTCTGACCACTGAAAGCGCTTTACACTCTTGTCACCATTCACACAAACATTCGTACACTGTTGACAGAGGCTGCCATGCAAAGCATCTCCTCATTAGAATCTAATCATATTACATTAATACACAAATGGCACAGCCTGCAGGAGCAATATGGCGTTCAGTATCTACCGAGGACTCCAACATGTGGAGCCGGGATTGACCCACCAACCTCCCAATTAGTGGACGACCTGCTCTGTCTCTTTAAAGACTGCTGCAAAGCTAAGCTAACTGGCTGCAGCTCAAGCTTCAAAATAAAGGTTTTCTCTGCTAAATCTGAACTTTGTGTCATCATCACCAAAGTACTGTCCTTCCTAACAATTGATTTGCATCCAGATTTGGGCTGAAGGGTTAAACCTGCTGAGGCAGTTCAGAGAGACAGAGGGGCATTGAGCGAGCAGCACGGAGCAGAGCAGTAGCTCGGGTCCCGAGTCCCAGGATTAGAGTCATGGGACTCGGCAAAAGGCAGCACCATTACCTCTGAGTGGAAAAGGCTCAAACCCAGTGACTCCTTCTCACATCAGATGGAGAGAAAAAGAGAGGAGAGATAGAAGGAAGGAAGGAGGGGAGGAGGATTGCAGAAGTGCAGAGCAATTAGGTGTGGCGCGACGGGGAAGACGTGTGTACAAAGTCTCTATGGAGGGGAATGATTGTAGTAACGGAGGTCGATTTCTGGCTGGAAATGCCGCTAAACTTCACTTAACTTCGTCTGTCTGAATCCATCTGATACCACTCCCACCAAAGCCCATTCATAAATCCACGTATTATTCCAGTGGGGCTGTTATCACCTGAATGTGTTGCAACTTTATCGCTGGGCTCATGTCTACCACTGAGCTCTTGACCCTTTTAACTAGTCAATACAGCACTGGAAATATTTGATTTTTTTTTATGTGCACGGGCGAGAAGAAGAAGTAGAAGCAGCTAGGTGAGTGTGGATAATTGAGCAGTCTGCAGGCATGGAGCCCAGAGATAAGTGAAAGAGTCAGAAATTGAGTGTGATGCTGAGGCGAGGGCCGGGCTCCTTTATTTGATGGAGAGAGAAAAAAAAAAGAGGCAAAGAGGAAAGAGGAGGATGTCTCTGAGGAGGAGAGATAGACGGCAGCAGAGCGAGGGACTCAGAGACAGAGAAGGGGAAAGATATGGATGGCAGGCGGCAATTACTGAGACTGAGGCTCCATGTGAACACAGCCAAGTGTGTGTGTGTGTGTGTGTATGTGTGAGGAAGAGAGAGCGAGAGGTAGGGGAGAGAGAGCGAGAGAGAGGAAGAGGGAGGATTGAGATCTCCGCCTGCCTGGGCCCCTGCTGACTCTCATACAGGCAGATCACAGGCTCATCATGTCAGCTCTGTTTGTGGAAATCCTCCCTCATCAAATGACAAATTTGCTACACGTTTACCTTTATCAGATCCGGGAAGAGAGGCAGAGGAGCCGAGCGCGGAGGGAGAAAGGGTGTGTGTGTGTGTGTGTATCTGTGTGTGTGTAAGTGCCTCTCTCTGTCACCGATACCGTCAAGGGGCCAATTACTTGCTCCTCCGAGAGCAACTCTGCCGTCTCAGGCCTTTCATTCAACCTGCTCCTCGTCCTCGGAAACATCTGTCCCTGAATATGCAATGAGCGTGTCAAAGAGAGTGCACCCACGTCCTGCACAAAGCTAATATTTGCTAACATCAAACCTGTCTGTTCTGCCTCTAGTGCCGTGTACGCCGCCGGTGCTGCTGGGAGTCTCTCTCTCCCCCTCCTGCTGTAAGATTACCGGCCTTGTTACTGACACCATGCCTCGCTGCCCTCCTCCTTCTCCTCCTCTTCCTCCTCCAGCCATCCTCCTCTTATCGTCCAAACTGCCCCCTCGTCTTCCTCTTCTATCTCTTCTATTAGCGGTAATTAACTGGACTCTGGCCTCATCAGCTGTCTTGAATAAACACCAATATTGACCAAAGTTTTGCATGTCAGCTTTTGCTACCTGTGTTTCATGGCTCACATGTTTAACCTGCCTTTACCTGCCACACCTACATCGGAACATTTTCAGCATCTTTTTATTAGGCAGACTATCTACAGGGAGGAGAAGCCTAAGCTCAATGGAGACATGTGATTTTGTTATATAGGTTTTGGTCTACAGTGCCCCGGGTTCAACTCCCACTCTTATTTGTCGCCTGTCATCCCCATTCTCTCCCCCCCTGTTGGCTTGGGAACCGGAGGGTGGTAGGTTCAAGTCTCGTTTCGGACCATGCATGGAGATTGGGGCTGGAAGCTGCAGAGGTGCTACGTCATTTCCTGGTCACTGTCGAGGTGCCCTGGAGCAAGGCACCAAATTCCCCACTGCTCGGGGCGCATGTGCATGTGCAGCCCCCTCATCTCCCCGTTAGAGCCTCCATATGTGTGTGTAGCATGTTTAATAACAGAGTGAAAACATTGAATTTCCCCTCAGGGATTAATCCCCAAGCTATCGTAGTATAAGGATAAATAAGCATCTTCTTCTTCTTCTTCTTCTTCTTCTTCTTCCTGATGACATCACTGGACTCTCACCAAAAAGGATGCAGTAGAACCAGAGATGTGGTCTTTAGTCTATACAATGCTTTATCAAAAGCTGGCGCCTTTATTACCCACAATGCATCTCAACTGCCAAACAGTTTGTTTGGAAAAGACGTGTGATGCTAGTTTTTACTGCACAATTTCTTAAATTTTATTTTGAAAAGACACAATCACAGAATTGACATCCAGTCAGAGAGAGCTGCATGGTCGGTGTGTCACCATCATTCCTGAAGACATCTCTCCCTCCTCAGTCTGCACCTCCAGGTGAGTACTTCCATTTATACTCTTAAAGGTACAGGTTGACCCATTTACACACATACATGTCCATATTCACCGTATATAACACGCACACACGGATGCATACCACTACAACTGCCAACAATCACATTAGTTTTTTTACATATGCCGATTGTGCAAATTGTCTTTTGTCACTTTCAAACTTGTCTCCACACCTCACCAACACTGACTCATGTGACATCACTTGAGGCACTTTGTCAGATCTTCCTCTTAAAAGACTTTATACAACTTTTTCTCATATAGAGCAGAACTCCACGAGACCTGTAAACAGACTTCGATGTGTTAAATCGATGGAGTTTCCTTTAAATAAGATATCGCATGATATAGCATTTAAAGCTGCACGCAAAGTAAAGATGCTGCTGCTTTAGGTGCCTCCTCGCAGGAGTCCAACACCTCTTAATAAAGCATATTGCATACATTGCCTACATGCATATGAGCGTTTACAAAGTGGCAGAGAAGGTGAAGGCTTCTATCTAGTTTCCAGCATCTTTACAACCTTGATTTTTATAAGGAGCAGTGTGTGTCTTTGCTCCCTCTTCCTGTCCTTTAATTTGCTTTCAGAGATTTTTGGGAACCGGCTCTTCATGAATGAGTGAGAGAAAGAGATATGAGAGAACAGCGAGCCAGAGAGGATCTGCTCTGACAGGAGACACTCTCTCTACACTGTGTCTGTCTCTGCTGACTGATGAAGATTAAAGAGACAGAGACACACAGAGAGGAAGATTATAAGAGAGCAGAGATTGACTGCTAGAGAGAGAGAGAGAGGGTGAAAAAAGGGAGGGAGGTAGAGAGACTGGATGATAGCAGCACTGTAGAGAGAGGGAGTGAGGGAGAGCATTTGCATAATGTCCTCCACCACAGTAAGTCCCCGAGGCTAGCCATGCTGGATAACAGAGGACCAATACTCTTAATTCAATCTCTTTATTTTTCTAATACTTCACAAATTAATAATTCGTCCCCATTCCACCCCCAGCCACCCCCGCTCGTCCGCAAACCACCGTGAGCGCCGCGCTGAGCTGCCTAACTTTGTAACTTTAACCCAAGAAATTGATGTGAGCAGGCCTTGAGGCAGACCTGCTAATGAATGGATCGAGAGAGAAAGAAGAAAGTTAAAAGATGGTCTTTTATAAAGTAATTTAAGAAAATCCTGTTAGCTGGATCAAGTACAAGAGTATAATTTCTCAAAATGGGGGAAAGAGGAGCTTTCGCGCCTCTCCCGCACACTTAATAACAAAATTAAGGAGGTAAAAAGATAAAGAGAGGGAATCAATTAGGCCAGGGCCGGGTAAACAGAGCGGAGAGGGTGGGACGGCCCATGGAGGTGGGATGATGGGCGCGATGCTCGAGTGCTAACACCCTCGGGCGGCCTGATTCCACACCACCTCCCACACTGACTCCCTGAATGAGTGAGGGCAGAGGGGGCGGAAACTCAGGACAGGTCGACCGCACACCTGCCCTCACTGTCAAAAAAAGACACACATTTAATTAGTATTTTTTCATGTAGTCATTTTCCAACATTTACTATATTTTTTTCTCTCCCTCCTCCGTAGCATTCTTCCACTTCAGTGCTGCTCTCTTCCTCAGGTTCATGATGACACCATGGTTTCCCCCCACGGCGGAGACAGCCGTCAAGTAGACAGCCTGTTAACCAGGCACTAAACACAGTGCAGATAAGAGGAGATTATCAGACTGTTATTGTTCCAAAGGGGAGTGCTCTGTCACAGAGACCTGGCCAGGCTCACTCAGACAGAGAGGAAGGAGGGACGGATGGAGGGGATGGTACAGAGGATGCCTCTCTATCTCTTCCCTCTTGCTGTAACCTTGGCAGCGTCGCCTCGAGGGGGGAAAAATTCAGCTAATATAAATGAGGGATATTTGACCTTTATTTTGAAAGTGACACTATTGTTATCAGAATAGTTTAAGACTTCCATTTATTATTTTAATTAAACATCTTTTTTAATCACAAATAAAATTAAATCCTGATCTTATTTCTAACCATCTCATCAGCTGTTACCAACTCTACATTTAGACTATACATTACTACATACTGTATATTGCTTAGTGTAATTATATCTGGACACATATTTTACAACACTTAAAGAAACGTTCAAACCAACGACTCCATGTTTTTTATAGCTGCGAAATATTAATAATATTCAGAATATTAATATTGCAGATGTTTTGTCTCAACCGAGAAAAAATATAATAACATTATTTTATTATGTATAGTGTTATAAGTAATTATAGCATTACCCTACATCTTATATATACAGTCGATAAATATAATTTCAGACTAGTTATATTAATTTTCATTGCAAAATTTAGCTGTAAAAAATATTATAATCAAACTATATAATATGACATTTTATATAATTGTATAATTTAAATATTTTTTAAGCTTTTGCGACACTTTTATCAAAATACTGATTAAAATTTGTGTTATTTTGCATTTTTATTGACACTATTTCCCCAGTATTAACAAACACTTTGCCACTTTATATAACATAGTATATATTATCCACTAAGTCAAAATATACGGGCTGAATGAAATAAATTATAACCAACATAAATTATAAAATCTAAATATATTTAGATATTCACTATAAGATAATTGCTTAACCTCGCGCTGAATTGTGACCCCTTTGACCTCTCATCCACGTCTCACTCCTCTCCTCAGTCGATAAAGGCGAGGATGAGCGGTCTCTGTGGGCAAACCAAACACTGAGCGTTATTTGATTCACACTCCCCTGGGTGTTATGACGGGGAAATAATTGTACGTATTTGTATTTGTTTCTTTTGCACTGTGGTGTGCTCTGGGTAATTCTTAATACCTTCTAGAGATTATACGGTAACTCCCAAACTCCCATGATTATAATTAAGCCTGACTTGGTTATAAAATGAGCAAATAGCAATTTAGTTTTGCATCGTGTGAGGGAGCGTCTCTGTGTGTTCCTCCCGCGTCTCCGCGCATCTTTACATTTCTGAAAACACTTGTGATTGTGCTGGAGAGTTTGAATATCCACGTGCATTATGTGTGTGTGTGTGTGTGTGTGTGAGGGGAAAGTGCTGCAGAGGAAAGGCATATATATATGGGAATGTTTGCTCAGGCATGGAGACTGCTATCATCTTCCTTCTGGCAAAAAAAGAAGAAGAAGAAAAAAAAACACAAACATTCCCCCATCCATTCTCTTTCTCCTCCTTATTCTCCATCCTGCTCTCACTCCGAGCAGCTCTCTCTTTCTGTATCACTTACAAAGGCTGCCGTTTCCTCCAAAATGAGGCCACGTACGGAAGGTATGCAAATGAAATCATTGCTCGTGGATTAGAATGGGACACCATATACCCTAAATCATGATTGTCAATCATGGCTGGGGATTAAGGGATATGGGCTCACAGACCTAAAAAAGCAACATTTCCCCCCTCAGGCAGATCCCCATTGTGAGGAGCTCTGAGGAAGAAGAGGGCTCCACAGGGGAGGAGAGCAACACTGGAGCACTAGTGCCCCCTTCTGTCTCGTGCTCCTGCAACATTTCATCATCAAACAGCAGCCAGAGTGAACAGAAATAGTGGCTGGCACACACAGGCCTATTCATTTACATTCAGTGTAGCCGCGGGCTAAAAGCTTGATTAGACAAATGCACATGCTTTGGTGATGCAGTGTTTCATCTTCAGTGGAGGAGAGAGAGGCCTCGTTTGTGTCTCTGGCATGTGTGCAGGCTTGGTTCGACATCAGTGGGTTAGCAGGGCCAAAGGCCTTACAAACGTAACAGATGTTTGTTTGCACTGTGAGTGAATGTTTAGTCCCTTCACCATCAGAATCAATTTGTTCTTTAGACTGTCACTGAGGGCTTTTAATATGTAGTGTACACTGTATGCAATTTTATATGTGTTTGTACATCTGCCAATTTAACAGCCAGTGGTGTACGCTGTGTGTTTAAGCATGCATTCACTTATGTTATAGCTAAATTAAAAAATTATGCATTTTTGCTGCTGTAATTATAAAGAATATGTCAGCTGTTACTGCACCTACTACTTACACTACTATTAATAATGATAGTCATGCACATTAATGATAATAAAGGATAGTAAACCAGACTAATAATAATAAGAGCTTACTAAATAGACTTAATATGTGATAAATCAGGACTCACACTTCATATTTCCGAAGCAGTGCAGCTCCTCACACAGAGACATGTTTAGTGGATTGTGTGTGCAGACCCTGGAGCCCTCAGCTAGAGTGCCAGTCTGTTCCTGTGGAGCAGTCAACCAGACAAACCCAGCCAAGAGAGAGCGAGGCACAGGCACCGGGCCAGGAAATAGCACTGGAAAACACTCCACTATGGCAGAGAATTAATAGTGTTTTTATAGGAGAAGAGGAGCGAGGAGAGGAGGGGAGGAGGGGGGGGGGGGGGAGAAAAAGGACAAGCACACTACTTTAACGTCATCAAAAGGAGCCGGGGGAGAGTTTCTTTACACCCCGTCAGACGAGATGTTGGTAATGAGAAAAGTGGGGAAAGGAGGAGAGTTGGCAGCGTTCGCATCCTGCACAGTGCAGCTCCCGGCTGCCCAAGACTGAAGGTGGCGCGGCACCTGTGCCATTCTGGCCCCGGCATCGAGCGGGCAGGAGGTCAAGGCCGGGGCAACATCTGCAGCACATCAGAGGGCCTGGCTGTGTGCCCGCGTCAGGAACGAGTGTCACAGAGAAATCTGGAAGAATAGATTTTAAAAGTGCTTTCTGTGGATTATACATCAGTGTCACTAAAATGCACTATGTGTCTGCACTATGATACATAGTCTGACCTGAGCTGTTCACTTGGATTATTGACTGTTACATGATTTATAAATGTGCTTTCTTATGAATGAAAGATTGAAACTACCCAACCTGTTCTGCACGCTCTGCAGTGCATCTCCTCACAATTACCTGACTAATTTAACCAGGGGGATCCTTAATACCGTCCCCGTGCGTCTCCTACAGTCAGACCACCTGAGTCATCCCCTCCGATGGCGCCTAAATTAAACCACCGAAATTGATACGAGCCGCCAGCACACTAAAGAGCAAATCATTATGCATCATTAGGTGAAGATTTAGTTTAAACGTGTTTAGCAGGAATTAAGCAAAGCTGTTGTTGACATGGATTGACTGCTGTAATGCTTTATTGTCAGTGCTCCAGGAGGCAGAGGGAGGGCCGGCCTAGTTGGGGTGGCAGCAATGCGCCGAAAGCAAGGATTTATGGGATGTTGGAGGGACTAGCCGGGTGTGTAGAGAGAGTGGAAATACAGGAAAGTGTGGTCGATGATTTGGTGGAGGGGACGGAGGGAGGGAGATGCAACAAATGGGGGGTATCAGTGGTCAGTGGAGAAGAGGATCAATGGAGGATATTAAAGATGCAGGAGGCCTGATTGTGCACCTGAGAAGATCCTATTATAAATGATAAGATCAGATGATTTGCACTCTAAATGGCATGTAGTGTATCCTCAAAATAGTTAGGTTATCGCCCCAATAAAGCTTAAAACATTTGTAAAAAATGTGTCTTAATAATCCACAAAAAAACCTGCTCATTCTACATTGTAGCTTGAACAAGAGGTTTCTTAGTACAAAGGGTGCCGCACAGAGGAAATATACATGTGCTTTTTGTAATGTTATGAGCCTTTTGGAAGTCTGTCAAGAAGTTGAATCAAAGGTGAAACATGAACAACTCGCCGGTGGTCAGATAAGTTTCCCTCTCCTGTACGACGCCCCCGTGTTTGTACGTGCTGCCGTCTTTATGTGTCTGAATGTGTATATGCACGAGCTGCTGAATCCAGCGAGTAAGAGAGGACAGTCTTATCCAGCTCTCCAGTGTTGACAGTATTACTAATCCCCTCCACCTGCTCAAACAGCCACCCCAAAAACCACATCCCTCCCCCTCCTCCATGTGCCTGCGCCGGGAGTCCCTGGGGCCAGGCCGCGCCTCTGCCTCCGTCTCCACACCAGTTATCGTCGCTGGCCCGGCTCCGCTCCCCCAACCCCTTCCTGCTGCGCGCACATTAATCGCCGCAAAAACAAATAGTTTTCAAATGTTTGGAAAAGACCCTCTGTTTGCATCAGGGCCTAACAAAATAATTTTTACAAGCTATCCAGTTGTGATTAGGGCTGAGAGAATTGAATTTATGTGGCATTGATAATATTAATATTAGCCTAATTAATTATGTTGTTTGAACTTGCGCAGCACTGTGTGTACCTTCTACACAACGCTAACCAGCCGGAGCTGGAACCGAGCTCTCAGGCGTCTCTATCTCGCCCGCTCTCCCCCAGTCCATGACTACTGCACACAATTCATCAACTCGTAGATATCTAATCCCCTCCGGCTCCGCTCACTTCCTGAAGTCTGAGAAAGAACTTTCCTCTGGTGGCAAGAATTCCCATGAATACTTGATGACTTCTATAGAAAGGAGGACTGTTTCATCTCTCTTTGAAAGTGACATTCGCGCAGAGAGCTGGCCAAACTTTCTATTAACAGCTTCACATTCTTGAAGAATTTTCAGAAGCGGGGGCAATTATAAAATGCAACATATTTTTAATGAGTCACAAATTAAGGTAAACAGCAGTACAGTGGGAGCAGCTTCGCGTAGGAGACCGTTTCAGACATCAGGGACATGATCGGCTCTGTGACGACACCCTCCCCTCTAGTTTGCTTCTTTAAATCAGCAGAGGTCGAGACTTCCCTGTCCTCTGACCCAGAAACACTGCAGATCCAGCCAATAATGTCTTTGGACTGTGTGCACCGCTGGATGAGCAAGTGTTGATCTGTGCAATTACAGTGACGCATATTCACTGACCCATCAGCCCCCGTCATCTGAGCCTAAGAGGGGACCACCCAAACCTCCAGAGAGGCTCTCAGACCCCGTTCACAGCTCCGATCACTCTCCCCTGTGATGGCCTCTTGACCTCTGCTTTGTGGTAAGAGGTCAAAGGTTAGAGAGGTGGTCATGTGTCTCTCTCAGCCAGACGGAACTCTACCTCATGCTCGGTGTGGACGTCTCTGTCAGTTCCCCTGTCGGGGCTTTTCCCATTACAAAGTGCCTCTGCAGGCCTGATGTCTTGACGTTACAGTGTGATTGTTGACAGTCTCCCTTTATAGCAGCTTTAGGGTCGACTCCCGTGCACAAGTGCAGCCGCAGAATTTATATATTTGGCACAATCAAAAGAAGTTATTTCTTACATAAGCACAGAAATCAATGTTGTCCATTTACTTACATTATATCAGAATTCTTATCCGTATGGATCATGGGTGAATTAGTATTTAAAAACAAATCTTAAGTCAATAGACATTTAAATTTCTTCAGCTTGGGAGAAATTAACAAAGAAATAAAGGCAAAATGCACATTTCCCACATTCAAGGAGCAGCGGCCTTCGTCTTATAGATGTACAAAGCAATCCCAGTAAAGTCTGTGTGCCGGGATCGGGCCGCCTCTGAAGCCGGGATGGGTTTCTCCAAGGTGCATCGTCTCGTCAAAGCGTGGGTTACTGGACGGAGGGCATGGAAGTGTTACATCAGTCATTAACTGAAGTGTCGGCCCAGTCTGGCCGAACGGTAGTCCACTCTGAGCTGGACGAAGGCGTGCAGGAGGTTTCGGTCCAGGTTGGTGAGCTGCTCGCCTGAGCAGACCTGCTTTAGGTTGTCAGGGGCAACGACCAGGAGGTTACAGAGGGCGTGGAGCGTGTCGAAGAGCTGCAGCACCAGAGGGACCTGGAAGGCACACAAGCTATTATACCTCGTAATACACACTAAGGTATTTCCTGCATATATGTGAGGCTCAGGCTATAATGACGATAAACATCACATATTTTTAAATGCATCCTGTCATATCTAATATCCATATCTCTCATGATCTGACTATACCAGTTATTGGTTTTGATATTTTTAGGTATTCACAGTATTTGTTGGAGGAGCCATGTTACGCCCTGTGACCAGTGCATCCTGGACCTACGCCCCCCCCACCCTGCTCACCCTGAAGTCCTTGGCGCTCCGTCGGTATTCAGCCACGTCGCAGATGGCCAGCATGCCTCCCATTGAGCTGTAGCTGTACTGCTGTAGGTGCTCGTGAATGAGCCGGTGGAAACGGACGCCCAACTCCGTCAGCACTGTGTCCACATTTTTCCCGTCCATGGACTTCCGCACGTGCTCCACCTGCCGACTGACGTAGGCACAAACCTTGGAGCAGGCCTACGAGGAAGGGAACGTTTATTTTAAGAAGATAGACAGACTGACAGCAAGTGATTTGCATGTATGCGGATTTGTTTTGTTTTGCATGTGAGCTCAGAGGTAGAAGCTGAGGCTGTGCAGCTCTTACTGTAGTGTACTGGATCATGACGTTGTTCTCGTCCTCCGGCCTGAAATCAGTCTTCTTCTGCTCTGTAGCTAAGATGTGCTTCATCTGCCCCACCATGCAGTTTATTGTTCTGAGAGTGGCAGAAAAAAATGCATTGTTTAAAGACCATTCATGGTCCTTTTATCACATATTAGAGCACTTTGTAGCCACTTATGAGCACACTGACCTGTCTATTCCTGTGTCCAGTTTCACTTCCATCTGTTCAATCACCTCCTTCTTCTTGTGCAGGCACTCCGCCAGCTTTGGAGAGGAGCTGGAAATACAAACAAATAAGCATTCTCCCTGTTATCTTATAATGTAATGTTGATGAGAGGCAGGAGCAATAAAATTATGCATTCTATGGAACATACAGTATGATAATGACCTTATTAGAGGCATGAGCTGGTCGTTAAACTGCTTGTCAAACAAGTGGAAGATGGAGTTGGCCTGTTGAACCACATCCAGGAAGTACAGGTTGGCATTCTTGGCATCTGATGAGGGAATCGCTGTAGATCAAAGAGAGAGAGAGAATAAGTCCAGACAATAAACCCAAAGGAAGGTGAAAGAATAAATCAATGAGTCATGTCGGGCAGAAAACCGCTGCTGCCTGCTTTCTATGAGTTTATACCACAAGAAAAACATCCACAGCAATGTTCTGCTCCAGCATCAGACAGTGAGGAGAAAGTAATCAAAGTACGGAAACACAAGTGTTGCATTTCTTTGATGAAGAATATACCTTATGCATTGAGCACTGGGGGATAAATACACATGTTTAGTTCCACTATAGCTGCCTGAAAGTGATAAGCTTCCTCTTGTGTTCAGCAGCATAAAGAGCAGAATGGAAAACAAGACACTGAGACAGAACCTGCTTTGCTTTGAGTGAAGGTTACTTCTCCTTTTTAAACACCATATGCCGCACCACAATAAGCACAGTCTACAGTGTGCATATTTCCTTCAGGTGGGGCGACTTCAAACCACATGGTTCATCTCAAAGTTCACATTTAAAGACCAGGTGAGCTACAACAGACAACGAGCTAGACTTTCTCATTTAGGAGTGGGTGTAGGATGAGCCCTGGTTCTGCCCTGAGTCTGTAAAGTGCCCACATCTTTTGCTCTACAGTGAGGCACCCAGTGTGATTTGGGTGTGTATTTATAGACTTACCAGTGGGATAAATCAACATAGTGCAAATACAGATTATGGTTATAATGCTCTATGTACCTGAGAGGCCAATCTCCAGGGCGTAGTCGATGTGGTCCACACAGAGATGGTCGACCAGCAGCAGGAAGATGGAGAAGGCGTTCTTGGGCAGGTCGGAAGGATCTGAAAGCTGCGTCACCCCAAACAGAAAGAAAGGGTTAACTCTTCCAGCCCTGCAGGTGTTTCCCTCTAAAAATACATAATTTTTAGCCTCCTCACTCTGTTGCATCTCTCAAAGGCGTGACGTGTCTCCTGCAGCAGGTTGACAACAAGCTCAGGGGACAGAAAGGTCTCCCCATGGGTGTCAATGATAGGGCCCAGAGGGAGGTTGGTGCGCTGTCTGATGCGCTCCTTCAGTTCTTGGATACTGAAGAAAAACATACAGGGTGCTTATTGCAAAACACATTCCAATAATACCTGATGTGGAAAAATATCGACTTCCAAATTCTGACCTGCCGGTGCCAATTGGCCGTTTCTGGTGATTCTTGGAGTCATAGTAGCGCTGCAGAATCATGGCACCTCGAGTGCGCAGGTATTCCCTCTCCATGTCGATGTAGCTCTCCAGGTACGAGGAGAAGATGCTCTTTATCAGCTTGGACAGGAACGTGTGCTTGTCCGAGCCCAGGTTGAACTCTGTCAGCTTGGTGGCCAATGACGTGGTCCTGGAGACATGTAGAAAAAAATGTTTCAAAGTGCAGGTGACTTTGAAGACAGGAAGTGAGATAATATAAATATATGACTGAGTGAGTACCTGGTGTAAAGGTCATAGAGGTTTTTGAGGTACTGCTCTACATCAGAGTGTCGAGTCTCGTCCAGTTTTTCCCTGACGTGGGCCTGCAGAAACAAAAGTGTCAACTACAGCATGAAGAATGTTTAAATAATTGTATGTGTACATAATAGTAATTTAAATACCTGTAATTTGTTTTCAAAGATGTTCTGGATGAGTTTGGCCATAACCGTCTCCGGGCTGCTGAACACCTCGCCCACCTGCTTGTTGACCTTCTGGCAGAGAACCGCAGTGTCCTCAAACACATCGTTCCTCATGTAAGCCCCCTGAATGGACAAACAAAGGGTTAATCAGGAGTCTGTGGATACTGGGAGTGGAATATTGAATCAGAGGAACATTTTACACTCACTTCCTGACACTGCTTGATGTAGACATCCACACAGTGTGCATAGCCCTTTAAAAAATAACACCCAGGAGTTACTTTTTCTGCCAGATTAAGACACTGAAGTGCCGATTTAAAGCCGCATCTGAAGCCATTGACCAAGACCAATGGCAAGACAAAATGCGGCATAGAAATTAAATGTAGACGTCGAATATACGTCTTTAGGTCACCTTAAAATGCAACAGAACCGCTGCCACCTCTCGCATACGTCCAATCTCACCCCTGCGCTGGGCAGCAGTGAACTCCTGGATTAACTGCCTCTCCAGGTCATGGTACTTACCTGGAGAAGAAACACAAAGACACATCAAATAATAGCTAACTCCTTATGTATTAGAAATGGGGACTGTTTTTTCATATACTTACTTGCGATTTTTGCCTTGACATCTGCAAATCTGTCAGAGGGAAACATAATTAATCTTCATGGAGACAATTACGAATAATAAACAACTATAAATTCAAAAAATGTGACTTTAGTTCTTAGAGAAATTATAAAACGGAATAATCCTTTGTTGGGTTTACACTGTGAGGAATTATCGACATCACTAATACTTCACCTTCCCCTTGTCTGACAGTGCTCCTGTCTAAAGCTGCCTCCAGGATGCCTGACTCACCTGTCGAATGGCAGCTCCTGGGCAATGAGATGCAGCTTCTGAATTATATCAGCAGCCTCCTTAATCTGCGGGAGAGAGTGAGAGAAAGAGTGGGAGTGAGAGTCAGGTGAGGCAAAAAAAAAAAAGAGAGAGAGAGCACGACAGGAGCATGAGAGGTGGACATCCAGACAAAAAGCTGGCAGGCCGCCGGCAGTGTCTCCACTTGGGGGGATCATCATTTCAGCGCTGCCCTCCTCCACCTCCCCGTGTTGAACAGGGAGCTGATAACAGACAGGCTGCGCTCACCTGGGCATCGGCAGCAGCAACAGCAGCAGTCCTGACTTAGCAGCACATCCAACTCTTTATTGGCATGCCTTTTCTGAATGGGCTGTAATCCCACAGGAGTCTAAATCGCCTTCAATAATCTGTCCGGCCAGGGATATCTGTCTCAAAAAAGGGAGCCCTGTCGAGAACCCCCCTCCCCCCCCCCCGCCCCTCCTGACATACACACTGGCTGAAAAAGCCCCAGACCTACGAAAGGCCCGCCGTCCGCAACTCCTCTGTTCCCGCAGATGCCTGCCTCAGCTAACATCATTACTCTGCTCCCGTGAGGAGGATCCAGCCTTTCTGCTCGGCGAAGGTTTTCTAAGTATCTGTCCCCCAGCTAAGATTAGCTAAATCCCATGTAAGTAATGTAGCCGTCTCCCTGCAGTCAGGGTTTAGCAGCACTTGTCTCCACGCTGGCGGCCCAGCCCTCCCTTTCAGAAGGATTAGCAAAGCCATCCCCCTTCAGCTATTCACTTGCAGCTTTCCTCTTTCCCCTTCGTCTCGAGGTATGCTCAGGAAAAAGGAATCTGGCCAGATATTTCTGCACGCCTCTCCGGAAAACTAGCTCCATCTCCAGCTCTCGTCTTTGGGATTGACCCCCAGACTCACTGCTCTGCATCCACTAATGATGCTGCTTCTAACAGGACTTAATCTAAAGCATCCCAATCTCTCTGCTGTCACTTACAAAACTGCAAAATCAAACTTTCAGGGGGTTACTTGTCTAACACCAACATGGCTTCTGTGTAGGCAGGAAGTGAGTGAACGTGTGCATCTCATCTCCCTGCATGCATGTTATCACCGCCCTTACATGCACCATAATGCCACAAGCTCTTTGCCGCTGTAATGCGACACAAAGCTGAGGACCAACCAAATTCCTGCTCCCAGACAACCTCCTGTAAATGCAATTAGGGTTGACATGAGCATGTTGACATCCATGCTAGTCAATCAGCCGGCTATTGTCACACGGCAAATGACAGTTTATTAATCCAAATTAGCCGAGGGATCCAACTAAAGGGATAAACTTGACAAATTAATATGGACGATTTACCTCGTAATCCTGTTCATTCTCACCTCCAGCTGTATCACAGCGGGGGTCCTTTGCAATGGTCACACACAGACACACACACACACACACACACGCGCACACCTCCACTGAAGAGAATTGAAGGAACATATGCAGCACCTTGTCTGGGTTATTGAAGACGTCGCTGCGCAGGTCTCCATCCAGGAACTCGTTGAAGTAGGTCATCAGACGCTGGGCCTCCACTGCCCGCTGCCGAGGCGTGTTCACCCCCTCAAGCTGGTCGCCAAGGTGACAAACCTTGGTTGCCACATAGCTGATATGCTCATCGAGCTCCTGGAAGTGCTGAAAGGCCACCTGAAATAAAAAAACAGTAGAGAGGGAATGTAAAGAAAATTATTTCTTTAAAACATTTATGGGGATTCTACTGCCTACTCGATTATGAAACACACCTGGTTGCTTCTCTGCAAGTCTTGCACTTTGTGGGCAAATTCCTTGGCCTCACGATGACACTGATGCTCGAGCTTTTCCACCCGCCGCTGGATCTTCTCATCCAATTGCTTCAGCTCTTCTATGTGGTTCTCAAATTCTTCCAACAGCCTATCGCAAAGGAACAAAGAGGACTGTTTAATCAGCATACAGTAGATCTTCAACAAACAACAGGTAAAAGACAGAAAAACGCCTTTATTCTGGAGGGGTAATTGGATACCACAAGGTTAAATCTGTCCCACTGACCTCACAGCTGTAGTTATAGTTAGTTAGAGAATAGTCCCTGATGCTTAATTCCTGGGTCCCCAGACTTAAGAAGCTCTGAAAACTAGCAACTTCGTCAGCTGCATTTTAAGTGCCATCAGGACGGCAGAGCAAATGTTCTAAGTCAGCACCACATTTCACAGAGCAGGAAACATCCCAAAATGATGAGTGTATAATCTCTTGACTAATTCCCTCGGCACTGGCTACAGCTTAAAGACATCTCCCATCCCTTTTCCAATAGACACTCATTCCCTGGCTGGTGACTCACAGTATGGTGGCCTCCACAGATATGTTGTCTCTGACTCTTCGCTAAGAGCTTCCGAAGGAGGTGGTGGCAACAGTTTTGTGGAGGAAGTAGATAAGGCGGGATGGATCCACGGTATAGTTAAACTGTTATGGCATTTTTGCTTACGAGAAATAACTCGGTCCCCAAGTGTAAACACAACAACAAGCAGTGTAAATACCATGAAAAAAAATCTTCAGCGTAGATATGTTCCGTTTTTCCTCCAGTTCAACCATCAAAAACACTTAATTAGCTCTGGACACACTAGGATGAGCTTAAGTAAGTGCAGGGGGGGCAACTCAGTTTCACTCTGAATATTTAGCAAGTTGATACTGACTAAATGAATCATAATTTATAGTGAAAATATTCAAGTTAAAGTGCATCTATGTTATCAAGTATTATGAAACCTAACTTCTGTAATAATTCTAAAGGTCCAGGCATAAATGACATTTTGAAAGGCTAGAAAGACACTAATAAGTCATAACGAGAGAGCAGCATTATAGCTATGATCAGCTGTGCAACACTGTCAAAGACATGTGAAAGGCTGCACTGCTTATTTATGAAGCAAGTCAATGTCATATTGATTATCAAGCTTACTGTGCATGCAAGAAAACAAAGCTCAATAAACATGAGGGCATTTTATACTTCATGTTTTCTGTGTTGTTAATTTAAACTGTGTGCAACATTGGTGCATTGCTTTTAAATAAATATGAGACTGCAAACATATTTAAGAAACAGGTGACACAATGGTAACAAAAGTCCAGGTTCAAATCTGGAGTATGAACTGTGTGTGGTAAGCTCCTACAGTACCTTTTTGGGTCGAATGCCTCAGCTCCTCCTTTGGAGCCTCCTCCAGGTGTCCTCCATGCCAACCTCTCAATGTACTCATCTGCATCAAAGGGCTCCTGCGGGGGAGAGGAAGTCAATATTGTGTTGATTGATTTCCGCAAACAAAAACTACAGCAACACACCTGTTATTGAGCCAAAATACTACAAGGATACACCTACTACTTGAATAACGTTACATCCTGCTATAACGTTTTACTGCACAATAACAGTCAATTACACGTTTCCTCGAATATCTCTAACAAACCTCTATTAATTTAACCTTACGACAAAAGAAATCTTCCCAGCTATCTTAGGATGTATCTATTTTCTGCACACTTAGAAGGAATGAGGACAGAACCGTTAATCTACCGTTAATGGTAGTTAGCAACCTTAGCCTGACAGCTAGCTAACACAGCTCCCCGCTGCAGCAGTCATCTTACCTCGAACAGCTGAGCAGTTGTCGCCATGTTCAAGAGATTCAACTGGCAGCGAAGTGAAATGAATTTCAGAGGAAGGAGCTCAGAGTCGGCAATACCGCCGACTTCCACATGGATTTGCCGATTTCGTACAGTTTTGCCCTTTGTTGACAGCTAGTTGGTTAGCAATCCAGCTTCCTGTATGGGTAGCGAAGGGTGGGGATAGCTGCTTGAGAGAGCGCATGCGCGCATGTCGGCTGATTGGTGTTTGTTGTCACATGAGACAGAAACAGGAAGTAAGTGTGTGCGACAGCCAAGTAATTTTAATGAGGGATATTTGAATTACTGCACATTAAAATGCGAATATTAATAACGAAGACACCGAATAATCAGTAAATTGAGTGCTTTAGTGCAGCCAAACAAATGAGTGTGCGTGCTTTGTGGATTATTTCTCACGAGAAGGGAGAAAATGTGTCAATACGCTTTTCAAGGTATGTTTCGAAGTTAAAATGTTTCACTTCCTGTTTAAAATATTATTAAGACCGTAGCAGCGTTCTAATGTCTTTAAATGTCTGCTGAGACACTGCTTGCAGCTCATAGTTGTTAGTCATATCGTGTGTTTTTCCCCACAGGAGATTTGCCACTGTGGAGCATCGTGCAAAGATCCTGGCAGGGTGTTCATATGTAGCAGTCCCAGATGAAAACACTGTACTGCAGCTCCTGCTCACTGAACTTGGGCTTTCAGACTCAGACAAATCCTATGTAGCTGTCAGAGATGATTGCCTTTATCGTCAGCGATCTCCGGCCCTGGAGCTGCATGTGGACAGTCCTGCAAAGGGGACACTTTGGCCAGTTTTGGCCATCTCACAAGGGCCTCTTATTCTAGCTTGCCTGCCTTTAGTGGATGCCCCTCCCGAGCCAAGGCCACCCCTTACCAGCCTGCTGTCTGTCTCCCAGGGCCTCACTCTCCTGGCAGGTCTGCAGGCTTTTCTACTCTCCTCAGGGGGTAAACTTGACAGTGAGGGGCTGGCCTCTCGCATTGCCATGCTGCCCTCTGTACTCTTGCAGATTTGTCCACTTGGCACACCCCTGGATGTGCCACTACTGGGGCTACCTGCTGCGCCCACAGCTCCCACTCCCGGTGGGAACCAGAAGCAGCCAGCCTGGAAAACAGGGCTCCACCGTGGCCGAGCTGTGGTGAACGTAGCCCTGGTAGAAACTGTACGCTCCATGCAGTATGGTAACAGGAGCAGACAGGACCTGTGGGATGTTTTTGGCATTGTGACATGCAAAGTAAGAGCACAAAGTAAAGTTATTAACTTTTTAAGGTCTTCCTTTTTCTCATTCCTCCTTTATTGTCTTCTGTCAACAGTGTGAAGTGGAAGGGGTGCTCCCAAATGTGACGGTGACCCTTACTCTGCCACCAAATGGTTCTCCACTACAGGACATCCTGGTCCATCCATGTGTCACCTCCCTGGACTCCAGCATCTTGACTGCCAGCAGCGTGGATAACTATGATGGCTCAGCTTTTTCTGGGCCATACAAGTTCCCCTTCTCTCCTCCCCTGGAGCCTTTCAGACTATGCAGCTATACATCTCAGGTATTAAACATACATACTAACATGCCTTTAGTCCCATACAGTAGCGCTAACGTCTCCAATTGTTCATCAGGTCCCCGTTCCCCCTATACTTGGTTTGTATAAGCTCAGTGAAGAAGGGAGCCAGCTGTGTCTGTCAGTAACCCTCAAGCTTCATGAGAGTGTGAAGAACAGCTTTGAGTACTGTGCAGCACACCTGCCGTTCTTTAACAGGTAAGCAAGAGAAGAGGATTTCATCTCTTAAATCTGAGTGTAGATCTAGTGTTTCTAGAGGTTTAATGCTTCACTGTTCACGCCTCCTTTGAAGGTCAATTGTCCTCCTAATGACATAAATATTTACATATTCTCTTTTTTAACATCAAGTTTTAAGTTTAAGTGTTCAGAAGATTAAAAAGTCTCCTCTTGACAAACCTAATACATGCAGTTCTTAGACACCATTCTTTCCATGGAGTCTGAGAATAATAATTAACATACAAAATGATGCAAATACATCCCACTTTACTTGCAAGCTAACATAAAATGTATACCAGTAATTACATGACTTAGACATTTTTTATCATATCTTATGCTGAAAATGTTTTCCATTTTTTTAAAGAGTTTTATGGTCTCTCACGTTTGGTCAGGTTTAGGGCTGCATCCTTATTTTGACAGTACCTTCAATACTGTAACCCCTTTAAGCAGAACAAATCAGTCCACTAACAGCCAAGTAATAAACCCAATAACCTAATTAAGCCTTGTAATGTAATCTGCAAGTCTCAAACACAACTCAATCATGTGTTTTGGACTATTCAGCAGTCCAGTTCTTTCCTGACACGCACTTACAGTACTGTGTCCCTGTGGGGTTTTTTTCTGGACGAGAGAGAATCAAATCTTGATAAACAGTTATTTTGCGTCAGAACTGTTTTTATTATCTCTCTTTAAATTGCTTATAAAAGAGGCTGATTTTAAACAGAATGTTTGCACTAACACATGCATGTGGTTTTGGCATCTTGCGTAGGGATCAGATGGGTGTTGTGGATGTGAAGGTGAGCTCCGGACAGCTGGATATTTCAAAGGAGAAGAACCTGCTGGTCTGGGGGCTTGGTAAGCACAGTGCTCCTGAGCATCAACATAAAAAATAGAGGAATATTATTGCAGCTGTGTATTTGATTAAGAAACTAATTAGTAGTTGTCTCCTCGCTGATATTTAGGACAAAAATTCCCTAGATCTCGTGAGGTCACAATGGAAGGCAAGATCAGCTTTTTAGGGCCAATGCCAGGACCCACTGACCCCCTCTGCACCGGACTCACAGCCTATGTCAAAGTAAGATAATATGTCGGGTGCTTTATTTTAGGACCGATTTTTTTCTCATGGGATATAGTAACAAAATATTAGATCTGTTAGCATATAATTATAAGATCTTAAAGTAATTGACATTTCCTCTGTTATCTCCACAGATGTATTTCAAAGTGCCTGACATGACACTCTCTGGGTGCTGCGTGGACCAGCATTCAGTGCAGGTTTATTCCTCTGCAAAACCGCGGATTGTAACATGTAAGCCTCCAGTAGTTTTGATATCAGAATGTTTATTGTATGCACTTTTTGTAAAACTAAAAAAAATTTCTGTCTGTTGTTGTTTTTTTTCAGCACGGGAACTTCTATCCAAAGAGTACTTCCTATGGAATTCAACTGGAACTGCTCCGGTGTCCTCTGGACAGATGATGCTGTAGCTTGTACACACTTCACTGTGCTGTAACAGGACGGAAGACAACAATATAAAGTGACTGAGACTGGACATGTGACCCGATAAAATCCATTGTTACCATCCTGTTGTTACTGGGTAGATTAGAAAAGGTTAAAAACAGTAAAAATATTGACCATGTTTTACATGTGTAGCATTTATATGTAAAAGTAGTTCACAATGTGCAAACTTTGACTGGCAGGAGTATTCATTCTGCTGATGGGTGGATACTCTTTTCTTTGAGATACCTTCCTCCTTAGCCCAACTTCTTTCATCCCCCAGCCTCCACCCGCCCTCAAATTTATCCCATTGCAGACACAAGGGCCACCCCTGGCTCTGACAGTCCCACTTCAGTGACTCTCCATCAGCCGGATAATTAGCAGCTGGGGCCTTGTCATCAGCTGGTGCGGGCCTGGAGGAGAGGGGCGGCTGGGCTGTGAAAGGCCGGCCTGCTCTGGCCAGTGTCTTGGCTACAAAAGGCTCCTCTTTTAGAGCTGGCAGGAGTCCTTTCCCCCCCTTTCCCTCCTCCACCAATCACACTCCCCCACCCCCTTTTGACCCCATCCCCGCCCTGTCAACTAGTGGCTCGTTCAAACACACAACCTTTCTAACTGGACTGTGATTGAGCGCTGACCCTCTGGCCCTCTGAGACTTGAAAGCAGCCGCTCCCATTCAGTGAGCACTACCTGCCTAATTGGTGAAAAAGTCACAAGGGTGGAAGTGGTCGGGTCGCCTTTTGAGTTTTGGTTTCACTTAATTAACGTGGAACTTTAAGTAATTATTTTGATTATTGTTGAAGCACAAGTGAAGGTTGACCTCTCTTATTGTCTTTTATCGCACACATTTCTGACTGTTTATTATTATTTTACCAGAACTGTGATTCTCATTCTGACTCTGTTAAGTGTCCACTGTGAAAACTTCAAAAGTCAAAAGAATAACCAGCCGACGAAGGGTTAAATCAAAGGAGATTGTGGCCCACTATTCCTCAGCAGCCAGACTCCTCTGAGTGCCCTCATTGTCTGCTGTTGGCCTCTTGTGCCCCTTGCTGGTCCAAATGCTACATTCTCACGTGGATTTCCACTCAGAAGGCTGACCATGACCAATCCTCTGTCAATTGGAACCAATTGCTCACACGGCATCCTTCACCTTCTTTTTATGTAGCAGTGCGGAGTGGCAGACACCGAGACCTCTCGGCTCTCCCCCTCCACCGTGATTTGGCTTTAAGGCCCAGTGTGTGTGGCTAGCGAACTGGAAAAGTAGAAGTTTTTTTGAAGACTTGGGCCACTCCAAATCTCCTCAGTATCCCAATATGTGGTCAGTCTGGCTCCTCGAGTCTGCAGTCAGTGGCCTCTCACTGGCAGACTTTGCTTTGTTGATTGAATGGATGGTTAGGTACAAGGACTCGTTTTAATGTGTTGCTCTGCTCCAGTGCCTTCAGATCACACCTTTGGCTCTTTAATTTCACAGTGTTTTTCAGAATCATTGATTTTGTATTTATTTCTTTACTGTTTCCACTTTCTAATCAACAAAATAAAACTCACATGGGTCAAAATAAATAAACTTGTGTAGATTTTCATAAATCATTTTAATAAATCACAAGGCTGCGTCGCCTTAAATGCATAAATCATCCTTCATTCTCTATAAAATAATGCAGCTGTTATCCACTTAACTGCTGGAGGCAACTTCACTATGTCCCTCAGCCCAATAATGACACCCAGTGGTGGAGTACAATAAAGTTAATGTAAGACTGCTTTGATTCGTTAATGCCCATTTCTTCTATTGAAATACTTCCACTTAACCACTGCCGGATAATCTTTTGTGATTTAATTCCTGTCCAGCCCCCCGCTGTGCGATGTGATCCCACCAATGTTCCTCTAACGCGCCGTGCCTCAGGACCAGGGTTTAGTCGGCCACTGTGGCCTCAGGTGTTTGGTTGGATTCCAGCTCCTCTCAGAGTCTCTAAACCCGCTAAGAGCCGGCCTCAGGGAGACCACTTGAATAGTGACGGTGCAATTAGCAATTTCCTGTTTTCAATCTAATTATTGCTGAGAGACACATCTTTTCAAACAAGTGGATATGTTAGGATGCTGAAGGATTCTCTTGTACTAATTTCTACACCCATTACCCTGAAATAGACCAGAGGCTGCAAAGGCTGCTAGTTTGTATCCCGACTCTTTGAACTACATGTAAAATGTATTTTTGCTTGGTTGCTTTTAAAAATGTTGGAAGGCAAAATGAGCTTCGCACTCAGAGGTTTGTTCACATTTGTGCATCACTTTCACCTCTAGAGGGCACCGTAAACCCAATCATGCAGCACCTACAGTATACCCTGCAAGCGATTTGATCCCATCGCTGAACGTATGAATCAGTGCTCATACTGTATTTGAAAATGATCACTTTCCACAGAACTTTACTTTGATATTTCAATTAGCCAAGTGTCTAATTTGTGTGACTCGTCCTTTGTTTTTAGCTCTGTTCTGTCCGGATTCCTCATACAGTGTTGTTTGCCGTGCTTAGTCCCAGAACCCTATTGCTGGCAGACTCAGGCCCCATCCAACTATCCCTCTGTGTTTCACTCGTCTTCACCATTTCCTTTGAGTTGTCCATTATAGTTTTTTGTCTATAGACAGCGCCTGGCACCTTGACTTTGATCCCTCTAGATCCCGTCCTCTCCTCTGCACAGACACAGACTTTGACTGGCTACGCTGTCTCTCTTCACTGAGATCATTTTAGTCCAGAAGGCAGCTGGGGTCCAGACTTTCTCCTGTGGTCTCATCCCAGAAGATGTCCCTCTCTGTGGGTCTCCTCACAAGTTTCAGCCTCTGGATTCCTTCTGTGTTTCCAACTGAAGAGCCAAATTAAATGACTAAATGTTGAAATCAATCATTAGATCACATTCAGACAGATTTTGTATAAGGGTTGCTTGTTAAAATGATCATTTGCACCCGTACCATTGAGTGTGTAGACGACCTTATGTCTCCTCAGCTCTCTGGCCTGTCGGAGGTGAGCTCGTCGACGCCGATGAGCCTGTTGAGTGAGAGCAGTTTGGGCCTCCAGGAAGCCGCCCTGAAGAGGCCACAGAGCCAGAAGAGAGACAGAGGTGGAGTAAGTATTTACATTTTAATGCTACCTTATCCTTGTGCAGATTAAATCAGAAGTTCACGATTGTTTTTGGCTTGTGTACACAACAAAAAAGCAGTTGGGCCCCTTGTCAAGTGCAGATGTCTATGAGTGTTTAACAGAGATTTCCCCTCTAAAGTTTCACCTAAAAAAATAAGCTTAAATTAGCATCAGTATTACCAAAATAAAAATGTTAGAAATACGTGATTTATAATTTAAAAAACTTATATTCAATGGACAGACATGGATTTAGAGCAACCCATTCAATAGGAAGAGTCATGTGACCGTCACCACTATACTTTGTTTTTTGTGTGTTTCTCGTACTGGGGACTTTTCTCTCCCCTTTTCCCAGAAAATAGATCCCATTGTGGGCTCCATGGCTGTAGACCACCCTACTTCCCACTCCAGCGACACTTTAATCAGATCCACTGGGATTGGAAGAGCCCACACTCGCAGCCTGCTCTCTCTCTCTCTCTCTCTCTCTTTCTTTTCACCCCATCTTCCCTCCATCGCTCTTAAGCACTGCTGCACACTTTAATTTTCCCTTAATAAAAAAATGAATTATTGATGTTATAGATGCACTTCAGCCCCTAGGTACTTTGTCAAGATGTTATACCTGAGTCATTCGGCTGGTGCCTGCGTGTCCTGTCTGGACGGGTGTAGAAAACCGCTGGACACCCCCATCTCTGCAGTCCCTCCCCTACAACAACATCAGATTCCTTATTAGGTTTGGGATGGCAGAATGAAGGTGATGCTGGGACAGAGAGGAGGGATATGTTTCCTTTTTTTCTCTTTTACCATTGCAATTTGATTGGCAGTGCTTGGTTGGCCAATTTGAAGGGCCAGCGGTTGCAGTGCCTGAGGAGAGATAATGATGCGATGTCTGGGTAAAAATCACAACCAGTCAGAAACAATCATGTAAAATTATGTCTGTCAGAGTCCCGATGCAGGATTGAACAGATGAGAAACTTCTCAGGCAACAAGAATACTCTGTTATAGTTACAATAGGAAGCTAATTTTGCCGTGCCAACCTGGGGTCTTCGGGGTGGATGGGAGTGAATGATGCTTGAAATGCTGCTTTGCTTTGGTGGGACGTTTCCTGCAAAGCTTGGCTCTTACAGCACACACATGCACACAGAATCACAACACAGAAATAACAAGCGGGAATGAGAATTAAAGGGGCAGCAGGCTTTCTAACCTGAGAGTGTGGAAAGAGTTATTTCCTGTTTCAGTGGAGGTAGGGTTGTCTTCTTCTGTCCCAGAGATCCAGACGGCTGATCTTCAGTGACTGGCAGTGCGGGGAGTGTCCATTGTGGTTTGGGCTGTGCCTCTTCTTCTTGCAGGGTGTGACATGGAGCTACTTTACGCAGCCTGGGTCTTGAGCCTGTGGAGCCCATTGTCCCTTCTACTATACTTCTACTATAGTGAAAGATAGTAATGTTAATTACATGACTTCGCTCACCTTTTTCATGTCTTCTCATCGAGGTTTTGTCACTGTAAATCCATGGTTTTACCACATGCCTTGATTCCCTTTGTATTTTTTGCCTCTCTCTAGAAAACTTTGTTAGTTACTGAATAAATTCACCTTCAAAATCAACTCTCTGCTGGCCACCTTTGATGTCGCTGCTCCCAAACAAAACTGGAGGTCCTCACATCTCCCCTGCCGTCAAACTCAATGTTTGTCCTGAAGCATCTCTGCTTGGTGCCAAAGTACAAATGCAACAAACACTTCTCGTAGTGGTTAAAACAGTAGGTGTGTACTTCATCCCTGCCTTCATACTTGTCTATCTCATTATAATGAGCCAGGTTTCTATGGCAACTCTCCCTACAGGTTACTTTGTAACTCATAAGTTAATGCTTGAAAGAACCTGTTATTTCCCTGCACCCCTTACATATCAGAAAGCCCAGAGGGGAGAGCTCAGACACAGGTTGGTTGGGAAATAGTTAACTGACTGAGAAATGGGACTTGATGAGTGTTCAGAAAACCTCAGGGGGAAATAAACACTGTTACAAAGGTGGGTCATACAAGGAGCATGTCAGGAAGTAGTTTTATCTGCCTCTTCCATACTGTAGGCCACAGCATAACTCTGCTGGTTAGCTTAGAAATGTGACCTCTGTTCTTCTCTGTTGGTACCGTTTGATAATATAGGCTATAAAGGCAAACAGCGTCTGTAACAATCATCAGATAATCTAAAGAGAATACAAACGGCTAATGGCATGGCTCTTTGGATGGGATATCGATATATTGAGTCAGTCCATCATAACCCACTGTCTTTTCCTGGAGCACCTTCAAGACTTTGAAATATGTGTTAATTAACATTTCTCAACATTGCTGTGAATTTTGGCATAGTTAATTTGTAGAAACTTGTTTGCCCTGACCCTGACACTTCATCTAGCCCTACCATCATGTCAAAGTTTCTGTCAAACACTTTGTTTTATGACCAAATACCCTCAAACTAAAACATTTTTAATCAGCCTGAGCTTTACTTTGGATTTAGTGCTAATTAACTAATTTTAGCATGCTAACAAGCTAAATAAATATTCTAAACATCAGCATACAGGCATTATTACTGTAAGCAAGTTAGCATTTAGCATTGATATAAGTTAATAGGAGCATTTAGCTCAAATCCCTGCTGTATGTAAGCTAAGTACACATCGTCACAGAGCTGCTAGCATATGGCTTGGCTAGCATGTAGTAAAAAAAGTGAAGTGAATAACTTTGGGTTTATGAAACAAGCCATTTGATTTTCTAGCCTTAATTCTGAGAAATCGTTACCGGTTTTTAACTATTTCTAAAGTTATTTCAAGCTAACATGCTAAACTTACTGTAGGTAGTAAACATTGTAGGCTACTAGCTAACAATCATCATGCTAGCATTATGAGCTTTTGAGCATGCCGGCCTGAACATTTTGTACCTTACAAAACAGCTTGCGGGGCTGTCTTATTATTTGAATTATTTATCTTTTTCCAAACATACGTCTGCAGTTTGGTGAGTGTTTTGGCCTCTTTAGAGCACTATTCGTTTTCTCATGTTACTTTTAAAAGAGCTGATGGCTGGCCCTTTTTAGCAAATGATGCAGATTAGCATCAAAGCTGTAACATGACCAGGCCTAGCAGCCATGTTTTGTAATTTCTTGTAATTTCTCCTTTTTCACATTTTGCTTGTATTCTCTCTACCCCTTATCTAAGAGAGCTTACCTATAAGAATGTGTACGCACATCTTATTTACTTATTTTGGCTAAAGCTGTAGTTTTCTTTCCGCTATAAAAGGCACCAGTCTTGCAGTAGGCTCTTATCAGTCCGGGGTTTGGCAGCATAACTTCTATATCATGGAGTTTCAGCATTACACACTACCTCAGCTTCTTCTGGCTCATTTATTTTAATATGTTAAAATGCCACTGCAGTTGTTTAGCTGAAATTGTCACCTCAGCAGATGCTCCATTAGAGGTCTCAGCTCTCTCACTGACTGCAACTATAACAGCTCTGCAGAGTTTCACTACTGGGACTGTGTGTGCATATATGTGATAAAGTGATGCAGAAAGACACTGCAAATGAGCAGACACTCTCATCGACTCAGTTGCACCATTTGTAATCAAATGTAATTTCACTACCATGTTATGCGACACTAGAGAGTCATTTTGACAAGCGCCTATCACATGACAGAATCAAAAGGTGTCCTATGGGCTTTTTCCATTGGCAGTCATGTAGTCATGCATTTTATTACCACAGATTGTGTGAAAGAGGATCAATTATAGAAAATAAAAATCATTCTCAATCTTCCTCAGTGTGCGTGTATGTATGCCAGTAAGTGACAGCTAAGTGCGGCACAGAAAAGCATTGCATATATTATAGCAAGGAGAAATGTGCAAAGTCATTGCTGCTCAATCAATGCAATGCACTTGACAGATTACTAATATAGTATGAATCACACTCTTGTTGGCCATGATACAAGTAGCCTTTGTATATAATTAAACTAACGGTTTTTATATGTTCTTATAGGCCTGCTCTCACATTGTTAGGCAATATCACCCTAATCTTAATATCATCAAAATAAATAAATAACATTAGACTTATATTTGGCAGTTTTACATGTTGAAGTGGGAATAAATTGGAACCATAATAAATACTAGACAACATTGATGATGATGAAAGTAATATTTTATTATCTATAAACACCTTTACTTTTTCATCTTTTACTGGCCGTAGTAGTAAAAGATCAAGATATCAAGCATAGCAATACTGATAATAATAATAATAATAATACTTATAGTTGTAAAATATATATAAAGGTTAGTAAAGCCTTAACTTAAACCTTAATTTCAATGTATATGTTGTGTTCCTTATCAATTTAATTTGGCATTCTTTTCTGTTTAATGTCGTGATCAAATTACAGCTACTTCTTTCACCTCATGCATAAGACCTGCTTGGGTGTCCATCTTTCCTTTAGGAAGGATCCCTTTTCTGTGGCTTTTCTTGAGGTTTCCTTTCAGTTTTTTTCCTGTCAAAGTTGTTTGTGGCTATTTGTTATTATGTAATGTTCCTCTCAAATTCTCCAGTATTGCTAAAACCACCAAGGACATGACCACACAGCCGCTATAGCTCTGACAGAATGCGACTGTTTTAATGCAAAGAAACTTTGAGGCTTTGCCAGCAGTCAGTAATGTATGCATCAGTGTTGATGCTGATTTTGGCAAGAATAACGTAAAAATATGGACAAATTCACCGAAATATTGTTGAATAACTTAAACACATAGTTGTTGTCCTGTTATAATAAGTTAAACACAGCTGTGAATGTGGTTTTTAAGTCTTTTATTATAAAACCAAAAGGGCCTGTACATTACGCATAGTTTAATTGCCATTCTTGTATATAATATTATTCAATAAGACTTAAAATTGATACTCTTATTGATACAGCTCTAAATAAATATCATAAATACATATAAGATTGAGCCAAAGTGGCCCTTTCAATAGTTATATTCACAGAATACAGTCTGCAGAGCAGGTCAGGGGAGGTCAGTCAGCTCTTGGTTCGGGTGCGTGCGAGGATCAGGACTGCGCGTGGCAAGTATTTCAAGAAAGTAATTAACACTTTCCACCCTTTTAGTTAGAAAGGTCCATTAATGTTCTCGTCTTCCCCTCCTGCAGTGAAGTGGCAGAGACAGAGATGCATCTCCAGAGTGAAGTTGGATAAAGTTCAGACGATGCTTCCTGCCTTCCTGATGGACAGCCCATGTGGTCAGAAGATCCACACCTCTTCGGGCGACAGAGGAACATGAGCAGACAGGGCTTCAAGAAGTTAACAGAGGCTTCCAGCTCGGCCGCGTCATGCCAAGGGAATGGAGACAGCGCCGTTGGCTCGACTGCGGCTTCGAGTGTGGACGCTGGACTCTGTGAGCTCCTCCCCGTGGTCCTCTGACTTCTTGTCTGCGATGGTGGCCAGGAAACGCAGCGTGACCGAGTCCCACTCCTCTGGCAGCAGCAGCAGCAGGAAGCCCAGGCAGATGATGCAGGTGGCTGCCAGACGCACCACGCTGAAGATCACCTCATGTTTCAAAACATCTACGGCTGCAGCAGGTGAGAGAAAGACAGAGAGGAACAAAAGAGGGAGCAGGACAGGGAGGGAAGGTGGGGGAGAAAGAAAAACAAACTGAGATTAATTACATAAAGTAAGATAAACCACAGGACGCTGAGGCTGTAGCGGATGAGTGAAGCAAATACGGCTTATAATCAGCACAAGCGATCCACTTTATCCTCTTGTGTCTTTGCGGTCTTGAGCCCGGGGACAAGTTGCGGTAACCCACTGACCTTCATACAGTCCATGGTGGTTAAAGAAATAACTCGTCTGCAGGCATTTAGTGTCGCCTTGGCAACCTGATCCTCCCTCAGCGAGAGAAGAGTTTAGGCACATTGATGATTGGGTTTCCAGGACGAGAGAGGCAGACTTGCTGTGTAATCTGTTTGCTACAGTGGCCCTAAGTGCTGACCTCTCAAGAAAAAGCCACAGTGTGTGTGGTCATTTACTCACATTTTCACAAACATATTACTTTACTGCATAATAATCAAGGAATAACAATTAGTGGATTAGCGGTAATAGGTAAATCACATAATAAAACCATACCTGCATTGCCTGGCACACTGAGCAGTGTCCCTATGGAGATGAGGATTGGGTATGTCAGCACGACACCAACATGGACCAGGATGTTGAACACTGTAAAAGACATGAATGAGGTTAAGACAGCTGGAACAATTAGTCAAGTAATTGATTAAACGATTAAAAGATTTGGCCAAATTGGCAACAATAAATAATTGAAATGATTTTTCTCAGTAAAAAATTTGAAATGTTAGCCAGCTTCTTAAAGGTGAGTATTTCCTGGTATACAGCCGTGCCAGCAGCATGGCTCTATGGATGGCGAGGCCAGTCAGTGTATTATCTGTCCACCCCTTTAATGATGACTTAAAGGAGAAGTCAAGTATTTGGGCCTTATTTTTTTATAACAAAATTTAAGGTCTTAACGAGTTACAAGTATAAAAAGACTTGAAATTGCCCCAATAGACGGCCACAGCCAGCGGCCACAAAAGGAGCTACATTGCTGCAACTTTATACTTGAAGGCAACTGCACTGCATCAAAATATGTCCACTAACAGGGCTTGTTTTTGCCACTGACAGGCTCAGATTGTTATTCTAAACGTATGAAAGCCCACACTATGTTTTATGTGCTCCAACACAATAAATTTCTCTCTCCAACTCTGACTCACTTTTCCATCGTTGTCCTCCTGAAACAACTCTCCTGTACAATATAATAAGAATAACAATCTGAACTGTCAGAGGCAAAAACAAGTGCATTTATTGGATGTACTTCGATGGGAAACAGTTGCCTGCAAGGATTAGATTGCAGCCATTGAAGCCACATCGCAATCTGCTAAAGCAATTTCAAAACATTTATTATCAACAGTCACTTAGACCAAAATATGTTTAAGTTTTAGAAATACGTGAATAACCCCTGAAATATCTCTGCAACTGCTGGATAGATTGCCATAAAGTATTGTAGAGACATTCATGTTGCCCATTGGATGAAGCCAATTGACTTTAGGGATGCCATGAGCTTTCCTCTAGAGCCACCATGAGGTTTATGTTTGTTAAATTCACAATAAAAGTTTGAACAACTACTGGATGGATTGTCATGAAACTTGTTTTCTATAATTTATGAAATAGAATTTAAATTTCTAGGATTGTAAACTGAACTGAGTCTATAAAAAAACAAACCTTTTTAGACAAAACAAGAAATTAAATGTCAGCTTGGACTCTGAGTCAAAACTGCTTTGTTCGTGGGAATACAGGATCCTTATTCTTCATGTATAAGTATCAGTCTCTCACCCAGCCACAGTCCTGCCAGTCCGCACAAGTATCCCCAGGGCAGTGAAGACAGCGAGCCCCAGTGCTCTACCTTGGTGAAGTAGAGGATAAGGGGCACACAGGAGATGAAGATGAGGTTGAAGAAGCCCATGGTGGAGAGGAAGTGAGCCACTTCTCCGAGGTTGGCACTGCCCAGGAACATCTTAAACAGAACCTGGATGTGAAGGAGATCATTATTAACTCAGGCAATTAATAAAAGTAATAGAAATCAATGCAAAGAGAATCACACAAAGCTGTCATGGTGCACCTCGGTAGTATTACCTTATAGAGGGCTGACGTGGAGGCTGAGCCCACAGCCAACGCCACGCCCACAAAGGAATCACCATGGAATCCATCAGCATACGCCATCATGACAATACCAGTGATGGCCATTATGGCAGCCACAATCTGCAGATAGAGCCACCAGTGTTGTTAGGAATCTTCATAATTAAGCAAACAGTCATAAGTATTATTATTATTGTTGGGGTTTTCATACAGACCCGGACACCCATGAAGCGATCCTTGAGAACAATCCAGGACAGGAGAAAGACGAAGGCCTTGTGGCAACAGTAGAGGGCAGAGACATCAGTGGCGGTCAGCTTCTTCAAGGCCAGGAGGTACAGGTAGTTGGTCAGAGTCCACAGGATTGAGAAGGGTGCTGTCCTCTTTACAAAAAGCTTGAGAGTCATCCCATCCTCCCCAAAGAGCTTGCTGCACTCCCTGTTAGAGAAAACCCACAACAGGAAAGTCATGTCAGCCTCTCTTGAAACAGTTTTTTCTTTGGTCACGCTCTTGCTGTCAAGAGGACCATTAAAACGTTGGTTGCTTAGTTCCCTTGTTCCTCATGGACAGTCTGGTGAATTAAAATGTGTTCCAGTTGAGTGCAAGAGATGCAAAATGGTACCCTGCTTACTGCAAAAAGACTACCTAGGCAATCGTAAAGACAAGACTTTTTTTTTTTGCTAAAAATTAGCACAACAACAGATTTTGAATTTTAGAAATAATTTTGATCGCAGTTTACCTGAATTTCTGTATGGGCGTCTGCTTCTCCCGTGTGATAACCAAATGTCCGGAGTAGTAGATGGGGAAGAAGAGCATGGTCCAGTTGCTGCTGAACCAGGAGATGAAGAAAGGACAAGAGAACGACTGGAAGGTCAGCTTAACCACCTGAGTGGTGCCCACCCAGGAGGAGGAGACACAGAGCACCATCAGCAGACCACCCAGCACCTTCAGAGCTGTGTTGGTACATGTCTGCAAGGATTGGCTCTCTTCGCTGGTCTCGCTGCCGGGTGTCTCTGCGTGAGACTCTGAACCGTCCTCTCCTGATGGGAGACATAAAAGTATCAAATCAGTAATAACACAGAATGCATTGCAGGGTCTCTTCATTTGGGCTCTACTTCCTGTTTAAAGGCCAATAAGAACAGAAAGCCGTGGTTAAACTTTTGGCAACTACTGGATGGGTTGTCAGACAATTTAAAGATATTCGGACAGATGTCATCTGGCTGTATTCAGGTCAGGCCAACTGTTTATCTAATATGGGGTGGGTTTAAGTGTAGTTGAAGTACTTCATGAACATCCAAGATGTGGAACGTTCCACTGAATCCACTTTTGTGTCAGTATTAAATAAACTCTGCAGTTCACGTTACGAATTGAATTAGAGGTCATTTGAATTGGATGATGGCACTAGCTACATAGTAAAACCAATTTCGTTTGTCTGATTGGCTGCAGTGTCCAGAGGCATTTTGGCCTTGCCTAATGATGCCGATATCACCACTTGGAAATGCAGACCAATCCGCACATCCCAGGCAAATGGATACCCATGAAGTTGAGCGAATGAAGCCTACTGGCGGTATCACCTGCCTTCTCCTGTCGTGCCACCATGAGGTTCACAATTGTGGTGGTGAGTGAAACATCTCAATATGACAACATTTCTATGAATTCTTCTAACTTTCATTATCCTGTAATTTTCCATCGAGTGCCATTGTTAGTGTTATTTGACTGGCTTCACCTTTGCGCTCACCCTTTGCTGTGTTTTGTGCTAATTATCAGCTGTTAGCCTGATAACATGCAAATCTAGCTGGTGAGCATATAAAATATTGTATCTGTTAACATTAGTTTGTTAAGCATAGTTAATGTTAGCACAGTCAATGTTAACATAGTCAAAGGTTAGCATGATCACACTGTGTTAGCATGGTTGCAGTAACTATACTAACATGTTAATCGAAGCTGGTCAGCCTGATTTTGACCTTGTAAGCATGTTAGCATGATCAAATGTTAGCATGGTCGGTGCTGGTTTAGCTCAGTTGGTAGAGCAGGTGCCCCATGTACAGAGGCTACAGTCCTCGACGCACTGATCGCAGGTTTGAGTCCGGGTCTGTTGGTCATTTGGTGCATGTCATCGCCCACTCTCCACTCCCCACATTTCCTATCTCTCTTCAGCTATCCTATGCTAAGGCCGTGAGTATGGTAAACATTGTATCTGATCAGTGTTAGCATAATCACACCATGTTAGCATGGTTGCAGTGAGTATGCTATCATGCTTATCTAAGTTGCCGAACATGGTTAACATTTTATCTGATTAACATAAGCTTGTAAGATAGTCACTGTTAGCATAGTCAAATGTTAGCATTGTTACACCATGTTATTATGATCACAGTCACTAAGTTACTATGCCAGTCTAAGATGGTGAGCAAAGTAAACCTTTTCACATGCTTAATATTAGCCTGTTAGCATAATCATTAGCATGCCAAAGTTAGCATTTAGCCTTGTTCCTCAATTATTTGTACGAGCCAAACTGCATATTATTCATCATTTGCTCAGTATAACAAATCATACAGTAAGATGTACCCTGTGTCTACCTGGCTGGGTTTCAGCACAGAAGCTTTTACTGATCAATCGCCCTTAGTACCACCTCACTACCACAGTTTGCAAATCCTGCTGTTACGGCAATAATGCATTAGGCTTTGTCAAAAATGTGTTTGGTTAGCATTGTGGCTGTGCATGTCATAAATAGCTTTCAGCACGTACTGTACACCCATTGTAGTCAGGTGCGCACAGAAACCTGACGCCTAGAAAGCAAGAGTAAACCTAACCACATGACATTCCACAAGAAAGTCATGTCAACCTTGACAGCCACTGTTGTCTGTTAGCACAATCCTGCTTTGAAATGTGTCCTTTGAGATACATTGGAACATATAAAAACTGTATGGGGTAACTGGGAAATATTATCACCGGACAAATTATACACTGGAATATATGATAGCGAGAGAAGGAGGGGGAGAGAGGGGACTTATGTTTAATCTTATGCCAGTGGTGCATTCTGGATCTGGCCCTGTGCCTTAATGGACTGCGGTAGTAAAAGGCTTCTGGACCTGTACTGTGCTGTGTAATATGTGAAGTGCTGTGTGGGTGCGCATTTCCGGAGAGAGCTCAGATCCGTTCTTTTACTTTCAACAGTGCGATCAATTTACACCAGGGCAGGAATAAAAGATGACATGTGCTGGATGTTTGCTACCTCAGCACGTGAGGCTCTGCTGTTTCCACCATGGCTACTGACACTAGAGCCCTGAAAGCACTTGAACCCGTAGTATCTCCCCTCTACAGTAGCAGGGCATCTCAGGGGTGCTCATTATTGCTTCTGATCTGTGCTCTTTTGTTTGTCTGCTACGAGACCTCACCAGGAAGTCTAACAACGGAAGTACAAGTAGCGTCACTGACAGGTCTAATGAAAGAGGATTGTACCTACAAGTGCTGTCTTTCATCCAACAGAAACCGGTGACAACGCCTGTGCTGCACTTTGATTAATTAACCAATGTGTGCTAAGAATATAAGTTGTCTGTATCGCTGCCACCAAACTTCTCAGACAAATGAGGAGGGCCACTTCTTTCATCAAGAAAAGAGCTCAACAGTCTCGCCAAACTCACTTTATAAGCCTTATGAATGCGTGAGATCACTATTGGCACCCAGTAAGAGTATTAAAGCTAAGTGACGGCTGTAGGAGAAATATAAAGTCACAGATAAGAGTCACATCAGTATTCAGATCCTCAAATAAGTAATAGTACCAACACAACCATCGTTAATGATGTAAAAGCACAGCAGTATTATCAGCTAAATGTACTTAAAACATCAAAAGTAAAAGTACTTGGCCCCCTCTGACAGTTATGTTATCATATTTGACATTAGATGTGTAATTTGGATGTATCAGTGCATATGTAGCATTTAGCTCTCGTGTCTGATCCTATGGGAGCTTGTTAAACAACTTTATACACAAGGCAGTTTAATCCTGTGGTTCCAAGCGGGTGAATAAGAAATCTTAAGGATTATAGCATTAATGAAGGTGGAGAGAGAAAAAACTCCGGCTACAATGATTTGTTCTCATATTTTGGACTTTTCCTTATTAAAAATATTAGAAATATTCTACGTCTTTGGCTCTCAAGTTATTTAAATAAAAACATTTTCGAATAAAAGTAGAACATTTTTTTTATGTAGAAATCTTAAACTTATAAGTAACCAGAAAACTTTATCAGCCTGAGAAATGTACTAGATTAAGAAAAACAATATTTCCCTCACAAATGTATTTGAGTAAATATATAAAGGAGCACCTTAAAACTGTACAAAAGTGCAGTACTCGAGTATTTACTTCCCAACATTGCACCAGTGCAGCGCTGGCCTTAAGTCCATCCACACTGCAGAGCTGTAATGTTTCCCCTACAGCGCAGAAAACCTTTAAATTAAAACTAAAACATCTCTAGCTTTCAAACAGTGTACCACTGATGATACGCCCGCATTAATCAAGTCAAACTTGGTTCTTTTTTCAGCTCAAACTTTCATCTGAAGAAACTTTCTCTAAAAACGTTTCATCTTACAGTGCGTCCCAGCAGGGAGCAGATCTACAGTATGAAGTGAAAGCAAATTGTTCAACATCGATACACTCTCTTTTCTCCACGATCACCCAGGGATTCGGTCTAATTACGTTCTGTCACAGCGAGGATTCCTAATCACCCTAATGAGCTCAGTGCTAGCTGACTGGAAAACTGAGATCACATATTTCTCCTCACCCAGCGAGCAGGATGGTTCGTGTTTCATAGCACCAACAAAAACCTAAAGCTTTTAGCGCTGGATACGGGCTTTTCTGTCCTCAGGTAAAAGCCACTACAGGCTGATCCGGTGCCAAGATGCAGTAATATTATAACTCTACTATTCCCCTGTCTCATAAAAGCAGCTCTCGTGGCCAGGATTGTATTCTCATAACAGACAGTATTATTGCTGACTAATATTGCTGCTTAAAAGTTGCAAAGGACACAATAATCCCGGAAAAACACAGACTGTACGCACAGTGTTGCAGTGAAATACGTCACTAATGTAAAGAAGGGACTATTTAAGGTTGATTTCAGGCAGAGTCGTCGTCTTAAAGTATGCAAACATATTAATCAAGCACCAGGTGACACAATGTCAAGATATGGACTCTTCACAAAATCAAAACACCAAGAACAGCCTTTAAATATCGACTCAAATTATGTGATTGAAATTATAATTGAGACAAGTTCCCGTTCACCTCTAGCCTACAAAGGTCCCGCTCATTTATTCTAGTATTATTTCAAAGCATTAGCATCACGCCAACTCATTAAATAAATCACAGTGCTGCACAGGATCATTCCCGAGCTGATCCTCTGCGTGACGCAGTTTTCCTGCTCGAACCCCACATTTCAATCCATCCTGTGTTTTATCCTCAACTCTGACGCTGCATGCCGGTGACACTGATGGACGGACGCCTTCTGAAGCCAATGTGAAGAGCACACATGTCTGCACTGTCAGGCGGGCTTTCTACAGGCCAAACATTTAGATGATTAGCGGCAACGCTCATGCAAAGTAAAAGGTGGAGGGGTTTAGGTGAAGTTCAAGGCATTTAGCGAATAGTTGGCGGTTCAGTGCAATGAATGAACGACAGGACAACCAACGGATGTGGGACTATTTGTTGCTTTTTTTCCCATCATTGCCTTGCCACAAATATATGCTGCTGCGACAGCTTCACCTACTTTCAACACATTTAGCCTTAACTCTGCCAGCAGGAAACTGAAATTATAGAGATGTATATTTTACACCATCCATAGAAAAACTCTCAAAAAGAGCAGTAGCTGGTCTGGAATATTAGATTTTTCTCCTTTTGAAACTTGCGTGTAAGCGATGGCTCATGGGAAATATCTTGCCAACTCCTATTAAAGCTGTCCCATAAATAGATAAAAGTACTGCAAAGTTGTAAGCAGCTAATCTGAGCTAATGCTGCCAATAACTCGGCTCCTGCTAACATGTAAAGACAAAATACACACACACGGCGTCTCGGGCCTCTCTGCGTCTCTCAGTTTACCTTCAGAGATGGGGCAGGTCAGGACCTGAGTGCTGTAGGAGCTGAGAGGAGCTACTCGCGCTGAGTGCTTCTTCATCCTCCACTGAAGGCACAACACACTGTCCTTCCCTGGGAAGTGTGTGTATGTGTGTGTGTGAGTGTGTAAGTGCTGCACGCTCAGCAGCTCCTCCTGCTCGCTCCGTCCATCCTCCTGACTCCTCCGCTTCTCCTTCAGGCTCTTGATTGCCCCCCTCCTCCTCCTCCTCCTCCTATCAGATCTCTGTCAACTCTTCTCCTCTTCCAGCACTCCAGTCCTGCCTCTCCGTTCCTCTCCTGCCCCGCGCTGCTCCTGCTGCTGCTGCTGCCGGATCCGGATGGTGACACAGCTCAGTGGAAATATCTCAGAGAGAGTGAAGTGGAGTGGAGACTCTACTGTTGCACTGTCATGCCGTGATCCGGAGCTGCCACTGTCTCCAAGGGAGACTGAACTTCAAGTGTGTGTGGCATGGTGCAATCACTCCCCTCATCTCTCTCTGTCCTCCCCCTCCTCCTCTCCTCTCCTCTCTCTGTCTCTGTCGCTTCTCCCCTCCTCTTCTTTTGCTCCACAAATCAGCAGCTTTGTTTGGAAGGTAACCAAGCAGCCCGGGCTAATTATGCTGCGTTAGCTTGTCCCCCCTCCTTTTCTCCGTCCTCCTCTCTCTCTCCTGTCTACCTGACCGGGCTCCTCTCACTCCATCCATCCCCGTCTCTCTCTATCTACTCTCGTCCTCTGGCTTCCGATGACTGTCTCTCTCTTCCTGGCACATCTCCTGCTCTTCACTACTCCTTGAGAGTCGGATTATTGTAGAGCTCTCTTCTGTCGCTTTCACCACTGCAACATTTATCAATTGAGCTGTGACACAAACACTTGAGAGTCTTACATGTTTGGTTCAATCTTAAAAAATGGCAAAAATGAAACTGTGTGACACTTAACAGCACAACTCTTCCACATTTCAGAGGAAACTGTGCCTCTGTTGATCTCAACAAGTCCATCTGATGCACGGAGTGGGAATAATGCACATCAAACGTCTTGGATTATATAACTTAGTAAAACTGGCTAACAGTAGCTAAACCGAGTAGCATTTGAATCAACATTAAAGGGGGATATTGTGCTAATTTCAAGCTTCATATTTCACTCTGTCATACCTGTGGAGTAGCTTAGCATCATTTACAGTAAAAAAAACTCCTCATTTTCTCACACTGGTGCTCTGTGCAGGCCCTCATTCAGCCTCTGCCTAAAACGATCCAGTCAGCTCTGTCCCTTTAAGAAACCCCCCGACCCTACAAGTCCGCTTTCTTCTGATTGGCCAGCTCTCTGAAGCCTGCTGACACTGCACTTTGTGACATCACAAAATGCAGCGTGCAGAAAAAACTGCGTGAAACCTGGCGTTCACAGCAGCCTGCAGACTGAGCTGAGAAGCCTGGATATTACTCCAACACACTTTCACCTACAGATTTGAAACTTCACCCACGTTTAGTCTGGACATCCAACATTGTAACATTATATAAATGTCACAGTATAACACCCCCTCTTTAAAGTACTGCTTACTATATTAATAACTTTGAATTTTAATGTTGATTTTGGGGAGTTGCAGCTCGAGTGAAGAGGTCCTGCAGGAGACACGTCAAACTCACCGGGGTTCAGGTAGGCCTGCATTCATTCTTGGGTGTTGGAAACCTTTTGACTAGGAAATAACTCCTAAAGCCACAAGTCTATGTTTTAATGAATTCCCCTAGATGTAACAACAAATCATTCCTCCAGTAGGTAACAAAAACAAATGTTAGATCTTGAGGAAAAAGCTCAGCTTTATGAGGGACACGGTAAAAAATCTGAGCTGCACCAGGATTCTATTTAGAGACCAAAAATCCCTTTTTAATAAACACACACACAAATATAAATTCAGTTAAAAATGCCTCAAAAATACAACATAAGTTTGTCCTGCTTGGTGGGAAAGCTGGTGCATCAGACAGCCTTGGCATGAGCTGTCATTATGTCGGTGGGACCAACAGGGCCTTTGATTGGCAGCGCTAGTTAGCTGATAGCCACACCGGCAGCTGTAAACATGGACGATGCCAATCAGCTAATGCAGAGACATGTTCAGGGCTCGACCTGAACAAGGGCTATGCGTCATTACTTTAGCCCATAACACTTACTGGAAGCACTTTTTACTGCTGCTTCACTTTAATCACAGTAAAAAATTCCACACAGGGCGTTTACAGTTAATGTAAGATTAAATATTTACATTGTAATGAAACTGATTGAATAAAGTTTCAATACTTTTTCCATCACTGTTGCAGAGTCAAGGGAAACCCTCTCATCAGCACCATGAGGAGGGTCAGCCTGGGCCGCGTGAGTTTCCATCTCCGGCCACTCTATCCCCCCGGCTGCGGTTCATCTACGTGAGGAATTAATGGAATAAAATATTGCTTGGGCTTTTACATCAACAACATATCAGTGTCTTGTTTATGCAGTGAGACACACGAGGCTCTGCAGCCTGAAATATAATCCTAAAATAACCTGTGCTTTGCTATGCTTACCCTCTCACTGTGAGATCAATACGAGGCAAGCCAGGAACACAACAAACACTGCTTTGAGATACCTGCATAAACATGCAATACAGTAAGTGCAGGGGTGATTTTTCTTTGTAAAACACCAAATTTAGGCGGTTTCGCAGCCCTGTTTGCTCCAGCATCTCAGTCATTATATCAGTATCACTCCCTCACTGTCTGTCTCTACTCTCCTGTGCTGATTAGCTAAGGCTCTGGCACGCCTACAGACAGCATCGCAGATCAGAGCACTTCTCTGTGCATTCTTCAGGCTGAGAGAGTCAGCACAGTTATTGTTGGCCGTTTGTTGCAATAGAAGAGATGGAGGGCCACGTTCCAGTAACACCACGGTAATACGTTTGTTTGAACGCAATATCGAGGAGATGCTTTGAAAAGGAAACACTCTGTTATGATTTTTTTTGTTAGGACTGTCGAAGCACTCTTATTTCCCATGATTCCCCAGTGGGACAGAAAGGCTGCAACACTAATGCAAATGCCTGAATGACGCTGGGAGGACGAGGCTTTATTCAAATGTTTGTGCGTTAAGTGTGTGATGCAAGCACGGCTGAAACAAGGTGTAAGCAGGGGATGAGCTGGGGGGTGGTGGTGGTGGTGGGGGGGGTGTATGGATCCCCCTGAGATGAGGAGGGTTAAACTTAAAAATAGCTCTGCTGATGAGTGGAGCCAACAGCTAGACAGGGAGGGGAGAGAGAAAGCGTCCAGTAAGCAGAGCCCAGGATGCTAATCGCTATCAGATTAAGAGGAAAACCTGGAGCCGGGGCGCTACAGGAGGCCGCAGTTCAATTTCAAATATTAGCTCAAGGACTTAAAGTGATTGTTCCTTTCTATATCCTTTATATATATATTCTTTCTTCTGTAGGTGAAGCTATCTTTAGCTTAGCATGTTACAGACAGTCAGATTTATATCAGATTTCTGTCTCTTCTGGCAGCATCAGCATCCTGAATTCAGCAGCACCACAAACTACAGCTTCAAACTAACCCTTATTTTGAAACAGTGCCTCTCAACACCATACATCATGACGCTCTATAATCCAGGAAGCTGAGTGTATATAACACAATGGTAATATTCCATCCCACATCAAAGCACCAAATAGTGCAACATCCTGTCTCTTCACCTCCATAGCAACAGACGGTCGCGGGTACACTGACGCACTCAGCTGATTCAGGCTCTTTTGTCATTTAGATGAACCAAAGCTCCTCAGTTTTTCTGGTGCAGGCTCCTTTGTGTTTGGCCCCTCTCTGTTACTCATCACATCTCAGTGAGGACCAGGAGCAATAGAAGGAGGAGAGGTGAGAGACTGAGACGTGTGCGACATCTGCAGCTTATTTTAGCTCTGAAATATGGCCCATGAATCAACTTCTGTCTGTTAGACGTGTCCCCATATCATCCACGTCACTCCGTGTGGTTAGAATATTTGAGGACGAGGACACCTAGTGGTGATGGATTGCATTACAGGTGCATACGAGGCACATGATGATGGATGTACCTAAATAAGATATGCACCAAACCTTTCACCAGCCATGTCTTATTATGTAAACACTTATGTAAACACAAGCAAAAGGGAATTACGTATTATTTGTGTTTTTTAAAGCACTGAAAAGATGCTTTTTTTAAACTCCGCACCGATGGCTCTTCCAGAAACAATGTTAGAGAATTCACTGACATCGCTGTGGACAGTTTTCAGAGGGGTCTACTTCTTCTGTGTGGAGGATTTTCAGTGTAAGGGAAGTTATATGGAAAGAGCAAAGCCTGATCAGCCTGTTAGGGCCTCAGGACGTCAGGTCTTTCCAAGTAATGGTGCGCGATTCTTCCATATAGAGGATACAGAACCGTTGACCTGATGTACTCATGTCACTGTGCTACTGTTAATATGTTGTAGTGCTGTATGTGAGGTGAATAAATACCCATGCTGGCCCTACAATTTGCTGTTGGGCCTCATGGTGTGTATTTCACGAAATTTCGCGGCAGCTGTGGCTCGTTGGTAGAGTCGGCCGTCTCTCAATTGCAAGGTTGGGGGTTCGATCCCTGACTGCTACAGTCTACATGTCGAAGTGTCCTTGGGCAAGACACTGAACCCCACATTGCTCCTGAAGGCATAGCCATCGGTGTGTGAATGCATAGATCCTGATTGGAGATTGGCACTTCGGTCATTGCCATCAGTGTGTGAATGTGACATGTGGTGTAAAAGCACGTTGCGTGGTTAGAAGTCTAGAAAAGCGCTATAGAAGTACAATGCATTTATTTGTGTATGTGTACCCAGTCACATGACTGTACTGTAGAGTGTAGGCAAAGAAGTTCTCCTATACTGGAAAGCTAACTGGCCCAATCTGTGTCAGTTTGTGGTAGCTTGATTTAACACGACTTTATTTTGATAAAACTGTTAAGGTAAAAATGCAGGAAATTTTCGAAGATGATGCTGTACTTTAATTTAGGTTTAAATACCAAAGATAACTACTCATCAAATACAAGATGTTTCTTACGTCCTTCTCCATCCATCCATCCATTATCTTGACGGCTTATCCTGTTCAGGGTCGCAGGTGAGCTGGAGCCTATCCCAGCTGTCATTGGGCGAGAGGCGGGGTACACCCTGGATTGGTCGCCCGTCAATCACAAGGCTGACACGTAGAGACAGGTAAACATCCACGCTCACACTCACACCAGTGGGCATTATAGAGTGAACCTACCGAGCATGTCTTTGGACTGCGGGAGGAAGTACCCAGAGGGAACCCACACATGCACGGGGAGAACATGCAAAACTCCAGACAGAAAGGCCCCCTACGTGCGAACCAGGGTTCGTACCAGGAACCGCAGACAACAGCACTCTTCCATCTTCAAATCACATTTTAATTTTACAAATTGAGCACCATAAATATAACTCCTCTTATCGTCATTTTCTGTTGATTTGCAGTAGCAGCAGAAACCTCGGGGACATGGGAACACACTCTCTGAACAGCCTGATAACACTACAGGTAAATGGATACATTTTGACTTCTGCGGACACAATAAGCTATAGTAAGAAAATGTGTATGTAGTCTTTTCAAGCTTATCTAATCAGCGATACAAGATAGTAATAATAAGACTAGTATATTTTCAATCACTCCATTGTTGTTGTGGAGTTAACAGACCACAAGAGGGCAGCGTGAGGCTTCTGATAAGACCGTTGATACACTCAGCATGATGGAGAGGCCATTACAAACCTCTCACACGGTGTGCCCTTCTGTGATGTAATTCTTATATTGGATTACATAAAACTTTTCACAGGACAAACATCTCAGCCGTGAAGTGAACAGCTTGGGCCAGCCAAAATATTTAGTCCTCCTACACTCGCTTTAACATTTGACCAGCAGCACAGCCGCATGAGTACAGGTCAGAGGTTCTCTGCCTCCTTTAAAGGAATATTGTAGCCATTACTTGCAGGGTGGTTTTTGCTCATTCCCAGGAGCCATGTGAGTCTCGCAGCACTCCAGTAGTCATTCAGGCAAAGCTCGTATCCCATTCGATGCGAGGCTGGTTATAAATAGCACTGAGTGTGCAGGCATGGGAACGGGACGGTCCAAAATAAGTGCATGCACATACAGAATGTTTGAGGGGGGAAAGTGAGTTTAACCTGCTGTTCACACCGCACAGAGGTGGTTTCAAAAATACAAAGCGCATAAACAATCACTACAAGCAGGAATAGACTAACAGTCATGTCTGCTTTCTTTGTATAGCAGTCTAACGCTCTCTATAAAAACACACCGCCGTGAGATAAACCTTTACTCAAATTTCCTCCATAGTTTCCTCTGAATGTTTGTGTGCTGTCGTCCTGCTGTGATGCCCGCGGTGGAAAACACAGGAGCATTGCTGAGAGGAACTGCCACTACAAGTCCCTGTCACTTCTCCTTCAGCGTACCTATTTACCCGGCGGGGAGCGTGCCAGCGCCACAGACCTGCCTTTTTCTACATTATACAGCAAATGATTGTGATAGTTTTCAGCGAACATGCTGAGGAGGCATTTACTGCACTCGCCATTGTTATCTGCTCCAGCAGGAGCCGAGTGGGAGCTGTAAGAAAATGTGTTTGTTCTGCTGATTTAGAGTCCGTTTCTTTTCTCCTGAGGTGTGCTGTTAGAGAACCAGCAGCTCCTCACACTTGTGTTTGGTATTTTAGAATCACAGGTCTTTGTGGAAACTTTGCATCTTTTAGTTGTTGTTTCACAAGAGTCATACCAGCTAAAGCCTAAAAGCTTTGCATGTCAAAGAATGTTTTTACACTTGAATACCACAGTGACAATAAGATTAAAGGAGATTAAACACAGGGACGGTTCAGTGTTTGTTCTGGCTGAATATATTGGAATCTGCCTCAGCAGGAGCGTGTCCAGACTCTTTTGACTGGGATGGCCCAACTGAGGCACCAACTTATACAAGGGGGGCATGAAGTGTGCACACACGTCTAAACATCCTGTATCTACCACTTCTGTCTCTACTTATCTTATCTACTTTAACTACGAGTATTAAGGTATCATGCAGATGTTACATACCTGTGATTTTTAACTAAAGTACCGACAAAGATGTGCAACATTGAAAGCCACAAAGCCACTAGTAGCCTGTTGCAACACAGACAAATATGTTGGTTTGAACTTATATTCTGCCTCCAACCAGGCAGACAGGTTACCATTGTTTAATATTATGGGGTAGCCATTCAGAATTCAGGGGGCCCATGCCACCCCAGGCCACAACCGTGGTCACGCCCCTGTTTCAAATGGTAAATGGACTGTACTTATACAGCACTTTTCAAGTCTTGCAACCAATCAAAGTGCTTTTACACTACATGTCACATTCGCCCATTCACACACTGATGGCAGAGGCTGCTACACAAAGTGCCCAACTGTCAATCAGAACACTTCGACATGTAGACTGAGGGAGCTTTGGATCCAACCGCCAACCTTCTGTCGCGGGGAGCTGGAGCCTATCCCGGTTGTCAGTGAGCGAGAGGCGGGGTACACCCTGGACTGTTCACCTGTCAATCACAGGGCTGAAACACACCTTTTACGCTCATATTCAGACCTACGGTTGATTTCAGAATCACCAAAGAACCTGACGGGCATGTCTTTGGACTGTGGGAGGAGGCAGGAGTACCCGGAGATAACCCACGCATGCACAGGGAGAACATGCAAACTCTACACAGAAAGGCCCCCTACAACCAAATCAGGATTCGTACCAGGACCCTTCTGGCTGTGAGCAGCTTCAGTTTAACTTATTCCTTATTTGTAATAATAAAGCACCCTTATCTGCACCTCCTTACAGACTCCCCTGTGTACTCGATTTAGAGGCAAACACTTTAAACATCAACATTATAAAAAATGTTAGTCTGCAGGAAGAACTCAACTGGTGGTCTGTATTCATTAAAACTTCTGCCTGCTTATTAACACTCACACCCATCTGAGTTTACTGAACATGTAAGCAAAGCAGTTCACACAACAAAAGGAAAACTTGCACCTTTCTTGTTTAGAGTGGCTTTTATCATCACGACACATGATATCATAACCGTTCTGTGTGCTTTACAGCCCAAACCAAATGTAGTCCAAAATCCCCCTCTGAGGCATCTTCCAACACAACACAGATGGCAAGTGGCAATAATAAGCTGGCATCGAAATCTTACTAAATATATCATTACCCCATAGGCTTGGCATGATGAGCCCACTGTTCTATTTATGTGCTCCTTTGTCCAACTCTCTATGGAAAATCAACAGATTGCGGGACACGTGATTCAAAGTTTGGAAAAGTGTAAACAAAACACAACAAATGAATGAAATGAATGAGCAAGTAACCTTTCACAATCTTGTTGCTAAGAAGAAATGAGTAAGGATTTGTTGTGCATACGAGCAGTGCGGTCAGACTCCCTCGCAGTGACAGCACCAGCACCAGCATGTTTAATAGCTGTGCAAGCAAGAAATATGGTGACAAGTACGCTGCCCTGAGGAATACCTTCTGTTGACTCTGGCATGCACAATAATCAGTTGATGGATAGACGCAGAAACGCAGGGCTACAGATGGCATATTTCATCAGAGAAATGGGAAATGGCTCGCAAATCAAATAACCGCTCCACCCGCTGACACTCGGCTTTATAGGCGTGCTACGGATGTTATTACAACCCACACCTGCTCCTTATACCTGAAATCTCATCACAGACGACACCCCATCTTTTACACTCGAGTTACAGCGAACAGAAAGCAAGGAGACGGGACAGACTGAGGCCTGCTTGCAGGGGACCAGAGCTACAAATAACAATATCTGCTCCATTATCTTGTGCTGCATTTAAAGTTTGTTTAGTCTGAGGAACAGTCGAAACACCAAAGATAGTCAGTTTAATATCACATATATCACAGAAAAAGCAGATCTCAACATTTGAGAAACGGGAGCCAATGATTTTCTTTTGCCATTTTTGCTTGAAAGTATGAATCAGTTATTTAAAAGAGTTGGAGATGTGGAGATGTCTTTTTTTTAAATGATTGTCTTAAAAGATCAGCCATTCAGGACAATGCTGAAATTTTCAGTCCATCTTGCAGTTCAGTCTTCCGTCTCCCAGTTAAACTTTAGAAAAAAAATCAATGAACTATGATGAATTCTGTGTCAGCAGGCTTACCATTTAAAGATTGATTCATACTATCTCAGTTTGTGATGGTGTCTTCAATTGGCCTCTTCATTAGCTGTTTGCCTCTGTACAAAATGTTGGTTTCCATTAAGTGTTAGAATCCAAAACATCAAACATATTCACTTTTCTATCATACATATCAAAGCTAGTGTAGGCAGGCAACTCGAGCTGCAATGATTTCACACTTGACATGCATCATTCTCCACAATCACCTGACAAACACTCGAAACGCTTGAAGATTTTCATTTAAATAAATGTCTTTTAAGTCACTATCTATTGCCGAATGAGGTAACACAATGGTGATTGAGCCTATGGCCCACTGATGAAAGCCTTTGCATTTGCAGTATTACAGACTGGGTGTCTGGTGCAAGTTTCGCAGAACAAATCTCAAGCGGCGCCCAGTTAGTGACACGTTTTCCATCACACAGCAGTGGTTGGTCTGCCAGAGAGGGTAGGCGGAGCTAAGCGGCTGCTTTTCAGGTCTCTGCAAGTGTTGCGAGTAAACAGTAATCTACTATGGCTGAACAAACAAAGAAAAGATCGATGACTACAGATACAACTTCAAAAATAAGTGAAAATCCAAAGAAGAAGAAACAAATTCAACGCTTAGATGAAGGCAAACAGTCTAAAAAGGAAAGCGACCGTCAGCGAGGAAAATCAAGAGTTACAACCGGAGCCAACCGTGGACATCACACATGCAACACTGTCTGGATCGCCATAGGTGCCGTCAAAGAGAATGAAACTGAGATCTTCGAGATTAACACTTTAAGCTGCAAGATATCCAGCCTCTCTCTCTGCTCTGTCATTGCCTTCGCTACCCTGCACCAGTATTGCGCTTATACTTTCAGCCCCACCACCACCCCAGCATACACCTGCAGGGTTTAAAATATTATCTCCTTCCTAAATAAATCTGAGGTGTGATGAGGTCTGAGCCTAGATGCCAAACATCAGATATGTTCTGCTGCTGCAATAAGCATTTCACAAACGTGAGTTGTCTGACTGAGCTAACTGCTGAAGCACATTTAGGGTGTCTCTTCACATTCACAAAGTGTATCCTGCTATTCAATCTTCTAACTTCCAGCTGATATTTTTAACCTATGAAGAGCAATGAATTCTGGGTCAGTGAGCCTACGAAACCGATTCATACTATTTCAGTCTGTAGCTGTGTTTTCAAGTGTCCTCTACCGTTGTTAGATTAGCACTTAGCCTCAGTGCACAACCCCCATACATGTAATTCAAGGCTGTTTTAGACAAGTTAAACGACATTGGGTGTTAGGCACAAAGCTAAAATCCTAAACATGTCACGCAATGTTGCTGTGCTTTCAGAGGCCTTTCAGAGTGTCCTTCGTTAATCATGTTTTCTTTCACTAGATTAATCTAGACGAGCTGATATATTCCGAAGTGAAAATCCTGTGATTGCATTCAACTGACACGGCTGATTAACAGGAGGCACTTAATGAGAGACGAGCCACTTCCTGTTCCTCTGCCTCCATCTAAAAAATCCATGGAGGTGCTCTCAGTTCATCCGAAAGAGCCTCTTCTGGAACCGTTCCCGATTTCTCCCTGCGTACACACATTTCCTCTGAGACTTGAAACAAGTTTGTCACAGTAATGCATAATGTCACAGAGTATAAGGGTTGAGTAGTAGATTTGGGAAGGACGGTCGTAACATTTGGAGTGCATCTGTCCTCCAGACGTCATGAATTTGTACTCGAGCTTTTACGTAACGGCCAGAGGGAGATGCTCGGGAGCTTACGTGACAAGTCCAATTTCTTTAGGGTGATGTACTTGAACACAAACTCGTGATGTAGACCTGACCCTGGAGATTTATTCAAGAAAAGTGGCAGTTTTATAAAGAACCTTTACAAACCTTTTGAAATCCTGCTCTGCCCACCTTGTTTCATTACCATAAAGCCATTTATAAAATCACTCTAATTGGCTGCGTGCAGAGCATTTCACTGCCTGCTCTCTTTCTGCTCTTATAATCCCACTGACAATACTTGAACAGAGCCACATTTTAAAGATCAACCCAAAGAACAAAGTGCATCATCAGCTCCCTCCTCCAATCATAGCCGTTGTCTCTGTGTCAGCAGAACTCTATATTGCTCCACTTATCAAAACCACGGTGACAAATGGACATTATGGAGAACTGAGGCGCTGCTATACTGTGGAGATAGCTGGTGATATGCACATGCATCACAGGAAGAGCTGCTGTGTTTGTCATGTGGGGGGGGGCCTTGATGGTTGTAATTAAACATTTGGAATTCAATCTGAGGCCGCCATGTAAGTGATTGTTTGCAGAGTTCACCAACATGGGCGACATCAGGCCGACAGTTTAAACAGTTTACTTTGGAACTGAATGGCAGCATCATTTGTGCATGACACCTTGCTGTGTAATTACAGTCTCTCTGTCTCTCTCTCTCTGTTATGTTGTGTCCCAAGGAGAGATGTGCCAGAGCATCACACATCCCCCAGCTGATATTAGCGTTGATTGACACCATGCTGCTTCATAACAGCCTCAATTAAAACCCGTTTAGCAGATTTTGCAACAGTCTAATTTAAGAGGTAACTACTTTGCATGGACAGGAGATTCCTGCATGGTCTATCCCTGCGCACATCACTCATACTGCATGTTTCTGTGCAGCCTATCAGTACAAAATCTCTTGTTACACATCCTAACACTCTCATAAACATGTTGTCTCTTTAATTGACGCGTCACGCCTGCTACAAAGGTGTGAAATTGTCGCATCCACTCATGATCCAATCAGTACACTTTTCACTCACTTCTGTGACTGGAGTAGCCCGGGTTGTAGCCGTAGTATCCGGTGATCCTCAGGATCCGGTCCTCGATGTCGTGCACCCCGTTGGCCGTCACTTTGGGGCTGCTGTCCGTGAACACCGCGCAGCTGCCTCCGGTCGGCGTCGCCTTGCCCGGTAAGTGCGTGCTCTTCACGGGCTCGAGCCGGATGCAGGGCTGGTCTCCACTCTCCACAACACTCTCCGTGCTTGTCATTGTGGGTCCGAGCGGACAGAGATTAGAAGAGAGCGGGGGTGAGCCCTGATCAACATGCGAGAGACCCCCGGGGCTGCAGCAACAATTAGCAACAAGAGGAGGAGGTGGTGGAGGAGGAGGAGGAGGACATTCAAATCCACATTCACATTCCTTCAGTGATGCTCCCGGACGCAGAGCAAGGTTATCAAACTCCAGGAGGCTGGCACGCAGTAGACACTAGGGGGCGTGTCACTACTATCACATGCTTTGAATTCAATTAGATGAAGGAGAGAACTTGGCTGCAGTCAGCAGAGGAGCAGAGGAGCCAACACTCATTACCGCCTGCATGACAACAAGTTCCTAAAAACACGAATCCTGACGACATTTGAAATCACGTCTGGCATCTCTAAAATATGCAGTGATTTGCAGTCTCTGTTTTGTTGATGTTTTTCATCTTGTATTGGGAGCCGCTGTGATGCTCCAGTAAAACCGCTACAGCTTAGACTGAAAGGTGACATTTTAAACTGGCCTTATTTATGTCAGTGGACTGCACTTACAGCGCTTTTCTTGTGTTGTGACCACTCAAAGCTGCTTTTACACTACATGTCATATTCACCCTTTCACACACATTCCCACACTGATGGCAGAGGCTGCTATGTAAAGTGCCCAACTGTCAAACAGTCATCACATTCACACACGAAGGCTATGCCACCGGGGGCAATTTGGGGTTCAGTCAGTGTCTTGCCCTTTGACATTGAGGGAGCTGGGGATCGAACCACAAACCTTCCGACTCTACCACTGAGCCACAGCCGCCCCAAAACCCTCTCTCATGTGCTTTTTTTGCATCTCAAAAACAATCACTGGAAACACAACAGACGCAACACACACACACACACACACACATACACACACATACACACATAGACAAAAACAACACTAATATAATCAAATTGACACTCGCACATAAACAACACCAACTTTAAACACACACACACACACACATAATCTTTCAAACACACTTTTGTCTCCATTACATTCATGCTAATAAGTCACATTGAATTTAATTGATTGAATCAGTGTAAAATAAGCGTGCATGTGAAGCTTGTATAAAGATCGAAACATGATCAAAGATCAGACTGACCCCACGCAGGAACATCCCAGAAAGGCCACCAAGAAAAAAGTTTTCTAGCCATCATTTCTCTGCTTCTTCCTGCTCTCAGATATTTGTGGACTAATTCTCCTCAGATCAGTTTTTCACAATAAAATCTGCAGGTCCTTCATAGAAACAAAAGTGGCACACTCACGCTAGTTCAATGTATGGCCACAAGTGTTATTCATATTTTTGGCACTTCCTGTTGTGTAATATAAAAGCTTAAAGATTATGAAGTTTGTGCACATTATTTTAGGCCATTCTGGATAAAGTTTTTTCGTTGTTATTTCCAAGCACTTATGAATTTGATTCTAAAGTAAACCCCAGAACAATCTCTTTTCCTCTTCCTCTCTCTTCCTGTGCCACAGGTTCTCAGTCTGGCTCCTGGAAGCCTCACTTGACTGGATCCCCCAGCTTGCAGATGCTGCGCAAAAAAAAAAACCCTCAGAAAACCCGGGCTCCAAATCCAATAACACAAGAAGCAGTATTTCAGTGTCTCTCCGATACGCCTCTTTCCAAGTCCTCCACTCACTGTGTGAAATCGATTCCCAGTGTGTGGAGAATTTGCGCCCCTGTTGGCATTGTTGTGCAGACACATGCCGGGGTTTATGATGCCCTTGGACGCCAGAAGTGCTTCCTCCCCCTCTCTTACTTACTGAACCAATCTCCACCTCATGTTCTTTTGTTTCAGTTTGTTTGTGCTCCAAAGCACTTATCTCGCACATTCAGTTCAGGGACAGCTTTGTGGCGACAACAATGAAACGCCGGTGCCCAGAAAGTTTCTCCACGCCTCTTGAGAAATGCTAATTTATTATTGGACACTTTCTTACAAGTCTGTGCAGCTTCAGTCCAAAAAAAGTTTGCTTCTGTCGCCTACTTCTGCCGGGGTTCAATTCTGAAGAGTTTATGCAACACGAAATGTATACAGCTACATTAGAGGATTGTGCGTTGGCTGCTTTCTTTCAGGTTGTTGTCTGAGTTATTATTTTCTATCAGCTGCTAATGCATTAAAGAAGAATCCAGCTCGAAGGGAAAATTGCTCTCTGACAGCAGCGGACTCATTAAAGGTGTTTGCAGCTGTTATGAGAACACTTTATGTATGAGCTGTGACAATGCAAGATCTGATTTATTAACTTCCTAATGCTTATATACTTTCCTGTAATGCCTGAAAGTGTCATAATTGTCAAGTGATCTGCATATCTCGGAGCAATATCTCCAAAGCTAATATGAAAGGAAGATTCTCGTATCTTCTTTAATATGTTTTTATGTACACCCTGCTGTGAGGGTGGAATGAGGCTGACTTCAATCTCAGACATGATCAGCAGACAGAGCTTTGCTTGAAATGAATGCTCTGCATGATAGACATCTTCTCTGACCTCTTCCATTTCACGTGAAAAAACCTTAAACTTGAATCTGCATGGTTTTTTTTTAGATCCTCTTGGAAATTAAATTATAAGTTGTAGGGATAAAAATTGTGCCAAAGGAAAGCGGTGAAAATATTCAAAAATATAGTGCCACTTAAACTGTAGGGTATGTATGTAGGTAATTTCAAGCTTCATCTTTCACTCTGTGATACCTGTGGAGTAGCTTAGCATAATTTACAGTTAAAAAAACTCTCTGTGCAGGCCCTCATAAAGCCTCTGCCTGAAACGTCTCAGTCAGCTCTCTCCCTTTCAGAAAACCCCGCCCCTACAAGCCCGCTTTCTTCTGATTGGCCTGCTGAGGCTGCACTTTGTGACGTCACAAATTGCAGCGCGTAGAAAAAACTGTGTGAAACCTTTCGTCCACAGCAGCCTGCAAACTGAGCTGAGAAGGATTACTCCAACATACTTTTACCTACAGATCTGAAACTTCCAACATGACATCCAATATGTCTTAAAATGTGAAACAGCATAATACCACTCTCTTTAAGTTTTGTTATATGTCGGGCTTCTTAAATGTGGCTGAAGTACGTGTTCTGCATGACCCCATGTACAGCATCAGTTCTGGTACTCCAGCCGGTTTCTCCAAACAGGGCCATTCACCATTAACCTCATACAACCCACTTCAAAAGCTCTCCCTTTAACATTATTTGTTTTATGTGTGGTGTAACAAGATATCTCTCTGCAGCGACGCTTATTCTCTGCAGCTCGTACAGTGTTAGTGTGTCCTCTGTTTGTAGCCTCTGCTTCTGATTTAAACGCTGAGAGATGATGTATTTTTTGGAGATTCATCAGAAGACAGTTTGACCACAAAGGCCTCGCTCTAATAGCTCATTGACTCCTCTCCTCCGAGCTTGCGTTGCGGCCTCGGCATCCGACCAGAAAACATAATCCTTCGCCTAAGTGGAATAAAAAGGACACACTGAGGAGACAATATGTCCCATGTGACTTCATCCCAGGCCAACCCCATCAGCGCACCAGCACCCCCCACAGAGGCTCAGCGAGTCACCTTAGAGATCAGTGACTGACTCCCCAGCCACCTGCTGTATAAATATTCAATGTGCACTAAAGATAACCTGGCTCGTGCAGCGGGGAGAGAGAGAGGAAGAGCGATGTTGGACAGAAGACATTAGAATATAGGGAGCTCTACTGTGGCTGCGTGGCGTGTTGGCCTGCAAAGGTCACGTTTGAAAGCTTGGTAAATATTTAATAACTTTGATCACCAGGTCTCAGCGGTAATGTACAGCTTTAATTAGAGAATGTGAACACGATAAAGATAAAATAATCCTATTTGAGCAGATTTACAGGATGCAAATCTTAGGAGAAGAATGTGTGATCATGCCAGAAAACGTGATAGGCCCTTCTCTTGCACAACAACAGCACGTGTTGATTTTACTTTCCCTCTGAATCATTTGTGGCTGTGCATGAGCTAAAATATCATAATGTCCTCTGAGGCCTCACATAACCTTTCTTTGTTGTCTCCATGCAAAGTAAAGCTGTCACACAGCGCAGCGAGTGGCCTATAGGATTTCTTCTTCGTCTCTTTTGAGCAACAGAAGTTGATTTTGCCCGGAGGAGGAAATTGGCAAACCCGCCTGCTCGCTCTCTTTTCAGGATGCCAGGCCGCATATAAATAAAACATACCATGGCCAGACTGCGTTTTTATAAATAGACGACCCACAGAGCTTAGCCTCTCCGTCATGCCATGTTTCATCCCTGTTTGAACATGATTTCAGTGGAGGACGGTTAAATACTGTGTACAAAGAGAGAAGAGATTCAGGTTACCTCTGTCACATGGACGTTACATCAGACCCAGCAGCAATTAGCCTCAATATCACATACCTGGTGTTTGTGCACATGCAATTTTCATTAGCAGCCGTCTATGCATCCACTTTTCTGAAGGTCAGCATCTCCACATGTTGCCATGCAGTGTAAAGTGTGTACACATGATTTACTGTTCGCCTGACAGAGGACGCTGGAAACACATCACTGAAAGCGTGAGCAGAATGGAAATCACAACATGTCTCTAACATGTGGCTTGCAGATGACATGTAGGGGTATGGTAGCTCAGTCTATAGGGACTTGGCTTGGGAACCAGAGGGTGGCCGGTTTAAGTCCAGGTACGGACCAAGCGGGGAATTGGGGCTGGTAGCTGTTCATTTCCTGAGCACTGTCGAGTTGTCCTTGAGCAAGGCACTGGATCCCCTGACTGCTCGGGGCGCATGTCCATATGCAACCCCCTCACTCTGACATCTCTCCATTAATGCATGTCCATAGAGTCCTGTTTGTGCATGTGTGTATTCCCGGCCTTTGTGTGTGTGTAGCATGTTTGTAAAAACAGAGTGATAAAAAAGTAAACTCCCCTCAGGGATTAATAAAGTATGTCTTCTTCTTCTTGTGAATGAGAAGGCACTTAGCCTTTGACCCTAAACTACACGGTTAAAGAACAATCAATACCAATCCAAATGATTGTGACCATCAAAGTAAAGCTCTCCATCATATATTAGGAGATTGCCAAGAAGAAGTGTGTCACACTTTTTGTTCTCAATCATTACTTCATTTATCTGCTGTGCATGTAACGGTACAGTCTGTGTCTTCAGCCTGTAAATGTGAGTAGATTATTTGGAGATGTGTTATCCATTTTTAGACGGAGAAGAAATTGCAGTAAAGCAGAGATTAACAATGTTGGAAGGTAACCTTTAAGATCATATAATGGAGACGTAAGTTGCCCTTTCGTAAAACAGCTTTCACAGCATTTTGTATGGTCCTCCTGTCTGTGTTAATGTTTGTTTTGTAAAGTCCTGTAAAGATATCTTGTGCCACTGAAATGTCCATTTTCACGTGGGTAGGAAAGAAGTTATAACATAACACTTGGATGTTTTATCAGTATTGGTAAAATAGTATTTCCAAACTAACTGTGATGTCACAGAATCCTGCTTAAATGTGTCTGGTTGTCAAGAAAAAGTTTACCTGATAATAATATCATGCATCTTTAATAAAACCTAAGGACAACGAAATAGATCAATGTAAACCTCCAACCGAGCTCATATAACTAGTTACGCATCCTGGTGAAAGCTACTGTATGTTTTCCATGAGATCTATACATCCCTTAAGGCCATGCCTTGTGTTTAATCATGTAATCGTGGTGCATAGTGTAACTGTTCTTATCTCCTAAAAGTGGGCAAAGGCTGTGTTCCTCCTGGTGAAATGTAACTTGATCTCACCTACTGAATCTGGGAGGCCACTGCTGGAGATTTATGGTCTCCAGAGATAACAACATTAAATCCCTCGGCGTAGCTTTTCTGCATGCTCCATCCCTCCTCTCCGCAGTCAGGATGATGGATTGGGCTGCTAGTGTGAGAGGACTGAGGAGCACAGGCTGGACAGCAGCAGCGGGGACAGGACATTTAGTGTGATTGACCAGGCAGGATTGTGGGTAATGGTCTCATCGATATTGGCTGAGGGTCTGCCTCTCTGTCACCCGCTCTGAATTTAAATGATTTCAGGATGTTTATTATAACAGACTCTGTTCAACAGATTGCTCGTATAGATATTTGATTTCTGTGCACCAGTGGGGATTTAACAGAAACAAGACCACACATGTAGGCCTATATCAGAATGCAAAAGCTTATTAAGGTGCTGTTTTTGGTTTCAATAGGAAATCTGGCACCACTCTCAAAGGACACCATTTAAAAAGAGTAAAATTTTGTAGTTATTAAATTTAACTTATTTTCTGTCCCAGACTGTTTTTGTTTTTCACGTCAAACGTCCTCGCAGTTTTTCCGAGTGTTAGAGTTCCTGGTTTCCTGATTGCTGCCAGTTTTTGACCTTTCATTCACCTTCTCCTTGCTGGAATGGTTTGCTTGTTTTTGTAACAGTATTGATCTGTTTTGGCAGGTAAAGACTGATTTAAGCCATCAGGGTTTTTTTTGTGATTGATGTTTGATTTTTCCTTGTTTATAACCACTTGTTACAGCACGAACTGGCCAAAATGGATTTAAGTCAAATTCAGTGCACGTTGCATGTTCAAGGCAGCCATATCCACCATCACCACAAGAGGCTTACCTTAGTAGGGGTAAATGAGCTCTTGGAGCAGCAGGAAAGCTTCCAGGCTTCCATTGATGGCAAGGTTGGCCTGGCAGGTTGGCTCCAGCAGTTAATGGCATGGCTTGATCCCATTTTCAGAACTCGCACAGTTCCAGCACATAGTCCCGCTCTTGTTCCCGGTCCAGTTCCCGCTTGCACCGCTGCGATTCCACATCTCACCCAAGCAGAGGAGTTTTCAGGGGAGTCTGGAAGTTGTCTATTGTTCCTTTTGAAGTGTGGACTCGTCTTTGAGATGCAGGCTTACTCCTTCCCCAGCAACGAAGCCAAGGCATCTGCATAATTACTCACATGCATGACGAAGCATTGGCTTTAGACCCTATGGTGTGTCATTCCCCTGCTCTGTTCACTAAAACTCTGCCTAAGATCTTCGATAGCACAGCAACTGCCCGGGAGGCAGTGGGGGCTCTCTTAACTCTGCGGCAGGGAAGGTGGGAGGATCGCACTACGCAATAGAGTTCAGCACCTTGTCAGCTGACAGTGGCTGGTACTCTCATAAATTGGTAGCTGCTTTTGCTCTAGACTAAACAACACCACCACAGACCAGTTGGCTCGATTAGGTGGCCTTGTAGGAGTGGAAACATTGGTTGCAGGAAGCAGAAAAAAGATTCCTGGTTTGAACCGTTCATAAGAACGTGGAGTACGTCATCAGAAGTTAAGTGTATCATCACCTGTTATCCCAACTCTACTCCTACTAGCAGTCCTAGTCTAGTCTAGTTACCACATGTCCTGCCAACTGTCCTCAGAACCGGCATTTTCTCCCTGTCTCCTTTCTAAGATCAAATTCCTCACCTGCCATCGAGGGCTCTGGCAGACCGTGATCTTCAAACAATGCAAATGGCGGCAATCCATGCAGAAGGAGGTTTTGGAGTATGTGGCCATCTGTTCTGTGTATGAACAGAACATAGTCTTCAGATGTACAACTCCAGGGCTTCTGCACCCACTCTTATGCCTTGGTCTGACGCCTCCCTGGAATGTGTCACTGGTTGCCTAACCCAGAAGGTAAGACCACCATCTTTACAGTCGTTGACAGATTTTCAAAAACTGTGTATTTCGTCCCTCTACCTAAGTTTCCATCCTCTAAGGACGCTGTAGACCATGTATTCTCTTTCCATGGTTTCGCAAAGGATGTGGTGTCAGGACCAGGCCTGCAGTTTATGTTGCCCATGTGGAAGGCATTCTGGCACTTTCATTGGAGAAACAGCGAGACATATGCCTTGACCAGGAGTTGAAAACCTGCCTTCACTATCTCCCTGGACCCAACCACCTGGAGTAAACACCTCATCTGGATAGAGTATGCTTAGAAAACCTTACCTTGCTCTGCTGATGAAGTGTCTCCATTGCAGTGCGCCTACCGCCACAAGCCCCCATGTTCCCTGATCTAGAGGCTGAAGTTGGTGTCCCTTCTGCCAGGCCCTTATTGTAATTGCCATTGCATGCAGAGCTGGTCTAAAAACAAGATTCAAGAGGACAGCAGATGTATGACACATGCCAGCTCCTACCTATTGGGGAGGTTGTGGCCTCCGCTTCAGATCTCCCCTTGCGAGTGGAGTCCTGCAAGTTGTCTCGATGGTTTGTGGATCCATTTCCCTCTTTGAAGGTGGTCCATCTGGTTCCTAAGCATCTGAGACTCTCCAGTGGTCTCAGTTACAACTGTTTTATATACATAAAGGTGTACGCTGTGTACCAAGGTAAACAAACATGATGGAGCAACCGTAGAGGATCAGAGGATCACAAAGTTTTCACAATTCCTTGGGGATACATGAATGTCAGGGCAACCCATTCAATATCTGGTAAGACATTTTACTCAAAACTACTGATTTCAACCTCAGGGGATCACAAAGTCACTTGGATTTATCCTCTGTTGACCATGACTGCCTGCGCAAAATGTGATAGCAGTCCATCCAGTAGTTGTTGAGATACATACCAACATAAGTGACCTTCATAGAGTCATGCTACAAATATGCCTAAAAAAAGGGAACTTTGCAAAAGTCTCCGCCTTCAGTATTTGGTATTTCCCATATTTTTGTTAATAAGGTGAAATAAATGTAGGCGTACAGGTACAAACATACCAAGAAAAAGTAGGTTTTGAAGACAACTCAGGTACCCATTCACATCCTAACAATCGGGTCAGTGGGACATCAGTGCCAGGAGGAGTTAGAGAATCTTTCTTGACAGACAACCAGTAAGGCCTAAACCTTAATCCAATACACAGCAGCTGTTGAAACACAGCCGACCTCACTGTGAATGATCTTCTTTTTTTTTTTCATTCTGTGGAGTTAACACCGTGGTGTCCTCCAACTGCAACACTATATCAGCTCCATTTTGTTTAAATCAATTGCAGGGATGGGTGTTCCTGTTCTGCTTCACAAGCAGGTTAATGGTCCCATTGAACTCTCAGCCTACAGCTCCGCGCCCCACAGCTCATTAAGCACGATCATACACGGGGGGATTTCAGCGAGGAAGGTCAACCTTCAGAATCAGACTCGTTAAACTCTGATGTAGGACAGGCATGCTGACACGGGGAATTCAAGGTCGAGATGGGTATCGACTGGGAAATCTATCAATGGATTTGGAATTTCTCCACAGAGCCCTCTGTATCAGCCGCTGTCATTTGTCTTTTAATGAGATGGTGTGGGAGGCTGCCATTGTTCTCGTACATTTGTCTTCTGTGGCTTGTGTTCAGGGGCGAGGTGGGAGAGAAGCGTGGCCGAAGACGTGGCCTAGTGGGTCAAAACCAGTGACACTCTCAATCATCCTCTCTTCAGCAGTTACACTATGTCCACTGTTTATCTCTGGTTTTCACACAGATGTAGTGACAAGTGTTCAAACAAGTGTTGTTGGGAAGTGCTTGTCAGAAAATGCTGCCTACATACTGTGACAAATCAGAGTTTTCACATCTATCAACCAGAAAATAAAGGATGATGACAGTAAGTAATTAAAGGGCTGTTTGAGGTTGATTTTTTTGTCTTCATTGTTTGGACTTACAAAAGTGGAGCTGTTGTGCTGTACAAGCTGACTCATCTTATGTGTTTACATAAGCCCTTTACTCTCTCTCAGGGAAGCAGCTAATTCAGCTGTCCTGTTCTGCAAGATAAGATAAGATAAGATAAGATAAGATAAGCTTCATTGATCCCCCAAAGGGGAAATTTACTCGTTACAGCAGCTCACCAAACAGGCAAATTCAATAAAGCACTCAAGTAATAAAGAAGACACAAAGGTGGCAATAAAAAGATTAAAAGATATGACAATATAAATGGTAGCAGTCATTAACAAACTATTCACACTATGTACACATTTTTCCTTGTCGAAAGAAGCGGGGGTTGTTTTTCTGCACAGAAAATAGTGCAGTCATTTTTCTAAATCAAAACACACATGGTGTGTTCGCATCCTAAATTATGTAAAGGAATAGTTTAACGTTTTATTTGCTTTCTTGACCAAAGTAAGATAAGACGATTACTACCACTTATGTCAGTGCAGATGATGTTAAGCTACAGCCAGCAGCTGGTTAGCTTAGCCTAGCGCTCAAGGGGAAGCAGCTAGCCTGGTTCTAGCGCATTACTCCCAGGATTCTCTGCTGTTTATTGACCACTTCACACTTTTAAGCGTAAGAGGTGATGGTAGGTGGAATTTGTTAACGTACAAAGATTAGCTTTATATCACTTGTCTCAATGAGCGAGTTGTTTTCAGACCGCTAAATGAGCTAAAGTTGCACATCTGCGTGCATTTTCTGATCATTAGCTTAAAGGTACTTAGGTATCACTTTGAATAATAACTTCCCTGACCTTTTCACCCTTGAGCATTACCAGTATTGCCCCTTTTACCTTTCAGGTCCGGTTTGATTTAACCGCTTCATTCATTAAGGCTGTAATGGTGCAGGGTGTCTCTCTCTCTCTCTCATGGTCACTGTCTCAGCAGAGAGGAGTTTACAGACAATCAATGCTTGCTGATTGCTTACTCCCTACAGGGTTTTCTGACACAGTAAATGGCCACAAGCAGATACTCTGCAGTCCACAGCTGACCACTGATACCTGATGAGAAAAGGCTTATTGATAGATTTCAATGGTGCACCTTTAGTCAGTCAATGGGTAAGCTACTACTTCTAGCTTTGATTGATCCTCACTTCTCTCTACCAGAGGCCAAAGAGAAACTCATTGACTTGTTTTTTATTCTCATAGTGTTATTGTACTGAGATATAACACTGCAGGAAAATGCTGACACGTGATTGCATTAATATAACTACATATACATTAATTATACTGGACATGATTGTTAACACAACCAGATCTTCAATTTAAGCTGTTATCTTTTTGCTTCAAGTTAAACACTTCAAAACAATATTGAAAATTAAAGCAGACTCAGAGTAAATGCGGCCATTACCATTACACTACATGTCATCCCATTAACTTTAATGAATAATAGCTTGTGGGGACTTCATTCCTTTCGCCCAGTACTCTCAAACACGTTTTTTTCAGTCCTTGTAGGAGACAGATTGTCAGGTATCCGTTCTTGTATGATGGTATCCTCTGCAGATTACACTGCTTAGTGTGTTTTTTCCAAATATAGGGAACCAAATGATTTCTCTTACTGAATCACTGGTGTCATAACACATCATTATCATTACACAGGAACTGGTGCTTAAACTCATGTTATATTCATCATGTCTTATAAATGCAAAAATGATGCAACAACTTGTGCGTCAGCAGAAAAGCTGATGTTGCGTTCATGTTAGACTAATGTGAAGTAATTAAACATTTACTAGAGCTAAATATAGGACTTAAATATTAACAGTGTTATAGACTTCCTGCTTCTGTGGTGTTGATATAATCATGGTGCTATATATACCCTCCTGCATATTACAACATATTATGTTGTTTAGCATCATTTCACAGCTGTTACCAGAGTGCCACCCTCTGGCCAACCTGCTTATCGCACAACCAGGAGCGTTCTCACAGGCACTGAAATTACAGCTTGTACAAAATGATGAAGGAAAAGCAGAGTGAGATGTATCTTGGTCTGTTTTGCTCTTATGTTAGACGGTATGTTCTTAATGATGTAGATAATCTCCACTGGGAGCTGCAGAGGGAACATCAAAAGATAACAGCGAGTTTGTTTGATGCTTCTCTTCACTGCATTTGCACTGATCACAGATATCTGAATTATTCGGTTTAATGGTGACTCATGTAGGTGCAGTTGTAATATTTTATAGGACATGTTTTCCCGTTCAGCTTGTACATTGCAATTTGTCATCAGCTTTGCGCGTACTTTTTCGATGTTTTGATGAGAGTAGATCTGATAACTGCCTCCAGAGGGACACAAGAGTCATTTTGTTGCCAGCAATTAAAACTGGCTGCAAATTCAGGAGTCCTCTACGTCCTTTCAAGGATTCAAACACACACTGCCTCTATGTAAAGATTTATTATTCTTGTCTTTTATTCATGTCGAGATGTTCTGATCACTTCAGGGGTGTGACGCAGCATCGATGAAACCACAACGAGCAACACATTTGCTTCTTTTTCTTTGATAAGTTGGATTTAATTGATGAAAATCCTTTGTTCAAAATCAAAGATAATACTTATGCTTTTCAGTATGCAATACTGTGACAGTGAATTTGTGTCTTTTTGTTGCGAACACTCATACCAATGGGTGTTATTCTCTTATTATATACAACTCTGTGCACATCTCAAAGAAGAGCTATGTACACTAATCTGGTGTACAAATACTAATCCTGCTAATGAAGCCCACTGCTCCAGTTGTACATTTTGAATCTGCACAGTTTTGACACTGTCAGTGTTTAACTAACTCATTAAAAGCAGACAGGAAGAGTTTGCTGAAGTCTACAACAGTTATTGTGACTGTAAATAAGTTTAGCCTCTGTGCATCATTTACTCGGGAAACAAATGACCAAATTTAAAGCTGTCAGACTGATCACGCTTCTGCACAGGTGCGTATAAGCACTGAGCTATGCTGTAAAACATACTGTATACCATCTGTTTCTGCGATTCCTGCATTAATTTATGCTGATATTTACACATCAGGCACAGCGGTGTGCAAAGAGGAGGATTCTTAGTGCTGCTGAAAACTCACAAGAGCCAGTATTATTTCATTTTCTACAATCATGCTGCAGTGTGAATAATACATGAAAGTACAAGTGAAGAAGTTCGCCTTCTTTTAACACAGCTTAATAGAGAGTTACACTGACAGAGGGTGTCTGTCTGAAGAGGTCTTACAGCTCCCCTGTGGGATCCAGATTTAAAGCTTTCATTTGTACTTTTATGAACTCGAATGAGAGCTGATATAACCTCATAAAGACAGAACACGAAGGATGCATAAAACATGACACCAAAGATTGTAGATCCTGTTGCTCCAGTGGGCTAAATGTTGCTTGAGTTGATATTTACTACTAGCTGTCTCTTCAATCTGACTCTGGCTGTGAAACCTCTGGCATTATAATTGAGAGCAGATGAACCTTGATTTGTCGTGCGTATTCAGAGCTCTCATGCCTGCAGACTCAGTTTTTACTGCTACATCACCAGATTTTCTCACACTTGCCAAAGTTATCGCACTGGCACCTTAAGAAAAACACAATTTACTGGCTGATCGCGTCAGGCTGCTCCAACTGCAGAGCAGGACTGCATTTCTCAACCTCTTTCTGGGAACTGCGATTAGGAGTCATTTCAGATGTTGCACAGATTGCCAACTCTGACTGAGTCCAAACCCCAGTTTGTACAGTGAGATACAAGCTGTCTATAAAGTGTGCCACATATGCAACACATCGATCCGCTGCAAACGAGCATTATCGCTTATGACATGAGTTAGACACATGCATCTGATACAAGGTTGTGCAACTGACCCAGAAAGGTTTATTCAATTGTTTTTGAGATGGATTCTATTATGGAGAAAAATGCTCTCAAATGCAATTATCCAAATTTGAACAATTCTCAAAAACATTGTGTTGCATTTGGATTAAAATACATGTTCACATCATTCAGTCTGCTGAGCTGACTCATCCTGGCTTCAGTGCACATACTTGTCGATTGCCTTGATTTCCCTGCACGTGATTTACTTGTAGAGAGCATGCAGTTCTTTCTTTGTCAGTCTTCACTCTTGACTTTGACACACAGCACGAACCCGTCTGTGTTTTTATGTGACAGTGAGAATTTTTCTTTTTTTTTTAAATGACATGTAGTTTATCACTTTACAGTTATCAGGGTTACATTATTTTTTGACATTTATAAAGATTATTTTTTATGCCTTTATTGACGGAGGACAGTGGATAGTGTTGGAAACAGGGGAAGAGAGAATCGGGGATGACATGCAGCAAAGGACCGAGGGTGGGAGTCGAATCCAGGGCCGCTGCATCAAGAACTGTGGCCTCTGTACGTGGGCCACCGATTTAGCCGCTGCGCTGAATCGATGTATTTATAAAAGATATAAATTGGCTGCATGGCCGCGCTGGTTTAGCTCAGTTGGTAGAGCAGGCGCCCCATGTACAGAGGCTCGACCCCCGCCCTCGGTTCTTTGCTGCATGTCACCCCTCACTCTCTTCTCCCAATATCTCCCACTATATAGGTCTGGACGCCTCATGACGAACTAGCATTCATGATTTTGGCTCAAGACCATTTAGTGGTTTATATAGTAGGAGCATTTTAAAATCTGTCCTGTGACACACGGGAAGCCAGTGTCGGGGTCTGAGGCCTGCTGTAATGTGCTCCGCTTTCATGGTGTTGGTGAGGCAGTGTCATTCTGGATGAGCTGTCTCGTTTAGACAGTAATCCTTTGACTCCTGCTACATTTTTAAGAAGATTTTGTAACTGTCTTATGTGATTGTTAATATTAAGGTCTGAATCCATAATTACACCAAGATTTCTGGCTTGATTTGTAGGTTTTAGTGTTGTGGAGTCAATGTAAGCACTGACTTTTAGTGCTGTTGCCTCGCAGCAAAAAGGTTCCTGATTCAAATCCCGGTTACGGACGTACATGGAGTTTGCATGTTGTCCCCGTGCATGTGTGGGTTCCCCTCCGGGTACTTCCTCCCACAGTCTAAACACACGCTCGTCAGGTCAATTGATGACTCTAAAATTTCCTGTAGGTGTGAATTTTAAAGTCTGCAGCAGTCTTCGACGCAAGGCCGCAGGCTCGACCTCCCAACATCTCCTGTCTCTCTTCAGCTGAAAATAGCCCAAAACAAATCTTGGCTACATAAAATGTTTTTATGATCTTGCGTTGTAGTATTTGTTCTACTTTTTGTTTAATAAAATAGACAAGATAATCCTTTCCTAAGCCTATAAGTGTCTGCCGTCCCCAGTGCCTCACTCTTCATTCTGTTCATAGATAAATATAATAAATTTTGTTTTTCTTTTATTGGAAATATAACAAAGCTCTCCTGATCTGATAAGTCAGACCTCACAGCTGCTGGATATCAAAAGCTTTGAAGCTATTGAAGTTAATTGCACCGTTGAGGTCACATAGTTGTTGATTGCTTGTGATATGAAAATTAAAAATGTCTTTGAAGCATCTGCAGAGGTTTTCACATCTGCTGAACAGACCAAAACTGCACAAACTGTGTTTTTCTGAGACTTCATTTTTTGTTAAATGTTCCATCATAACATCAAAAACCATCTTTGTGTAAACACTGTGTTGCTGCTTGCCGTGAGATCAGTTGTCAAGCTGACAGCTGACGGGAAAAACCGCCAAATTGCATAATATCTCTTCCTCCTGAGCCTTTTCATGGGAATGAGCATTTCTTGTTAATTTGATTTTTTTCACATTTCTTTCCTCTTTCCTCAGGAGACTGACTCTTGGCCTGCATGCATCACATCATGTAAGATACCATCTGCTCTGGACAAGACAATGAGTGTAGTATTTTAGCTCCTATCGGCCCGCATCTTTAAAATTACAAAGTGCTCATATCTCTTCCTCTGCTCCGCTTTCTTCCAGCACGAGATAACAGATGTTCTTCAACTGTCAGCACCAAAAAAAACACAAATTCTCAGAGACAGGTAAAATTAAGATGAGATCCAATTAGTTCCTTTCAGTCTATTAATTCAGTAGCTCTCTATCTCACAGGCTGAAGCGTAGCAGTGTGTTCTGCATGCTATATTCCATGTGTACTTGTTTCCCATGCACTACTTTCTGATGTCCCACAGCTGTTTAACATCTGCAAACTTGTGTTTCCTGCCCAGAGTCGAAGCGGCCTGTCGATTCATGAGCACATTTCCCATGCTTGCGTGCTGAGCTGGATCCTGTCTCCTCCGTGCTCTGCGCCCAGAGTACGAGGCCTGTAATCTGATCCTGGACTGATTCATGTCGCACAACATCCAAAGGACCACAGTGCACCCTGCCTGAACGCTACGAGACATCCCAGCCCCCCGTCGCTGCTCCAAATCCCCCGTCACTGCAGACAGAAGATGAACAGCAGTGTGCAGGCCCCTCAAGTTAAGTTGGCATTTCCTTCAGTGGCTTCTTCACATTGATAAGAGCCCCCCAGGAGACATGGAGGGGGAGGGGGGGATCCTGTGTAATTGCTGATATCACGTGAGAGTGTAAAAAAACACTCGCCAGATCCCATTTGTCGGACTTTATCTGTTATGTGGGAGACTGCAGAGAGCTGGGACAGAGGAAAGGGGCGTCCCTTGGGATTGGTTGCCCCTTATCCCTCTAAATGTGCCCCCGGCAGAGCCATAAAGCTGCTGGGTATGTCTGCGGTGAAAGTGGACACAGTCACGACAGAAAGGACACAGATTCTGGTCGCAGTGTGGGAATTTGTCCTCTCAGGGGGGAGAAGAAGAGGAGGAAAACAACAGGGAAGAGGCAAAGGGGAGGGGGAATTACTCGTAACAACATCAAAGGCAGTAGATGTGGGACTACTTTTTCTCCTCAGTCACCTCCTTTAAAGACAGGGGAACCCCCTTCAGTTTGAGTCCTGGCATTGAATTCCAAATAATGGCCCGTTTAGTCTCCAGGCCGTCCCGCATATACATTCCTGCCTGTTATGACCACACTGTCACGGTTTCCCATAAATCATCAGCATTCATCCGCCGTGTGATTAATCTCTCCATCTGCGGCGCGCTGGCCGTGCAGGTGCCTGTGGGCTGGTGTTTCTTTACACACAGGTGTAGTGGAGTGTGAGCGGAGGCACCCCGGAGGTTAGACGGAGGAACATTAGAGCCGAGTGGCAATTGTTCGGTTCCAAAATATGTCAGGATGATGGATGGGGTCAGTGCTAAGTGCTCGCTCCGGAGAATACAGGATCAGGTGTAAACAAAAGACTGTGATTCTCCTCTGATCACAGACACAAAGACGACTAATGACGGTCAAACTCTCTGGATAAATGTCTGACACATTATGAAATCCTCCTCTGTGTTTTAATGTCATCATTTAGACGGTTTTCTTACCTTTAAATCTGCAGTGTGTCCATCACTGTTGCTGCTGTTATACAGTAGCACCAGCTGGAGAGTAAGGGTCAGACCCTCACAAATTCACTCTGTGACCCACTCGTAACGACGGCCTTCAATAAACAAAACTATTCCTGACATCTTCCCATCACTATCTGGCAAGCAACCGGCAGATGGTTGCATGGGAAACTACTTAGACGGGCACTTTTTACTGCCTGTGCATAAACTGCACGTCATTATTTATACGGTTCAAATAAGTTGCGACACATTTGTGTACTTGAGGAAGTTTGACAGGAATAATTGGCTGCACACCAGTGCAGTGATTAGGCAAGGCAAGGTAGACCTTTTAAGACCTTTTTTTAATAAGAGCTAACAGGTTCAAACAGCCTCAGGTACTCCAGTCGCTCGTTCCAAGGAGTGTAGATACTAAAATCAGCCTCACCCTGTCTGGTTCTTATTCTGGGAACAATAAGTAAACCTGTCCTGGAGGACCTGAGGGGTTTGGATGCCTCATAATGAGCTAGCAGGTCTGATTGGTTATTTTGGCTCAAGACCATTTAGTGCTTTATATAGTAGGAGCGGGATTTTAAAATCTGTCCTGTGACACACAGGAAGCCAGCGTATCTAAGGACAGGTGGAACGTGCTCTACTTTCATGGCGTTGGTGAGGACATCTTCTGGATGAGCTGCAGCTGTCTGATCGATTTTGCAGACCTGTAAAGACACCGTTACAATAATCTAGCCCGCTAAAATAAAAGCATGAACAAATTTGTCGGTGTCTCGTTTAGACAGAAATCCTTTTGCTCTATTTTCAAGGTGATTTTGTAACTATTTGCTGTTAATATCTGGGTCTAAATCCATAATTAGACCAAGATTTCTGCCTTAATTTGTAGGTTTCATTGTCGTGGAGTCGAGGTAAGCACTGACTTTTAGCGCTGTCACCTCACAGCCAAAAGGCTGCTGGTTCAAAACCTGGTTTAGACCTAAGGTGCTTTTCGACCAAAAGTACCAGGAACTTTTAGTTCCAGGAACTTCTCTTCAAGAAACTAAATGGTTCCAGTGGCCCATTGTTGTCTGCGTTTCCACAGCGGCCTAAAGTCTCGGGAACATTTTGCAAATCAGGCCAATGACATATGGAGAAGTAATAAAAGTAACTGCACTACACCGCCAGTCCAGTAGGTGGCAGTAAGAAGAAGATGAAGGCCATACAACAAAGGTGACGCCATAAAACGCGATGAATGGGCCGGTATCATTTGTGCAACACTACAGTTAGCCTGTTAGCATGGAGGAGATTCAACTTTTGATTGTGAGCTTGCAGCTGCAGTCCTCTTAACATGGCGGGTGAAATAAAACACTGCAAGTACTCGACCAATCAGAAACGATCAGCACTGCAGGTCCCGCCCTGAAAGTTCCTGGAACTTTGGAAAGTACTACCCCCGAGCAGGGACTTTTCAGGGGGTAAAACAATGTCCCGGGAACTAAATTCAGACCCTGGATCCTGTTATCAAAATGCACAGAGTTTTTCAAAAGGTTCCTGGGGAAAGTTCCTGCTGCTGAAAAGCACCTCTAGTGGGCCTTTCTATGTGGAGTTTGCATGTTCTCCCCGTGCATGCATGGGTTCCCTCCGGGTACTCCAGCTTCCTCCCACAGTCCAAAGACATGCTCGTTAGGTTCATTAGTGACTCTAAATTACCCGTAGGTGATTGTGGGCGTGAAAGGTTGTCTGTCTCTGTGTGTCAGCCCTGTGACTGACTGGCGATCCGTCCATGGTGTACCCCGCCTCTCACCCAATGACAGCTGGGATCGGCTCCGCAACCCTGAACAGGATAAGCGGTATAGATAATGCATGGATGGAGGCAACAGGACTCATTCATATTTAGTTAGTTTAGTTTGTGTGTTTGAGTGTTTCTGAGTGTGTATGTGTACTTTTGAGTTTTACACAATATGTACTAAATGATAAGTGTAACTAATGAGGGAGCCGTTCTGTCTCTGATGTGAGCATGCATACCATACCAGCAATCCTGCTGATATGAAAGCACTCAGCACTTCATGAACACAGCCTTCAAACCCTCATTGGCACCACTATTTCAATGTGTGTGTGTGTGTGTGTGTGTGTGTGTGTGTGTGTCTACCATCAAGCCACCACTAGCCTCCTTTTAATCCCAGGTCACTCAGGTCTGCTTATACACGGAGCCGCAGAATGTAAACATAGCCTTATTAACACTGCCAGACTCAGTAATCTTCCTGGGTAACCTTTCACCATGACTCAGGCTTCACCCTCTGATGTGCGTTCTGCTTTGCTCATTAGAACATGACTACAGCAACGATTATCAGCAACATTTTCTACATTTGATTGCTCTGGATCTAGTTGACATCAATATTTTGGCCCTTCACGTTGCGCTGAGATTAACCTGTCATGAAAACATCTCAAATATGTGTCTTTCCGAAGACATTTGGATGACTAATGGTAATGGAAGAGATAGGTGTGGTGTATTTACAAGCTGTTTAGTACAATCTTACAGAGACAATGATAAGAGTTGCAAACAGGGTTTCTAGCTCAAAAACGCTGCTTCTATAGAGTCCAGATGTTCCTGTGTGTTTGGAATAAAATAATGACTGTCGTCCCACAACAACCTCCTGAAATTTTCCAAAATGTTCAAGTTCAGGTCGGGATTGATTTCTATCTCTTAATAACACACAGAACTGTACAGCTCCTACAAGTTAAGGTGTTGAAATAGTCAAAATGCATATATGATATCAAAGATGAGAGTCTAATTAAGCATATGTATGAATTAAGTGATATAAAAGTTCATAACTTTAAGAAAACCTAGTTCCAAAACCGTTCATTTTGCTTGTAGACCATCAATCAAGCTTCTTTAGGCATGACCTGTCACTTTTTGATTGACACCTCCCCGCCTCTGTACACAACAACGGCGCATGTGACAACCAATGTAGTGCAGCCCTAGAGAGTGTATTTGAGTCGTCTGAGTTGAATTCAAGGACGCAGAAGCCCTGCCATCTGAAATAATTAATTTCACTAAATTGTTTATGGTGAGTTACAAAATGCTTTGCTAGCTGTATAATAGTTAGCAGTTAGCATACACATGCAACGTTAGCTAAGATGCCTCTATTTACGGTGTTGTGTCTGAACTGAACGAATCAATTTGCAACTCATGAACGAGAACGTGAGACAGAGACAGTGAACGACTGCTCACGTTGCCGAGCACTGGGTTTTACGGCAGCTGAACTTGGATTTAAGGTACCCGGTATGCATCTATGCATGCGGCTAATGCTGCTAGCAATTCAGACAATGCAGCTACCGGTACTGCTGAAGCCAGCTCCTATGAACATTTGAAGGAGTTTTATAAAACTAATCAGTGCAAATTCCAACAGGAAAAATCTTTTTTCTCATTTTTATGCAAATTGTGCCCGTTGGGTCACATCAGCAACAAATTTGAAACAACACATTGAGTTGAAGCATGCGGCCAGTCTTGGGAAATATCTGCGATTGAATGATGATCACAAGAAATCAGAGTAGAAAAGAGCATAAATGAAAATGAAGTAGTTCATTTTTTGGACTGTGAACTTAACTTTGAGCTAGCTCTTTCAAAGTATTTATTCCTAAGAATAATGAATGCGATGCTAAATAAAATCATAAGCTAGTGTCATTGTATTTTAGAGCCTAACTCCCCCCACCAACACTTCACACCTTACACAGAAATATATCATGAACAGCCTGAACTAAACTCCCGCAGACAAAGACAGGCAACCATAGTTGATACTCGACAGCCGTGGCTACCAATACTCGGCCCAAGGGAGACGCTAAGGCTTAGGCACCAATTTAGCATTGCTCTCAGTTCAGGATCTAACCTTGTTGTTCTGGTTGAGGGATGATCTTTCTAACCACCAGGCCGAACTTGATCCTAGTTGCCAAAACAATTTCATACCAACCACCTCATCTTATCTGTTGGCACGGTAACTTCGACATTCAACAGGCTTCCATATAAGCCTTATATCTCATGCCTCTGCTCTCCCGCCTCAGGATAGTCAGCCAGTCTCATCTCCACTGGGAGCTCCTGTTCCTCCTCCTGCTAATGTGTTTACCAAACACCCGGTGACTGGCCCACAGTTCGTCTCTGTCTGTTTACGCTGTGAGCCAAAGTATGCACGTCAGAGCTGAGCCACAGGAGTCCAGGGGTCGGGCTCTAGGGAAGCTGAAGCCAGGACCTCGGGGAGCTGCAGGTGCAGGAGGTGGAGCTTAGGAGTCTGAGGATTTATGGTCAAAGTATCAACTCCAGGGGCTTGATGGGAAGAGGAAAGGGGAACCAGTCTCTCTGGTCTGATCTGCATGTTCCTACTTCTGCCTCATTCAGAGGTCAAGACTGAGGACAAAGTATTAAAGCCAAAGTATCTAAAATCCACATAGAAAAGCCTCCAAGACAGATCTTCTCCATCATAAGTGGGAATCGCCCAAACATGACGTTTTGATCAAATCTTGTTTGTGTTTTTACATGAGAAAGTTAGGAGCTCTTGGACTGGCTCCATGTGCTCACAGCTCTGTACGTAATTCAGTTCCTCCTTCCTCCGTCATGTGATCGGGCTCGGGGACAGCCACCCTTCCCATGGTGCTCATGTTCCTCCCCCTGTCCCTCGGGGGATGCAGGGCCAGGTTTGACTGAATGAGGGAGGGAGACAGAAACAGAAAACAGAAAATCTGCTTCTCATCTCGATGGGAAAATTCCCCCGATCCTGGAGATTAGGATGGAGTCCTAGACAGAGCGCGCTGGCTCCTCCGAGGCCCTCCATTTGTAGGCAGAATCCCTCAGGCCTTGTTGGCTTTGATCCAGAGGAAGCCGTGGGAGGGAGTGACACACCCCCAACAAGCAAGGGGAAATCATAAAAGTCAATGCTTTTTAATACAACTGGTCTTATTTTGGAGGGAAATGTTTCTTCATGACATTGGGCTGACTGTGTCTCATGATGCCTCGGCCTCACCATCCTGCCGCCATTCCTCTTGTTAGCACGACGCCCGGGGGTGCTGCTGTGTTTATTTTCTCCTGATTAGCGCAGCACATTTTCACTCGTTCACAGCTCTGGGTGTCGGGAGCTGGTTTGTGGTCTGTGTTCATTCAACACCAGCTCGTTTCCCGACGGTTCAAAGCTTATCACAACACTTTCCAACTCTCCCCCAACGCATGATCTGCTGATCTGACGAGAGCCACGTTCAACTTCTGTTGATGTTACTGCTGGAATTGTCAAACACCAGCTTTCAATCAGTTGCCATTTCAGAAGATAAAAAGCATTCACCATCAGTAAGGCGGTTGTGTGTAGTCTGAGAGCGATCATGCCTGTAATCACACTTGATATTTCAGGGATGTCACAGTCTTACAGACAGGTTAGATGTCCTGTTCTTCATCGGAGATGCGTATTGGAAGGACCTCACAGTTTGAGCCTGGGCCACAGATCCTTGAACTGAGCACGCATTAGTGTAATCTCTGCAAACATATTGAGAGAATTGAAAGGTTTTATGGTGTAAGGTAAGCTGTGAAGGTCAACAACACATCAGAGATCAGATTTGGATATGGAAGCCAGCGTAAAAATGACCAAATATTTGGGGATATGTGTTGATTAGTCAAGCGTTTCTTTCTTTGCAGTGACATCAGAAATTACAGAGCAAGAAAATATGGCCTCTAACTGCTCCTTATTTCTCACAGATTCAGCAGCATCATCCTGGAAGTTGTGTATTTATTTGATTATTTTCTCTTTCAGGGTAATGGAAAATGTAGCTTCTGCCAATGTCACTAAAAATGTTTCCTTTGCAAACAGTAGTCGAACTGATTTTGGACCTTAGGGCTTAGCTAATCGAGCACAGTTACAATATCACTTGTCAAACCTCTCTTTGCTCTTTCTGCTTCTACTTCTGTTCGTCCTGCAGACTCTGTTTAACTGGCCGGCTGTTTTATCCACCCTGGTGGTCTTTGTTTATCTGTCCCCTCTGGGCACAGCTCCATCTGGGATTAGTTGTCTCCACCGTCTCCCTGGCAGCAACACTTCAATACCCAACACTTAATCACAGGAGACAACAACAAACAAACAAACACACACACACACATTGTCCTAAATAATTAACCCTCCTGTCCCTGCATGTGCACAGTAGCCATCAAGCAATAAGCGGCTTTTTTGAAAGTGAGTAACTGATGGTAATAAATGGCGCTGCTGCCAAATTCCCATCAGTCGGCCGTTTTATTTATTATTTCAAGTTATTAACTTTCCCTTGCTCTTTGACCTCCGCCCACCCGCTCCCTGCCCCGCTCCCATTTCTCTTGTTCCTTGTTCTACAAGCTATAGTTATTTGAGTAAATGTATTTCCCTACACATAAATAAATCTGCACGCACAATTTGGCTTGGCTGCAGTTTGTATAAACACTTGCACACAGATGAACTTCACCTAACACTTGCTCAGGCCATGGCCTACTTCTGAGCTCTCTCTCACAAGGCCCGTCTTCTGACCGTCTATCAGACATTTCAAAACCAGATTGGATTATCCGCCTTCAAAAATGTGTCTCTGTGGGTTACAATTATTTGGAAAGGATGAGTTCTAACAGCTTTCCTGCTTGCTGTGTTGTTGATGTTGTTGTTGATGTGAGGATAAGGCCTTGAGCAATTGAATATCTTTCCCAAAAATCCTCTTCATCAGGATCCAAACATTTGTTCTCGTATTAGTCTGACATTTGGGAAAAATGGTACTTTGCAAATAGTTAGACAGAACACATTGTTGAGAGAGCTTTAGAGGCAGTGATGGATGGATTTTCTAATGTTCAGATGGAATGAGTCAAGATGTTTCCCAATCTTTAAGCTAAGCTAAGCTTAGCTAGGCTAGGCCAAGCATATGCTGTACAAATTAAATTAACAGTCATTGGAACAGTATTAATCTTCTTTCTGACTCTTGGTATGAAGAAAATAAGCAGAAAGCTACAAATGTGCAGTGTTTGAATCTGATTTGAATCCAACAGCACTTCAAAGTCAAGCGTCACAACGTGTCGATTGTTTCAGTTCATGTGCAGCTCTAGAAACATTTATTCAAGCTTAGCTGTGACTTTAAGTTTAATGCTATCTTTTACACTATTTGAACTTGTGCTACTGTTATGTTAGCTAGATTTTCTTTATTAATGTGGCTTACGTGTGTGTTTTCTGAAGAAACCTTTTAAAAGTCTTACATATAGTTCCTGAGGGAGGATAAACTAATTTGAGGTTTTAAAAAAACATTCACTACACTGAATAAATAAACAGCAGCACTCAAGAGCGATTGCAGTCCAGTAAATCTTGCGGCCTCATCGAGTTCATGTTTACTTAAGTGTCTCTTACTTCTTGGAATAAATCTAATCTTGCGGCCAATCGATCTCGGAGCAACATTTACTATTAAAGGGTATATTCCATTAGCCTCTGCCTCCTTTATCTCTTTTACTAACATGTCACAGGGCTGAAAAAAATCCTTTAAGTGTACACAGACGCGTGTTTACAGAGTAATCCAAGGCCTGCTGCAGTACACCTGCTGGAGCTCGCAAAAATGTACAATATATTTACATTCAACATAATTTTGTTGCTATAATTTAACGAAAATGTTTGAACATGAGAGAGATGTTAAAAACATCTCATTTATCTGTTTAATGGCTCCGCCTGAACAACCACCAACAGCGCCGACCCATGAACTCGTGAATGTGCTCCACATGTGGGACCTCTTAATGGAGTTTAGAGTATCACCACAGGCCTGAGTTATAACCTGCTCTCTGACTGCGGGACCACTTCCGCGCAGTTTGCACCGCTCGCTCTTCATTTATAAAGCTAACGGCTTTTACAACTAGCAATGACACAAGCCGTGATAACTCACTCTCAGTGCTGTTTTTCCTGCTCTATATTACCAACCACAGGCTCATGGAGGTGATGAAGTTTTACGTCAGACAAACACTCAGTTTCCTTTTGGAGAGCTGCTGCTGCTGTGCTCAGGGTCCTCTGTACAGTAAGTCAGGGAAGAGCCTCAGTGATCCTCAGTCTGTCTGTGGATGCTAGCAAAAATTATCTGTATGTTGTAATTAGCAAAACGAAATGGATATCCATTTGAAGTAAAAACATTTTGAGCATGTGGCTTCACACTTATTCATTTCCTTGCTGAGAGTGAGATGATACCACTTACATCCGTATGCCAAGTAAGGGGCTTGAGTCAGCAGGTGATTAGCATAGCTTAGCTTAAATACTGGAAGCAGGGGGGAAATCAGCATACCAACACTTCTAAAGCTCACTAATGACTTCTTGTTCCTTAATCTACACACAAACGTAAATGTAAGAATCCAGGAAGTTGTATGCCAATTTTTATCTACCCACTTTATCGACCTATTGGTGCTTTTTCATCAAAACTAGCTTCCGAAAACAGCTAGCCATAACACCACAAACTCTCACTTTTACATTTCAGTTTAAACTAAAAGAAATTAAACACATACAGAGCTTTATTGATGCTGGCAGGAATATTTTTGAACGACAGAGCCGGGCTAGCTGTGACCCCCTTTTCCCAGTTTTTGCTAGGCTAAGCTAGGCTAACCACGTCTTAATGCTTTACACAGACAAAAGAGTGGTGTCCTCTCATGTCGCAGTTGTAACAGAGCACAAAAGTCAAAAAACTCTTTTCCACAAGCATTTCTACCATTGGATGCTTTTGTCAAGCCTTGAATGACATATGGTTTGCTAAAATAGCCCTTTAAAATAAACAGAACGATCTGAGCCACATTTTCTCTTTGACATCAAGAGCAAAATCCTCGTTTAGCATGCGGTTACCACAGTTGACTGACGTTGTGATGTCCAAGACACAGCTGCATAAAGTTAAATAGTATCTGGAGATTTCAGCAATGACTGATTCATGATAGCTTCAGACTAAAATAACTTCTAATTGTCTGTTAACATGCTAACGGGCTTCCTAAGGAATGAAACAATGCGCACACATGCACAGACAGGGCATGAAAACAGGATGACACCTGACAACCTTGAAACAAGAAAATGTCTGGGACGAAAATAGCCCATGTCAATGTAGTGTGGAAGTGTAAACAGGATTTGACATGTTTTAAATGAAAGAACTTGTTGTGATATAATGCTAATCACCTTAGCAAACAGTAAGCAGCTTGTTACTCATGGCTGGGGCACTTCCTATTTACCACTCGTTTCAAATATAGTTCTCTTTACAATAATACAGTCAGGCAGGAGGAAGAGATTCATTGCTTGTCCTGTCTAATTAATGGCAGGAAGTAAAGGTCTGCGTGTTAAATGTGGTCGTATCCTGTTTGGGTCGGCTGTCCAGGTGGTCTATCATGAGGAAAATCATATTACATCATCTCCCTCCTGTTCAGGTTCTCTCTATTCTTAAACTTTTGTTTGTTTCAAGGTTTTAAATATGTCCAGTTACATTTTCAGTCTTGAGCCACATCGTTTAAATCATACATAATAGAAAGACGATAAATGAACTTCTCACTTCTATAGTAACTTCGGCCTCCCTGTAGGGCTCTAACTATTGTTAATGAGATCCTTCACAGTCAGGGGCTCTCTGGTTTTCCACCTTCCCCTTCAAGGCCCCACTGTGAAGGAAACTAAAGCTGCCCCAACAATGATGAATGGACATCATTAATGTTGTTCATCTGTTTACCTTTTTCCTCGGCAATCTGGGAAAATGAGAGGTCAACAGCAAAAGGAAAAAAATGTGCTTACTTTTGCACTCCAGCTCCTGAGAGAAACCGTTTGGTCTTCACAACATTAAGAGGCATGGCGGACTGTGAGCGGCTTATTTATTCGACTGGGTGACCTTCCCTAAATCATGAAGTCTTATAGAAAAACACAATTAGAGAAGAGGGTTAGTTGACATTTTGACTTTTATATTACAACTCCAGATCTGTTAAAGCTTTCAAAGAAGTAATTATTTTCATCGCTGATCAAAACATGTCCATTTCATCTGCATGATCGGCTGGAAACAGAGCCCTAACCCGGTTACTCTTTTAGATCCTGATTTCACTATAGAGGCCTAATTCAAAAGGATAGTGCCTTATTTGAAATAATCTTTGAGAAGGTAAGTATGATATCCAAGAAGCTCTTTTTCTCTAAACACAACAATATGATGACTCATGGCTAACAATATCAGTCTTTGCTGTTTTAGCAAAAGCTTTGAGGGCCTCAAGGTTTCTTCACCGTCTGGCGACAGAGATCCATTCATCAGAAGCACCATCACTGAGCAGATGGCGTGATGTTGGTAAGTGTCTGTGTGGCAAGTCTTTAGCTCTCTCTGTTTGAAATAAAACTCGGTAAACACTCGCACTATATCAATATACAGCAGTTTGACTTGTCCTTTGAGGTTGCTGCACTCTCTTAGAGGGAAGAAAACAGATTCTAGACAATCTTGGTCCCTCTGCACTTGCTGTGCTGCAGCAACAAGGTGGATAACTAGACAGTCCGAAGGAGAAGATTGATACTGTTGTAAAATAAAACTTTCACCACCCAGACAATGATAGCACGGCGGGAGAGACAGGGCTAAAACAGAAGTAATTGCAGAGTCCCGTTCCTCGAAGAACACACAGTTTGCTTTGCTTCCATTCTGTCGTCTCCCTGATTTTCCGAGAGCATCCATCATTGCCATGCAGAGATACAATTTAGGCAAAGACTACTGTGATACTGCCCAGCATAATTAAAGGAAATGTCTCTCAAAAGCCCTGATTGTTTGCACTTTCGGATGCTCCATCCAGCATGATGGTAACGGGGGGATGTCTCACTCTGCTTTAAGTGTCTGAGATGTTTAGAAAGTGCACACTCCTGAGTGTGGTCTGTACAATAGAAGGAGGCAGAGGAGCTATTCAGTACTGTGTTAGGAATGTGTGCAAGCCCACAAGGAATCCTTTCGTTTCAGGCTTTCTCCAAACACACCAGTCCCACACTGAAGATTATCTCTATGTGTCAACAGTAATGGAATCTCCCTTTTCTGTCTCTGCAAACTAAAGCCTCAGAGGAAAATCTCTGTGCATCCTGGAGCTGAGCAATGAGTCTACCATGCATGTCACCAAAGAAAAAAGCTCTCTAAATGTTTACCTCGCCTGAATAGCCCTCACAGAAAGTCCTCAGAAGGAGTTTTTCTCTGCTGGTCTGTGTATACTCTGCAGCTTAAATCACCTCTGCTGTATAGTCTACAACTCAGAAACACAGCATCGGCAGCAGTGTCACTATCTCTGCGATAACCGTTTAAAGCATCTCATAAATTACTGTTATATGTTACAGCTTAAAGTGGCTATAAAGAAGAAGAAAGAGAGGGCTCATGAGCTCTGTGCAGGCAGATGGAGCAGAGCAGAGAGGAGGACACAGAACAGGGGGAGGAGATTGAAATGGTCAGCTTGTGAAAAGGTAGTGTGGGGCAATTAGTGGCAAGTGTGTTTTTGTGCAGACGGAGCTCAGAGAAGCAGCACTGAAAAGTGTTGTGCAACTTTGGAACAGATTTTGGATTAAAAAAGACTTCTGTTTTTTGGGGGGTTTTTTTTAACTTTTTGCAGTTAAAATGCTTTGTCAAAACTGGCTTCCACTATTTCATGCTGCTGAAACTGGAGCCATTTGGGTGCTTTAATTTTTTTAAATGTGAGACTTGAAACCATTTATTTTTGACAGTGTTGCTTTTTTACCCCAGCTCCATCCAATTCGCCACCGGGGCCTCATTCATTAGTAAGCTCACTCCTCTTCATCAGGTTACACGCGCGCGGAGGAGCTACGTGACTGCACGCATTCTCTGCTGGGAGCGGATGACTCGGAAATTCCCGGTCAGCATCTTTTTTCTCCTGTCTGAGTAGTTTGGGACTTTAGCTGGGATTGTTGTACTGCGCGCATCGGGAGAACATCAGCCCCATCTCCTTTCGCAGACATCACGAAATGAAAGTCGGTTTTGTCATCCAGACTGCGGTGGCGCTTTTTCTGCTGCTCTCACCTGCACAGGTAGGAAGTTACATAGTAAAACTTTATGCGTAGAAAGAAGAGAAATTGAGCCATTTTGACTTTAGAAAAAGTAATCACATGACGAGTTAAACACTCCTGCTCGATTAATTTCGTCTACTTTTAAAAATACAGCCGTAAAATAGTGGCTATGTTGACAGCCTGGTCCTAAATGATTGAGTAAGCAGACGCCTGTTGATAAAGTGATAATAATCCATTGTTCTGTTGACGTAATGTTGATATTTCATTGTTCTCTGACACCTTAATACGCTTTGAATGAGCGCCCTCCTGCTCCCTTCATTCATAAGATGAAACGTGACAAACTGCATCACTCCGCCTGGATCACTTCATGCGAAGTGACTCACTGTTATATTTGGCAAAGCCTGCTAAGCTCATGATTACAGACGCATTATACTTTACAAGCTTTTCAGCGTTTCACTGACAGGCATTATTCCCTCTCCACAATGATGAGATCTTTGTTTACAGTGTAGATTTCCATCAAGGAAACTCTGGTTTCACATGTTGGTGGGAAGTTCCTTTAATGAGGAGTCTCCAATAAGAAATGTGGATGGTTATAGTTTTACAACTGTGCAGCTGGGGGGAGTTAGCATGCTGCTTAGTCTGACAGAAAGTGTTGGCAGTGCATCAAGTCAAACTGGCAGGAAAGTTTACAATCTTCAGCTCTTTTCTCTTCATCTGCACATGACTTGTTTTATCTCAGCATTTATCTGCATGTCTGAGGAGTAGGCCTACGTGCAATGAGAATAATTACTATAAGATAAAGATAAGATGAACCAGTGTGTGCAAGAATCTAATGAATTAAATTTCAAGCCGGTCATATCACTGTCAGGCTGGCAGTAAACACAAAGCTGTTCTGTTCTCTGCTACCTGGCATTGACTTGTAGTCTTATAATGAAAAAATGCCAGAACAGGACCAAGCTGAAACTGAAGTGAGAACTCATTCAGAGGCCTGTGCCACACTTGTTGGAGGCTGTGCCATCGGACAGCCGGACATGAGCCAAGAAACTCTCAGGCTCTGATTTCCTCCCAATGTTGCTGAGGGCTGGCAGCCTCTGATGGCTCTCATGTTTAATGCAAAACCAGGCCATTCTTGTGTCCATTCACTGCGACTGTCAAACTTCAGACACTTCCTGTTGAGCAAAGTCACACAGCAACAGTTTCCTTTTTGCCAGGCTGAAGTCCACATATAGAAGTCTTACACTCTCAAGGTTGGGAAAAAAAAGCTCCATGTCCTTCCAGATTCTCCGGCCGAGACTTTGCAGCTGTTCCTGAGTTGAGAGTGAGTGGGAGAGGCAGGGGATCACCACATCTCCACTAATCCTGATAATCAGCTCATAGCCTGCTCAGTCAAAATAATAGTGACAAAATCCAGGGCCCTAAATGTGTAACAGGTTAAATGACTGCCTGCTGCCCAAAACAAAATGTTTTATTTTGAAATTCATCCACAGATTGCTTTATGTTAAAGCTTAAAAATGAAATACATTCTTCTCTTATGTCAAGAATACGTCTGTTAAACGACAATCATGCTAAATCAGCTCTATTCAAGTGATGATGACAAACTGAACAGAACTTCTGGTGGGTGGGTGTCCTGCCAGCTCCCACAGCACACTGTGAGACGTACCAAAGTGGAAAAATCAAACACTGGCCATGTGGTTGTGAAAGCTTTTTATAAATGTCTGTCTTTGGGATTCTTTACCCACGTGTCTCTAATAGATAATGAGGATTTTCATTAACGTCACCGCTGGAGCTGCCGTCAGCAGTCTTGTGACTCGGCTCTGAAATGTGGAAATATTTCTGCTTTACTACCAGGAATTTACAGCAGATTGTATCCATAAACAAAGGCAGATGTCTGTTGAGGACCAGGCATGTTGTGTTCTTACTTCATATCTAAATATTGACTAGATTAAGATTGTTTAAGACGTGCACAGCAGCTATACCCAACCTTTTAGCCTCGTGTCCGCTTAGAAAAAGCAATACCATCATCACTGGCTGCATATGTCAGCAGTTTATTACCAGGTGAACCTGGAAAATGTTCCCTCCTTGTTCTTTTTCCTAAAAAATGCCAAAAAAGGGAATGTTTCAATGTTTTTAATGTTATAATTTTTCCATCCTGCAACAGTCATTGACCTCACAGCTGGGTGAGAATAATGTTACTGTGAGTAAAGGTCAAGTACAGGCCTGTATTAGGTGAGAATAGAGGAAGTAGGAACAGATGAGTATGCAAGTGATGCATTCAAACCAGCCTGGTCCAGTCAGTGGGCATCAGTTACCCTAGCACTGAAACTTTACTATCAGTGAACAGCATCAAAATTGCTTCTAATCATTCACGTGATTCCAAATCACACGTGCTTTCTGTTTGTTTCCATCTGTCATAATTCCTTCTCTTGAAACAATCCCACGCTTATATGGCTCTTGATAGAGGCTGGAAGCACCTGTACTTCCTGTAGGAACAATGGTGGACTCTTGGTCACCCTGTCACTAACACTGTCTCTTGGAGAATATGATCTAACTACCATACACAGCTTTTTTGCTCACATTCCTCGACGCTCTACATGCCCGTTCAGTGCTTCATTTGCATAAAACTCTCACTGTGTACGTACAGTGTATGTGTGTGTGTGTGTGTGTGTGTGTTTAAAATGTAACTGTGCAGTACTTGTTGCCTCCTGCCCATACAGATTGTATAAAAAATGCAAGTGAAATCTTGCACCAACACAACCAGACCTAAGTGGGTGCATTCAGTGATTCCAGGAAACAAAAAGCTGAGTGGTGGAGACATAGCCTGCTGCACATCTCACAATTTCGATCTGTGTGTGTGTGTGTGTGTGTGTGTATGAGGACGTGACGTTACACAGGTGTTTCCTTGACATCATCACCAGCAGCAAAGCAATACTTGAGTGTGACCATCTGTAACGCTCACGTGTCTGTGTTTGTGCTCAGCGTGTTTTCCTAATTCTTGTTTATATAGCCAAGTATAGGTGGCATGGCGGCACAATCCTAGAAGTTACACTCGAGTTTCAGGAGCAAAAATGATCTTAAATATATCCAACATCAACATTAAACATCAGATGTAAGAATATTTGTCCAGATGCAGCTCAGTTATCAACAATCAGACATTACAAAGTCATGTTCTCTCTGTATCTTCAAGTTCTGCATGCTGGGCAAGCAGCGGTAGTGACCTGCTGACTGCTCTTATTTGCGTTGTTGTGGTATTTCTCTCCAGTTGTAATGTCCCGACCCAAGGGAAGGCCGCAATTGCAATCAGTAAATATGGATTTCTCCCTCCTCTTGCGGAGGAGGAGGAGCGGTGGTGCTCAGGGCAGCCGTCTACTCAGCAAGCTTTAATCTCCCATCTGGATGTAATTTACTGTGGTTTACAAAGAGAGAACAGCGTTTACTGTAATAGAGACCACAATTACCAACGGTCAGCCTTATCTCAAGACCTGTGTCATGTGTGTGTATTGTGAGCGGAGTGTATGGTTTATAGCCGGCAGTGTGTGTGTGTCTTTAGGGGGACATTTGTGCATGTATTAATAGACTTATACTGAGGAAATTTATCTAAATCAACATTTATACAGACCTTTACCTCTCCTCTGACGTCTGACCATATAAGGTTTGTTCAATAAATCCCAGTTTTGTTTTGTTCTCAGAAATTAGACTACTACTCAAAGAAAACATAATTTCTTGTTGTTTCCAAACTCACTACAAGAGACCATATCATTTTATCAAGAATATTTTTTATCTTTAACCTGAAATGAGTCTTAAAAAATAGTTTTACTATAAATAATAGAAATTCTTATTAAATTTATTGCTTAGAAGTGGATGATAAGATCACTTACACGCTTGTTTTTGAGCATAAAATAAGCTAGAGCCATGGGACGTTAGCCTACTGTATGTTAGCATGCAACTCCAAGCTAGCCAAGCTAAGCAGGGACTCCAGGAAGAAACTGCTACATTCCAAGATATCGTACAGCATATATTATTATTATTATTATTGTTATTACTATATTATATACTTTTTTGTAAAGTTAGTGAGGCAAACAGGTGCTAGATTCATGTCAGAAAGTCATGTTAGTTCTCACCTTCTGTTTCTAGTTTTTATGCTAGAGGAGCTAGCTTAAAGAGCTAGCTCTAGCTTTAGTGGTATCTTAGCTACCTCTCAGCAGGAAATGTACAGAAATGATTTGTTAAAATGTGTTATTCCTATGTTATGTTTTCTCACAGTTAAAATCTATTGTTAAGCTCGTATTTCAAAATTGTACAGTAACACATTTGTTTATTTATGCTACTTAGCGGCTTTGAGTCTGTGTGACACACAAACTAAAAGTGTGTCAGTCCTCTAATCTGTGGAGTAACTCTGGATTTCAAAGGCTCCATTCACCCAGATTAGTCGACTGATTGTTGTGGCACATCTACCACATGCTCTGCTGAAGTCTGTTGGTGTTTTGGCAGTGCTCTATGATCACAAGGCCTGACCTGACCACCCCCGAGACCCAGCTGGTTACTGTCAGAGCTGTAAAAGCTCCGCTGTCATTGTAGGTCAAACCCACCGCGTATATACAAAACAGAGCCGTGCTTTCTTTTGTAGCAGTGCAGAATAGATACAGTGACCTCACGGGGCCTGAGAATTAATGTGGCGGTCATGGTGTTGATGATGTGGAATCTGGCTCTCGATAAAGGATGGATGAGGAGGATCAGTGAGGCAGGGAGGTAGCTCTGCTTTCTCACTCGTCTGGCTGTCTCTGTGTTTGTATTCACTTGTTCTGCTTTAGTGCTCTGTGTCCTGTGTGGTCCCGTGCTCACAGTGAAGCTTCAGTCGGACTGAAACCATGACACAGGCACCCCTGGCCTATATATCTTTCAGTGAGTTAGAGATGCAGGTGTTTAACTGGTCTGGATTATGGCTGGGAACGTTGCCAGTTTTGCTTTTTAAACATTTGTACTGCTGCTCTTCCACTCTGCATGCATCACCCCAATCACCAAAAGCAGATCTAGTGTACTGATATGACCGAACCACTAATTCACTTCTTATTGTGGCCTGTTTATCCACACTATCCCCTTAAACGAATAGAGTTAAGCTTGAAAGTAGACCCTTTTGAAAAGCTATGTAAATAATTGCATGATGACCAGTCTATTGGATCATTATTGGCAGAGTACAGACGAAATGAACACTGTTTTTCCACAATCACAAGCAGTGTACAAACCTAGTACAAAGAACTTCTGATTAACTTTAAACTATCAAATGTTTCCACATTTTACTTTGTCTTGGTGAATCTGTTCTTGTCAGTTGATTCATCTTCGGATCTTCGGAGCGAGCAGAGTGTAAGCCATTTCAGTTTGTAAAGCCATTTTCAGGCTTTGTTAGATAACTTCAAAACTGAAACTAAAGCTGTAGTACTTCTCCTGATAAGTGTGCCAGCTGGTATGTTTTCATTTTGTATTATCTTCCCATAAGAATACAAATTACACCAAATAGCTGTTTTTCAGCCTAAATTTGCCGGCTGCTAAAGATGCTGCACTACTGCTGTTGATTTTAAGTGAAAATACACATTTGTGTCAACATGAGTTGTTTATAAATGTGCTTTAGAAATACATTTGAGGGGCACCAGATTAGCTCAGCAGTTTGCGCATCCATGTACAGAGACCACAGTCCTCGATGCAGCGGTCCAGGGTTTGACTCCCACCCTCAGCTCCCTGCGGCATGCCATTCCCACTCTCTCTTCCCCTGTTAGAAGGCATTAAAATGGCAAAAAAATATGTATATAAATTTGACTTGACTTGACCTCAAACATGTCATTTTTAGAAAGTATAACAAAACATTGACAATTTAAACTGTATCTACTGCACTTTGACAACACATGGGATTCAAAGTGCAGTGATTTGAGTGCTGACCTTTACTATCATTATTTCTCAATCATAAGGAGAAGAGAAACCAGAATTACTTAATCCAGCTCTGCATCATCTTCTGTCCATTCATCAACGACACGCTGTCTTGTCTATTTAGACTGAACAAGCAAAGATCTGCATTCGATTTATATTCCTGTCTGTATCTGTCAGTCGTCTACATGTCCCCTTATGAAACACAGCGGTGTATCCTGGCTGCTGTCCAGATCTTTCTGGCTACCAGCCATACTACCTGCTGTTACATTGCCCGTCATCCCCTCCCCAGCGTGACCCTCCGAGTTTAAAATCCTTTATGACCATTATGCTGGGTCCCCGTCAAGTTTTGTTTTTGCTCCCTACGCATGCTGCCCTTCCTGTGACAGACGGAGTTAAGCAAAGAGGTTAAAGATGACGCAGTTCAGCTGTGTGGGAGTGGAGAGTAATGAGGCCCGGAGCCTCTGCGACCCTGACAGCGGGAGCCCGGAGACACAACAGGTCCCTCACATGTGACCCGGAGGCCGGAGCGAAGTCTCAGCGAGCAGCGAACAAACTTTCACCAGAGAGTTTAGAAACAGAAGAAGCTGGTTTGTAAAGAGGCGGTCCCCTGAGAAGCCAGCGTTAATCTTGTCCCTCTTGCTCAAACTAACTCCCCGCACTCTGCAAAGCAATCTGGGGAAATGCAACGTATGTTGCGCTTGTACGACTGTGGAACGGGGACCGGAGTGGGCTGTTGCAGCTTGACCCTGGTTACATATCCACCATGTTGATTGTCCAATAAGGATGGCTTCTCCACAGATGTTTTATGAGCAATATTGTGGCGTTTCTCACTTTGTTGACGATAGATAAAAGATTTGCCAGTTAATTCATAGATTATTTGATGAGTAATTTAGCTAGCTGCAGAAACTTTGACATCAGTCAGTTAAACTCCTGTGAGTATTCGTCTCTTCCTTACTCGCACTCTGTACATGCCACTCTGTCTTGTAAGTCTTTTTCCATGCATACTTTAGCGTTGCAAAATAAGCTGAAATAAGTCTCACACCTAGCTGCAATTTGTTAATTACATGTGTTTTTATTTCACTTTTACATTCACACATAAGGTGCTTTCTGTTTCACTTTTGGGCCTGTTTTTTGTGCATTTCCCAGCCTTGGTATTATGTTTTAATTTCCCATCAGAAGCAGCAGATTTTGTGCCAGATTGTGCAGGAAATCAAGACTGCAAACCCCCAGCACAGTGGAGAATTGTATTCTTCTATGTGATTGTAAAAAATGATGCTGCTTCTGTTGTTAATAAGGATTCTGTTGCTGCTTTTTTTTCATGATTTCAAAGCAGTGTTTTGTAGTTGAAACCCAGATGTTCCACACGATGCAGAGCCCAAAGAGTAGGACCATTATTAGCAAAGACAAGAAGGATTTACGTCAGGTCAAGTCAAGTCAAGTTTCTTTGTGTAGCACTTAATCACAGTTAGTCTCAAAGGTCTTAACACCCACATTATGAAACTAATAAATACGCAGCGCTGAGGAGTAAAACTCCATGAAAAAGGTCATCGGGGAAAAAAGTGAAAGACACCTTGAGAGGAGCACTAACAGAGCAGCCCTTGTCTGGGATTTATTAGACAACTTTATTCTCCCGTATTGATGTAAAGAGGTTCTCCCTTCCCATCAAAGCTGCGTTACCTCCCAGCCACCATTAATCACTCTCAAATACTGTACGTGCTCAAGGACAAAGGAGCGGCTACGTGAGGATCCTCATGCAGCCTTTAGTAATCTGGCAGCTCCCCGTGGGCAGCATACTCCTGTGTTCTCAACCACAGGAGCTGCCAGAGATGCCTCGCCACCATGTCAAAGCTTAACCCACGGCTGAGGTCACGAAATCCTCCCCACCTCGCCACATTCTCAGCGGCAAGCCAAAAAGGCCTTGTGATGTGGAGCGGACTCCTGAACACCCAAAGGCAAGAAGAGAGAGGGCAGATCATATGGCAATTAACACAGGGAAGGGATTTGTTTTATCCGCCTGGCATCACAAGAGAGGATGGGGGAAAAAGTCCCAAGGAGGGGAAGTGACTTTACAACAATAACTTAAAGTGAGCTGTGACTTTCCCATGCTGTGAAGGAGGGGAGCTTCTATCCTGTGGTGCTTACACAGTTCAGTGAACGCCACTCTATAGGACAGCTCTTCTGTCTTGAGATGCCTGAACGCATCGTAGGGAGGGCTGATCCTAAGTGGCTGACTGGAAGCTCTCTATTAAAGTACATTCTGTTGCAGAGAGGACAGATCGGTCACGAGTGCACTTATCTCTGTGACAATTTTACAGGAACCACTGTGACAGTGAATGCATCATCATCATCAAAGCAGGACATTCCTCTTTAATCACAATGTTTGTATGAAGTGTAGCTGACAGATGCTATCCTTGCACTGAAGTTGATAACGCTCCATAACAGGAAGTTGATACATTTCGGGAATGGACACATGGCGTAAAAAAGCAAAAGTACTTATTGCAATCATTTGGGAAAGTCCTGTTTGTCTGAACACTTTTGGTTATCAGTTTCAAAGATTGTGTGATGTGCGTGTGCGTAACCCAAAACCTGTAATGTGACGCCACCGATGAGCAGGTTGTCTCCCTCCGTCCTGCTCCTCTGCCAGAGGGCATTTCATCAAACCTACATTTCCCTTCCTGAGACGGAGTCAACTGGAGGTTTAGTGTTTTCCCAGGCCAATGAGAAATGCGCTCTGTTTATCATGGGATGATGGGAAAAAATAAAGACAGAGAAGAGGGGGGAGAGCATGAATGGGAAAATAAATAGAGAGATGAATCTTACAGCACAGGAAACAGGTTTTGAACCTAAACAGTTGGGCACAGCGAGGAACGTGATATATATGAGAGAGCTGCTGCTCGTCAGGGAGAGTTTTCCACTGCAGGGTGGAAAAAGAAGGTGTGATCATCGGATTTATTTCACTGTAGTTCCAGCTGTCACCACCAGGGGACACAGATACCTAAGTGTCTGATATTGGTATTTACTTGCTGGCCGATGCTGTCTTTATGTTTATGTGTGAAATGTCCCTTTTCTGTTCCCAATGATATACTTTACGTTTGTCATTATCTGTGTATAGTTAACATTTACATTTATTTTACCTTGGACTATGGCGATGTAATCTACAGGCATGCCCCCTCCTCCACCCTCAAACGTCTTGACTCTGCCTATCACTCTGCATTGAGATTTATCAGCAGTGAAGCCTATGATACACATTGTATAACAAGGGTGGATGGTCCTCTCTCCCGGAGAGACGCGACTTTCATTTCCACCTTTTTGTCTATAAAGCTGTGATTGGAAAATTACCATGTTACCTCACAGAAGTTCTTCATTTCTCGGTTGGGCTTTATCAGACACACTCTTCTAACTGGTTATTGCTTCATGTTCCTCGAGTTCGGTCAGAGCTCGGAAAGACTGCTTTTAGTTATAGTGCGCCTGACACAAGCTACAACAGCTCATTAAAGTTAGCACAATTTTACCATTTGGACATTTTAGAAATCGGGTTTTAAACCTCCCATCCTCACATAAGTGTATTTTGTTCACTTATTTATTTATTTTTACCCATTTTTAAAGCTCTTGTGAGGAACTTTTGGTTTGTTGATTTTGGCGCCCCCTGTACTTCCAATCTCTTTGCTGATTTCATCCTGTGTTTCTTAACAAAAAATCTCATCCTACTTTCTTTAACAGTCACATGTATCACTCACTTTAAATAGTTACCCAGGAAAAAATAAACAAAGGCAGCGTACAGTTAACCGCTTGGTCTGACACCTACCCCCGACAGCAGTTTGAGGCATTAAAATAACTATATAGAAATAATCAATTGATTAAAACTCCTCACAGGAGCTTTAATCAACTTAATTAGTTCTTACACACCTGTATTTTATCCTCCTTTTAATTGTCTTTTCTTAATGTCAAAATCCCCCCGTTCAGTTATTTAAATGGCCTTTTATCCATCTCTCACCTTGTTCTTTTAACGCTTTCTTTTAATTACTTCTGTAGTGGACTCGATATCACTGTAAATGAGGGTTGCCTCTCAATGATTTCTCAAGTTTAAATAGAGGTTGACACTATGATAAGATGCACACCTGGATGATTTATCATAATTGATAACCCCATTTTTCCCCTGTTTTTCAGAGTCTACCCTTGTCCAACATAAACATTACTGAAGGTAAGAATATCTGCTTTTTTTAGTCCCAAAATCTTGTCTAAGTGTTTGACATGTGTCCTTTTAAATTCGTTTTTTACATTTACTGGAGAGAAAAAGTAGTTCCAAATATCTTGTCAAGCCACATGTGTATCTACTGCATGTGTATATTGTGGCTGAAACTAGAGTCAGAGGCAAAGGAATGGATCCAGGCCCTGACAACATATCTTTGAACTGTATTTATTCATACTGTATTTGTAATGCACTGTTGTGTAATAGAATGACAACACTCCTGAATCATGCAAGTTAAATGAAATTCCTCTGTGATTTGATAATAGCTGGACATGTCTGGACTCACAGGGATTACACACCCTCCTCATATTATCTTCCTCACTGAGTTCACTGTGTAAATTAATGCTGAAAGAGGAGAAATAAGACTTTCAGAGAAGCAGCAGACATACAGTGAGCTGAAGGAGCAGTAACTGGTCAGTGAACTGGCCCTCAGTGCTGTACAACATTATAGTTCATGGCCTCATCTCCCCGTCGTAGATGCTTCCCCAGCCGTCCCCTCCCAGCCTGTCTGCTTTTATAAACAGCTGTTGTGCTGTCAGGCTCCATTCGGTGACCTCGGGGGTCACAGCAGTCCCAGAGGTGCCCGCGGGGCAGCCCAGCTCCAGCTCCAGCAGAGTTCTGGTCATGGCCATGTTTCCAATGTTTGTTTTCTCTTCCTCCTCTGTTTGTTCTGCCGGAGTCTTCCCTGTTCCTCCCCCTCAGACTGTGCAACCGGGACACTTTTACACATATACTCCCACAGGAAAGCGTACTGTACATTAGACAAACATTATTTACTGCAAAATGAAAACAGGATACACGCTGGCGTATCGCGGCTGGTTTTATGTTTCTGTGTGCATGGCTTAAGGCTGACATTGTTGGATTATTAAGATAATTAATGAGACTGTTTGTTATGTTATTATGAACAGTGCAGTTTGACTCAAGAAGTAAGAATAGTTTTTACGTCTTGTCAGTTCTAATTAGGATTCACAAACTCATATAAGGAACATCTCAGCTATCATTTGCACTGTGGAAGCTGGAAATACACATGTGGACAGAAAACACATATTTATTTATCGGACCACACACCCGTCTCAGCAACGTCATTGTCCTCTCAAACTCACTCTGCCTCCTTCTCTCATCCACAGTGTTGATGTTCCAAGAAGTGTGGGGCCGCAGCTTCTGCCGCACCATTGAGAAGCTGGTGGAGGTGGTGCAGGAGTACCCCACGGAGGTGGAGCACATCTACAGCCCCTCCTGTGTGCCACTGGTGAGGTGTGCGGGCTGCTGTGGGGACGAGAACCTGGAGTGCCATCCAACCCACACCACAAATGTCACCATGCAGGTAAAGCAAGGACAGCAGCAGTAGTTAGTTTAGTTTATCCTTTATTTAATGTGCTGTAAGAGCTCCTGTTAATAACATGACCTTGTTTTATCCCTCAGCTGTTGAAAATCAGGCCATCAGAGCCGCTCCAAGAATATGTTGAGATGACGTTTGTGGAGCATCAGACATGTGAATGTAGGTAAGAAAACAAGTCAAATTTATGACATAAAGTCTGCAAATACCAACTCTGTATGCTTGTGATGATGATTCATGTTTTTTATTAGCCTGGCATCAACACACCAATTCACAAATAGAAATTAGTCTGGAACCATCCGGTTAATTTTAAAGTAATAATCTTGAAGATTTTCATTTAAGTAAATGTCTGTTAAGTCACTAACGAAAGCCTATGGCCCACTGATGAAAACCTTTGCATTTGCAGTAAATAGTATTATTACAGACTGGATGTCTGTGGCGACTTTCTTGGATAAAAATCACAAGCGGTGCCCAGTTAGAGACGCGTTTTCCATCAGCCAGCAGTGGTTGGTCTGCAAGAGAGGGTAGGCGGAGCTAAGCGGCTGCTTTTCCGGTCTCTGTGAGTGTTGCGAGTAAACAGTAATCTACTATGGCTGAACAAACAAAGAAAAGTTCGATGACTACAGACACAACTTCAAAAATAAGTGAAAATCCAAATAAAAAGAAACAAATTGGACGCTCAGATGAAGGCTAACAGTCTAAAAAGGAAAGCGACCGCCAGCGAGGAAAATCAAGAGTTACAACTGGAGTCAACCGTGGATGTCTGGTTATCTGGGACGGTTGCTCCCATAATCGCCTTATATGGTCATAAAGTGCTGCCGAACAGAAAAAAACTGAGAACTTCAAGATTATCAGTTGAAATGATCCAAACGGTTTGCATAATACCAAACACTAATCCTTTATGAGTAACATAAACAATTACATCTTACTGCAGATTCAGAAGATTCCACATCCGCAGCAGACATCTTGTTTAAGAAAATGCCTCAACTGCGTTTAAACCCGCCCCATATTAGATAAATGGTTGTGATTGGCCTGCCCTGAATCATGAATGATGGAAATCTGTCTGATCGGGGAGGGGAGAAGACACAGGTGCCAGAATAAATACAACATACATTTTGCAGATTAATCTGACTCCCGGCTTTCCAACCCGTCCCTCCTCCAGATGTGTCATACAAAAATGTAGCACTTTCTTCACTAGAAATGCTAGCAATTTGCAATCCAGCATCTATGTTCTCCTTACATTTGGGGAAACATACAACAAAGTTTCTGGGAGACAGAGTTGACTAATGTCTATTAAATTACATTTATGGATATTTTTTCTAACTTATTCAAACTTTTGTTCTACAGAGTCAGGAAACCTGTTGTGAAGGTTGAAAGGTAAGAACATATATATTGCTATAACATCAGTTTTGACATGGTTGAAAAGAATAATAATCTTCCATCTCAGAGAACAGAGGCATGTTGATGACTTTCTTTTTTTACCCTGTTGCAGGAAAAGGCAAAGAGGAAAAGGAAGAAAGAGAAAGGATCGACAAAAAACAAAAGAATGTGACAGGTGAGGAAGAATTCACTTTAAGTCTACAACACTATAACTGTAAGCTAACAATGCATTATTCTTTCTTCTGTTTTTCAGGTGCCAGATCCCTCGCAGGTAACTATCGTGGTGACCCGACCCCCTGTTGCAGTGTGGCTCATAATTTATTCTCAACCCAGCGACAGCATCCAGAGTCTCCTCCGCTCATCCACCAACACTGTGTCTGCAGCCAGAGACTCAAACTGCTGGGTTGTGTTGCTGACTCGCCCTCCTGCTGACGGGCAGAGCGTATGTAATGACAAGCTTCAACAGGAAGTGATTGGTGGAAACACTGCTGTTACACACCTGATGTAATGGACACGCCTGGGAGCCAGTGCAATGTAGAACCAAACAGACCAAGGCCTTCTCCTTCATACTAGTTATTACTGTTAATGTAATTTGGTCATTTCTTTAGTATTTAAAGGTGGTTACAGCTGTTTAGAAGTCATATTTATTAAAACAGCAGATTATATGTGGAGCAGCAATGTTCAAAAAGTTTGTTAAAACATCATCCAAGAAGTCTTGACTTGCCACAGCGGCGTATGTTGCAGCTGCTTTCTACCTGCAGTAATGAAATGTCTCCCTCTAGTGTTCAGTCTAGTCTGTACCGCGCAAATAAGTAATATTAGACATAGTACAGTGTTTTTAGCCGCAATCAGCCCTTTTGGACCTATCCTTTTTAGGCGATCAATCCCACAATCCCTCTCTCTACAAGGCACTGTGTGACCAGAAATAATTTATGACAATTCAGACAAAATGAGAACAATATTTATCAGACATAGTTATCAACTCAAGGCATGACCAAAGAAGTTTGTTTCTAGAGAAAAACAAGTACTGTGATTTATGAAATTGTCAAAAACCTGATTTATTTTTGGAGTCTCTCCTTTTTTTACTGTTTCGGGGGGTTGCATAAACTGTTAGATATATCTTTCTTATATTTCAATAATAATGCAGAAATGTTCTTCTACTCCTGCAAGAGTACTTTCAATTATAGGAACACATCCATTAATCTCAAAGCAAACCAGGAAGTGTGTATGCGCTGCAGTGCGAACATGAAAAGCCCAGTAGGAACGGGCAGATCAATAGCACAGTAATCAATACACTCAAGCAGTACTCATCTGGTATTGATCCCACTTAAAGACTATCAATTTTAATTATTTTTTTCTTCTTCTAATGTGATAGCAAAGTTCCCTCAGTCATAAAAACATTTCTGTTCTTTGTGTGGCAACACATGTTTGTGTCCATCCTGGTGACACATGACTCCCGTAAGCCCACAGCACAGGTGTCTTCTTCTGTCTGTTTTTGTAAACACTGCAGAAAGGAAGGTATCAATTGAAGTAGTTAGGTAAAGCAATGTTTTTTTTAATGTGCTACACAAAGAAAATCTCTATGAAAATGTAAAAAGTAACTTTTCTATTGTGTTAGTATTTTTTATTTCATTTAAATATTTATTTTGTAATTAAATTGTTATGGTTGACAGCTTGTCTTGTGTGATTTATTATATTAAATAGACTAACCATTGTCTGATTATTACTTTTTTCATCATCATTTTAAAAGAATTGCTGTCATTACTGTATAATGTTTTACTTTCTCAAAAACAAAAGGCAACTATGGTAGGCTACCGATAAAAGTGTATTACATTATCACAAACAATAGACGTTTAAAAAAAATTATTTTAGTTCATATATAGAGCCTGAAGATCCAGGTGAGCATTCAGGGGTCGCCATAGATATAGTTTTCGATATATAGTGTTTGTATCCATATAGTGTTAATATCTAAGAATTAGAATCTGGGTTTATTGCCAAGTAGGTTTACATATTTGTTGCAGAACTATTATAACAGAACTAGAATAAAAATATAGAAAATTAGTAAGCAAGAAGTGCAGTAAACCGACAGTATAAAAGTCCAGTGTGCGTTAATGTAACACATAGAGTCTGATATAGAGTCTTAACATTCCTGACTGTGGGCTAGGGGAGCACACTTAAAGGCAGCACATGTGCTTGTTTGTATATCAGAGAAAAAGGACATGATGTAAGAAATGTAAAGATTGGGGCTAATAAGAGTTTAAGAACTGTACTCCTTAAATCCCCCCACCAGGTGGCAGTAATGCAACACTGACGATGCCGTTAAACCTCAGAGAAGAAGAAAAATAACAAGAGGAGCGAGGCAAACCACAGCCAGACAAGTGGAACGATAACAAAAGCTATAGCTTTCCTCGGATGTCACCATAAACGGATATTTGTTTTCAAGCAAGCGTCATTTTGGTAAGGTCTAGGAAAATAACTTTGATAGCCATATTGCTAAAATATAGCACACAGTCTCGTAATGAGCTTGGTTGCCAAGCTGAAGCTACGATAGCTAACGGAAAAGTTAGCATCACCTAGCTAGCAAAGCTAACAGCGCGAGGGCAGTTAACAGTGAAACAGGCTCATGTAAGTACAGCTAATGTTGCTTTTTACATACTAAGGTTTTGTACGAAGTTGTCTAAATAAGTTAATGTTGACTAATGTGTGGCATTAACCAGTAAGTTATGTCATTTAGAGTTATTGTTGACGAAGTTGCGTGTGTAAACAACAGCTCGAGCACAACAGCTCGAGCACAGCAATAAACACAGCTGCTAACCAACAGTTTAGAAATTATAAATACTGGAAAGTTCAGACTCCTTGCTTATCATATTTACTGTTGTCAATGTTCTGACATTTCTAAAAGCACCTCTCACAAACAGTAACTACGTAATCAGCCAAGGATGTGTGGGTGTGACGGGCCCATTAAACGACAGGGTCGTGTCAATGATTGCTATGATCAAACATCACGTGATCTTATGACTTGTTGATGTCCTCTTCAAAACACAATATCCTCCTATTTGAGCCTAACTTACCTCTGTAAATGAGCTTATAATTCATTAATTTAAAGAGCCAAGTATTTCACATTGTAATTGAACCTGGGAGATGTCCTCTATGACCAACTGAGTTTAACAATATCCTGCAATGAAGACACAAAAATTACAGAGGAAGACAAAAACGAACTAAATTGCACTGTTTAAATAATGCCCTAGCCACTTTATGGTTACAAGATCGCTTAACTTTTTCAGTTTCACGTGTTGAATACGAACTGGGTGCTAACTTAACTATAATCTTGTCTTTGTCTTCACGTATCATGAGTGCCAGACTAAAGCACATTGAACCCTGTTAGAGGCTCTAGCCATACTTTCAACTATAAACTTTTTATTTTTCCAGAGGAGAGAAACATGAACAGTTTCAGCAGGCCCAACAGACACAGGACAGCACCATTCGCCAGGGTAACGCACCTTGGAGCGTCCAAGCCTGACCTGGAGAGGGATTCAGGCTTCTCAGGTTTGATTCAGTTATGGTTCTTTGTAACTACACACCTTTGTGATTTGTGTTTGTCCCAATGTATATTATATTTTGTACCAAATAGCAAATAAATAGCATTGCCACGATTACGAAAAATGGCACCAAGCAATAAACAAGGTCAACCCTTATCAGATCTAGAGATCTAGGTCACATTTTTTTTGTAGGCTATCATCTATTGGGTCAATTTTTTTGATGACTTTTGTTTACACTACACTATGAGGCCTGACCTGGATTCGTTTTAGCCCTCCTTATCAGGTTGATGGTATCCTTTTCAAGGCCCTCGGGGGAGGCTTAACTACATCTGCCTCTGTTTCCATAGTACTGATGTTCTGCCTCAGGCACAACAGGAAGGTAACATGTTGCTTTTAAATATGATGAGACCCATATGCTCTCCTTCCCCTCCTCAGATGCCAGCTCTGAGTACCTCAGTACAGTCGATCTGACTGACTCGGAGGACGCAGGCAGGAATGGGTCGATTATCAACCAGGACCCGACTGGGCCGCAGGTGGCTGTGATGGGAGGCTCATATGCAGGACTATCCCCAATGATCATCATGAACAACTTTGTGTTAAAGCAGGTACAATACAAATGTCTGCCTCTGCTTAGCACAGTTTGATTATTACTCTTGGTTAAAACTGCCTTATACCTCTGTGATTTTCAGCCTCTTAATGACGAGTGTTTTAAAGTGTTTTTACCCTGCTCGTAACTGCAACACAGCAACGTACTTCTTCCTTAAACCTGCTTTGTTACTGTGATCTGGTCTGTGGAAGGGCCCCTGCAGATTTAATTACAATTTTGAGATTTTGTCTGGATTTGCAGCTAAGCTACTAGTCGACATTCCTATCTTTCTACCCTCCTTTCTTGGGTGCAAATGTAAAGTCTTTCTGTACATTTTAGTTTGTTATACTGTCTTGAATGTTTGTTCAGTTTTTATGCCCGTCATATTTTAGTTTTTTATGTTGTAAATATTATACCATAGGTTTTAGCCTGGTATTAAAGTTTTTTTTTGTTCTTTAGCCATCCCAAATGGCTCCAGCAGATAAACAGTGGGGCTTTCCTTCACCCTTGGAAGTGATGCCTCAGTCACAGATGGTTCTTCTGCAGCCAATCGTATCAAACGGCAGCAGCAGCTCTCGAAAGACTGGCTCTGAAAATCAGAAACAATCAAAAAGCTACATGCCCATCCTCAAGTCATATCCCAAAATCGCCCCGCACCCTGCAGACACACCAACTAAGAGGGTGGGTTCCTCCAGGGTGAGGGTGAGTTCAACATCAGGATATGAACACCGACAGAGGAGGCATCACCACAGCCACAAGCTCTACAGCTCCCCCAGCCCGCTGCCAGCAGTGCAGACTTCAATAAAACCTGTCTCCAGCTTTGAGACATCAGACAACCAACCACAGGCAGCTGAGATTCAGGCGCAACTCACTGACATGGATCTCTCCCAGCTGGCAGGGATCAGCTCTCTGCAGCCCTACACGGATGAATTCAGGACAGATATTGACGACAACATAATGAACGACGACAAAGACCAGGACGGCTTCTGCGTGGACGGTAACAAAATGAAACGCTTCAGCAATACCTACAACATCCTCAACCAGTCTGGCCTGCTGGGCATCACCATGCGCACGAAGCAGCTGATCAAAGATAATAGGCGCACCCAAGGCCAGCTGCAGCAGCTGCAGGAGCAAACGGCTCTGCTGCTGGAGGCTCTGAGCAGCGGAGACCCGCAGCTCTGGACTAAACTGCAGCTGTCTCTGCAGCACACAGACAAGGAGCAATGGGCAGCTAAAGCTCAGAGAGTCCTGGCATAATATATTAACGGACATGACCAGCAGTTCTCAATCAGAGGTTCAAGATGATTTACTGAAGGCGAAAACATAAATCTCAAATCTTTACAGTAACAGCTTTCCCGGTGTGAAATGCTCATCACAGCATCTAGCATTATAACTTTAGAAACTATAACTTAACTATAGACTTCTGCACTTTTATCAGGAGGAATCATCTGAAATTTGCAAGTAATAGAGGACACATTCAGAACTGCTGGTCTAATATAAAGCTGAAGCACACCTACTATTACCAGGTAGAAGTTAAAAGCATGCTTACACTTTGAACCCTTGCCTATAATACATGTTCTTGCCTCTCCTGCTTCAAAATAGCAAGTATCACTTGCAATAGGGCTATGGCTTCAATATATTGAACTCCTAATAGCATAAAACGCATGCCTTACGGCTCATTTGAGGACACATACATGCCTTGAATGTAAAATGAGATTAATTCCGGCTTTTAAATCAACAGAAAACCTGAGTGGATAGATGTGCCCTGTGTTTCAATATCCTGAGGAGCATCACTCATCCACTGGGCACTTGGTCTTGTTCATTTCTTATAATTAACTTTGTTTTAAACCCTCGGTAAAATGAAACTGCACGAGCAGATCACTCGTGTGTGAGTGTATTTACTCACAGCTTGTATTCTCAAAGGACAGCTGTTAGGTCACAGTGAGATTTCAAACAGCCAGAAAAAACCATAGCATTATTTTTTAGGTCATTTTGTTACTCTGCGTCAGTATTATTTATTTGTTAACCTGTCTCTGACCCAGACTAAAGCCATGCGAGTGGTAGAAACAAACCGAGCACATTATGAAGGAGCTTAAACTGTAGCAAGTGAAGCGCTGTAGCCGTACGTTTCACTTATTGTGTTATGTTTCTTACTTTGCACTTACTTAGTTGCTGCCATGTTCATTCCTGCTTACGCTTTGTGTCATGTGGTATTAATTGAAATTTCAAGACTAGGAAACAACAGCTAAATAGTTCCTTTTAGCTTAGGATGACAGGCTCTCGCACTTTAGTTTTAAGATTACTGACAACGTTATGAGACAAATGTTACGGCTTGTATCCCTAAATGAGCATCTGTCATGATAAAATAATGTGAATATAAATGTTTATCTGGATGCCTGTGCCTTTTTGAATATGTTAATATTTGTACTTCATATCAATGCTTGGGCAGCTTAGATTGTGAGCTTCTTGTGGAGGAGATTTGAATGTCCTAAAATGTCTCCAAAGAATTATTAATGGTCTCTGATTCAAAACGGATCATGTCCTGGCTAACTGTCCATGTAGAGAGAATAGTATGAGTACAAGTGAAGCCATCATTGGGTCAGTTTTAAATGTTAAGTTGTGATATTTATTCTTGCAACAAAACACTGCTGTTGCAACATTTTCTAATCATTAATAATTGCACACTAAGAAGTAATCCAATCAGTCTTGGTTTAAAAGGGCAAAAGGGGGTTTACGAAACTTAAAGATTACTTTCATGAGATCGCTTTTTTCTGGTTATCGTGAAATGTGCTTTGTATCGTTTCTTTAGCAAAAGTCACTTTGATTAATACTGATCTGTCATAAACCTTTGTTTGAAAATCGTTTCCTTTCAGTCTCTTATTTCACTTACAGGGGCCACATCTTGTATGATAGTCTCATATTTTGCATGGGTTTCACATGTTTGGGTGTTCACAGTGGAAAAAGTAAAAATTCTGTGTTTTTCCAGAATGACATTTTTAAGGTCGCCTCTGAAATGGACCGTTCAGGACAGCTGCCAGTTTCTACGCAGAACCTTGCTTTCGCTGAAATCAACCAATCGTCGTTCACCTCGATCGTCAGGTTTTCAACTTACCATTCCGATACTTCCTGGTGATTCTGGCTCGTACATGTAAGGCCGAATAACCGATCCTAGAGCAGCCATGTTTTCTACAACTTTAGAGTGACGGTGCAGTGTGGCCGCTCCCCTACGTGGGGCTATGCGATCACTCCAAATACTGTCAGCCAATCGCGGCTAAAGTCAAACCTTTGAATGGCAAAACTTTTGCCATTGCCGTCTTTGAAAAGACAAGAAATTAAAATATGTATACATTTTTTAAAACGAAACAAACTTCACATTAACAAACACATTAGAAGAATAGAACGTTGCTAAATTATGTCCCCTTTAAGAGTCTTCTGTCAACACAACACATGAGCTGCTTGCTGTGATTTGAACTCTTTTATTGGAATCACAGGAATAGACAAAATAGCTCTTAAAAGTATGTTTAATGAAATCATCTCACAATGTTGAATATGTGAGTCCTTACTATAATTATAAAGATGGCCCTATAATAAGCAATGAAGCAGATGCCTCATCTTTGGAGTCACCTGTAAGCATGTAAGACGTGAGTTTATGGCACATTGTGAATAATACCCTGGATAATAATGTGGTAATCATCTTCACGTTCCCCACCCATTCAAGGCGCGTATTATTGTATCTCATCAAGCATTTAAGTAGAAAACATCAGGCCCAACATGTAACAGTTTATTGTTGTCTAGCCCGGCAGTTTATGCTTTAAACCCTGTAGTTTCCTTGTCTGCTAGCCCTTAACGTCAAAGAGAATTATTGTAGCAGAAACTACCAGAAGTTTCCTGAATGTCTCGTAGCATCCTACAAGGAAGTGCAGAAGAACAACACACTTCAGCTGTAATCTCAGAGCTTAACATGAGGCAGGCATTCAAACCAGTAGCACACTTTAAAATGCAGAGCAGTGAATGTTAGCACTTATGCAAAAAGCCTTCTTTATATTTTAATGCGAATGCAGGTAGTAGTGCATGAAAAACAGCTGGATGTCTCAAACATCTAACTTACTAGTCTTAATATTGCCTTGTCTTAAAGGATACACTTACACTATGCACTTATTCAGAAGTTTCACACTGATATATGGCTCAGTTCCTTAAAGGAATGTGTGCTAACCGCTAACTATTTCATGGACTACTTTAAAGGTCATAAAGCATCCATTTAATATTTAAATCAATCACCACATGGATCCCAAGAGAGCATTCTGTACAACTTGCTAAATACGACACATGGTCATCACTCAGTCTTGTTTCTGCGCGTCTGTGTCTTCAGAGCACGTCTCCACAGTCTGCAGAGGCACGATAAGGCCAAGGATCCAGCGGGTACCGAAAACGTCCTTCAGGTTGCTTCTCCACGGGCTGCGGTTCTCCACCAGCTGCCCCCTCTGCATCTGACACCAGGTCTGTCCCCGGGCCACCAGCAACACCTGCTGGCAGCAGAAACCTGCACAGACCAGGCCGATGCCCAGCCACACATAGAGCATCAGCACCAGGAAGAGCTGCAGGCCTGAGATTGTTCCTGTGGGGAGACACTGAGGGTAAATTCTCGGAAAGTGAATGTGTATCTTCTGGGGGAATTCCTGTATTGTTCAACCTGAGTCCCATTTTTATATGTTAAGGTGTGTTAAAATGACAAGCAGATACAAACTGTTGTAGAATTGCTCCAGTGGTTTGCTTGAGCCTGCAGTCTACACATAACTGTAATGGCTACGATGTAACCCTTTGGGGCAATTACAGGCCAGCAAGTTAAATCCATTTAAAGTGCTTGTTTTTCCAATTTAAGTCAATTTCATTCATTTTACCGTGGAGTAAACTCTTATTCAAGTGGAAGTCTTGTTCTGAAACCTTGCCTTTAGGAAGAGGACTGTAAACACGTGAGTTAGAGAGATGGATAGCGGAGATTACGTAGAGAATATTAAGATGAAGGAGTTGAGGAAGTGTTGGAATTTGATGGTCTTTTTGAGCATGAGTAGACAGATGCTTATTAAAGTAGTTACATTTTTGTCTGACATTTCCTGATATAGTGTGGGTCTGGTGGCCGACAACGACCTTAACAGTTTCCATTTAAATAAACAGGCTGCAAATTCAGTGACAATGCAATTTCTGAAATGACGGAAATACGCTGCAAATGAAAAAACGTGCTGCAAATTCAGAAACTATGCAAAGTCAAAAATACACAAACCCAGGACACACGTGCAAAAGACAAATGCTGCAAATCCAGTCATCATGACGGAAGTGCTCCAGGCCTGTAGGGGCGCTCTGTGGCACAGCTTTATTACTGACAGGAGAGAAGGGAGACGAGCCAGTGAGTTTATTAATTTTTAATTAATTGTTAATTACTGTTTCTGTATAGTTTCAGCTTTTGCAGCACGTCTTTTTCATTTGCAGCACATTTCCATTGTTGCTTGTGTTCTGGACTTTTGCATGTGTTTTTGAATTGGCATTGTTTCTGTATTTGCGGCCATTCTTCTCATGGAAACTGTTTGGGCCATTGCAGCGCGATTACCCTTGTCGGCCACTGCAAGTATGTGATGCAAATGTAAGCATTAAATGATCATATATGTCATACTGTATAGTAGATAACATAAATGACAATTTCACATAACACACACACTGTAACAGCACTTTCACCCTGATAACATCAGCACGTTTATAGTATTACTCTAGTATTAGGAATATAGACTGGGTGGTAGAAGGCAACACACACTACTTGTTTTATATGTCTTTTTTATCCCCTCTTTCTGTATGAAATCTCCTCAGAGTGAATTTCACATTTTAGAGAGTTTACTTTCTGGTAAAAAAGGAACTTTTCTGTATTGTTGTCAGACACTTTGGATAACAACCTAAGCCTTACGTAGCTACAACCAGCATTTTAAATGGACTTAACTTGCTGGCCTGTAATTACCCCAAAGGATTACATTGTAGCAATTATAGCCGCTGAAATTATAGTTGCGCAATTCGAAAACACTTTGAACCTACTAGTTATTTAAACACATAAACATAAAAAATAGGACTCAGGTTAAAAACAGGAATTGCCCTTTTAAAGATACATTTTCATTTGAATTATCACAGGACTCACCCATGAAGAAGTAACCAGTGGAGAGGGGGAGGAGAGTCAGGAAGGTGAGTGGGTTCTCAAAGGAGAGGGAGTACTCCACTGTGAGGAAGGCCACGCCAAGAACCAACGAGTACAAACAGGTACATGATGTATAGATGCAGAACATGATAAAGTAGCGCATGTTCTTGTTGCCAATGCAGTTCCCAGTAAAAAAACAATGATGATCCCTCTTCAGAATAACTTTCTTACACAGTTTGCAGAAGTGGCGACCGTTCAGGAGGTAGTGTGCGTCCACTTTGTCCGAGCAGTGCGGCGAACACACCGGCACCGCCGTCTCGTTGGCGCTTTCGGCAGGATATTTGATTGTCATTATGTAGTTTCCCAGAGCATTAAACATCAAGAAAAGGAAAACAACCGTGTGAAGAGTTGTGGAACCCCTCAGAGATGTGTCTGGGTTTGGGAAGATGGTTGGGATGAAGAAGCAGAAGTGCAGAATGAAGGTGACGGCTGTAGCCATGAAGAAGTATGTAGGGGCTACAGCATTGAGGAGTCTCAGCTTTAACATCCTGGTGAACATGTCTGAGGGAGAGAGGAGAGACAGGGGGCAGAGAGGTACAATTTATAAAATGTGCAACTTCCATTTAATTTATTATATGTCATTGCCATTTTTATTATTTTATTCTGTCCTATTTTTGATATTCATTCTTAAACTGCATTTCATTGTGCATGCCTTCAGTTGTATAATGATATGAAGATGAACTGTAAAACTTCACCAAAAAGTAACGTAAAAGTAATGAGATAATGACTTCTATAATATTAACATCTGTAACACAAATTTGTGTGTCCTCTTGGCTTGTGTTGGTTGTATAGTGTATTTATTACTATTTATTAAAGAAGTATAATGAAAAAATTTTACATCAGGATCAACAAAAACTATTTACAAATTCTCAAAACTAGAATACTCCTTGTAATCTTGTCCGTTTTAAAGCTGTAGGTAGTTTTCCAACGGTTCAAGGTTTGTTTCATCCTAACTGAACTTCAATCAACCTTCATTTGTACTTGAGAGACATTGCCAGAACTTGCCACTGTGATACAGCTTGGTGTGTTTGTCTTGCAGATCATTGGCTCTATGCAATATTAGCAATACGTTGGTGTTGATGTGGGATAGAAAAACACTACATAGCTTTGTATAGTCTCACTGGTGCTAAAATAATGCATAACCCACATAGAAAATATCATTGTTTTGCTATGTCATCCATAGATTTTAAAGTGTAATTGTTGTACATACTGGACATCTGTTTGGATGTCATTAAATTGCATCCGTTCTTTTCCAGAAGGAGGTGTGGCACAATCAGGGTGAGAATACAGAATTTGATCATGTTGCTTTTTTTCAAAGGCTTTGAGCCCTTACACCTAAAAATTACTGTCCCTGAGTCGCAAAGTGAAGTAGGCCAATTTCAAAATGTTATGCATATTATAATATACTACGTCATGAAACATACTGTAGCTCCTTTTCTTCTTATATTTACAGATTACTGAAACAGTTAAGGTTGAAATATTAAAAGGACAAAACTTCCAATGGCTAAGATCCACTTATATGAAACATGGTGGTAAAGCTACACACCTTCTGATAGGCAAAGAAACATCATTAAGATCGTGTGATCTCATTTAATACAGAGGATGTAAGTCTGCTGCTGAGAAAAACTCATTTCTCTGCCAAGTAGGGCCTGGGGACTCTGAGGGGCCACTGGGAACACCGAGAATATCTCACCCTCCTCACTCTGATCTCCTAACCTACAGCACGAACACATGTGTAAAGACAGAAACACCACAAGATGAAGGATGGACGGAGCTCCTGCAGACTAAAACTGGGTCTTTTTTCTCTTATATGGGGGGCTACCTGCGTAAAAACACTGGGAAGCTCTATTGTAGGCCAGTGAATGCCCTAGATGACAAAAAGCGGCACAATCAAGGACTATTCCAGCTTCCTCTGCTCCGTGCTTTCTGTGTTCATCGCGGTGATGGCGTCAATCACTTTATTTCCATGACAACAGCTATCTTCATAAAATAATCGTCATCGTGTCCGTGCTTCCTACCTGCAGATGTCAGAGGTTGGAGGAGCTGTCCCTTCAGCACCACGGAGCCTCGGCTCGGAGCTCAGCACGTTCATTCAAACGCTCACAAGGTGTTTCAGAGCCACATCCACGTCTGTGCTCATTATTGGGGTCTCTGCTGCTCCCTCTAGCGCCGCCTGCTGGTCTGGATGCGTCTGTTTCACCTCCTTTTTCCAATAATTTCCTGAACAAATTGAATGGAAAAATTGTAACAGGTATTAATTGACTTTTCTTAAATGGGCTTTGTCTATATTTTAATTACGCCATAATTCTGACAATTCACTGCATGTACGCGCTCTTATTTTGTACACAATAGAAAGGTGATTATTTACAAGAAAGGACTAGTTGTTTTTAGACCTTTTACTCCAGTTATACACTGTGAATGTGAAACAGAAGTGAAAGTAAAATTTGTATTAGTAAGCTAAAGTCATAAAAGTATTAATGGCGATATGCACTTGAGATTAACTAGTTATATGTTTTTGTCTCTGAAATAAGTATTTGTAAAGTAACTCAAGTTGTCAAATAAATATAGTGGACAAACAAAAGGACAATATTGGTCATTACAGTGTTGTGGAGTACAGTATTGGTATCACATAAAAGCACTAAGGTAAAGTACACCCACCTCGATGTACGTAAGTGAATACACTTTCCACCACTGATTGCTCATTGTACTGCTCGATAAAGACTACGGAAGGAAACAGTCTGGGCTTTGTCTGGGCTTATTAAATCCTATAGAAGTTGGGACAATGCAAGACTGACACATATCCAGTAGGTGGCAATGCATCCTCGATTATTTAACTCTTAGTCTCAGTGTTGTCAGATTGGTGATACATATTAATTACATTTTGCTTTGTTTCTCAGCAATGTGTGCACTAGAGCCACACTTTGCTCCTTGTGATGCCTCATCGTCTAAATGTCTTCTCTTAACTGTAAAAATTTAATAATAATTTCATCGTCAGGATGAGTCATTTTAACCCGCAGAGCAGATCAGATATTTAAAGACACTAGTGCAAAAATAAATTTGCATATCCTAAAATTAAAGACAAAAACAAGACATGGAATTGAAACATTACTTGACGCTCCCTTAGCAGCCTCCAGGTGTTGAATTGTCAGACGGCCCCTGGGTAGGTGGGAGTTTCTCTTGTTTCTTGGTGTTGAAGGGGGGGAAAAACCCAGCAGCATCCTCATCACCAGCAGGCGCCAGCGACCAGGAAGCTTCCTAAGGTGAGCGATGCGAATTTTAAAACATTATTTCGGTGATCTTAAAGCAGAATGGAGGCTTTATTGCGCTATTTATGGCGCAATCGCTTCTATCAAGTTACAGAGCTGGAGATAGGTGGGTGTACAGACTGGTGTGAGTGCTGCAGTAAGCGGGGGAACAAGGAGTCGCCAAACACGGTCTAATTAATGAGATAACCGTCTTTTGTTTTAACTGCATGAGGAGATTTCAAGTTAAAATGAAGTGTAATCGCGTAAAAGCTCGCTGCATTGTATAGTAGTTGTGTTATTTGTTGGTTAGGATGGGGATGTTTCTGGCAGCGTGTCACTACTACACCCAAAACAGAAGAGACATTCCTCCTCCTCACTACAACACCTTTTGTTCCTCATGGAGACAACTGGGTGGCAGACCTGTAATGAGCACCCTTCCCTGTTATTTAGGGCTCCCACTGGAACAATACTAATAAATACGGTGTTTTTAAGCTAACCATGCTGTGAACACGCTATCTTCTCTCTGCTTGTTGTTGGTCAGTGTGAAAGATACAGACACAAAGCTTTATTGATGTAATGAGCGAGCAGTTTGACCTGTTGAATTCATGCTAATTCTGCTGCATGTTTATTTGGTTTTTCACAGTTTGTCTGGCTCTGTGGTCTTCCAAAATATGCTATTTAAAGACAATAGGTAATCTGAGGTCATGTTATCACCATTGATGCTTAAATCTGTTTTGTTGGGGTCTTTCATTTGTAGTTTTGTGGTTTTTAAAGCCTGACTTCAGAGGCTGCATTGCATATAAAGCTCCTGCCATGTGCACCTGACTGATGAAGGGAAGTGGCCTTTAAAAAGCCAGATTTATAAAGGGATTATGACATTTTAATGGGTCACTCGTGCATAGCATTTCAATATGCCATGCCATGTTGTTTGACTTTGAAACAGAGAATTTCATGTGAAGAAAGGTCTAATTGTGACAAGGAGAGACATATTATTATATCCTCTGAAATTACTGAAGTGTAGCTGAAGACCAGGCACACAGAAGCATGCTATATGAGGATAAGGGACAGTGATGATGTCTACTGTAGTTCATTCATTTCAGTGAAGCTCTCTCGTGTTTCCAGGCTCCCATTTATGACTTTGTCCATAAATAGAGATGCTTTTGAAGACATCAAAGAGACTAAGGGTTTCAGTTAAAGTCTTTCATGTCTTTAAAATCGCACTTTGATGTGCATCATACACTCACTATAGGTTTGAAATGTGTCTGTAAAAAGTTAGAGACTTTAAAACTGGTCACCAGTGGAATCTGTTGTAGCTGGCATAAATCTGAGACGAGCACAGACGCTTTTAATTTAACAACAAACTACAACTTTCTACACTCCCACTTAAATATAATGAATGCCTGGTTGACAAGGAGCCTATAATTAACATTTTAGAAATATCTATTATTTAAAGTGTAGCTGTTGCAGTTGTTTTGATTGGCTTGTTCAGTCTGTTTCTATATATAGTGATCCTTCGTACATTTCAGTGTCTGACAAATGTCGATGATCACAATGTTGCTCTCTCTCCATGTTTTCAGTGTTTGGTAAGATTTTCACAAGACTGTCACTTTAAAATTTGATCCCACACTGCAAAAAAGGAAGAGCGCATTCTCCCAAGAAAAAGAGCAAATGAAGGCAGGTCGTCTTTGAGTATCACACAGACATTAATATTTCAGACTCTGAGCCGAGATTGAAAGAAGAGCTTGCGGGAGAGAGATGGATATGGTGTACTCTCACAGCATCGACCAGCTGCTGAGCACGAGGGCTATAGAGTGCGGCATGTAAGCTTCTGTGCATGGATCTAGTTTATCTGGTGTTTCAGCACCTCGGGCAGGTGGACAGCTCCTGAATGATCAAACAGTGAACAGCGTTTGCTCAAAGACCCTTTGATGTTTGATTCTAATGGTGCAAAGCATCAGAAATCACATAATCTGTTCTGCTTAACATGGAAAGAGATAAATAATAAACACTGCTGATGAATACTAAGGTTTAAGCTCGAGGGTGTTAAAACCAGTAGGAGGTATAGGCTAGAGCAGATTATGAGCTACTTGTAAAATGACTTTACCAAATGTAGAATATTTTTTTTAATGTCAGAGATTGTTTGTATTCTTTTAACAAACTTGATTAATTCTGCATGTAGATTTATATTAAATTTGACACTGATCAGCCATAACATTATGACCACCTGCCTAATATTGTGTAGGTCCTTCTTTTGCTGCCAAAACAGCCCTAACCTGTCGAGGCATGGACTCCACCAGACCTCTGATGGTGTGCTGAAGGGCCTCCATGGATTGGACTTGTTTGTCCAGCACATCCCACAGATGCTCATTTGGATTGAGATCTGGGGAATTTGGAGGCCAAGTCAACACCTTGAACTTGTCATGTTGCTCAAACCATTCCTGAACCATTCTTGCAGTGTGGCAGGGCGTATTATCCTGCTGAAGGCCACTGCCATTGGGGAATACCGTTTCCATGAAGGGGCGTACTTGGTCTGTAACAATGTTTAGGTGTTAGGTGTGAAAGTAACATCCACATGAATGGCAGGGCCCAAGGTTTCCCAGCAGAACATTGTCCAAAGCATCACACTGCCTCTGCTGGCTTGCCTCCCATAGTGCATCCTTGTGCCGTGTTTTCCCCAGGTAAGCGACGCACACGCACCCGGCCATCCACATGATGTCAAAGGAAATGTGATTCATCAAACCAGGCCACCTTCTTCCATTGCTCTGTGTTCCAGTTAATGTGCTCATTGTAGGCGCTTTCAGCGGTTGACAGGGGTCAGCATGGGCACCCTGACCGGTCTGCAGCTACACAGCCCCATACTCAACAAACTGTGATGCTCTGTGTGTTCACCTTTCTATCAGAACCAGCATTAACTGTTCCAGCAATTTGAGCTTCAGTAGCTCTTCTGTTGGATTGGACCACACGGGCAGCATTCACTCCCTACGCTCATCAGTGAGCCCATCACTGGTTCATCGGTTTTCCTTCCCTGGACCGCTGCAGACTGGGAACACCCAACAAGAGCTGCAGTTTAGCCATCACAATTTGTCCCATGTTAAAGTCGCTCACATCCTTGGGCTTGCCCAGTTTCCTGCTTCCAACACATCAACTTGGAGGACAATAAGTTCACTTGCTGCCTATCATATCCCACCCACTGTAACGAGATAATCTTTATGCACGTCACCTGTCCGTGGTCATAATGTTATGGCTGATCGGTGTAATTCTTGTAGATTATATTTTCTGGAAATTTTCAGTGAGAAATAATTTAAAGTAATCAAACAGGAAGTTCAGTTTTTTGTCAAACCCAGTAAAGTAAATCAAGTCATCTATTGTATCATGGTGTAAATTGTCATGTCATCTAACTGAGGTATTGCATTTGGATATATACGTTACTGTTGTGTTGCCCTTAATGCCGTAATGCATGATAGTTACCTCTACACCAGAGCGCAGACTGATAATCTGAGAGGATCAGCCCACGCTGTTAACACTCTCTTCTGTGTAGCACCAAACAGAGATCTTCTTGTGTACTTCCTCCTTCGCCCTCTCTCGTAGCGATGAAGCTGAAGGTGGTGGTGGTGGCAGTGAGCTGTGTGGTGACTGTGTGAGTGTGCTTCATACATATACATCCAAGATTGCATCATATGTGAGTTGTATTTTTGTGACTAATCTCCCCAGCTCCATGTCACGGGGCTGTCGAGGGCTGCTGGATGTGAATACAAATGTCAGAAAAGACTTGGGTGCAAGCTGCTCGACAGGAAATCGAACACAAACAGAAACAATCGCTGATGATCTGATGTTACCTGTGAAACCTCCATTTGTATTCCAGCTGCCTTCTAACCGCAGCGGTTATGTACCGAAGGCCCGGCTTTGTTCTTTTTATGTCTCGGGAGGAGAGGAGGCTCCACGCTGTTTGAGATTCCTGCTTTGAACTTTCCTGCTATTCCACAGGGGTCCATCACAGCCATGCACACGCAGGCAGCATTGTCACTGATGTCTCGTAAACAGGCCGTCACCAGCAAAGAGAATGCAGCTTTAAGCTACCAGACAACAAGGAAGCAGCATTAGACATGCACAGCCACATCTAGCTGTCAGACATTCTTATCCTCTCACACATTAAATTCGGCCTGTTTGATATGCACGGTGGGCTAATAGTCTCATCTGATATTCCAGCTGCTCAGTCATTTATAGATGATCACACTGGTTTAGCATTTTTTATCCATTAAACACAAATGAAATCTACTTCCCATTAAAGCTGACAATCGGTCGCTTTGTCTCTCGCCTGACGACAGGAAATTAATCAGAATAAAAAATCTATTGTTCCATCACTGTTCTTTTCTTTTAGGGCAACTTAAATATCTTTTGGTTTTGCACGATTGGTCAGACAATAAAAGATGGATGCTGACGACTCTTGATGGGCATTTTTCCATTATTTTGTAGCATAATAACAGAAAATTTAAAAAATAGACATATTTAAGACTTGTGTCACATTAGAGACCATTTTCCGAGTTATCCATAAGTTTTGTGATTGATTTCCTACTTTTCCCACTTCCAGCGTCTTCCATTCATTAAATTATGGGGTGAAAGATAGTTTGAAGAAGCTAAACATTGTTACTCTGGCTAAAGACTTTGCACTGAGAACCATATTTTTGGCTGACTGCCGGGGTCAGCCTTACACACGGGTCTGTATGTGACTGACTGACTGACTGACTGTCTGAGTGACGGTACCTTCACAGCCGTATTGAGAGAGAGTTGCATGGAGCATATTGGACCTCCACTGACGCGACTCTCTGTCTATACGGATCTGGATACTTTGTTCGAGGAGTAGGCGGGGCTGCTCCTCCTGCGGTCAGCCACATACTAGATTTTTGACGTAAACTTGTTCTTTAATAACTGCAAGAAGAACAAAAAGCAAACATGGGTGTTGAAATGCAATTTACATGAAAAAAAAACAGTAGCAAAGACAGTACAAGCAGAAAAAAAACAGTACAGAAATGACAGTTAAATATATACGTAGTACATTACAGAAATCAAAAACATAATGAGGGATCACAGATTAAAAGCAGATTTAAAAAGGTGGGTTTTGAGTCCGGTTTTCAAAGAGGGGAGAGTTCCAGAGGGAGGGGGCAGCAATAGAGGAGGCTCTGTCCCCCAAAGTCCGCTTGGATCTGGTGAGAGAGGTGAGGAGGTTGGCGTCGGCGGATCTGAGGTTACAGGTGGGAGTGTGTTGGTGAAGGAGGTTAGTGAGGTAAGAGGGGGCAAGATTGTGGAGGGCCTTTTGGTGATTGGATGGGTTTTAAACTGGATTCTCTCTTGAATGGGGAGCCAGTGGAGGTGTTGAAGGACAGCGGTGATGTGGTCTCTGGTGCGAGATCGGCTGAGAAGACAAGAAGCTGAGTTTTGGATGTATTGTAGTTGCATTAGCTTTTAGGATGCTAATGCAGTAGTCCAGTCATGAGGTGATGAAAGCATGAATGTTTCAGCAGCTGGGAAGGAGAGGGAAGGGCGAAGACGGGCGGTGTTTTTGAGATGGAAAAAAGGCAGTTTTGGTGATGTAGTTAACGTGACGTTCGAAGGAGAGAGATTGATCAAAGATGACACCAAGGTTACGGATGTGTGTGGAAGCAGGAGCAGTGGAGCCATCACTGCAGAGGGAGAAGTCGGGGCAGGATGTGATGAGTGATTTGGGGCCGATGATGAGGATTTCAGATTTGTAGCTGTGAAGTTTGAGGAAGTTTGCTTGCATCCAGGTTTTTAAAAAAGACTGCTGTGAAGGCTTCCTGACATTTTGATGTGTGCATGTGTGCCCTTTTCAAAAGTCACTACAAACTAACTCAATGTGAGGACAGGAAGTTCTTCTGTCCTTACATTTTTTAACTCAATATAAGCTTTGAAATATGATTGCCAGTAGTGTTATTTTAGGAAAGCGTGTAATTAATGCACATGGAGTGTAGTTGAATGTTATTGGAAAGCAGCATTAATATGAAAAATTGAAGATGAAGTGATGCTGCCAACTTAAATAGTTCCCTTAAGGCTTTTTGTGATTAAATGCAGTGTTTGAGATTACGCGAGCATGCTGTGACATGTATTTGGATTCATTGTTTGTGTTTTAAACAAGCTTTAGATGCTCACAGAGAGAAGCGATTTCTCTGTTTGGCAGTGTTTGCACTTTCTTACAGATGCGGGGGTGAAAGTAATTTTGACTGAGACTCAGGGTTTCTCGTGGGCCCGTTTTAAAGATCAGCTCCGGCAGAGTAAGAGGCTGTGGGAGGAATCTTCTAGAAGCTCAGAGATATGCAGAGAAAACACAGATTAGATTAGGTGAGGTAGGTTGTGAGTCGCTGTCTTCCAGCACACATGTCACACTAAAGCCATCACTGATGCCAGATGGGGTCTAATGAGGAAGGGCCCAGTCCACGCAGCAGCAGCCAGGCAGGCACGCTGCGATCCCCGGGGGGGCCTACTGAGCATGTGCAGACAGACAGGAAGCAGGTGTTGGTTTGTGTGCCGTCATGGCTCCACTTATTCTATGTCTCATTCAGGCTTCAGAAAGAGGCAGCATTAACTGTGTGCTCAGAGCAGACACACCTCACTGAGCTGTGTTTGTGCGATGTGTGATAGAGAGAGAGTGAGGTATGAAAAGAGTATAGCCCCCTCCCTCCTCCACCGAGCAGGTGGTGAGCAGATTGTGTTAAAACCCTCCGCCCCCTTTTTCCCCCCTAAGGCTGAGTCTGACGAGGGTTTGCGCATCTACTCCCCCAAACTCCCCCCTACAACCAGGAGCGTCACAGCAGAGGCCTGGAGCTCCTGTGGAGTGAGAATAAGATGCAATCACACATGGCGTCCCCATTTAATATCCCAACTAACTGCAGAGAATGAACACTATGTGGCCAAAAGTATGTGGACGCAGGGCCTATTTTTTATCTTTCTAATTCAGGGAGAATAAATTCTGATGCTTCAGGATAAAATTATATTCTAGGTAAAAGTGTGTCTGCTTTAGGTGGCAACAGTTTGGGTTAAATGTTACAATTACGCCAGTGCACAAAGCCAGGTCCACAAAAAAGGCCTTACACCCCACTGGTTATAAGGCCTTATAGCATCACTAGCTAACTTTGCTAATGCTCTTGTAGCAGGAAGCAAATCAGTGTAGCCGGGTTAGAAAAAGTCTCCCCCGAGGATTTAAGGCTTTAGAAATATATTATTGTCAGGATAGTATATAGGGACGGCACAGTGGTGCAGTGGAAGCACATTCGCCTCACAACAAGAAGGTTCCTGGTTTGAATCCTCTGGCTGGCGCTGGCCTTCCTGTGTGGAGTCTGCTGCTACTGCTTCCTGCTACTGTCCAAATACTGTATGTGCTTGTTAGGTTAATTGGTGACTCTAAACTGCCCATAGGTGCGCTTGTAAGAATGATTGTCTGCCTCTACGTGTCAGTATAGATAATGGATGAATGGATGGATTGTAGAAAGAGACAACGATGTCATCAACAATCAAATACAGGTGTGTTGTATGCTGGGGCAGGTACCCAGATTCCTCTTGCAATGTGGTGAATGTAACTGAATGAAAGTAATGACAAGCATTTGATCTCTGCTTGAACATAACATTAAAACGTAGAGACTCGGGCCCAATGCAGATTATTGGGAGAGGTGACCTAGGACCTTCAGGAAATAGAGTTGAAAAAAGTCTCAGGTGTGTTGATGTAGAACTACAGGTGGTTGACAAAGTAACATAATCTCCCAGTGACAAATGCCCTCCACTCTGAAGTAACAGAGTAACAATTACAAATGTAGCCAACTAAAGTTGAATTTGCAACATTTTTCAGCTATTAAAAATGTTAGTTTTTCAGGGCTTTGACGTGATTTATAGGCTGCTTCCCTTCTGTGCCAGAACGTCAACTTTGTCAACTTCCTGCTACCTTGCTCCTAGATTTTCCTCATGCCTCTTCCTCTGTTTTTCTCCTTGTCTTCTCACATGGTTTTGATTGGATTTTAAGTTGGGCCTTTTCTTGGACATTTCATTCACTGGATATTTCTGCCTTTTGTTTTTGCCTTTTTGTTTTTATTTGTTGCAATAAATCGTCCTTAGTCTACATCTGGGACCTCTATATTTGTGTTTTACCTGAAACGTGAGAGAAACTAATGCTAAATGCTAAAAACAACAAACTGTGTCGCCAAAAAACTCTGGGTTTGAGGTAGAAGTTACTTTAAAGCTGCAGTTATTAATACTTTTTATATTATCAATGGATAAAATGGCCATTTGTAATCTGAAAGTTTCTGCTTATAACAAACAAGATTTTTTCCTACAAACTCAGCACCAAACTGCAAACGAATTACGTAACTGAATATATAGAATAACTAAGGCCTCTGAAATTTCCCTCAGAAGTTGGTGGAGACCAAAACAGAGGTAAAAGAGTTATAATGGGACCTAACATTTGTCACATGGCCTGCAACATAACTTCAAATACATGCAGATCTCAGAACCCGTCAGCTATTGTCTGATGACGATATAGCCTCTGGGAGCAACGCCGACCATTTCAGTTATTCTGGTTTAGCCAGCGTTTACCGATAAGGACTTCCAGCCAAAGCCTTTTCTATGCGCTGCTTTGTTTACAGTCCAGTTAGCAGCTTGAGAAGCAACCGTGTGTTCAGGTCAAAATTGAGATCAGGTCTGTCCTCCAGAGAGGAAGAAAACTAATTTTAAAATGCTCATTTGTTGAACGGAGGTCGGATCAATCATTTCTGGTGCATTCAAAGAAGTTGGGAAATCTAAACGCTGAACGGCTTTTGCGACACAGCGTCAAGCGAATTAGTCTCAAGTTGAATTTTTGATCTAAAGCGGATTGTTAGCTTAACTTGCATGCAGATGTCATTACGGTGGATTACGCTCCGCCTGCTTTTGCTCTCCACACGGACTGTTTTTCCTGCATACGCTGCAGCCTGCTGATACGTGATTGGTCAATACTACTCGAACTGCAAACATACTACAAACGGAAACCAGAACATTTCCCATACTTAAATCTGGTCACATGCCTACAGATTCTACATTTTTATATAGAATAGACAATGAATAGATGCTAACATTGCTTTGCATCTGCACACAGTTTGCCACAGCAGCTTTAATGTGTAGCCAAAAAAACAATAAATGCACCTTTACAGTTTACTTTCTTTAGGTCAGATGTGTTTACATTATTTTGTCTGCCCCCAGTGACAGCTATTATAAAACATTAGCTTCCAGCTCATACCACTGTCATCTCCTATTGGCCTGTTAGCAGCTCATTAGAGCAGGATTGTTTTTACAGAATACATTTTAAACAGCAGGATTTACATAATCAGAGTCTCACATTTACATTATCATGCAGAGCACAGCCACAAGTCGCTCATGCATATTGTACCATCTCTGGGCCTTTGAGATGAAGTCGATGACGGGGGAAACGTCAGACCTTTCCCTTCCATGCAGGTATCGCTGTCTCAGGCAGGGAGCAGCATCTTTGCCAACACAAACAGCAGCAGCGGGGGGGAACGTGTGTGTTTAACAAGACTGCAGCCACTGCAGGAAGAGAAACAACAGCTCAGAAGCTGTTATTCTTTTATTTATGGTGATTGCAAGTTGTCCTTGGGGGCAGTCTTTTATCTCACAGTAGCTGGCAGTTGATAAGGTGCAGAGGTCTGGATGTCAGCGCAAGTTCGCACGTTATTTATGCTTCATTTCTTCAGCAAAACAGGCCCGTCTCTCTCTCATTCCCTCAGGCAGGTGATGCGTCTTCGTCCAGCTGAATGTTTGACGACGGGAGGAGAAGCTCTTCCACGGCTGTCTGACAAATGGTTTATGTTGTTGACGAGGCTTCGGTACCGCTGGGAATAAGGATCGTACCACTTGGAAGCATGTTAATATGTGAAATACTTTCCTGTCATGTTTTTATCTGATAGCATAGATTGAGTTTCTCATGCCAGCACGACAAAGCACATGTTGCTTAAGTGATTTAAAGGATGCTAAAAGTGAGTAGTGGATGCTAACACTGTCTCCCCAGCTTTTGTAGTCATGATCACAGAATGGCTCAATTAAAACAATAAGTCAACCACTTTGATCTAGATGGAAATATCTGGAAACATTTGAATGATTTGTCGAGTTGTTCTGATACCGTTTTATCCTTCCTCATACAGATTCAAATACATGAATTTCTGACTTGGCCAGTACTGAGTAATAATGAGTTTCCAGAGCAATACAGAGCAATCTTTGGCAGCTATAGGCTAATGCTACCATCGTGTTATGGCAACACCCCTGAAACTGAGCCATGCTTACTCTACACATTGTTTTATTGATGGGATTTCCAGTGTGACATATTGTTAAATACTGTCATTTCTGACCAATGCAGTCTCTGTTTGCACCACACTGCTGTTATTTATTATGTGTTAAATGACCTGAAATCAGTTCTTCTTCACTGCTTTAAAACAGTAGCTGCCATAATAAATCAGAGGAGGCAGCACAGTGCAAAGCTGTAAATTCTTCATGGTATCAGGTAAGTACGCACTGACTGGCGTACATGCTGATACCGATCCCACATTATCAGTGGTAATGAAGGAATTTCCAGTAACGGTAACAGTATCAGAACAACTGTTCAGGTTTCAGACGTTCATGTCCCTGTCAAAATTGTTTTCGTGCCAACATCAGGCCAAAATTAGATACGAGTACGGAAGGGAATCGCAGGGTAACTCGCGATACGATATGCGATACACGGAACGATAATATCACGATACAGGGATTCTGAGATGTAACTGCAAGACAATCATATTATAATATATCACAATATCTGATTGACTGAAGAATACAAAATGCTCCTAAAAGGTAAAATGCGGGATTAATGTATTTATTCACTTCAATTTGGGAGATGACACAATGTACATGTTTAAATTAAATTTACAGAACTATAGAACAACTGTAAAAACAAATTAGCCCATCTGTTAACTTCTTTTTACTGCTGTCCGACATTCTCCCGCTGCTTCTCTCATCCTGCTGGAAACTTCTTCTTCGGCCCATTCATTTCCGTTGACATTAGTGCATCACTAGTGAGTCAAAATCTCTGTTTAGAAGTATATTTATTTATTTTAAGTATATTTATAAATCAAAATATCGATATTTGGCACCAGTCTATCGATAATTGTATTGCACGAGTCAGAGCGACGATATATTGCCGTATCAATATTTTGTCCCACCCCTAGATATGAGCGTATAGTATATTGGCTTATGTATGGTGAACATGATAAACATTATACATGATAAAAGTTGACAGTGGACACAATTCATGGTGCGACCACTGCATAAGCTGATTGGATCAGAATATTATCAGGAAGTGAGGACAGACGCGGATTGAATCAGAGTTTATTACAAGTTATCGATCTTCTGACTTAGACTTTAATTGTTTTGTCTGTTTCACCTCAGGGGTTGTAGCCTCTCTCTCTCTCTCTCTCTCTCACACACACACACACACTCACACACAGATACCTCAGCTGTTTTTTCTGATGCAATGAGCAGATTACCTGACCCGGGCTAGCATTTCTCTCCTACAGCTTGCTGTTTTTTCCGCCTCTCTGACTCTAACTCAGGTGTATTTCATCACCAGCTCGTGGCTCCTGCACTTACTTCAGCATCTGTGAATAACAGTCTAACTCTGCACAGAGCAGAGCTTTCACTCATGGCGTCAGCGGGAGCCAAACTTCAGTTTGTAATCTGCTGCGCTGGCTTGGCAGCCTGACTCAGGGATGAGGAGGAGAGAAATGAGCAGAGGGAGAGGATTAGAGAGACGTCAGTCAGTTCAATAAGCTGCAGAAGAAATGGATACCATGGGATAACTGTGAGCTTGTCTGGGTGTTTATTTATCAGGGGAAAGGCAGAAAGAGAAGATCCATGGAGTTTTGTGGTTAAAGTTGCTGAGTCATGCTGTGACGTTTGTCCAAATGTTGTGTGAAACCACACCAGAGTCACCCTCCAGCATACTGGAGAGGAAGAGTTTCAGTGTTAACATCAGCAGCTGCAGTTTAGAGTGAATGAGTCGTCTGATGCAGGAAGAAGAAGCCGCTCAATGAGCCGTTAAAGGTCTGTTTAAGCTTCTGCATGTCCAATTCTGTTAGAGCTCAGTGTGCTTCCTGTTTACAGCCCGGCTGCTTGATTTCTTTTATAGTACGGCATCATGTCTGTTTGATTTAGCTCCTGTTGCTAAGTCGCAGAGTCGCTCTTTGATTTGTTTGCTATTCAGCTCATCTCAGGAAGATTAAAATAGGCTCTGAATAGTTTGCTTTTCACTGCAGCTTCCTTTTTTAGGCTTTTCAACAAGATGATTGGATTAATTTAAAAGCAGATGCTACTAACAGTATCACAAGCAAGATTTTATGTATTTGATCTCTAAAATCTCGAAATTAGTTTGCAAATGTGTGCAAAATAAATGTTCAACTAAAATTTACCAATATCTGTCAAATATAAAGAATCCAAAGAGTGAAATCCCTATGATGAAGCTACTTCATTTGTGAGAGAACTGCCTGCTCTCTCTTTTCTCTGTTAGCCTGTGTTGTTATTAATCTATTTTTAGCTGTAAAATAATCCCTTTGTGCGTATCGATGGCTTAATTCATCATTGGCAAAGAAAGACAGCGTGATGTATGTTGCGTCGGCCTCTTTGATAACACTGCTCTGCATACTGTGTGTGTGTGTGTACATTATGGATTTGCTTTGTGATCCTTCCTCAGGGAATCTCCTCCCCAGTTGTCTCCACAGGGAGGGTCAGAAGTATCTGAATATTGACCACAGCTACACAGTTCCACTACAGAAAGTAAGAGGGGACTGTAGTGGTGCGGAAAGAGCTGCTGAATTATTCCTGGGTTGTATTTTTATACTTCTGTGGACGTCTCTGACAGGGTGATGTACAGCCGTCCAGCAGCTCTGCTATTGATCCGATCGCCTCCTTCACTAAACATCCTGCTGTTTGGAAAATGCTTTACAAAACAGTGATTGAGCTCCTCAGGAAGTGACATCACTGCTGCAGTGATAAATCACACCATGTTGGGTTCAGTAATGTGTGCCAGTATGGAGGCTGTTAGCTTACTCTCCCTTTTCCCACTTGTTTCAGCCTCGTGTTACCTCGCAGCGAAGGCGTGTCCAAGGGGTGGCCTGGGGTGAAATCTGAAAGGCCACCCCGTTTGTCACCTCATAATCCAAAACTTTTATTGGCTATCTTCCTGCTCAGAGGCGGGACTTAAGTTCTAATCTAATTATTTGGCCGTGTTTGGATGTGAGGTAGGGTTGTGATGCAGTTTTGGCTGCCTTCTACTGCTGCAGAGTGTTTACTACAGAGCATGCGGTTATGTAACAATAACAACAGCTCTGAATATGTCGCCGAAGCTCATTTTTACCATGAAATCTGATGATGGATGTCTTTAGCTCAGGTTTAATCGCTGTATTGATGCAAAGCTTTGTCAGCACTCTGTTGCTGCTCCATTTCCTCAGACTGTTTATTCAGGGAGGAGGGTACACAAGCGGAGCAGCTGCGAGTCGGAGCTGTATTGATCCAATGTGAGGAGAGTGTATGTGCTGCTTTAGGACAGAGGGTTCTGTGGTCGTGGCAGTGTGAATGATCATATTATGTACATGCTACAGAAAATGGCAGTACTGCCAATCCTTTACAAGCTGTTCATTAAGGCATCAAAGTACACAGTTTAAGCTTTGACTTTGTTCTGTAAACGTTCAAATATGCTCTCTTCTGTGTAGTTAAACTGGCTATTAAGCGTCTTCCTGTTGGATAGCAAGGCTTTTCTAAGTGCCTGCAGTATATCTGTCATCCGATCAGTTTGTCCCTTTTCACAGATGTCTCACTTCCATTTGTCAGATAAAGAAACGGACTCAGATCAATGACTGCTAATGGACTGTGATCGTCATTAGACTGATCCTTAGAAATGCTACCATAACTGCACTGAGAGAGAGTGGCAGACACTCGTCTGAGAGAAAGGGCCACAGCATTTTATTGTTAATAACACTGACCATAAAATCTCAATTTCAAGGATTATTATCAACACCACACCCGTACTCAGTGTTACCATTAGAAAGCAACAGTGTACGTAAATACAGGCTTGTATTGGGCGAGTCGGTATGGAAAAGATAGGCACTATGGTAACAAATAACATAACTAAGACGTATAACTTTGGATTAATTTAAGTAAATTAAATCAGAAACTGAACTGAAAAAAAGAAACTGTCCTTTTCTCAATTCAACAGACTCAGGGGTTTTTCTGCTTTAGCCTCAAGGGGTCTGCTACAGTAGCTTGTGGTGGCTAATGCTAGCAAACTGGAGATAATAGTTTAGATAGTTTGTTACTTTCTTACTTTTTTCTTCTTGTACTACTATTAAAACATTATAGCATTTAAGCTAGATGCTAAACAGTAGGTTAGCTTAACTACTAAGTGCTAGCATATAGCAATATTTAGGCCTGATAATTGTAATGGCCGTTGGTTAGCAAAAAATTAAGCTTCCTCTAAAAAAGTGTCACTTAAACTTTTGCAGTCACTGGATTATTACATTTATGGTATTATTTCGTTGAACCAACATGACTGTGATGTTTTTAACAACAGGTGTGTCTCCAAGCTAACAGAAAAAAAAAGGCAGAGCAGACATGAGTCAGACAGTTAGCTTGTTTTGGCTAACGGTCTCGTTCTTTCTCCTCAGGTATGGTCCAGTGCTGATGGAGCACTCTGAGCTGTTTGAGACGAGAGCGCCCCCTGTGGAGGGGAGAGCTGTGGAGCTCGATGTTCTGAGCTTCCTGGACTCTTTTGGAGAAGCAAACAGCACCGCTGAGAGATGTTACCGCGCACACTCCCGCAGCAGCGTCCTCCAGGGGCTGCCGTTTGGAGGGGTGCCCACGGTCCTCGCCATCAATGTGGTGCTCTGGATGGTACAGACTCACCCAAACCAACACACACGCACACAATGATCTACACAACTATGTTCAGAAAAGCCATCATCAATTCATTTGGTTGTTTTTCCATTTTCTGTGTCTTCCCACTTTTTATAATAACCAGTTGACCTTTTAAGTTATGCAGATAGAGGGACATTTGAATAAGGGCTGAAACTAAGAATTATTTCTTCATTGACTCATGATTATTTTCTATTTTCCTAAATTAACTGACCTTTAAAGTGTCAAAAGCTAAAATGTCCATTACAAGTTCCCATAGCCCATTGTAATGTCTGAAAGTGTTATGGCCAACCAACACGATATACACCTATCAGCCATAACATTATGACCACCTGCCTAATATTGTGTAGGTCCCCCTTTTGCCGCCAAAACAGCCCTGGCCCTTCGAGGCATGGACTCCACTAGACCTCTGAAGGTACCAAGACATTAGCAGCAGAGCCTTTCAGTCCTGTAAGTTGCGAGGTGGCGCCTCCATGGATCGGACTTGTTTGTCAGCACATCCCACAGATGCTCGATTTGATAGAGATCTGTGGAATTTGGAGACCAAGTCAACACCTTGAACTCATGTCTTGTTCCTCAAACCATTCCTGCCATTAGGGAATATTGTTCCATGAATTGGTGTACTTGGTGTGCAACAATGTTTAAGTAGTTGGTACGTGTCCAAGTAACATCCACATGAATGGCATGACCCAAGGTTTCCCTGCAGAACATTCAGCATCACACTGCCTCCGCCGGCTTGCCTTCTTCCCATAGTGCATCCTGGTGCCATGTCTTCCCCAGATAAGCGACGCACACGCACACGGCCATCCACATGATGTCAAAGAAAACATGATTCATCAGACCAGGCCTTCTTCTTCCATTGCTCAGAGTTCCAGTTCTGATGATCACATGCTCATTGTCAGTGCTTTCGGAGCTGGACAGGGGTCAGCATGGGCACACTGACCGGTCAACTGATCGACTAGTAGTTTCAGCTCTACTTAGAGCCATGTTCGCTCTCTTTAATCTTGTTTTTTATGGTGTTGTTGTTTTACCCTCCCAATCACCTCTTATTGTGTACTGCTGCCACTCATCGGCCTTTGACAACAAGATTCCCGAACATCTCCAGAGCTGCCAACACCCTGTTGAGATAAAGTGAAGAGCCCTGATACAAACTGACAGCAAGAGGTGACACACTGTCAGAGAGCTGTTACTGTAAATACAGCATCTAATGGATGCCCTGTCTGAAACGCTTCACTCTGAACTTGATAATATTAAAGTTCAACAGCTGCATCGGGAGTCAAGAATATGCTGGGGTCAAACTCGGGGCTTGTTGAGTGTGGTTTTTGTTCCAGCAGTACAAAAAGATGTGGTTTTATATATTGTATTGTACTGTTTTATATTCCTCTACCAAGTCAGGAGCTTTGATGTGTTATTTCCTCAGGGGAAAGTCTCCGAGAACAAACCCGAACTTTAAATTAAGCAAAACATTGTGGAGCTTTTTATTTGTCTCCTTCTTGTCAGGGCTTTTGAATCAGCAGGCTTTATCTTCCTGTTCTCATCGTATAATGCATGTGTGCACTGTCTTCAAACATAGCTCTATGTCTCGAGATAATAATAGGCCTCCAATTTCACTTGTCAACTACCTCGGTTCCACTGTCAGGCCTTGTCAAGCTTGATCTCTGCACTGATATCACTCTCAATCTGCCACCTCCGCGCCCTGATTGGCTCATTCTATCGCTGCCTGGTTGCCAACACAACGCAGAGGGTTGAGCTCTGTCTCTTAATGACGGGCATGAGTCAAAGCATCCTTCCCCCCAGGTGACGGGAGCACGCCTCTGCATCAATTCCATCATCATACAGAATCAATCATCTGTGGGACTGGAGGAGAACGTGCCCACGCATCAAGACGGAGTGAAATAAAACAACAGGAAGGAGACAAACGGCGAGCTAATGGAGGGATTCTTATTAAAGGAAGGAGTTTGGAGTCTTCATTACTCATCTGCGTCTCAGTCAAGGAAGCCCTGATTGTCCATGCATGACTGTAAATCACTAAAACATGAATCATTCAACATTCACGGGAGCTTTCTTCTCATTAATGTCCTTTCACCTCTGCCCACTTTACCAAATGTCGTCTCACCGCAAAATGAGTTAATGATTTAACGCCGTAATTAAAATCAAACATTCAACAGCACTTTTACTCAACTTGCATGAGTCAACATTCATCCATCATCACCCATTTATCCTCTTAGATATTTAATCAGGGCCTTTCAGCATTGTGTGCTATTATATGTCATTGAATACGGTTCTTTCTCTTAGTTCTCCGTTTGTGACAGAATGGAGGCTATTCACATTTATTCCTGCTTTTGACCGCGCTCGTTCTTCATTAGTGCTCAGCATGTGTTCGCGTGTGCACGCTGACCTGTCTCTGGTAGTTTCCAAGACAACCACGTACTACTAAAGAAAGAAGATGGCTCATTATTCCTACTGCGTTCTGAACCTTTAAAGGCTTTTTATTAGTGAAGCCTCAGAATTCAAATAAAGAAGTATGAAAAGGTTTGCAGATGATTACGTAGAGTGAGTGTGATGGTGCAATTGGTTTCCCTCGTTACATTAACCTGTGTGTTTGTCTGTGTTTCAGTTCCTGTTGCTCATCTTCTCCTGTCTGAGGAAGGCTGCGTGGGACTACGGCCGCCTGGCTCTGCTGATGGAGAATGACAGGTGAATTCATCTCCTGCCGTCGTTTTACACTGAAAATCTGATCCACTCGCTGCTCTGTGAGCCACGTCCACATTTAAGATGGAGCAATAATTCTAAGTGGAGCCACTCCTGAGAGCTGATGCTGAAGCCTGCAGCTCCCTCTGCTGGGACTGTGCAGGAAGCAAAGTACAAAAAAGCCTCTATTCTGCCTTTGGTTCAAAGAATCTTTGTTGTTATTGGAGTGAATGCTTCAAAAGTAGCAGCTAACATGCATCTTATGTTGACAATGAAAACAAGTGTTATAACAGGCCATATACAGGCCTTTATATACTCTTTATTTACTTACAGAGTGGTTTGGATGGACCCATCGCCTAACTCTTTCAAAATAAGAGGTGCAGCAATAACAATTATTTTAATTATTGAATAAATAAACTGAACAATTTTTCTTATTTAAGATACAATTTGACAGAAAAAACACGTTTCCTTTCAAATGCACCATAATTAAACTGTTTTCTTCTGTAACCAATATTGAAAATACAAAAAAAGCCACAAAAACTCACTTTTTAGAAGCCTGAACCAGTCAATGTTTGACTCATTCCCCTGATACATAAAGGTCAGGGCCAGACGGTTTGTGGCATTTTAGATTTGTCAGCAAATACCATGAAAAGATGAGTTAGGCCATCTCAAAATATTTTTCTTCTTCTTCTAGGGCAGAAATAAGTTTCCTTCTTAAGTGACAAACTATATATATATATATACTGTTTATATAAAATAGGGATGTGCATTTGGAATTCATTTTTTGACCGGTTAACCGACCAGATAAAAATTTACTTTTTGGATTCGAAAAAAGTCTAGGTCCAGGGATGCTAATTTAGAAAAACATTTCTGACCGATAATTGACCAGCGTTAATGGTCATTAATCGTTAACGATAAGAATTAAAGATCATTTTTAGAAAGAACAGCTGGAGACCGACACCGTCATTCTCACTCTAATAGACACACACACTCACACACACGCACCTAAGAGGTAAATTTAGTATAATCCTCAGACGTAGCTACCTGTGCCACCGACAATTGTGCCCACAGATAATAATACACTGTCCAGTGTCTATTACGCATGCACGTGAGCATAGAGCCATGTGATCCAGCAGCAACAATAAATATATAAACATATACAGCCGACCTTTCTTTGATGGTCAGCACACAGAACTTTAATAAACATAAGATCCTGTACGGCGGCGTGTCTGGAGTTTTAGATAATTAATGAGTTTCGCTGCAGTGCCAAACATTCAATACCTTAACAACAGGCCTACACCAGTCCTTATTATGTAGGAGACAGTTTGTCCACTGGTTTTGGTGAAGAAATAGAAACATGCTCAGCTCAGCTAACGACAACAAAACGTGTTTCCTAAATATATATGTATAAAAAGGCAAAATTTAACTGTTTAACTTGTAGTATTAACCGGTTAACATTCTTAACGGTCGGTTAACGGTTAAAGTAAAGTATTTAAATATGAATATTTAAACAGCTGTGCTTTTTGTGTGTGCTTGAAGGCTGGGTATTATGCTAATTTCAAGCTTCATATTTCACTCTGTGATACCTGTGGAGCAGCTTAGCATAATTTACAGTAAAAAAAAAGCTCATTTTTCTCACACTGGTGCTCTAAGTAAGAATAAGGTTTGGCTACGCCGACAATACTGTTAATATATAATCCAGTGACAGTAAGAAAGACCTGTAAACATGAGGTAACAGTCAATTATAAAATGTCTTGCCGATGTACGAGTTGGGTAATCATCTATTCAGACACCTTTAAGGTTACAAAAAAGTCAAGGTGCTCAAGCAGTCAGCGTGAGTCTGCAGCAGCTTCCCTCTGCTTGACCTGAGTCTCCTCTCTGGGGGATCGAGGGCTCGATTAGTTCTGCCTGACCGGCAGCGGCTTCACAGCACCCGAGGGCGAGCATCATCTGTGTGTTTTGCCAAGCGGCCCTCTCTCGTACTAATTCAATTATTCTGCTTAATTTGACGCGCTGTTGAACTGTCAGTGGTTCGGCCCACAGAGAAATATCCACAAACTCGATCATGACAGTGGCTTTATTAGATCTGACTGTGCTGTATTGTTTTATGTCTTCCATGTGACACACACAGGGATTGATGTCAGACAGGTACTGAGGGACTGTCTGCTGCTGTTACATTGTGTCTGTGTTAGATCGGCTTTACAGGCCTGAAATAAATTAAAGTGGATGTGTTGATAAGGTCGCGTCAGGACACGATCAATATCTTGTTATTTCTTTGTTTATCTTCCCAATTCAGTCTCACGTCCCTGTTTTATGGAGAACCGAGTGAGAAAGAGAAGTCTCCCTCAGAGTCCAGCCCCTCCGACTCAGAGACAAAGGACATGGTGAGTTTTATTTAGTTTGGTGAGCGCAGACATTTTCATTTACACTGAATATCACCCTCTTTACAGCAGATCGATTAAAGGCACCCTGTGGATTTCATCCTAGACAAACACTGTTTCGTTTACAACCAAGTAAACACATTTAATGTGTCCTAAAGGTCTAACCCTTACCTCATTAAATGTTTGCAAAGTCTATTTAATGTGGTAAGACCTGCATCTATAACTGTCTGAGTTTCAATCTTAAGGTGGACCTTTTTTGTTGCCTTACTTTAAAGCTGCACTCATTTATTCAATTTTATTAACAAATAATTCAGTGACTATATAATATAAATTGGGTAGCAACAATAGGTGCAACGTCAGAGAGTTATCACTACAGCAGTGCAGTACATTTCAGCTTTAGGCTCATTGTAGCTCCGCTCTCATCAACCTTTTTTTTAGGTGATAGAAGACAATAATTTGTTTAGCAATGCACTAATGGAGCAATTAGAAATAAAAGTTTGATTAATGGAAACAAGGAGAATGAATATTTGTCTTTTAGCTCAGGTGGACACCACTCCCAAAAGTTTCTTTAACACAGTCTGGCTCCATGTCAGCAGAATGTATTAAAGGAAGTGTTCCCTGATTATAAGCTGCACCTAACGGTAGGACAAGAAATGTTTTTAATACATTGAAAGACATTTCAACTTCTGCGTTTGTCTAAAATCGTCTCCATCTTTAGTTTTTTTCACCCAGTAAGAGCCTCAGTAACATTAAGACATTCTCAATATGTCTTGTTTTGCTTTTTCAATTCAGTTGTCTTTCTTTCATTTCCTGCCGCCTCCTCAGCTCACACTCTTGCCCTGCTGCCCTCAGCAGAAAATATTCCACTAGTGCTTCCTTCATGGTCAGCCAGTGCACCGCATCAAACGGCAGATGAAACAAGGAAGGGCGACTTGTACTTGCACAGCAGTGACTGATTTTTGTCAATGAAACAAGACCTTTTTATCTTGTTTACGACAAACCCTGTGATTCTCATTTGATGAGTGCTAAATGCTACAAAGTCTGCGGACGGGACTTATATCAGCTTGTGCTTGTGCATGTGCATAGAGTATTCATGAATATGCTTGTAAAACAGATCCAATCCACTGCTCTACTGCAACGCTGTTGGTAAAGAAAACTCCACAGGGTGCCTTTAATCACTAAACTATTTGAGGAGAAGACAGACAAACTCCAGTTGCTTTCACTTTCAAATGTAAAGGAGAAGGTAACATAGGGTCATCAACAATTCCACTGATGGCAGCCTGTGGTCCCGATCATGTCCTCCTTTATTCGCACTAGTTTGTCGCAGTCTATTTGTCAGGAAATATTGATGTCTCAAAATGCACCATGCTGCACTTTTACAACAAAGTCCACTTGTCTAAGATGACACTACGTCAACTGTAGTAAGAGTAAAGTTTGGATCATGACTCAGCGGGGCTGTCTGTGACTCTGTGACACCTGTGTGACAGACTGAGGTCGCTCCCTGCATGTTTACAGCCGTGTATGACAAAGAGTCAGACTGCAGTCATCGCAGTGTGCCTACTCAAAGCTGAGGCTGCAGTAAAGTGGTTACTGCTGCAGGCTAGACCTATTAAAACCTCCATCTCTGTGTCACTCTGCAGACCTCATTACTATGCTAATAGAGGATGCATGCAAATAGTCAGATGTGGTGTGCAGACTTGCATACAGATGTCGTTATTTATCTAAAATAACGCATCCATTGGTTGTTTTATGATTCTGCTCTTCTTGCAGGGCTTCTGCTCGTGGCTCTCATCACTCTACCATATGAAGTAAGTGCACAAAGTCTTTGCCCTTTTAATTATTTCACCCTTCTCTCCGCTTTGCCTCCATCTTTTTACTGGCCCTCCGTCTTCAAAGCTGAAGTCACCGTCTAATGTAAAGTCTCTTGTTATATGTCATTTAGCAGGAAAAACAAACCAGTCTGAGCTCGTGTGACCGCTGGTGCCACGGTTTCCCCTTGGATATTTGCACTTGCTCGAGTCTGACTGCACACAACAGATTTAAGCCTGTTAAAAAGGGCGATTTCCACGGTGTCCATGGTTTCCATAGTATAATGGTGGAGTGTAGATGCTGCTGTTTTTAGCTCTCTCGCCAGTGGCTCACCCTGGGATCCCTGGGAAAGTGTAAACCCACCCTGCGAGATCGCAATGTGTGGGCTGCTACGAGACGAGCGTGCACCTCTTTTCTTCTGTTTTTTTGTTCTATTTTATGACGCTGGGTTTCCTGAACCTCTCGGTTGGTAATCACGGCCTCTGGCACTAAAGTAGGGGTGTTTTAATCATGATGAGGTATAACGTATTGGCCCATATGTTGCCACAGACACAGCTACAAAAATATGTTCCATTAGGATTTCACTGCATTGTGTTCTTTTCACCTAGCATAGACAGTTTAGGATCCCTCAGATTGTATTTAGAGGTTTTAATTCTGGTGTTCTTTGTTTCTGCAGGGATGAAGAGATCCGGAGCAAATGCGGCATCGACGCCGTCACATACCTGTCCTTCCAGCGCCATGTCATCCTGCTAATGACAGTGGTTTGCCTGCTGTCTTTGGCCGTAATCCTGCCGGTCAACTTTTCCGGGAACCTCCTGGGTATTTTGGTCCCTACATGATGGTCTAGCTGGCCGCCTGTTTGAAAAGCAGAGGGATATCCTTAACCGCAGGAGAGACATATGTAGCACCTCACAGCGAGAGAAGCCAGGCCACACAGAGACAGTCGCACACATCTACACGCCAAAGGCCTTAAAGCTTGAACGCTCAGAAAGTTTAGCTTCAAACAAGCTGTGGTGAAGACGAGTTTAAAAAAAGCAACAGCATGAAAAGAAACTAGATCAAAACTATAGAACTTAAAATGACCCATAAAACATCACAATGAAGTAAAACCACGGCTACTCTCATACACAAAGGCTGCTCTTCATCTAATGGGAGTTTCTAGCATGCCAGTGGCGATTCATCAAGTAGGACTGTCGAAATAGAACGTGCTTCATTTCCTCCCAACATACACATGTAGGTGTCAGGGGTGGGATGAAGCCGAAAATTAGCTGCTAAATACAAGCAGAAATGCCGCTTGGCAGTGGTGTGCTTATTTTGTAGGAAGTGTGGAGTAAGTGATTCCATGACAGCATGAAGCACAGGAGCCGTTATAGGGTCTGCAAGCAGCAGGGCTTTCCACAGAAACTTTTTATGACCGCTGGCTGTCATCTTATGGGCCAGTGTGTCACCCTGCTCATTAAAAACACCAACACCCTTCGACAGGCCGCCATGGCAACAGCAAACAAAGGGTGCCCCAATTAGAACAGCAGCACAGCATGTTTGAATGTCTGTGTCGGGTTCATTGAGATGAGATTTCAGTAAATGCTTCTCTCTGAATAGTGACATTGCTTCATCCCTCCAGACGAAGAGGAGGAGTTTCCTTAAAGTCATTAAGAAATTAAAACGTCTCGCACTCTGTCATGTTGCATTATTTCTACAGGAGACAGTCCTGAAAACTTTGGGAGAACAACACTGGCTAATGTTAGCGCTAAGTAAGTCCAACACTTTATGAATGACATCAAATCTCATGAGAATGCACAGAACCGTGAGAAACATCTCTCGACCTATATTTGTTTAAATCACAGCAGTGTTTTTGTACCTCACAGGGACAGCTTTCTGTGGCTGCACAGCGTCTTCGCTCTGGTCTACTTCATCATCACCGTGCTGTGTATGGCTCACCACTCCATACGGCTGGAGTACAGAGAGGATGAGAAGGTCTGTCACCAGCACATCGTACCGTTTAAGCATTAAGGCATTTTTTCGACTGCAAAAACCTCCAGTTTATCAAGTCCATGATCATACTTAGCATATTAGCATGCTAATTAGCGCCAAACACAAATTATGGCTAAGACTGATGTCAACACTTTTACAGGTATTTCCTCATAAACTAAAACTAAACATAAACTATACATGAAGATTTTCATTACATGAAACGTTAATGGTTATATACTGGTTTAAAAAATCACAATGTCAGTCATTAATATCAATTAATTCTTGTGCTGCAGCGTGTCAAGGGGTTTTGTGACATTGGTATATGAAATAATGATAAATTCATTTAGAGCTTGTCTGGTGTTTTCATTAGCTTTTGTTTGATTTGTGTCAATATTTATTTTGTTAGATGTGATGTATAAAGTGTAATGTGTTTGTATTGTGATGAATTGTGTAGAAGTGTATTTGGTATTGTCATATTGGTATTGGGGATCTAAATAAACAAAACAAATGGATCATCAAAGTGATAAGGATTCATCGTCAGGGGAACATGAACGTGTGTTACATTGGATATTTATCCAATAATGGTAGAGCCCTTTTAACTTGAATTTCAACCAGCTGGTGGCGCTAGAGGAAGAGTCACAAGATCATCAACATCATCAGGATCATAGACTGTATATAATAAGTTGACACAGCCACTGTGATGTCATTCATTGATTAATTGATGTCAAGACATTTCACCCTTGAATATTCCTGCTGACGGCCATAGAGGCAAAGTGAGAGGATCAACAGTCTTAAGAGTTGATCCTCAGGGGACCGTGAATGTACGGCTCTCAGTACTTAAGATGATTTTAGGATGTGAGTTATAACATAACTACTCATGGTGATTATGTGTTGCAGGTAGCCAGGACTCTGATGATCACCTCCATCCCCAGAGAGATATCCGACCCAGGACTCATCACCAAACACTTCCAGTACATGTTTCCTTCTCTATTTCATTCTTACATCAACTTAAATCCTCAGCTTATGTTTTATAAAGCCAAGAAGCCCTGTCCATCTTTCTGCACACATGTAGACGCTCTCATCACCATCGTTATGATTTACTCCTTTTGCTCCATTCACTAGTGAGGCCTACCCCAGCTGTACTGTCACTGATATCCGTTTCTGCTTTGATGTCCACAAGCTGATGAGGCTGGACCTAGAGAGGTACAGTAACACACTGAAGACTGCAGTTTGTGATCATGGTGAGGCTCGTGTCTGAGGGTGTTGTGTTTTGCAGGCGAAAGGCGATGAAAGGGAGGCTGTATTTCGCCACAAAGGCCCAGAAGGAGGGGAAGATCGTGATCAAGACTCATCCGTGCGCTCAGATTTTCTGCTGCGACATCTGTGGCTTTGAAAAGGTACTTTTATCACTGGAATTAGTAGGTGACTCCTGTACAGAGAGTGTGCTACCACTGGATGGCACTGCAATCAAAAAGTAGGGACATCCAGCAGCAACATATCTGTGGTTGTATCTGAGAGTTAAGATGCAGCGTACGCTCTAACTGTTTTCTGCAGGTGGATGCAGAGCAGTACTACAGCGAGTTAGAGGAGAAACGTACGGACGAGTTCAACGCCGAGAAGAACCGCATCACCATGAAGAGGCTGGGCATCGCCTTTGTGACTTTCCGTGATGAGAGGATGACTGCAGTGTGAGTAAACAGCAGCATGACTTGTCCTCTCATCGGGTGAACCATGTCACAGCAGGAAGCAACTGTAAAAGTCACATTAGGGCAGAACAGCAGGCATAACTGAGCGCTGATGCTGCTCTCTACGTGTTGTTTTGTTTTCCAGCATCGTGAAGGATTACAGTCGTGTGAACTGCCGCCGCAAACCACAGCAGTCCAGCATCACCACTGTGGTGCAGTCACACAAATGGGGGGTCAGCTACGCACCTGCTCCCAGTGACATCATCTGGTTAGTACTGGAACTTTACTATGCCTCTATAACCATACAAGTCCTTATACTCGACTTCAAGGGCCCTCCATCTATTATCTATACGTGCATGGTTGCAGGGAGCTGTAACCTATCCCAGCATGCATTGGAAGAGAAGTATGGTACACAGACAGGCATCCATTCACACTCACACCTACAGTGCAAGCAGTTTGTTAACCTAACCTGCACGTTTGGACTGTGGGAGGAAGCCGGAGCACCAGAAGGAAACCCACTCAGACGCATAATCTCAGCGCAATATCCAGTATTACATGTCTTATGCATCATTCAGACACTTTTCCCTGTAATTAACGCTGACATATTTGGTATCTTTGGAAACCTCTGGATTGTGACTAGACTTTGAACCAGAGTTATGAGGGCTTATGATACTTGTAGAGGCAACATAAGCTTGCAGTGATAGACCTTAAAGGGCCAGTTCGCCGATTTTCAACCTCAGTGCTATCACTGCTATTATGGGGAGCTAACGCCATTATGGTAGAAAAATAGTGCAATTTTGCTCTGTGCCTTTGGAGGACGCTATCTGCTTCTCCAATGGGCCCTGGGAAACCTCCGCCAGACGACGTAAAACGTGTCATCTGGCGGAGGCTAGGGAGCTCGCTAAACTACACTTCCTCAATCTAGGAAGCCTGCCTCCGATGTCATGTCTCGTTCACAATTGTCAGGTTTGAAATGTAGACTGCAGACCTCAAGATTTTTTAGACGATCCATCAATATTTTCTCGTCGTTTTTCGGATTCTGCACCGCTCTGAGCCGTTGCCTTCAGCGATCAGTGTCCTTGACTGGAAAGCGGTAGTATTTCACTCCAGCTTCTCACGCTGGGCCGTTCTTTTCAGAGGGAGGGGTGCAATGCACGCTGGGTGTTGTAGGAATGTAGAATTGGCAAACCACAAGCTGTTTGTACAACTTTCTCCACAGCTATGGCGCCGATTGCAAATATTATTGCTTCTATCGATTACAGAGAACACCAGCTTTGACTGACAGTGGCTTTTTCCAGGAGAGAATTTCTCCTTTAAAGAATCTATTTATTAATGCAAATACGCATTTTGGCTTTGAAAAAGAAGCAATTTAAAGTTAATTCCCTTTCTCTGGTGTGAGTTGCTATTATGCATTCTTTGCTTTCTTATACTGGAAAGCAAAAGCAGCAGCCCCAGTGAGATTATGTAACAAATGACTGATGCATATGTATGAGAGATTAACCTAAAGGATGCTGTTTGTGCTTCATGTTTAGCAGTGTCTGTGTGTGAATGTGTTTCTGCACTACCTAGACGCCTGGAGCAGGTACTTCTGTTCCTTCATTAAAACTGTGTGTTCGAGTGTGCCGTTCTCAACCTGCTCTCCAGTCCAGCAGAGTAGAAACAACTCGCATACAAGAGGCGACCAGGCGTCTATTTCAGGCTTATGTCAGTACACACAGAGCGGGGAGTGTCAGGGGAGAGGAGTGTGTCAAATGTCCTGTCTGTCCTGTGAATTGAGACGCATTATTTCTCCCCCCCCCCCCGTCACCAGGGAGAACCTGTCGCTGTGCGGCTCTCGCTGGTGGCTCCGCTGCATCCTCCTCAACATCCTCCTCTTCCTACTGCTCTTCTTCCTCACCACTCCCGCCATCATCGTCAACACCATGGACAAGTTCAACGTCACAAGGCCTGTGGAGAGTCTGCGGGTCAGAGATTAAGATAAACCGTGTGACCTTAATGCTACATTTTAACCCTCTTTGGTTTCACTAATTCATCATGTTTCTGTCCAATCCAGAGCCCGGTCATCACCCAGTTCTTCCCAACCCTCCTGCTGTGGGCGTTTTCGGTGCTCCTGCCCTTCATCGTCTACTACTCGGCCTTCTTTGAGTCCCACTGGACCAGGTACTCACCCGCCGTCGGCCACCTCTCTGATATGGAAATGCCTCTTCAAATGAACCCTTCACGTCTTTGCCTCGAATCTCAGCATTTCTTTCTTTTTTCATTTCAATTATTTTTCTCTCGTTCACCCTGTTGCGCTTTTTTCTCTCTCCCTCCTTCCCTCTGTCGCTCTCCCTGCACTGTTATTCTGGGCAGGTTGTCATAGAGATCTCCATGTGAGAATAATGATATGCACAGTAGTCACCGTGCGCAGAGGAGCAGGCACATGGGGACTAGCGGGAGGAGAAGCGGAACTACTGTGCATAAGGAGACAACCTCACGCAGCACCTATGAGCACCCTGTCTTTACATAACCACCCCCACAAACGTGTTGTGCAGGCGTGATGTGCGAAGCAGCGAATGCAACTCAACTGTTTACTGGAGTGAAGCGTCGCTCATGCTAATGAACCTAATGGTCCTGTAGATGTAGAGTCAGCTGACTTCTAAGGGAGCTGTGCAGATATGTTTTTTAACTAAACATGCATAATTATTAAATATGATCCCTTGTGTTTATTTCAGGTCTGGTGAGAACCAAGTAACCATGACCAAGTGTTTTTTACTGCTGGTTTTCATGGTCATCATCCTGCCCTCACTGGGTCTGTCCAGGTACCAGTTAGATCAGAACACACACATTACTTCTGCTTTTCGACATATTTTTCATGCACTTCTTTTGATTTTATTTACTACTTCCCCTTTATTTTATCCTGTAGTCTGGACCTGTTCTTCACATGGCTCTTTGATGTCCACTTCCTGGATGAGAAGGAAGTCAAATTCCAGTAAGAACACCCCTTCAGTTCAGTTCAGTAAGAAACACCTCCTGCAGAGAAAAACATCACTGTTTTGTTCATACAGGTGTGTGTTTCTCCCCGACAACGGCGCGTTCTTTGTAAACTACGTGATCACATCCAGTCTGATCGGAACATCTATGGAGCTTCTCCGTATCCCGGGGCTGACGGTGTACGCCGTCCGCCTCTGCTTTGCCAAGTCTCAGGCTGAGCGCATTCACGTCAAACGGGTCAGCTGAGCCTTTAATGCTTATCTCATTCGATTGTGCTCTGTTTTAAAATGTGAACATCTTACTGTGTGTGTGTTTCCCCCTGCAGAGTCAGGCCTATGAGTTCCAGTTTGGCCTGGAGTACGCCTGGACTATGTGTATATTTGCAGTCAGCATGACCTACAGCATCACATGTCCCATTATTACACCTTTTGGTGAGTACAGCGACCCTCCTTTATCCTCATTTACCTTCTTCCTTCTTTCCTCTGCATCCCATCACATCTCCTCTTCGCCCTATGCATGTGTTGTCTATCCTCATACTGTGACCTCACTCTCCTCGACTGACTGCCTGCCAGTCCGATGCCCGACTGTGTGAATTTGCTGCTGTCGTCCCAGACACCCAGACGCAGCGAGTTGCAAGCCAGACGCCCACTCCGCTCCTGTCTCTGCCCAGAGCTCACGTAGCTTCTATTTACTTCTGAAGTGAAATCCTCAATCCCAGCAGGCTCTTTCATACACAATACCCTGCTGCTCTGTCCTTTTTAGTCATTATTTACTGTGTCCTCCAGGTCTGCTCTATGTGATTCTGAAGCACATGGTCGACCGATACAACATCTACTATGCATACGTTCCCACCAAACTCAACCAGCGGATCCACAGAGCAGCGATCAGCCAGGTCATCGTGGCTCCCATCTTCTGCATGTTCTGGCTGCTCTTCTTCTCTGTGCTCAGATTAGGTACCTTATCACTTATATTACCCCTATTACAGTTTCTGTATCAGCCTTTCTGCGGTTGAGTGCACATCATTACAGTAATCTTCCTTTGCTGTCACAGGTCCAGTGCATCCTATCACCCTCTTCACCTTCGTGTCCCTGCTGTGCTCTATTGCCTTCTCCCTCTTCCGCTTGTGCCTTAGGAAGCAACCAGACAAGTCGACGAGCTACCAGGTCAGCTACATCATACCCTACTGATATTCTTTTTTTATAAAGATGCAATAAAACTAAATAAATATAATGCATTTCTCTTTGTTTTAGATGTCTGATCAGCCAGCAGAGGGGACGTTCACTGATGCAGACAGGAGCACTGTAACATCCACCACTGCCTCCAGTGTACAGTACCACATTTATTCTTTTAAGTGTAACAGCTAAGCTAAGCGCCCCATATCCAGAATATTAATTACTGCATCTTTACTGCAAAGATATCTAGATACCCCCCGGCCCCATTGTCGAGTGATTTACTGTTTGCCATAATCATAAATTACATGTTGCTCTTCCTCCCTCAGCTGTTTGTGGCGTCCGTACTGCTGGAGCCAGAGCTGGCCCTGACTCCCATGCCCTCCCCGGCCCACCACAGCTACGGCGCCATGGCCAGTTCACAGAGTTCAAGCCACGTCCCGGCGGAGGAACCGGAGTGCGAAGAAGACCACGCCCAGACCCATGAGACTGAGCTGCAAGACCCCCCTGAACCCTGCTGCTCCAGCCCACTCATGGACTGCCCAGTCAGCTACCAGTAACACCGAATCCCCCCTGAAGCTGTCCTTCACCCGTGAAGCACAGACCGCCAACGGCCACATTGCTGCGTTTTCGCCATTGACCTCAGACTCCAACTAAGCTGCCTCGGACCCTGAAACTCGGCTTGTTAAAAAGGATGGCGATCACAAAGAGGAAAGAAGCTTCGGAGTAGAATCCATGCAAACATCACTACACGTTTAAAATCAGCAGTTTGCCTAACGTCTCTTGAACCTGGACACAAACCTCAATCTTGGGAGAAGATAAATCCACCCTAGATGTACAGATTATGTTATTTCATCTATTGGATGCTCCGTGACTGGGATTCCCTCCACTTTTATGGCTTTATTTGAAAGTTAAGAGGTTAAAACTAATCAAAGTGACTCTGGTAGAATTGCCTTTGGGGTTTCTATTAGAGATTTTGTCCATGTGGCGCCACTTGGACACGAGCGGAGGTGAAAGTTCCCATCAGAGTGGGTGGTGTGAGCAGGCTCGCCCTGGCAGACTGACACAGTGGTCTGGGCACGGGTGATATCTGGTTCCTCGGCAGCAGAGCTCGGGGAGGCTGAGGGTGAGGGCAGCTAGTTGTGAAGCCATCTGCAGTGAGAGAGCAGACAGACGGAGGGCCGAATGTAACTCGGAGATGTACTGTAGTATGTGTACACTCTCTCCAAGCAGGCACGAGCAGCTTGACTGTACCTGGAGCTTCTGTAACTATTATCAATTTGAGGTTGCTATTTTTGCTACAGTATTTTTGGTGTCATTGTTGTTGTGCTTTGGGTTGGGGGCGGGGCCACTGGAGATGGACGAGGATTTGCAGAGCTGTCCCATTTTGGTCAGACTATTCTCTTATTATGCTTTTTCAGCTGTGTATGTGATCCAACTTGATTTATGTTTATTTACTTTAAAGGAAAAGTTCAACATTTCTTAAGCGGTAATTCACTTTCATGTCGAGAGTTTTATGAGAAGATAAATACAACTCTTATGTCTCGACTATAGCTGTGTCCCAATCCAGGGGCTGCAGCCGTAGAAGGAGGCGGTCTACGAAGGCACCGTCATTAATAGCCTGCATAGCCGCTAAAGCCGAACTGAAATGAGACGGTCTGGTCTACAAAGCATTTCTTGTTTGCGTCACCAGCTGTTCCCGCCCTTACCCTTGTGTCACCAAACGCCACTCCTGTCGCCTAGCAACAGGTCGCTAGCGGGCTAACAAGCTAGCATAACGAACATCACGTTTCAAAGGCCCTTTCGTTTGTTTTTTTTAACATGTAATGCTAGCCATTCAATTGAGTTGAAACCAAACACTTTTACATTTAAAAGTTTATTCTTCGGCCGTGTAAGAGTCAGCCACCTCATTTGAATTGGTGCGCAATGAATCTCGGGATACGTTGGGCCGCAAAGGATGCACCCGACGCATTTGTCGGCATCTGAAGTAGCCTTCGAATTGGGACAGCCTTTGACACGCTGCTGTGACGCAATCGGCCAGCAATCCTTGAAAGGATGCAGCCCCTGGATTAGGACACAGCTAATTTATGTGAGGCTACAGCCAATTAGCCTAGATTAGCACAAAGCCTGTAAAAAGGGTGGAATAGCTAGCCCATAGCCAGAACCGGGACTATTACTTGGCTGGCTGCAGTCCTGGTGTTCCCAGTGGTGGATCCAGAAAGTAATTCCCAGTGGTTACAAATATCATGTTACCTATATTTTCTACCCTTTTATCCTTAAGCAGTGCTGGATAGGGACTTTCATTACCCTCAGACTGAGCCAGGCTAGCTGTTTACCCCTGTTTCTAGGCCGCATGCTAAGCTAAGCTAAGCTAAGCTAACCGGCTGCTTGCCATAGCGTTATACTTAGCAGATGATATGAGCGTGGTATCTCTCATCTCATTAACTTTTGTCTATCTTTGCTAAGCATTAAAAGAAAATTTAAAAGTATTCCTACAGTTTGTACCAGGTTTGGGAAATGAAGAAGCACATCCAGGAATTACAACATTTTAAAAACAGAAGCCATGAAGTTAAAATCTGAAGAAGAATTTGACTCATTTTGTGAAAAATTGAAAGTAACGACACCCTGGGTTGCTACCAAAGTCATGAAATTAAAGTTTTTTTAATTACAACAAAAGTACTCGTAACTCAAACTCTTAATTTATAACCGTAATTATTATTATTTTTTTGTGTGTTTAGTGTTGGTGAAAATGTTCTCTGCTAAAATGATATTTTGTTGTGTCCCTAATATTATAACACAGTACAATTCATGCACTACCAAGCTACCATGATTTCAGTTGCATTACTCTGTGTGACACTCCACTGCATGTTGACTGTATGTTGTATGGTATGCATTCATATCCTTTTCCTTAAGCTCACATGAAATAATCAAGTTGGTTTATAGTCAGAGTGTTTGTTAGCTAGTTCTGTATATTGGGGTCATTTTTATTTCATCATGGTGAGAGGAAAGTTTTTCCCCTGAATCTGAATGTAAACTGATTGTACTCTGTCATTCATGTCTCTCGCTGTGCCTTGAACAAACTCTCCTTTTCGTGTGACAATCCAGCATGGCCTGAAATATGCTGCATGGACTGAAAACTAAAGAGCGGGGAAACAACCAAGAGATGAAAACACAAGAACAACAAACACAAAAACAACCCAGAATAGTGATTTCCATTCAACAGTCAACGGGACGTTCCTTCTTATAGTCAACAAACAAGCAGTGAGCTCCTGCCACAGAGATAACCTTCACACAGCAACCTTTTTCTAGAGCTTTCCACCATATCACATAGTCTTTATGAGGAGATTAGTTTGTTCAGTTGCCATTTGATCAGCAAATATTCAATTGGTCAACTTCTCCTTGCATGTTTAGCTCTGAGGTTTACATTTATTTCTTGACAAGCTGAGAAGACGATCTCCGCTCAAGGTCGACTTACTTGGTTTTTCTGGAGCTATGAAGGCCAACTTGTGCAGCAACATAGACATGGAGTATTCCTGAAAATTCCCAGGAAAAAAAAATTAAGTTTTAACATTTACAGATCCACGAGAGTTCAATAAGTTAACATCATCTGCTGATGAAGACCATGTGTTTTTGTTTTTTTAGCGATCACAAGTGGATAGCCTTAAGTTAAGGTGAACAAAACCAGGACAGATTGAGGACGCATTCAGATCCGATCACTCAGGCCACATACAGAGCAGGTCTGGGACGCATTTATCCACATTCGTCTGGCAGTGTGTACGCACGTGTCCTGGGTCACATTAAGCACTGCCCACTCTCCGTATCCATGTCACCGTTGCCGTTGAAGACCACTCGCCTTCATTCCTGTCTGATTTAATATTTTTCTGCTGTGTCTTGAAAATTTTATTTTTATCTATTTCTCATGTCACTCCAAGTCACTAATGAAGGTGAATGAGGCTCCGTGTTCACTTGCATACAAAGCAGGAAAGTGAGATCCGATCACAAGTGGTCACTGAGGACGCATTTGAGGGGCTTGTTAATGCTAGGTGTGAACAGCTTAGAGCTGTCCACTTGAAATCAGATCACCCAGGACACATGGATAATCCCAAATGTGAATGTGGTCCAAGCATTTCATTTTAAAGCTGTTTTGTATCGTGGCCTTGTCGGTGCCTTGTTGTTGACTTCAATCAATGTCATATCAGTTCTCAGCTGCTGTTTTCTTCTATCATACAGATCACAATGTATGGCCAAGCTCTCCACAGAGGATAAAAATATTTGGCTTCAGGGTCATTCCATCGTGTATGATTTGTCTTTATTTTCATATCAACATGTTTGATTAGGCATTCAGGAGAGCTGATAATGTTCTTGCTGCTTAGAGGAGGGAATAGTCAATTTTGTGACGTTTATAAGAGGGTTTTTTGTAGTTTAATTATATAAATCATAGGCCTGTTTCATGAAAGTTATTTTTCCGTTGTACTTTTATAAAATTGATGACATATAATTGTATAAAATTTAATATATTTGCTCTACTTTACAAGTTCCTCATGCTGTATAAAACAGATGGGAGCTGGCAGCAGAGAGAGTATGAAGTGGTCAGTTCAGAGAATTCAGAAGAAACATCAAAGAGCATCTCAAAGTTTCTGTGTCTGAAGTGCCGACATATCCTGTGGGTTCCTTTTTCACAGATCATTAAACGCACTTTCCTTTGAAAAATACAAATAAAAATGATTAGGGTATTCTTAGCTCTAATGGCCATGCAAGGATGGATTGTTGCTTAACCAGTTTTATTGTATCCTGTCATGTCTTTTCATATTCTGTCGGCTTGACCCGCTTCGGTTTAATAGCTGGCACATTCGCTTTCCAGACATATCCACTGTTTTTGCTCTTGGCTATGAATTGTGTGTATCATAAGTAGCCTTCGTCTTTGCGTATGTGACCAGCCTGCTGTAAATGTAGGTTGTTTGATCTCCAAGAAGGTTGAGGTTGGGGGACAGACTGCGTTTCAGATTAATCTCTGTCAGGCTAACAAGTTTTCATCTGTCAAAAGTGAAGTGCTGTGATCTGAAATTAAAACTAATTCAGCCCAATCCACTCATCTTGTGGTGTGACCTCCTTATTGCTCTCCTCTGCTGTGGTCTGTGATGAAGGGTTTTTGGGAGGCAGTGAGTCAGACTTCATGTGGTAAGTAGTAGTGCAATAGTGAATGTGCACACGATGCCTTCAGGAAGTGTACAAAGCCTTACTGGATAATGACTAATGTGAAGACTTACTATTTAAAGAAATATTTTGAAATCTTTGTTAATAAACTCATGCTCTCTGTTTATTTTTGAAGACTGGTAGCACTGCAGACTATACATAAGAAGTGGGCGTAGTCTCTTGGTTTCAAACATGAACATGATGCACAAGTGCCTTAAACCTGCACTTGTGTTAATGGTTAGCAGGGGGCGCCTCCACTGGTTGTAAAAAGTAGTCACATTGTATTGCACCAGATGAGGAAATTAACCGACTTCTCTGGTGATGTATTACCTCAGGAAAAGTATTTTTCAATACAGTATGATGTTCACTTAAGGTTCCATTTTGAGTAAAATAGACAATGAAGTAGGGTAAGTTTTAGGGCTACCAGGAGAGAAGGACAGTTATATGTATCTCAAATACGGTCACTTCTAGCTCCAAAAAAAACAGATGGCGACAGCCAGAAATGCCTTAATCAAAACTTTCTAGAACAGTTTTCCACCAACCAATGTGTGACGTAGCGATGGCTATTTCCACCTAATTTATACAGAATAGTACCAGTCTTGTGTCTAAGGTGAATGTGAAGCCTGCTTTAAGCCAGCTTAGCCTAGCAAAAAGACTGAAAGCAAGAAAACAGCTTGCCTGGCTTTATCCAAATGCAACAAAATATGCTACCAACTTTGTTAGAGCTTCCTAATAAACGTATTGTACCTGCTTCCCTCTGTTTCTAGTCAAGTTAAACTAAGCTAACTAGCTATTGGTTGTAGTTTCATATTGTATACAGACATGACAGTGCTATCAGGCTTCTCACTCTCTGCAGTAATGATTATAGAACTAACTAACACAAGCCAGTGGGTTACTCCCCTGTGAGCCACTACATTTATACAGAGTAGTAGGCCTACCAATATTGTGTCTGTACAATGAATGTGAAGCCTGCTTCAAGCTAGCTTAGCTTAGCAAAAAGACTGGAAGCAGGAAAACAGCTAGCCTTGCTCTGTCCAAATGCAACAAAATATGCCTAGCAGCTCTGCTAGAGGTATAGTATTTGCTTCTCTCTGTTTTTAGTCTTTTGGCTAAGCTAAGCTAAACTAACCAGCTGTTTTAGTTTCATTTTAACTGTATAGACATGGCAGTGCTATCAGTCTTCTCATGTAACTCTCTGCAGTAATGATAATAGAACTATTTCCCAAAATGTCAAACTATGTGTAAGAGGATAAGTGTACTGGTGAACAGACCATCTCTTTAAAGATAACTTGTAAGTAATGGTCCCATTTATAGTAAAATAGACAATGAACAGGATATGTTTTAGGGCTTGGTTACCTGTGATTGATAAGTCGCTACTTGTTAAAAAATGGTCACTTCTAGCTCCAAAAAACCAAGATGGCGACGACCAAAATGCCTTATTCAAGGCTGCCAAACATCAGGCCACAAACCAGTGGGTTGCGCCCCATTGGCATTTTCCACTTAATTTATACAGAGTACCACTTTTTTGTCTGTCTGGTGAAGCCTGCTTCAAGCTAGCTTAGCTTAACAGCTTGCATGGTGCTGTCCAAACGCAACAAAAATATGCCTACTAGTTTAAAATTATAATTTAAGTATTTGTATCTGGTTCTCTCAGTTACTAGTCTTTGGGCTAAGCTAAGCTAACCAAAGCAGCTGTTGGTTAGTAGTTTCATATTAACTGTACAAAAATGACAGTGCTGTAATTTCATGTAACTCTCAACAGCAGCGACAATGGATCATTTTCTCAAAATGTGACCCTATGTGTAAGAAGATAAGTTTACTAATGAACAGGCCATGTCTCCAAAGATAATCCCAGATCTTATACCCTCCCAGCCTTAAGCAGAGCCTGGAATGGTTGGTACTGCAGGTGCATGTTAGCTTAGTGTTTGAAGCAGCATGTCTGCATAAACACTAGCCTTGGGACAAGCCTGTGAAAATACTGAACAGTCCTCATTGGTCCCTGAAACCACATGTAAGACTGGATGGGGCTTTTAATTGTATGAGCGTCTGCTTTTATCCAAACCACATTGGAAGGCGGTAGCACCATAGTGCCAATGCTAGATGCTGTTCCAGCAAAGTGGAGCACAAGTAGGTTTTTTGTTTTTATGTCTCACACTGAATAAATGGATGTCATTTTTTGCATCAAAGGGGATGTGGAAAAAACAATATTACATGCCTGCCATTTCTTCTTCGTTGCTAAGTGTTTTGAAAAAAGAAGGAGAAGTCCCTGACATTTCCCCCGTCACCCCTGGCAACACTGAGAGTATGCTTCTCAGTGAAAGGTGAATTCCTCTGGGTGCATGGCCTGTCACTTGCCTTTCTCCTGCCCAGATGCTTAGAATAGGAAATGTCTCTGCCTCCTGCTGCAAACATATTGTTACTGTCACTAGGTTTGTTTCAGCATGCCAATATAGCTTAATTAGATGGTGGTGTTTCCTTTTACATAATATTGTGGCTCACAGATGTGAAAATGTCTATAACTTTAAACTTTTTATCTCAACTGTTATACTATATCACTATCAACTAACGTAAGAAAGTTTATCCTTGACTTTGAAAAAAGTAACTAACACAATAATATCATCTAAAGGTTAATTTAGTACTTTCAAAGATTCTCAACTTTTCTGACATTGTTTTGTCCACTTGGTAGAAAATGTTTCATAGTAATACCTTTTTTATGAGATCTACTGCAGCAGATTAGATGATTGCAGGACATACAGTAATGGCTGCTGCAGAAAAGATGTGTATAGCTCAGAGGTTTCCACTTACATAGTGAAATATTTTTCCTTTAAGTATTTTCCAAATGTCCTTAATTGAACTGATCCACTCAGCGAGAAAAAACAATATAACTAAGGTTCTAAGAAGTCTGGTTGACTGCCAGAGATGGTGTTTGATGCATGTGCAGAAGGTTGAGACATTACACCAACAAAGTCACACAGGTGACCTTGGTGATGTGAGCAACCCGATAAAGGGGGTTGTCTCCTACATAATGTTCTCGTCAAGATCCTATGCTACCAGCATAACACTGGTTAAAAACTCAGTAAAACATTCAGCTGAAGGGCATGAAGATGCCCGGCGGCTGTGTGCCCCCCCTCCAATTTGTGAAGGGTGATTCCTGCCTTGGTTTGTAGAGGCCAAGGCACTACAATGGAAAGCAGACAGATGACTGAGAACCATATCTTCCCTGGCCAGCAAGTGGCCACCAGTAAACACTGTGTCGTTGCATCTTTCTATTTGGTAAAGTTTCAGTATAAAAAGTAGGAGCTGTGGTAAGACATACAGGAGACAGTCTGCCCCAGAGGACTGTTTGGTTCCGAGAGGGAGAAACACAGCAGTCAGTGTGTTGATGTGAGCGAGGTTCTTAAGAAAGGATCTGGCCAGAGGCCATCAACACCCAGCTTTAGTGCTTCTGGGGTTTGAGGATCAAACTTCTGATCCAAATATGCAAGTCCCACAATGAACGGAGCCCAAAGAAGATGAAGAACTTTCCTTACAGTAAGCCCTAACTGAGAAACAAGGGCCAAAAGATTTTTTGTGTTGAATTTGCCTGCTCCCAAGTCAAAGTACATATCAGCCAATCGTCCAAAGGGAAAGTGCTGCAGCACTGCCTCTGCTCAAGAGCCAAGAGGCACATATAACTTGTACACCTTGCCCTCAACGGCAAAATGAAGAAACTGCCTGTGGTGGGGGGCAACTGGCACATAGAAAAAAAGCATCCTTTAAGATAATGCTCGCAAACCAGTTCCCTCAGACAGCCTGGAGAAAAAAACATTTGCAATGCAAGTGAAACCCCACTCCATTGAACTGAAATGTGTACATGCTCCATGGCCCCTTTCCTGAGACTCACACACATTTGAGAGCAAAAGACCTCAGAGGGTTGTTGACAACAGTCATTCTGAACCAGTTTCACTTTCAGGGGCAATGCCCATACTCAATACTGTACCTCTTGGATACGCCGAAGGGTCTGAAACCATGGCCTCCTAGCACTTAGGATGTCCCTTCTATCCCTTGGTGTGTGAAAGGCAGGCTGGGTAAAGTGCTGGTGTATCTTGTTTTATTCAAAGGTGACGTGGCATAAGTTTCAACTTCAGGCATCCTTCATAGCAAATTCCTGCAGTTACTCGGTAAGTGAAGGAACTCTTTGGGGTATGGCCAGCTTCTCTGGAGTTCATCACTGTATGGCACAGAGGATGGAACCTTGAAGGCAGTTGATGTGGAGGGAGCTGCCCCTGTAGAGGCCACTATTATGCTGGAAGGGGAGTTATGTAGTGGTAGGGCAAGATACACTCAATTACAAATCCTAGGTAAACTTGATTCTTTAACGTGTGAGGCAAGGGATGTATGGGTAGGGCAAGACACACTAAGCTACCATCCGATCAAATAATCATCTGTACCACTGTGACATAGTGGTGAAGGTAGCCAAACCCCGCTAGTGACACTGCTAAGAGTTGTTTGTAATTACTGTTAGCAAGAATTAAGTCAGCAGCCAAGGAGGGAAAAAACAGAGGGAAACATCCACTGTGGTCGTTCCACCATCGACAAAGTGGTCCTAACAAGGAGAATACACAAGTATAAATCCCACAAGCTCAAACAGCACACGATAGTACCTAAAAAGCACATTTACCTGCCATGAGCAAAGGCGCTAAGCGATAGGCTATTCATGCCCGCTACGAAAATAGGTTTGTAGTCTGATTTTGGGCAAGGGGCGAGCATCCACTACAAATAGGTTACAATGCTACTACCATAGGCGGTAATACATGCTACTGGTGCTAACTAATGCTTAAAAAAAATAGCATCCTGCTCAGATAGGCTAAAACAAAACAGCCCATGTAGTGACGTAGCCAGCATGTTAGTGAACCAGCAGCAGATTAACCAATTTTTACAGTCCTTCTATGTCAGCACTAAATGCATCCAGACGTAGTATCGAGTAAGTCACGTGTAGCATCGCTCAGAACCCAACAAGCTTACAGTTACATGGTGCAAATGGGCCTTATATTGTAGAAACATGCTTCTGTGCAAAAATTATGTGAAAAATGTGTTTACACTCAGAAAATATATGAAAATTGCAGCCTTATGCTACAACTTGTCCTTAGACAGCTCATTCCCACTGTTGTGGTGCCGGCTCGGCAGGCTCGTGTTGCCGTCTCCAGCTGAGAGAGCTATCAGAGCGAACCTTATGAGCCTGCATGCGTAGTCACTGCTGAATCCTTAATCCTCTCCACAGAATGATTTATGATGTGTGAGTTATCAAGCAATACCTTTTCTTTTTAGACAAATGCAAATGCACACACACACACACACAAACACATGAGGCTCTGGAGCATCACTTAACAGTTGTCATGACAACGTTCAATACCCCATCACTCCAAAACACATTGCAGACTTTCTAAAAATAAGATGCGTTGTCTTTTCTCACAGACTCGTCTCCAGACGACAGACCTCAGAGCAAATCCTCGTATCTGACAAGGTAAGCCTGGAGGACTCTCGGGACCGATTAATGATTCACCACAAGGGCAGTAAACCTATTGAATTTGTTGCAATCTTACCATTGCTTGCTGAACTGAGAAGGTCAGGGGGCCGAGTAAGTTGTGAGACAACTCTGGGTCAGTGCTGTTGTGGAGGATGAAGCGAGACATGGAGCGTGGAGCCAACACAAAACGCAGCAGACTCTCAGTGGGACAGAGAGCGTGAAGATAATGTTCAAAGTGCAGAGAGACAGATTAAGGGCATGTCAGCCACTGCTCCCGCAGCAGAAGAGACAGCCAGCTCATGGATGTGACTTTTACAATGATACAAACAAATTGTATCTACAGGAGAAATTTGTCCTGTGTGTTCAGTTAACTCATTACTACAACCCTCCCTTCTCCATTTCACTCGTTCCTACGGCTCTAGCTGTAGGACACACGCAAACTGATACAATCAAAACACATGCACACATTTCTAAAGGATTGTACTTGCTATTTTTCTGAGGGAAATAAAAACAAACAAGTCCATATTGCAAATCTCAGGAGGACAAATGTTTTAAATCCTTGGCATTTTGTGAAATTCTGTAAACAGTCTTGATGTGACATTGTGCAGTTGCATGAGTAAGTGTGCTGATGCGCCTGAAGTCGCCCTCGTCTCTGTAGCCAAGAGCGATGAGCCACTCGGTGCTTGGATCTTATGTAACACTAGAGGATGGGCTGTCAGTGGGAAGCATATCAAGCATCTATGATTGATTTCAAATGCTGACCACTGTGTTGTAACCATCATCAGCCTGGGAAAAACAATCGCAGGAAAACACACTGACCTCGTTTGGCAGTAAAATATCCACAGATCACTTTATTTATTCTCAAGTCAGCACATTACATGTTTCTTTTTAAAGTGTAGGATTGATCCAGTTTACAAAGAGTGCGTACTTGCATTTACTCTATTAATAATAATAATAATAACATTGTGCGTTTTTGGTTGAAGGATAACTAGGTGAAGTCATCGCTGTTCAGTAGCAGCTGATAATGATGAGGTAGACAGTGACACAGCCAGTATGTACAGAGCTGGATGTTAACAGGATAACATGCCAGTTGTCAGTCATGCCTGCTAAAAACACCTTATGTCAGGTCATTAAAACAGAGACATCCTGCATAGGGCTGTGTACTGATACTGACAAAGAATCACTATAAATACACACCTACACAGCCGGTAATAAACATCATACCTGTGAGCTGAAATTGCAGACTGAACAAACTATGTAGGGAGAGAATATTTCAAAATAAAAGCTTTTATACTTAACTGTCAGGATTGCACATTTAGAAGTTTATATATGTTTTGATCAAAAGAAACCTGATAAGAAGTTAATACATCTAGGGATATATACCGTACAGTACATGACATTTTAAATAAAAATCTATGCTCTTTAACTACACATACATTATTTATTATATAAAAATAAACTTTATAAATGTAAACTCAGACTAAAGCAATAATAACCACATATCAGCAGCTTGGATTAACAGTTGTATGGTGTTATTATCTAATACTTGGCGCCCTGTTGCACGTTACTTGGCATTATGATCATGGATGTAAATAACAGCTGAGGATGATACATACAGGATTATGGCAGTAATAACAATGATGCACACATGTTGGACAGTGTCAGCACAGAAAATCTCTGTATTTTTAGTTAAATTAAAATGTAAACTTTTTTTCATCATCCAAAACAAATATTCATTTCCAGTTTCACTTCCATGTAGAAGCTCAGTGTTGGAGGAACACAGGCCTCTGCTTATCTGCACCTCTAAAGGTGAGGTAACGCTATGTTTGTAGCCACGACAACACAGTTAATAAGCATTACTGAGCGAGTAGAATACAACAAAACTATGTTACACTAACAATGACTGGAGGCTGAAAGCTAAGGGATAAAGATGTTGTCATTCCTCAAAAGATGCCCACAGAAAGTCACATAACAGTCTATTAGAGGTTAACAGTCAGCTGAAGCCTATGAAAGGTGCACTCGCACGCCTTAACAGTCATTAATCTCTGAAGAAAGCCATCAGAGAGTATAACAGTTCTTGTCAGTATCTAATTGATATAATCTTTTTAAAACTTGCTTTAGTTATCAGTAGATTAAATGTTAGATAACACTCATAAAAAAGGAGTAATGACAGTAATATTCATAGAAAACACAGTAATGGTTTAGGTAGGATTTTCTTCTGTAAGATCACATTGCTTTGTCCCAACATGTTTCGTAAAGTATCACTGTGTTCCAGTTAGAAAGAGAGCTGCCCGTGCTGGCCACAGTAACACCACAGTTTGAGCAGTGTGTGTGATGCCTAAATGTATTATCTAGTGTTTCACTATTGTGCGACTCTTTTAAGATACATCACAAAGACCACTACAGCCACTGTTATCATTTGAGTAGATATATCAGAGCCATTATATACATAGAGACTCAACAGTTATCCTTGTTGTTTGTCTCAGTGTGAGGCGCTCAGATTACAGGATCAGGAACTAAAGCAGGCTGGCTCAGGACCTCGCAGCACGGCCTGGCAGATAAACATCCACAGCACAGAAAATAAACCCTGCGATTGGTCGATCCAATTGTAAAGTGTAAGCACACCGTACATTTGCTACCCTATGCGACCCCACTCACAGATCAAATGTACTGCAGCCAAAGCCGCACCGCTGCAAGTTACACAACCTTATTCCATGGCAACCATGTTGATTTGACAGCAACAGCTCAGCAGCTCCCGCTGGGCGCCTCAGTCCGCCTTGTCTTCGCCGTTCTTGGCCCAGCCTCGGCTCATGGCTGCTACCACAATGCTGTACATGTTGAGCCAGGCTTGGCGCAGCGGCGCGGTGTAGGCCTGACCCAGACTGCACTGCAGCATGTAGAGGAGGGACTCACCCACCACCTGAAGCCCAAAACAAACAAGCACACACATATTTTGTCACAGCTCACTCACTCGTGAAATTGCTTTTTGAGAGTTCTACTATGAAATGATGCTCCTACAGCAAACGACTGCGTGTTGACTCCCACTGCCTGATGCTTCCTCCCGAGGTTGAGCAGAAAGTCCTCCAAGGAGTGAAGGTCGTCCAGGTGGCTGACTGCTGCATCGATCACAAGCATCACCTGGGATCACATGCACATACACATGCAGAGAGAGTTTCAAACTGTGCACAAGCACAAACTGTGTACTTATGGAGGTAAGTGCAATGAACGGAGCTCACCTTGGTGACATGTTCCAGGAACTCAGGGCTGGAGAGGCAGTCTTGTGTGGAGCCACAGTTTGTATTGTAGTGGAAAAGGCTGAGGAGTGCAGGGTCCAGCTCAAACAGTCTGCCACAGACAAATAGCACACTGTTCTATAGGTGTATACACATCCACAAAATCACTCTGTAAATCATGCATCTACAAATCTCTCCTGCTCCTCTCTGATTTAGCGGCAGCTGTCTCAAAGTAAATTGTGGATTATTGCAGCTTGTCGCCAAGCAACAAGTCAAGCTTCCTGTCTCTGCATTCTGAAAATGTGCAGCGAAAGATGTAGCGTGTTTCTCTCTTAGCACCTTGGATACATATTCAATCATTACAGCTGTTAGGTAACAACACAGAAAACAACAACATCCTTTTACTTAGTTTAAAGTTGATGTTAATTAAAGGATAGCTGCAGAGAATAGATGCTTTCTTCTCTCACAAGTCCCTCTACTGTCTGACACCATTTGAATCATGCTGATGGTGTAAAATGTTACCTGGAAAACATGATGACACCATGAGGAACTTTGTTCTTGCCCAGGCTCTCCCAGCTGCCTCGTATCAGCTCCTTGTCTTTCCCTGACAGCTTCTCCATCCTCCCTCAGGCTGTAAACACGAGGCAAGTTCTTCTAGAGGGGAAAAACACAACTCCTCTACAGGACGAGAAGACGCTGCCTGATGAGAGCCATAATATCTGAGTTAATCCACAGAGGAAACTTCTGCCACCTGGAAAACAAAGTGGACAATCAAGTGAGCGCTGATTTTGTTAGTAATGTTTCAGATATAAAGAGGAGTAATCAGTTGCTGGAGATGTGAGACGCACAAACATACTGTACCTTCCTGAGGTCACTCTTCCCGCTAAACTTCTTCTGTTGCAACCAGGCTGAGGGGTTCTGTTTGTGTGTGCGCGCGAGTGTGTTTGTGTGTGCAGGCAGCAGCCTTGCCTGACACTGTGGTGCACTTGCTCTCTCTTTCCCTGGCCTGTGGTGCAGTCAGGGAGACAAGTTCCTGCCACGCTCTTATCTGTCACACTGGCTGCTATCTCTCTCTCCCCTTCCCCGTTTGCCTCTTGATGTGCTCTCTCTCCAGCACGGGGGATATTATTCACGCCACAGAAGGAGAAAAAGAGGGATCTCTCTCTTCTGCTCTGGAGAGGCTGCAGCGAGCCACAGCTCCTCCTGCAGGTGAACCAGGGACTAAAACATACAGAGGCTATACATGCACACACGACATAGACTGCACTTAACAAAATCTCTCTCTCTTACTTTATAATACATAGAATTCAAGTAAACAAGAAATTAGAAAGTGCAACATAAGGATTTCACACAATGTCATTACAGATGTTTAAAGCAAGTGATTGTTCATGGTTTAAACCCAAAAGCACGACACCAGTCTGATCAAGAGGGGTCTGAACAGACAACAAGCCTGTTGATGAATAAAAGTGGACCAGTATAAAAGCTACTGAGCTGATGGAGATGTGGGAGCAGGTGTGCATGTGGGCGGCAGAGATAAGGTGTTGTGACAGGCCTGTATCATCTATTCCAGGGTGTTTCCTCTGCTGCATACATTTGCAACCCATACATTTACATAATTAAACTTGTGGGAATTTCTATATCAGGGAAAATAAAAGACCTCAGTGTGCAGTGTGTTATATGCGGAGCCACTCCTCAAACAGCGTGATCATAAGATTCAGTGGCCTTGCTTTAATCCTAATTAGATGTGTTTGTTTCCTGTCTCGGCTTCCGCTCATTCCAGTTCGTTTAAAGAGACGTAACAGGCGTCTGCTCCAGCGCACATCTCGCAGGAGGCCGGATCAGATATTATCTAACAGGTTGTGGGAGATTGGTTTTGTTTGCAGGCGCGCATCGGGGGAATCAGAGGTGCACAGCGATCTCCTGAGGGACTACGAGGCAGAGTGCGGAGGGAAACACGGTTCCCATGACAACCTGACAGGATGGAGCCCTTGAAGCTTTGTCATGTGATGTTTGAGATTACAAGGAAAGGACTCTGCGATTATTTATTACATCTATAAGTACTATGTGACCTCTATTATGCAATATATGGTTTATTTTATGCTCATTACTGTTACAGTCACCTTTTCTCTGCTCGTCTATGTAAAGATGCACCTCAGTCTGGAAGGGAAAATTACATTGTAATTTGTAACAATCATCATGTGAAGTGCTTTTTTAGGACGTCTTGATTGAAACGTATGCAAACATCGCCGTCGGTCTCAACGGATGACACAGTGGCCTACATAAAAGTAACCATACGGTATGTACTGGTCTCTCCTTGATGACATTTTGATTATGATGGTTCAGATAGTCAGACATTCCCATGTGGTTTGTAAGTAAAAATGATTTCTTAAATTCCTGGAAGTCAGCTGTCTAAGCACAGGTTTACAGTGGAGGCCAGTGTATACGCGTATTTGATGTGGGTCTTTGGGCTCGGGGCAGACCACTTAAATGGTCCCTGCGAGATCTTTATTTAGGTGGCAGCGTGGCTGAAGGAACAAACGGGGAACTTTAACATGGAGCAGCTGAGAAAAGGATCGTGTCAGACGCTAAGTGTCCTTACAGGACCTGTCCAAAAATTGACATTTACTTCATTTTTTCATGAATTTTATTAATCATGAAGGAAGTTTGAGTGCCAGATTAGAAATAACAACTCATATGTATGTGAAATATAATATATAAAGTTTATAAGGGTTAAATGCCTAATACAAAAACAATAGTACAGTTGTTTACAGATGTAAGTGGAGTAGAACGCTGTAATGGCAGAGCAGTGGAAGAGATTATATATCCTGTCATCTTTTATTTTGATATTGAACGCTGCTTGTTTTAGAGTGGGTGAAGCAAAAATTATTGTAACAATGTAATGTTATGTTGTTGTTGAACTGTTTGTTCTGGTAACCAAGTATCATAATCCTCTAAATTACAGTTTATATTCTTAAACAAAACTGTGGTCATAAAACCAAAGGCAGCTTTTTATTTTTAATATATTCTGTCAGATCGTATAAATATATATATATATATATATATATGTGTATGTGTGTGTAAAACTCAAAGCATATAAAATATTTATACCTTATAAACATATTACAGCTCTATAAACTTGTATTTTCCGTCAGTCATTTTGCGAGCATTTGTGATTGTAAAATCCAGATTGTTTTGTAATTTCATAATTTATAGTTGTACATCTTAAACTACCAAACGCTTGCTGCGGAGACTACGCCGTGACATGAATCATTTCTGAGGACAGTGTTGTTTTCTAGCGGGGAGGCCACAGAAAACTCAGTGCCGCCTAAACCCTTTTTGATCATGGCATTTCTTCTTTGGACTTCACGCTCTTCTCTTCCACATCTTCAATTTTCTCCCCATCGTCTACATTTTCATCCCTAAATCAGACATGTTGGGTTAGAAAATGACTATATTGTAATTACGTCGAACTTTTGCTTGGCTACAACATTTGTCTTTTCTTCACTGTAGACTTGCAGGCCAGGCTCAGAAAATTATGTAATGTAATACGACTAAACCACATGAAGTCCTTGGCTCTGCAGCACCAGAGCTATTCATATTCTTACCGGACACAGTGGTAATACACGGGGGATGTAAAACAGAACTTTCTCACTGTGCATACCTGCTCTGACTGTCAGTCTCGTTTGTGTCGTCTTCAGATCTGGATGATGCTTTTCCCTTTTCTTCGACAAATTGCTCCTTTAATCCGGCTTTCTTTAGCTTGTCCCTGTGCGTCTGCTCTGCATGAGCCTTTGCATTTTTCTGCAAGTAAACAGTCCAAGTTATACTGGAGGGGCATGTCATTTTAAAATAGATGAGAACATCTTACTGTGTAACTTACCGTTGTGACCTGTTCAAACAAATAAGGGCGTTCACTAACGCGTGCCTTCATATCCCGTAACTCCTTCATGTACTCTCTCGTCCTTTGTTGGTCAGCCTCCCTTTATGCAGAGACAATTACAGTTCTAGCCATTGTGGTTGTTGTGATGTGAGTTGAAAAGGTTGCAAAAACTGAATATGAGCGGCCTCACTTGACCGGCACTCACCAATGCTGCTGTAGTTTCTCATTATACACTTCTTTCAAGCTGCTGTGCGGGTCCAGTACCTTTGCATGGAGCGTGAGTGTCTTCTTCATGGCCTGAGACCTCATTTGGTATTTTCTCAACCAGTCAGCGCTCTCCTGATTCTTGTTCTCCCGCATCTCCATTGACTTCCTGTGGAGGTAACAAAAAATACTGCATATCAGAGGATTTAACAGTGATCCAGTTAGTTGATACAATATGGAGGAATGACCGTCTAAAGTTACAGCCATGTCAAAAAGTCACCTGATAGCCATGCAGCGCTTCCTGGCAGCATCTGTGATGTATGTGGGGAGTGTGTCTGTGGACAGTGATGTTAACGCCCCCATTGACTTGCTTCTACCGAGATTACTTGTTTTTGATATCTGTAGATGAGGGATGATGAGAATTAACCATTAAATTAATCATTTTAGTGAGCTGTAGCAATGCCTGACTAAAAGTAGTAGAACAAGTTCATCCATTTGTGCGGGAAAAACTCTTCATTCACTGACATCAAATCGCTATACCACTTATCCTGTTCAGGGTCGCAAGGTGCTGGGGCCTAACCAGGTTGTCATTGGGCGAGAGGCGGGGTACACCCTGGACTGATCGCCAGCCAATCGCGGGGCTTACACATAGAGACAGATGACCTTTCACACTCACATTCACACCTACTGGCAATTTTGAGTCACAAATTCACCTAACACCTAATGTCTTGGGACTGTGGGAAGAAGCCGTAGTACCTGGAGGGAACCCATGCGTGCACAGGGAGAACATGCAAAGAGGCACTTCATCCAAACCGGGGTTCAAACTAAGAACCTTCTAGCTGTGAGGCGACAGTCCTAAGCACTGCACCACCGTGCAGCCCCAGATAAAACCAACTGAAAAAAACAACAACTATTGAACTGTTTTTCTGAAATGTACTTTAGCTGAACTAGAGAGGACCATTACTGATCAATAAAAGAAAAATATGTGTGGAAAGATTATTGTGTCATTTCATAATAACATGGATTGCTGTTGTACTGATTTAATTACTGTTTCTAATTATCTTTACTCAACAATGACATCATGTGAAACTATCTCGCCAGCAAAATCATTGAACCTCCCATGTATGAGGATGACATTAACAAACATAATATGGTTGTGCATCAGGCCCTGCAGAGATGGGGCTTCAGTTAAACTTGATAAATGATGAGGTGTAGAAAGTTTGAAATACAACAGTCGAAGTGAGGGTAGTATTTCCTCTGAAGAGAGCCCACTGTACATATTTTAAATAGCTTTATGGCCCCACAACTTAGCAGAGTGGTCTGAACAACCTCAAAAAATAACACACATGCCATATAAGAACTTAACCCATACAATAAATCTCTTTAACCCAACAAATTAAACACGAATGCATGAAATAGAAAGTAAAATGCAATCAAGATCAAAGCCTATCCTATCAAAGCCACATTTCAACACTTCTGTTAAGATTGGTGTCCTTTTTAAGTCAGTGGTTGTAAATTTGGTGCAATCATAGTGCTACAGCCTTTTTAAACAAGCAAGGATGTAGATAATCCACACTGTTTGTCATGTGAAATATTAGAGGCTGCAAGGACAGCTCGTGGTTTTCTACCCCTGTTAAAAAGAGAAATGTATTGACATGATGAAGTGGTGGGTGGATGTGTCTCTCGAACCATCCATCAAGCAGAGCAGTAATGTAAAATTATTACATGAAGCCATCTGGTGCTCGGGAGCCCTGGGTGTCTACTTCTTATTTAACTCCATTAGAGACACTGGCTCTTCACGACGGGCATTTACCTTTGCATTTATTCAGGTAATATGTGAGAGAAAGTCAGTGATTAAATCTCAATAAATAATAACCACCTTATGAAAAGTTTATGACCATTAAAATTCTAAAACTTTCATAGAAATTCATAGAAATAATCAAAGGATGAAAACGCAAAACAAGAGAAACTACATTAAATGAGCTCATATTGTGAGAGGTAATTACAACCAAAGTGCGCTCAAATGAATGAATAAATAGCACCAATAAAACCAATAGAAAACATTGTCACAGATTGTCATTGCAAACCAAACATGTCTGAAGAAACGAAAAATGTGTACCTGTGAGGTTTCAGGGCTCGTCCTACTCTGCCTTACAGGGAGAGCTGAAGTCCTCAGAGAGAAGGGCTGACATTTAATCCCGTCTTTCTTCTGTGTTTTTCTCAGCGCCTCTTTCTGCAAGGCTCTGTGCAGCCTGCTGAAGTCAGGGACCTGATGGTTGATCTTTGGCTGGAAGCTGGGCCTCTCATCCAGGAATCCCAGCTTTTCTTTCCTGGTGCGGTCAGCAGTGCGAAGTTTGGGGCTGCCAGACACAGCAGGGTTCTGTTGCTTGTTGACTGTTGTTAGAGCGGTGACTTGTCTGCAAAGCTCCTCGTCTGCACAGAGTCATATCACAGTGTAAAGTGTAACAGACACACAAGTATTCAATATCAACATACAGTATTATTTTTTGGCTTTCAATACATAGATCCCGTTTTATAACACTTAATGAACAAACAAGTTTTTTTTTGTATATAGGCTGTTGAGAAGTTATTGTTTTTATACTATTATTATAAATTAAAAATGTAAGACAGACACTACTTTGTGAGATCACTACATCATTTACAATTTAATTATGATTTTCAAGAACGTAACAAGTAAGATTTTTCTGTTTGTAGAGCATCAGCTACTGTGTATTATGAAATTTGAGAACTATTTTATCTCTTAAATCTATTGAATATATCAGCCATAAACGACTTCTCCAGAGCTGCTAAAAAGGGCAATCAATGGCTCTGGGTGAAGAAAAAAGACCCCACCTGGGCTCCCTAGACATCTAGGGGATGAGCCTGGGATGCCAGGATTCACCGTGAACCCTGTGGAGGTGTGGTGGGCATATCAGCCAAACACTGAGGGAAGGAGGGTGCCTGATAACCCTGAAGATGCTACTGCTCACCTGACCACCCTGCGGAGTCCAGGCAGCAGCATGCCTTAGGTGAGCAATTGAGGGATTGGAACAACTAGTCCTAGTTAACAGATCCTAGAAGTAAGGACCACTAAATGGGCTCAGTAAAACCGTGTTTTGTGATAAGAAGTCACAAGTGGGCATTGCAGGTTTGAGCCTTTATATATCAGGCACTGCCCCTATGGAATCATCTACCAGTTTGGGAGACAGACACCCTCTCTGCTTTTATAGTAGGCTTACAGCTATCTGTTGCCTTGGTCCAACTTCAAGTTGTGCTGCTATAGGCTTAGACTGCTGGGGTTACACCAAGCTCCTCTCTTGTCCTCTCTCCCCCCTTTTCTCTCAATTTGCATTCATGTCCCATCTGCAGAACTGCATGCTGCCATAGACCTGCTTGACTCCCCATGCTTTACTTTTATTATCTGTCATAATTCTATAATTATTATATTGCTTGAGGTTTCTGCCCATTAAAAATATGTTTTTCTTTGCCGCTGTTGCCAAGAGTACTGTCTAGACCTGTCACACATACAGTTATGCTAAAAGATTTTCATCTCTAATTGTTTCACTTTAATTTCAACTATACCAAACACTACACTTTCCAGCATCATCACTAGTAAAAGAAACCCACCTTTCATTTCAGATTCTTTAGCCTCTTTGTTTGGAGGTTTCCAAATAGCAGCAACCTTGTTTTTCTGATCCTCTGAGACTTGCTTTAGCATTGCTAACAGTTTCTCCTTTTTCTCCCTTTCTCTCTCCTGGAAGCTGAAAGGTTTTTGGATAGAGAGCAAGAAGTCCCTCCTCTGCTCGAGGCCATGCTTCCTCTCCTTCTTTCTCAGCTCCATCATCTCCTGATAGAGGGGCTGAGTGACATGACAGGGGACCGGGAATGCAGAGAACTTCTTCTGACACTCGGCCTCAGCTTCCCTCTCTTTCCTCATCTGTGTAGGAGTTAGAGTGGAAGTCCTGACTGAACAATTCTTCCAGTTTGAAGGAGATATCCTGGCTGTAGAAGATGACTTAGGCATCTCTGTCTGTCTTGGATGGGGCAAAGTCTCTTGATGTAGAGGTGTAGATCTACTGAAAAAAACATTAGAGATCTGTAAGAAAATACGATGTATTATAATTATGACAAAGCATATTGGACAATTTAGGAAACCTACTTGGCCTGACGGTTAACTTCATTTCTATCCCCAGACTCTTTGCCTGCATCTGTTGACAGCAGAGCGTTCTGATGGATCCTCCTCTCCAGCTCCTCTTTCTGTCTCCTCTGTGTCTCCTGCAGCTGTTTCTTTAGAGCCTCACGTAGGGCCTTCAGCTGCTGCTGGAACATCAACTCTGATCTGAGTCCTTCTTCCAGCAAAGTCTCCAGCTTTGACATATTTTTGATTTGTGACACTAAAAAAATAAGAGATTAAAGAAAAATAAAATCAGACTCCAAGTCTAAGGTTACAAGAATAAAAAATCAAGCTACTATATTGAACTGTAATTTTATAGATTACTGTGATTAGAGAGTACATAGTAGGCTATATGCTATATTTATATTGTATTCATACTTATGAATTGTTAATATGAATAAATACTGCTTTGATTTTTTTAATATATATTTAAATAAACCTAATTTTAAATTTAGGTCAAACCTCTGCATAATTTTAATAACTTGAACCTTTAGCAATTGATACTTGAGACTGATTTAATCGGCACACAACACATTTTCAATTTAATTTTCAAGGTATTTAACAACACAATGTAAAAGAGCATGGCTGTCAGTCTTGGTCTTAACACAAGAACCCTGTTCACATTTGTACATTTACAGAGCTAGCTTTTGCTGTACTTCCTCTTTTCCACCCTTCTTTCGTAGAAATTCATTCCTAATGTACGGTGATCTGAGATGTTTTACACAGTCCTCAACTTCAAAATAATTTAAGCTTGATATTACCTTAATAGGGTAACAGTCTGTTGTGTTGTGGTGGTTAGAACTGTCTGGGGGTTTTTTTCAGAATAAAATTCAAAAACACATAAATGTTAGAAAAACTCACTGTAGTGTTAGTAAATGAAGCAATTAAGTACTGGAGACAAAAGAGGTTAGTTGTAGTTCAACATGTTTGTGCTTGTATGCCACCCCTGCTTCAGTTGGTGTCCCACTTCGGCCACCCAGTCTAGTCACAGTTCTTCACCCGCCACTGCTGCTCTGTGGGAAATGGTAATATGATTTTTCCCCTTTATTTTCCGGTATATTTAAACAACTCTGTTAATTAAATCAGCAATTAATCAAATCAATATTCGATAAGGATAAAAAAAAATGTTTCAGTTAGTTGCCCCACTTTTTACTTTGTATTTTGAGGCTTGTTAATATATAGAAAAACTTGAGACTTTTAAACACTTAAAACTTGCTGACAACTACACCTCCCGTCTGTGTAAACTGTGTAAACAGGTTACCATGTCAACCAGACATCGGGCTCTCAACATAGCGTAATGTAGGTTATTTAGCATTAGCTAATGGCTTAACAACATTTTACCTTTCTACGTACATACAAACCTATTTTCTATTTTCTGCCACATAAATACACGTAATAAGAAAAAAGAAATTAACGATATTCAAATGGAAAGTGATGTAGAGCCGCCAACCTGTTACAAGACGAGTTTTAGGAAGTGTTTGTTGGCTGCGAATCGTCTTCCAAACTCGTATATGTCCGCTGACAAGATAAGCTGCAACTTATTTGGAAAGCTACTGAGCTTTTCGCCTGAAATAAAGTTGACAGAGTCTTTCTATTACACCTGAAAAGAAGCAATTACTTACACTCGCCCCTCCGTTTTGGTAGCATTAGCACTGTTTGTGGACATACGCAGCAACGCCAGCCGCGACAAACGTCTTCTGTGATTGGACGAAACACCGGAAGTACTCCCTTTGGAGCGCTTGTCAACACAACATGGCTGGATTACAGAGGAGACACAGCTGTGGCTATTAGGACACATTCAAGGGGAAACGTCTTTTCGATTGTCATTCAAACGTCTCCAGACTGAGTGTTTTCTCTTGTTTAATTCGGGACTTGTCCAATATGAAGAGTGATTGAGAGTGAATCATGCATAAGCTCACAAAGGCGACGCTGGCCTTTAACGGTCTTGCTCGGTGTTATATCGCAGAAAAGCATTTATCTGCTATTAGAATCATCAGCCGAGGATTGGTGAGTGCTGAACATGGGGACGAATCTGGCAAGAGTGACGTTTATGATGTTGTTATATCCGGGGGAGGAATGGTTGGATCTGCAATGGCATGTTCCCTAGGTGAGTGATGATTTCCAAAGTCTGACAGACCACATGTGGGTGTAAGACTTCAGTTCAGTGCAGTTTAATCATACCAGATTGCCAAACCACCCACAGCTACACCACAAGATTTGTTGTTGATATAGTAACACTTTATTTTTTATAATATGTGCACGATATGTGACAGGCATGGATCCCAACCTGGAGGGTAAGAAGATCCTCCTGCTTGAAGCAGGAAACAAGAAAGTAATGGACAAGGTCCCTGACACCTACAGCACCAGAGTCAGCTCCATCAGTCCAGGCTCTGCCACCGTCCTCAGTGGTACAGTATACAATAAAAACAAAATGACACGTTAAAACGCTTTGTAAAAGCAGTAGGAAAGTTTTTTAAAGTTATTTCTGTAGTGATTAGCTCCCTTCCTGTGATAAGCTTGTGATGCTAGACTATTAAATGACTCCCACACGGTAAGCCAGGGATCAGACACTGCCCAGTCACCAGGGCTTTACAGGGATCATATCCGACCTTAATTGCTCCTCGTGTGAAAGGTCACCTGGGATCTCTCCTGCTGCAATTTTTCTTTTAGTTACACTCATATGCAGTTAATGATTAGGCTAAGGATTGTAGGTTTTCTACAACCCAGACTGTAGTAAAATCATGCCTCTCCGTGTACGAGATGAGGGAAAGGAAGAGTCTTGGATACAAGGGTGTGAAACTTAATCTGGGATTGATGGACTCATCTGTGTAACATGGTCTGTTTCCTTAATCTGCCATCTCAGGCCTAGAATCCAATAAAAATACACAAATATAACCATCAGTCTAGATATTTGCTGTTGTTTCATTTTTAAGTATTTTGTTTAAAACACAGTTTAAATTGTCTTAAAAGGAATTGACGTATTTAGTTTCAGGTTGTCAAAATTGATTTGGAATTATGTAGTCAACAATCATAAGGCTAATTTAATTTAATTGTTTGACACTTAAGTTCATCCATATTTTCCTGATTCAAGCCTTAAAATTACTTCAAGTTTACATTAAGTAAACAATGTAGATCTTCCTGGTAGATCATACAATCCAATGCATCGTGAATCTAATTTCAGAAATAATCATGTTTGTGCAGTTGCCAGAGAGAGACAGTGTTTTGATTAACATCTCAAATAACTAAATAAGGAATGTAGAAGTGTAGACATTGTGCTTTGCTGTGACGTCTCCAACTGGTATCTGGGCAAAAAGTAAATAGTACTTACACCTTTCATGCTTATGAAACACATACTGTGTCTTTTCCAGCAACTCTACAGTGTGTTTAAAATTCTAATTGTATTGTTTTAAAGATATAAATATATACGGTATACATTAGATATTGCCCCCTACCACCTGAATTAGTTTTATGCTGAATTGTAGAATGTAACACAAGAGGAAGTGCTCAGTCAGAGATGTTTTTAAGCATTTACAGGTTTACCACTAGAGTTGTTCTGACACCAGTATTAGAAATGCCTTAATACTGCCTAAAATGCAGAATCAGAGTCAGAAATACTTATATTTATCCCTGGGGAAAATTCGGCCGTTGCAGTTGTTCTGATACAGACAAGAAGTATGAAGAAATAGAAATAGAAATAAGTAATACGTAAAATATGTGAACTATATAGACCAGCGGTTCCCAAACTTTTTATGCAATGCACCCCCTTTTACATCCCGTCGCAACATAGCCTACTTATAGGCGCATTAAAGGCATCAAGTTTAAATCTGCACAAATAATCAAGGTATTCAAAATATTCAACAGATCACAACTACACTGCAACAAACTTACGTCCTCACTTTTAAAAAGCAAAGGCACAAGCAGATAGGCCGCATTAAAGAAAAATAGAATCAAGTTTAAATTACAATTACCAAACATAACATAGCGGTTATGGAAAATTAGAACATCAGTTGCCTAATTTGAATCAAACTGCAGTAAAGTTACACACGATCCACCACGTAAGGAAAAAATTGATTGACACAAACAGATCGCATGGATGGATTTTCAAGTGAAAAATCCCACTTAATGAAATAAATAAACCATTACACCACCATTACATTTTTCCTCACACGCACCCCCTTGAGGTAGCTCATGCACCCCTCTTTGGGAATCCCTGATATATACAATACAAATGTACAAAACAATATGTGGAGAAATAATAATATAAGCAATAAGAACAAAAGTGCATCCAGTATAAGAATATATGAAATATGTGCAGATATGTGCATAGAGTGTAATAAATGACCAAATTGTAATAATATAAGAATAGAGATACAAGAAAGAAATTCCCCAAACACCCAAAGAATTCACTTGTTTCTTCTTTTCAAAAAAATTAGCTTACACAGAAATGATAACGATTATGGCCGCCGCCAGCAACTACTGTTCTAGAGCGGGATATAAGAACGTTGCGCTGCTATCGGAGAGTGACACCCCAGGCAAGGCTACAAAAGTGTTAACCATCTGTGATATAAAAATGGTATCTTTTAAGGCTGTATTATTGTAATATTAAGTTAAGATAATGATAACTTGTAAAACTGGGGCACTGGTTTAGCTCAGTTGGTAAAGTAGGTCCTCGTCGCACTTATCGCACATATCGCAGGTTCGACTCCCGGTCTGCCAATCATTTGGTGCATGTCATCCCCCACTCTCTCCTCCCCACATTTCCTGTCTCTGATCAGCTGTCCTATCAAATAAAGGCAAAAAAGCCAAAATAAAATTTAAAAAAACTAAATAAAGCAGCTTTGTGTTAAAAATCTGGGTTTTTCTGACCCTCTTCGGCTGACACAGGACGTCAGGAGTGGCCACGTGCCAATCTGTGGCTAACATTAGCTCAGGCTGTTTGTAGGTGTTTTTAGGTCAGGTTTAGCTTCTTCAGTCTGATGAGCCAGGCTGTACAACAATGATAGCAATCGCATCACATCCATACAGGGTTGGTAATACAGCCGACAGCTATTATATAATAACAATTATGTATTTTATCACACGAGTATCAGATGGGTTCTAGGAATCTGCCGGTGCTCAAGTCCAGATACCAGATTCTGTATCAGGAAGCAAAAACGTGTAATATGTAGAACATCTTTATTCAAGTCTGTAAACTCTTTTGACATTTAATATTTTTTGTGTAACCTCAGTCGAACGGAGGAAAACATCCACTTTACTAGATTTGCCTGTGGTTGTTGGTCCCAGTGCTGCTTAAATCTGCCAAGTTCAGCTTGAGCTTGACCCTCATCACACTGACAAGTTGGACTGTTTCCTTCCCCTCTGCACGTTTTGTTGACATGTGATCTCTGATTTATGTTTAAAATCATTTTTTGACTATGAAAGCCGGTTATTTGTTCTAAAATTGGAGGAAGTTGTTGCTCTATATTGGTATTGTAACTTCCTTGAAATGTGTTTGTGCCCTCACAGGTATTGGAGCATGGGAAAACATCACAAAGATGAGGTGTAAGCCCTATAAAAAGATGCAGGTATGTTTTCTGCTTTTTAAACATTTGTGCAGCACAAGCGTACAGTAACTACCATTGCAACTGCCGTGCTAAAAGAATCCAGAGCTATACTGCAGCGCTGTGCATCTCCCAACTTGAGTTTTCCTTCACATGTCCTCCAGACTTTCTAATTTACAGGCATACTGTATGTATTTCTGTCATCCATCAATCATGGCAGCATACAATTTGCGGAGTGCAAAATCTGTGACTCTCAGCTTCTACTCAGTCATTCAGCTTAATGAACAAGCAACACAATGCAGTATCATATAATCATGTGTATGGTATGTAATTGTTCACATTAAAATGGCAAACGGTGGTTTCACATAACATTCATTTTGTTCATTCCTTTGCGGCGTTTATGCCCTTTCAGTAGCTCTGCAGGATCTGTGGCACATGGATGCCAAAGCACACAAGGTATATTTAAAGAGAAGGCCGTCTTCGGCTTGTTGCTCTCTGACCAGGCAAGTTTTATTTATTAAAGCCATGTTTTTCAGTAAGGACTAAATCATTTTGACGTTTTCAAATTGCTACTCACTCCTCATATGTTATAATTATAAAGATTCATGTGAACAACGGTAAAAAGATGAAAGATCAGGAGAGTGGTTGTTTGCTGCAGAGTGAACCCGCTTTACGGCTGTGGGTGCAGGCTCAGGCCCTCTTGTAAGATGTGGTCGGCATGTACCGAACACCCGACCGCAGGGTTTCTCTCCGGGCCTAAGATGTCATCATGCACTGCCTTACAGTGATTATGGTAGTGTACCTCTCCCATTATACCTTCACTCTGCTACCACTGTTTGGGCTTGTTTGTCCATTGAATTGCAGTCATATCCATCTCAGCCATAGCGCTGGAAAGTATGTAGTGTAGGTCAGCTCTAAATAACATTCTTTCCATGCTATAAAATGCTCTTCCACCTTAAACATCCACTAAGCATCGAGGGTTTAGATTCCAAACAGAAGGCGAACGCAGTTTTCACCATCAGCGCGTCATTTTTCCCCACATTTTTTTCTCTATAAACTCGCAGGATGTGTATTGTTTAAATCTTGCACAGAAAGTATGCAGCAGCCCGAGAGCTGCATCATTTCACCCCGCATTAAACAAACCCAAAACAATTTTGGGCTGGTCTCAGTAAATCTTTCTTCCCAACCACTTATCACAAGCTGCAAACCCACTGCCATTAGTGGTTTTCTGTAGAGTATATCCCCCTACTTTATGGCAAGTTGGAAAAAAGTAGTACATCAGCATATTACTGCACAATGATGGGTTCTGTCACCATAGTTACAAGCCAGGGGAGGATTAACCTTGTAGAAACACTTTTTTTCACCTCCTCATGTTTAAGTCAAATGCTGCTCTCAGGGTTAGAATTACTGCACCCTTTTGGCTGCGGGTAAATATTGATTCAGTCTGTGTGCTTACAAACATTCATTTTTTATTTGAGTTTCCAAGAAAATGTTTCAAAAATCCACATCACAACATGTCATGTCCATTAAGCTGGAGTCAGTCGTCCAGCCAGAGGGGTGTTGGTGACCCTCCTGGCGCTGGGTTTGATGTATGCAGGCTGCGCCAACCTCCCAACAGCAGCGAAACAACTTTGATGTGTTCAGCTAAGCGAAGCGGCACTTCTCTGCCCGGCTATATATAGGTGAAGGGGATGCATTTAAGGATAGACTTGTAAACCACAGGCATAATTGGTCTCTCATTTAGGTTTGGGATGCCTGCTCTGATGCCCTGATCACTTTCGATAAGGAGAACCTGCAGGACGAGATGGCGTACATCGTGGAGAACGACGTCGTTGTGGCCGCGCTCACGAAGCAGCTGGACAGCCTGACCGGTAAGCAAAGCAGTTATGATTAAAACATGAACCCCCACACAGCAGCAGCGCTCTGTGAGACCTTTTCAGCCCTGTTCCATCTGCCTAATAGACCCAGTCTGGCTGCTAATGGCACCACATTTATTCCATCCTGCCCCCAGGTTTCTGTTTATCCATCCCCCCTCCTGGGGACTGTTTTTAAAGACAACTAAAGCTCTTGGAATCGTTCATGTTTTTCCTGCAATTTCAATCAAACACTCCCATTTTGGGAGCTTGTGGAGTCCCGGCACCCTCTGTTGACACGTGAAGTGGTCCAGTGACCTATTTAAAGCTGCCATGTGCTCCAAAGCTTCGCCACCTCTTAAGACACGAAAGCGCTGACAGTGTGTAGAGCGGCATTGCTGTTGACATTAGACCAACTTTTGTGAGGTTCGCAAATAAAACTTCGCTCCGCTACGTGCTTGACAGTTAAAGTGGCATATTTATAAACAGTTTTCAACATTTTGCGCCAAACAACGGATGTGTGGTTGCTGCACGTTTCTGTCTCATGTGCCTGCCATTTGTCCTCCTCTCTCTCTCTCTCCCTCCCTCTCTCTCTACTCTCTTTTTATCCTCGGTGCTGTTTTGCTCGATGCACTACATGAAAAGTGCTCCAGGCCAGCTGTTTTCAATGTTACCCTGCTCTCCAATCACTGAAAACCCATATTTGATGTCGTGTTCAGGAACCAGTAGCAGCTCTGTGGATGGGTCCTGCTCCAAGTCGCCATGAGCCAGCGTAGCTCCGGATCCTTTCATGTTTGGGATGACCAGCTGCTGATATTTTAAGAAGAGCGGCTGTTTTAATGCAGAATCCAAGCAGCTGGCAGCCTGTGCAAAGTGTGGCCGGGTGTTCTTGTAGATAAACACTATTAGTCAGAGCAAAGTGACAGGCCAAGACCATTAAGAAGATTGTCGAATGCGAACTTCGGCAGCTCGCATGAGCCAGGCAGGAAAAGCAGTGGTGTTTTACGAGGTGGTTTATAGATCTTCCACTGCTTTGGCTGCAGGGAAACCATGCTCGTGTTTTGACTGAAAAAGTTGCAAAGCACTGATTTTCGTGTGATGATACAAACAAAAGGCCGACTGATCCCTTTGTTGAGAGAGTCACACCATTTTATTTTAGGGACCACTGCTTTTTTTTCCTGCAGTGCCGCCTTTGTAATCACCAGTTTTATGTGTTTGTTGTCCTTCAGATAACGTGCAAGTGAAGTACAGGTCCAAGGTGGTGAAGTACACATGGCCCATGCCGCACCAGGCTGCTGAGTCCATCCCGTGGGTCCAGGTCACGCTGGCCAACGGAGAGACTATTCAGACCAAGCTGCTGGTCAGTTTGGCTCCATCATTAAAACTCTACATCTATTCTTAACTTGTTTTTATCCTGTTGTAATGCTTTCTCATCCTCTTTGCAGATCGGTGCAGACGGACCAAACTCAATGGTGAGGCGGGAATTAGGGATACCGACAGTGAAGTGGAACTACGACCAGTCTGCGGTGGTTGCTGTGCTGCACCTATCAGAGGTTAGCATGCATACAGCACACTTATTAGTGCTTTACTATAATACGCACCATTTTCCTTTCTACATGTATTATTGTATCGTGCTGTGTGAGGTGCTCAGTTTTTTGAATATGACAGTAATTTTAAAATCACATCCGTCAGCATGCGGAGAACAATACACCCACCCAGAAGTACACCATCTTGTTTTGGTGTGCAGTATATATAATTAACACGTATGCCGTACAATACAACACCGCAATATTTCACTGTTTAATTTATGTGTTGGACAGCCCACAGAGAACAATGTCGCATGGCAGAGGTTCCTCCCTACAGGGCCCATCGCGATGTTACCGGTAATATATCATCATTACGTCTTTCATAATATCCGTCTGTCTGTCATGTAAGTATCTGATATCAGTGTCCACGCTCTGTCCCACGCAGCTGTCCGACACAGAGAGCTCTCTGGTGTGGTCGACCAGCCATCGGCTCGCAGAGGAGCTGCTGGAGCTGGACGAGGAGAGCTTCGTCGACGCAATCAACTCTGCCTTTGTGAGTCTTTCTCCATCGAACTGCTGATGTTTTATTTAAAGTCTGATTCCACATCAGTCACGGGGATGTTGACGCACTGTGCGGCATGTGGCAGGGGTTCTTCATAGACCCCGGAGACATGTGTTCAGCTGTTTTTTGTGAATCATCCAAACAATATTGTCATTGTTTTGCCTAAACTTTAAACAATACTAATATTTCAGTGTCCGCTTCTTCATGTTTGGAGAAACTCCTTTTTCCCAAGCTGGCTATTTTTAAAGGGCCTGTTGAAGGACGGGGTCACCACGGTTGAGTCACGTTTGGTTTTAGGCCTGGTTTGCTAATTAAACCTGTGGTCTCCCAGTGTCGACCATTACTGCATGGAATGTTTTTCAAACAGAGCTAATTCGACTGCATAGCCTGGCCGGCATCTTCTTTTAATTAGCCCAGCTCCCGCCGCTCTGCCAAACCAGTTAGTCAGGGAGGGGAACTTTCTCTGGCCTGGAGTTGAGCTTTGCTCCTATGTCAGCTAATTTCTTTGTCCACTCAAAGGGATCACGTCTGTTTTTTCTCTCTCTTTTGGCCCTTTTTTCCTTCTCTGTGATGTGTCCTCTGTCTTCTCGCCCGTCTGTGTGCGCGCTAACAGTGGAGTAATGAGAACCAGTCGGAGCTGATTGAGACGGCTGGCTCTATGTTCCGCAACGCCCTGTCGGCCATCATGCCGTCTGCAGGTTCACCCCGACAGCTTCCCCCGAGTGTGGCGGGGATCGGCACAAAGTCCCGAGTCATGTTTCCTCTGGGCATGGGTCACGCATCAGAGTACATCAGGCACAGAGTAGCTCTCATCGGGTAAGATAGGCATTGTATTTTATTGAACATTTGTTAAATGGGAGAAACCAGTGATCCATCCTATCTTATGGTTGTATCAGGAAAACAAACCAACTTTAAGTTAAGATACTGATCAAGAAAGTCCTAAAAAAAAACAGTGTTTGAAGTAGACTTTCTGCTTCATGTGTAAGGGAACTTCCCAAACTGCATAAAATAGAACACTGCGAGTCAACCAAGGGGATGTGTTTGTCTTTGCAGGGATGCAGCCCATCGTGTCCATCCTCTGGCCGGTCAGGGAGCCAACCTGGGCTTCGGGGATGTGGCTTGCCTCACGCAGCTCCTGAGCCAGGCGGCGTTTAACGGGAAGGACCTGGGTCAGTGAGAACTCTAAACAGACACAAGCGCTGCGACCGAGGCGCAGTGGTTTCCTCTAAGCTCTTTTCCATAGCCCCGGCTCGAACGCACGCTGTTGATCTGAATTATAAAAAGCAACAGTTTTTCCGGTAACATTTATTTGATGTTTTTTTTCCTGTTCATTCTGCCAGGAACTATGTGTAAGTTTCTTTTCATAAAAACGTGCAGATATTGTGTTTATTTTTTTTCTCTGTTAAACGTTCTGTTAAAATAGCACCAGTGTTGACTTAATGTAGAAAACACATGACAAGCTTGCACTCTGTCCTCAGTTTAACTCTCTGTCTGTGCAGGAGCGATGCAGCACCTGTTAGAATATGAAACTGAGCGCCAGCGACACAATCTGCCCATGATGGCCGCCATCGACCTCATGAAACGTCTCTACTCCACTAACGCCGCTCCTGTCGTCCTCCTACGCACCTTCGGTCTGCAGGCCACCAACATGATCCCAACACTGAAAGTAAGCATCCCAGTGAACCTGCCCATCACTCAGATAACATCAACCACCTGTCAAGCCTAAGCTCCGCCTCCACCCTGACCCCACCCTCCTCCCTCCTTTCTGATTACATGGAGCCTTACTTTAGCGGTGTCTATAATTTTCAGGGTTCTGAACCTACTACTATGGCATCTAAGTTTAGCCCCAAATTTAGTGTTACCAAAAGTGTGTGGGTGGGGTGCAGGGCTGGCCCTGGGGCAGCGGACAGCGGTGTTGGCTTGTGTTTTCACACCCCTTTTATTACGACCACTGATGTGAAATGGCTTTATACCCTACTAAGTGATTCAGACCAACACAACTGTAACGGGTTGTAAAGGCACAGAGTAAAACGTGGCATCTTTTCCATATTAAATGTTGTGAGTTTGCTGGTTTACAGGTCGTCTTTAAAGGCGTTTAGCGAGCACGAGTCCAAGGTGACGGAGTTGCTCACTTGATGTCTTCTTTTTGCCTCCGCAGGAGCAGATCATGGCATTTGCAAGCAAGTGACGCATCAGTCATGTGGTGGTCATTGGTGAGTCTCCAGAGACTGTAATCTTTAACAAGCTGTAAAAAGTGTGAATGTATAAAATAAAATATTAAAGATATATTTTATCTCTTATGTGCCTTCTTTTGGTTCTTGTTTATGCTTTGGTGCAAAATACATCGACAACAGAAAGTGCTCTGCGGTGTCGCTGTTAGGAGATAATACAGCATTTTGAAATCATAATGCGTGCTGATTTTGGAGGAACGAGTGCAGAACTACAATAAATAATGTCAAAAATCCAAAGTTTGCACAGTTTTAAGCTCAGAGAGATTTTAAGCTCAAGACAAACATGAATGTTATTTTCCCTGTTTGTTTAAACAAGATAATAGTGCATCTTTATATCATTTCATTGCTGTCCTATCCTCCCAAGTCGGTCTAGATTTTAAGGAAGTATACATCGGGGTGCTGGTTTAGCTCGGTTGGTTGAGCAGGCGCCCCATGTATAGAGGCTACCGTCCTCGCCGCACTGATCGCAGGCTCGACTCTCGGTCTGCCGATCATTTGGTGCATGTCATACCCCACTCTCTCCTCCCCACATTCCCTGTCTCTCTTAAGCTGTCTTATAAATAAAGGCAAAGGCCCAACGAAATATTTTTCACGTTTTATTAAAACATACATGTATAATAAACACTTATTTCACTGGATTTAGTAAAAACAACAATTTACATATTGTCAGTCATCAGATTATTCATCTCGATGTACATAGAGGCATTTGTGAGCAATTGTGCAGCATAAAGATTTTGCAATGTAAAAAGCAGTTCCTGTCAAAAACATTAGGTTAATAAAAGTTAACATTATGTATATACAGCAGTAGTTATTGAACGTTGTGAATAGTGAAGAGACAGCAAAGGCTTAGAGAGCAAACACATCAGGAGTTAATATAATGAGGATAATTCAAATATTCTATAGAAGATAAACTTTCAGTTATTTAAATATTTGTACAGTTCACGAGAAAAATAACACAGAATTCAATATTACTAATGTTTTTGAGCTGTGGGTGAAAAGTTTTTACATAATTTCAGTTTACATTTTTGCTGCGTTTAATGGCTGTGAATTATGTTGTTGGATGAACTATCTACCCGTGATGAGAGGTTTCCCTTCAGCGAGTCTAAAATACAGCTCAGACCTGGGGCCCCTGCAATTAAGCCGTGCTTGATAAGGTCTTTTTCTCTGTAGACACAACAAGAAATAATGGCTGAAGTGTAAAATACAGGCATTACCCTCATACATGTGAGAGCTATACGACACAGTCTGCGAGAGGCACATCTCCACTGTGCTCGCTTTCCCCCCTTCAATCATGGTGAGTCTTACACTGCTTAAAGAATATGTACAACCCTTTAGTCCACATCAAAGCAACCGATCATGTCTTAGCTACAATATCTGCAATTAAAGTGTAATGTGCTGTGATGATTGTCATTCGCCACTTGATTTCTAAGGACGGGGGAATAAATGTTAGGGTCCTCTAAAATAATTTACGAGTATAAAAAGATCATTGGTTTACAAGCATTTAGAGAGGAAACTATGGTTCAGCACCCAGTCTCTAAATGCATCCACTGTACTGCACAGTGCACACCAGGACCACAGTAAGCACCATAACATGCCATGACTGGCTGTATTGCTTTTAAGCTACCCTGTACACACTTTACAGGCAGGAGAGGAAGCTCCCACGCTAGATCAGGCACCCATCAGGATGAAAAAATGTAAACCTTTTTACAAAACATAAAGTCAGCCCACCAGTTATGAGCTCAACATACAGTAGAAATAGCTGGCCTTATAAAAATATAGTGATTTCTTTTTTTCAACAGTTCTCGGAGTGTTTGCAGGGTGCTGAGGTTGAGGAAAAAGTGGAGGAGGGAGATCAGGTGTGTCTGTGAAGGGGACGGGCCGATCGAGGGTGGACGGAGGACATGACGCCCCAACAGTGACAGACCGTCCCTCTCAGTGCCGGCTGCAGCGACAGCGAGCTGTCCTTAGTGGATGTTGAGGTTTCTGAAGTAGTCAAAGGTTGCTCCCAGGGCCCAGCTCGTCTCCACATTGTTTACTTTTTTGGCCAGCTGTTGAACAGAGGGACAGAAAGATCTCCAATAAGAGACAGTTTCCCACACCCTCTGTCATAATGATGTGGAAAAGACCATGTTTAAGCCTAGTGAAGTGCTCAACAGACAGAATATGATTGTTTTACATATTGTGTATCTGTCTGACTCTCACAAGCTCTGATTGGCTCACCTGCAGCACAGTGCTGTCCTTGAAGCCAAAGCCCTCCTTTAGCAGACAGGTGATATATGTCATATCCATGCAGAGGAAGGGGCTGATAGCACGGTATTTGGTCATTTTGTTGCACACTGCAAACACACACAAAAAAAACAGGTTGAAGACATTAACACAGCTTTCACATGCCACTGACAAAAAAAGCATTAACGGAGACTCCTTGCTGCATCACAATGGAGTCACGTCCAGTGTCTTTAAAAAACACCTTTTCTAACCTGTGTGCGACATGATTAAAAGATGACCTTTCTGTTTTGTTTGGCTGAATAAACAGGGAGGTGTGAGGAGAACGGCTGAGGGTCAGCACAAGGCTGAGGGTGTGGGTGGGTGGGTGGTGCTAGCACACACAGTTTGTGCATCTCAGTATGTGTCAGCCCACAGGTGGTGTGTGGCTGTCAGGTGCCCTCCTGCCGGGGCCAGACAAGACTTCTTCAGCTCAGCTGCCAGCCAGACGCGTTCCTTAGGACCATGTGACAGTGTTCTCACAACACAAACAGCCTTATGTAACACACAGAGCTCGGCCCTACTTGTTAGAAATCTGGTTCCAAGTGGACATTAGTGTAAGTAAGGTGTGTAACTTTATTTCTCTTAAAGTCCATCTTGACAACAGTTTGACTTTTGTGCCATGGATGTGTTTGAGCACAAAAAGGGTTTAGTAGCGTTGAATGTGCTGCATATTTTTTCAGTGGTTGAGACGCTGATATAAGTAAGATTGTCAGTTTCCTACACAAGTTTATCCATAACAGGATAACATGTTACTCTTACCTTCCTTGGCTCTCTTCTTAAAATCCCTGACTTCAATTGCACCACCTCGATTGCCATCTGTGCAGAGAAAACAAGCAACGTGCAATTTGAATAGCTTATTTTGTGCAAAAGATGATAATTAGCCTGAAAGATAATGGCACTGGAAGGAAGTCGACTCTATGGTCTGTGCCCACTCACCGATGAGGCCAGACTCCACCGCTCGGTCGAAGTAGTAGGAGAAGGCGTAGAAGACACTGCTGCCTTTCACTTCGTAAGGCTGGTGCACTATTCCTTTGATGACTTTCATGACCTCGTAGTAGCACAGCTTATAGCCTGCATAGCCTGAAGAGAGGAACAGAAAAGGTAAATGCGGTTTCGTCAATGCAGATTGGGAATGGTGGAGTAAACAATGAGTTAAAGGTGCTCGGAGGCAGCGATGGTTGGAATGCAATGGGACGAGTCTGGAGCCTCGGTTTGAGGTCAGCCATGGGTTGAAGCTGGGGGCTCACCATATAATATACAAGGGAAGCCCCAGAAGGACAAGTCTCACAAAGCCCCATGGGTATGGTCGGCGCAGTTGTGCCGGCGAAACCATGTGCTGACAAGAGCGGCAGTTAGCGCGGCCCTGTTGGGCTGTCTATTTTTACCACATAATTGTGAGCGGTCCAGATCAAGCCACTCGTTACACAAAAAAAAAATAACAACTCAGGGACAAGCCCAGCATCTTTTGGCTACTTGACTGTGGTATGGGAGTGACTGCCTTATTTGTGAAGTTAACTGACAGTTTTCTTTTCGTTTAAATACACGGTTGACTGCAGTATAATTGTTCAAGAGGGAGGACAGAGAGAGAGAGAGGATGACAAAACATGAGTTTGGCGCCAAGGTTACAGAAACTTCAGCGCATAAATGTTCTCATGAGAGATTGTATCGTACTGTACGCTATTGTGTTCCAGAGTTAGAGAAAGGAATGCACGCATCACCCAATCCAAGGGAACTGGGAAGGCAATCAAAACCTCAGGCTGCTTTTATCTTACCGTCTGGAATCCCGCTAACTTTGTAGGTGGTTCCTCCAAAAGTCACATCTTCTCTGAACTTTTTCGGCAGGCAGGAACTCGTGAAGATTTTCCAATCCAGTCCTGGGAAAAAAAACAAGAGACAGTTTGCTTTGGCCCAGTAAAAGAATAGGAAACAGTGCAAATATAAGGTGATTAAAAGCACTGGATTCTCTTACCATCAGCTCCCAATGCTCCAAGAGTCGCCAACCGAGCCGCATACAGTCCATTTCCAAGGTAGCTATGTGATGGGAACATAAAGTTTTAGATATACTTTTCTCTATAAAACACTTATATTTGAGTTTCATTGAGAGAACGGAGCATCTTCTTCTACAGTTATTTACCTGTGTGTGTAGAGCTGATACGTGTGTTCGAAGAGATCGAATTTAGCGATGTAGGTAGGAGGAGCAGAATTAATCGTTTTCTGTTGGACAAACATCAAATGTTTAGTTGTGTGTTATTGGTAAGTGTTATTTTTAAACCAAGTTAATTACCATGACAAATATTTTAATCACCTTTGACTTGGGAAGGAATGTGATCTGTGTAGATCCTCCGCCCAAATCCAGGATGCCCACAGTCCTCCTTGTGTTGGAGTACAAGTGACCTACGGAGAATAAAGCCAAACAGATCAACAAGTGTGAAGGAAACTTTCGGATATATCAGAAAGATGTGTGTTCAAAGATAATATCCTCCCCACCTGGAGGGAAAATACCCATTTGGTTAAGCTTTAAAATAAATGTGATGGTGCCATAGCTGTGTGAAAAACCTGAGGCAACATTGCTTGTTTTTGCAACATGTTTGGGGCCAGTGATTCAAACTCATAACCTCAGACAGGAGACAAGAGTCTCTTACTGCCGGGCTTCTGTGTACACTGGAGCCGCAGATATGGAGCCTCCTGACCACTAACACCAACATAGCAAAACACAAGTCATGTCTTACCTGTAAGGAAGTTCACTGTGACCCACGCGAGGACTCCTAAAACAGCACATGGGGGGAAAATGTCCGGATTAGTGTGATTACAACTGACCTGTATTTTCCTACACCGCAAAGAGTAAACTCAGAACTGGAGATGTCTTCTTTGTCTCCTTTAAAGCTTATATTAAATTAGCAACGTTGGTCTAACTAAGATGCAGTTTACAGGCCAGCCCCAGGTAATTACGATTGTCTCAGATGTCAAGTTATTGCCCTCATAAAGTGAGGATAATGAACGGCACATACTGTATGATGAAACATAACATAGTGAGGGTGTCTTAATGAGTGATGTGGAGGATCACGCTAAATTATTGGGCGTGGGAGAGAAGCTCACACTGGCATATTTATTTGTCTCGATGAGGGAGGAACAGACCTCTTGTAAAAACAATTATATGAGCAGTTTTGTGTGATACATCCTAAGTGATTCAGACACCTGGTCAGTCAATATTTAGGTCTAAAAATAAATTAAACATCCTGTGTTACAGAGCAAATTGTTTGCACGACATTTAAAGGTGACCTACCTTCTTTTGCTCCATTCATGATGGAAACACTGTTGTTTGGCACAAAGAAAGGGGACTCATCAAACACATCCCTCACCTGTGGAACAGATTAATTATCATTTTATTACAATTATCTAGTAGATTTGATTTAAAGCGATACATTTACACAAGCCTACACGGCTATATACTCTTATGTTGTTAGTACACAGTGTGTTCAGGCTCCAGAAGACAAACTGTGCCTCTTCAGTTTTAGATTGACAGATAACTCAACCACAAGCATGGCTGGAACAGAAGCCTGGATTTAATACTTTAAATGACAAATATGGTTACTCCACATAAACCCCACAACAGCTGTTTTTTTGCAACATGATAGCCACCAAATGGGCAGAGCTGCTGCCTTTTCCTTTTTTTCAGTGACACTTGTAAGCACTTAGTGGTTTCTCATCCCGTTCCGTGGCGGGACGGGCGGTGTTCGTGCCAAACTGTCTGAGGGCAGAGAGAGAAAGCGCTCCTCACCTCCTTCAGAAGAGCGTGGGCCTTGTCTTCGGGCAGCAGACGCAGACCTGCCGTGGCCTTCAGGACCACCGGGGTCCTCTTCCAGTCGTCTTCTGGCACTGTCTTCTTGGCGATCTTCAGCAGCTGCCGGATGGTGTTGCCGCCCTGCAGAAGGAATGGCAGCATTATTATCAAACTTTTAAATATCTTCAGGGATAAAAGTGTTAAAAAAAAACATCAACAGGAGGCATTTTTGTAATTACTCAGTGCTGACATCACATAAACCCAACCCAAAGAAAATCCCTCTGGTTTTGTGTTTTGCAGACTTGGATCAATTCTGTAATATAGATAGTTAATAAGTGATGATGCAAACATACATACCTCCTCAGGGTTGTCCTTATAAGCAGACAGTCCAGGCTTCACTGCGTGGTACATTTCATTATCCAGAACCGGCAGCTCGACTAAAAAAAGCAGGCAGAAGTACATGTAATTGCATATCTTTTCTTTTACAACTGGTGATATTTAGACTGCAGCTCTTCACCTACATCCTGACCCAGTTTAAGAGGTCTGCTTCCTACACAGATGAGTCAGACCGGCAAATTAAAGTCCACCTCAGCTACTTTTAGAAGCTGTATTACCCATGCACTCTGCCTGTGCATGTTTGTCATTACACCACACAGTGAATGACCTAACAGCAAGCAGACAGAGTGGGAGCCAGCAGCATGTGCGATGAGCTACTATTTGTTTGGAGAAAAAGAGAGGGAAACTGGTGCACTTACCGGGGTCCTTCTGGATGAACTTATAGATGTGGATCCTGCTGCCTGTGCTCCCTGCGTCGAACATGATCCCGAAGAAAATCCGGCTCATGTTGACCGGGGAGGAGGCTTCAGGCTCCGGCTGGTGGACCTCAGGCGGTTGGTAGGGCTCAGGTGCAGGGTACACCACCTCGGGCACCGGGTTGAAAGCCTCCGGGATGGGGTGGATGACTTCGGGTACCGGGTGGAACACCTCGGGAATCTCTGGGTAGGTCGGCACGCCGGGCTGCGAGACTTCAGGCAACGGGTTGGAGATCTCGGGGAGCAGGTTTTCCGTGTTGGCGGAGTGCTCCCGGTAGCGGTAGAAGTGGGGGACGTAGCGGTGGTGCCGGTAGTAAGTCGCCTCCGTTAAGAGGCTCCCTGCTAGGAGCCACACGGTTAAAGTGAGGAGCAGTCTCGGAGCGGCCATTGTTTTTGAAAAAGAAGACACAACTGAAGTTAAAAAAAAGGGGAAAAAAAGTAGAGTTCAGGAGGAGAAGAAGCCTCGGTGGATGCTGGAGTCAAAGATTGACAGGGAGAGAGCAGTGGAGATGGAGAGACGCAGAGTGGATGCAGTGCACACTCAGGACTGTCCGGTCATCTGTTTACAGTATATAAAGACATAAGGGCTTGGCACGAGGCCACACTGAGAGCAGCCATCAACCAATCCTGTGGCGGTCCATCCCAGCTCCATCAGGAGTCCCCCACCCCCCCTCCTCCTCCTGGGAGCTGAGCTGGAGGCTGACTACCTGCCTACCAACTGCATTTTCCTTTTTTTCCCTCTTCTTTTAGGATTATTTTAGGTTATGTTTTTCCCCTCCTCATCTTTACTGGTTATTCTGGAGCCAAAAAGTCCCCTTAAGTAAGGAGAAAGGGGTTTATAAAGAAGTCAAATGAATGGCTCACACTTTAAAAGAAGTCGAGAAATGGTCTTAAAATACTTTTTATGGGTGTATTTAAGACTTACGCAAAAAATCCCTCATCTTGCAACTCTTTAGACTTTCACAACAGCCTTAAATGACTGTGATGCAAGTTTTAATTTGGCTGTTATCAACAGAGATTTATAGATTCACTTATATACACTTTTCTGATGTTTCCACTGGAGTTAACCTTTACCAGGTGGTTACTGTGCGTTTTCCTTAATTTAAAATATCTTAGGTTTACGAGGGAGACAATAAATTAACACAGAGACTCATAATCCTCCTTCAGACAGAAGATGTGACTCATTATTTAGTGTAGGTGGTTGATTTATAGCTACCTCTAATGAATCATGTATAGAAGCTTTAATTTGTCATGCATACATTAACACAAATCCTCTCAATCTAATCTTAATGATCCTACCATAATCAGCACATTAAATCCTCTGCAGCCCTCTCACCAACCTTCAAAAATGCGACTGTGACCTGCACCCAGCTGGCATAAAAGTTAAAAGAATGTTTGCAATCATCTGACTCCCACTCATCCCAGTGTTAACCACAGGCTTTCCAAGGGAAAAATATTTGGGCAGCATGGCACGTTTCACGAGAGAATGCATGAAAAGCATGAGTGGCTTTTTCTCCGCTTTAGGTGGGTGTTTGGCACGGCATCATGAGCCAATGCTGGAGTGTATCAGCTTTTAATGTTCCACGTTATGTTACAGGCTTTAAAGCAGGATGCAGAGGTATCAAGGATCTCCTACAGAGGCACTGCAACTCAGAGACCTTACATGAACTGAGATTTGTACTCAGCTGTGATATTTTCCACCCACTTTGTATCAACAGAAAGAAGACAGAGATCTGAAACAGTGGGCGCTGGTAGTCTAGCAATTGAGGCATCCCTGGAGGAATGACCCCGCCAAGACCCCGACTTAACATGTGCTTAAATACGAGTCTGCTTCACCTCACGCAGCAGGCGACTGAGGCAGAAACCGAGCCGGCGGCTAGCCCAAGCAGGAGGGTAAGAGGAGGGCAGAGGTCCTGCTGATGGGCACGAGAGAGTGCGGGAAGTCCACAGAGAGGACAATGTGGGGAGGGTGGGGCTTGGCACTAGTGTTCACCCATCATGCCATTCCACTCCCAGGACACTCGACTGTGCAAAGCCCTGTTCCAACGCTGTAATTTGGACTAAAAATATTGGACTTTCTTTCCTCCTTCCTTTTTTCTAAATACTGTGGCTACTTTTTTCAATCCTGCGGCGAACCAGAATGGTCGTTCGCCCCTATCAAAGCGTACATGTGCAGGACCTCTCACTGACTTGTGCCCGTACATGTCTTGGCTGCATGTTAACGGTGTGATAATGTGACTAATAAAGCCGGGATAAAGATGCCCTTTTAGAGATATCAAGTACAAGTCGTGTTTTGTCTGGTGTTTGTTTTGACTTTTGAAATCATTCTGAGGTGTTTTCTTTATTTAAATGTCCAGACACATTCTGTGGTTAATGTAGCAATTGGGTTGGAAATGAACAAAGCTATAATCCACCTTTGGCCTTGTGACGCATAAATCACAGCATGTTTTAGTTTTTAAGACATGCCTACTTTTATATTACATTTGATGGAATAGAAATTGCTATTCAAGTTAAAAGCTTTGCTAATTAAAATTCAGCAACAGAAATGTTGAATATTCACAACTAATCTATCAAATCTAAGGCAAAGTCTGTGGAAATTCATGTCTTGCAAACATGCACTGCCTCAGTATACATTGTGTGTAAAGCTCTCCTCTACAGCATGACACAGCACATTGCAAACACAATGTTTTACAGAGAGGTCGTTTTGGTATTTTGTTTCAAGTTAACTGAAACCGTAAAGCATGAGAAGGGACCCCAGCTTTGTAATCTACACTGTGCAATATATCATTAATATGCTGCAATGTTGCCCTCAGGAATGCCATGTTTGTGGGTGTCCTACCCCAGAAAGTCTATTGAAGAGACCCAAACCTTGTCATTACAATTCCAATGATAATGACAGCTTTGAAAAGCTCCGGGTTATTTCAGTTTTCTCTCCTCACTGTCATAGTAATTACCTTTAAATTTAGTCTTCAAACTCTGTTCATGATGCCAGAGCAGAAAGCGACCCTATATGTTTCACTGAACAGTAGCTACACCCAACACTTTAGTGATATCTCCCTTTTAGCTTGATGAATAATCTGCACTGGACAATCTCAGGCTCCTGCAGAAAGCCAAACAAGATAATGAGGAGAATTCAGCGGTTTTCAGCCTGAATTATGACCTGCGCTAACTCTACATTGTTTCTTTTTGATGAGCTCCTTCGAAGATGTAAGCCAAAGTGCATTTTCGTTGACCTTAGTGGTTTTCCCATAACTCCAGCAAACAACAACTGTGGGGATGGCAGGCAGTTACACATAGTTCTTTTCAGGACAACATGGACAATACTGGTGACAGGAGCCAAATGTTTCTCATGTCCTCATGTGGGAGGAGATCATGTGCAAACAGATCCTGTTTGATAGAGCCCAGCATGAGAAGACTGTAATTACAAGACAAGAGACAAATACAGGCAATCTGTGCTGATCCAGAGCCTACAGAACAGATCTGTAAGTTAAACGTCCCCCACAGAGATCGGTTGGATGATTTTTAAATACATTGATAATACAAGAGCAGCACAGTGCGCTGCAAAATGTTTCAAAAAGCAATAACTGATGATGAGTTAGAGGTTATTATTCATGATTTAAAGAAAATGAATACATGAATGAGTGTCATTTGTTGTTGGTATTCTGAGATCATTTATCAACTAGTCGATTGACAGAAAGTTACCAACAATATGTGGTATATTATTATTGGACTACAAATATCTTGAATGTAAGGATTAGCTGTTTGCCTGTGGTTAATTTCGAATCAGTCCTCTCTTTGTGTTTTAGACTACTGGTTGAAAATCATACCATTTATAATACTGACCAAAAACAATCAAAAGATCAATGGATATTGTTAGTTGCCGACATCTTAATTCAGAAATGTCTAAAAGGAGATGGTGATAAGAATTAGAGCCTAAATTATATCCAGTAGGTATATGTATCTGTTTATACCTTTATAGAGCTCTCCTCCTTACTTGTGTATAACATAACCTGTGCATATAGCTTACTGTACCTACCTATACCTTTATGATTATTATCAAAAGCCTACTCATCAAATGTAAGTAAAGCACAACTACTGCTACTTTATAACAATAAAAGACATTACACTATATGTACTGTAAAGAAAGGACAACGTTTTTTGAGTGAGGTCAGTTTAGTGTTAAGATTTTTGTTATGTTTGTATTACTATTTTTGTTTGTTTTGTTTTTACCTCTGGATATTAATTTTGTTTATTTTATTCTACCATCATTACCAGAAGCCTAACCTACCAATTTTTAAAGACATTAAAAATATTTTTATATTTGACAAGGCAATGTTGTCAAACGTTATATTTTAAATAAACTTGAACAAAGATGTGTGCATTAAATACAGTATAGGCTAGTAGGTTTATTATTTATCACCAAAAGTCATGTAGACGGAAATTTGACCTTTCCTCTGTGACAGCGTCTCCATAGCAACAACACTACACAAACATTAAAAGCGGGTCACACAGGAGCTTGCTACCGTTACAGATAGACAAGCTGTAAAGCCTGAGGGTAATTACCGTGCAACTTCTTCTCCTTGTGGTAGCACAGTGTTGTTTTGTGTAGTAGCTGTTTTAGCCAGTAAAAGTAGCAGTGATGCCGAAGAAGAAAGTCGCCAAAGTAAAGAGGGCGAAAGCCGGGTAAGTGCGTATTTTTGTTAACTTTCTCGCTGAATTGACCTTAAAACGGACACTAACGATACGTTGTGATATTGTATAAAAGGAAAGGGAAGAAAGAAGCCAAACAGGATTCAAAAGTGGACAAAGAGTCGGACATGGAGAAGGCCAGGGCCAACGCAGCCCTCTGGGAGCTGAGGTTACAGGTCACGGACCAGTCGCTCGTGCAGTACCGCGAGGCCTGCCGCAAGTTGGCACGCGCCAACGAGGAGCTCACCAACCAACTGTACCGCGCGGAGAAGGACACAATCGATATGACAGGCTTTCTGAAGAGACAGGATGCAGCTAAAGAGGAGAAGGTAGGGGGGTTGCAAGTTTGTATTTGTAAATTTATTAACAAAGTAAATGTTGAGCCGTTTTCATAAAGTTTCAACTTTTTTGACAGATTAATGTGCTGCAGAAAAGCCTCAAAAGTCAAGCGTCAATTGCCCGTGAAGAGCAAAACAAACTGGTGAGTTCAATTTAAAACAGCCACAAGAAAAGAAATGCAACTACCACTCGGCCCATAAAACAAGGTTCATAGTAGCATCCAGTGGCCATCGCTGTGATTTATTGTGCGCAACTTAAACCTGTAGCATCTGAAAAATGTGCTGCGCTGTGTCTTAGCAGCTGTCCTGTGTGTAATTATGTTGACATTTTTTATGCAAGAAAACAACAAGCAAACAAAGCGACCATAAAACAAAAAAACAAACCCTCACATTCCGAGTTACATGGTTTAATGTTATTTTAATCTATGTTGGTGGCCACAGAAAAAAAATGCATAGCCTAATTTGAAAGTGCTTGGCCGGGAAAAGTCACACTGCTGGTCTTGATGTGTTAACCAAACTTCACATGACACTCAGATTCTTACTCTAAAATACCAGTTTAAGTTACATAACACAACACACACCAAAGGGACTTATTTTGACTCATTTTATCCTCGCTGACCTCTGCTGCTTGCAGTTAAGATCAAGCTATCAAACTGACATGACAGAATTCAAGTGGCTTTACTGCACAAAATAAAAGGTATAAAATAGCTTTTGCTTCTTTTGCTAGCAGCTGTTTTCCATCTTCCAGCTCTTACTTCATGCTGGTAAAATGGAGTCCAATAAGAGGAGGAAAAAAGAGGCCTGTTCTGGACCAACTTAAAACATCTCTATTTTAGACAACTGTCACATATGTCCAGTTACTGAGAAAGAAATAGTGTTATGTGGTTGACTCTGAAGACGTTCTCGTAAAAAGGTTCATTCTAAAAATTGAGTTAGCTAATGGAAACTACTCCATCAAAGGCGACGAATGCCCTGGTTTTTCTCTAAAGTGTTGAGAAATTCGGTCAGTCAAATAATTGTTTCTTAAAGACTTTCCCAACTGCAGTTTATTTGCAGCTTGAGAAAAAAAAAGCCAGTTTCACCCGACAAAATGTTGTGATATTTTGACAAAACTGACACTTTGAAGGCTCACGCTGTTGAATAAATACGTGTGATTGGTCCATTGATGTAGACAGAGTTATGTGAAGAATAACGATTAGGCCTAGAGTTGCAATCAGATGGTTGATAACCTCTCATTTAGTCGTCATGTACATGTTTGTGGGTGCTTGTTTTGCCAGTCTCTCATGACTTTGGTCATTTTGTCACATTTTTGCTCTGACTGGCTTCTCCACAGTAGCATCTTGAGGTATTTAGTCTGACTGATCTGTGCTTAAGTTGGTTTTTGCAGAAGAGCATGGCCCGTGTGAACTTTGGTGTAAAAAATCCCTAACTTATACAAGCTGCCGTTGTGGGAACTTTGCAGCGACTATATAGATGGGTGGATGCATTTTTAACACTTAAGGGATGCATTAAATATGCGGAATGTTTTTTATTCTATGCATCTAATTATATGTTTCAACAGGCGGAAGATTACACACAACAAATCAGTGAGATGAAGGAGCTGTTCAAAAAGAAGTCTAGTGACTTTGACATGATTCAGGATGGGATGAGGAAAATTAAGGAGTTTCAGAAGAGGAAAGTCCAGATGGAGCAGGAGCTCAGTGATGTAAGGAACACAGTATAAAATGATTCCTTTTAAAGAGCGGTTGTTTTATTTGTCAGGCTAAAAATAATGATGGCTTCTATTTTGTAGGTCAGAGAAACCATGGATGCTGCTGACAAGGAACACAGGGAAAACCTTAACAAAATGGAGTGCGCCTTCTTAAAAGAAAAGGTATTTTCAGGTCATCTAAATCGTCCGATTCATTTCATAATGACTTATAATGAAGTGAAAATATTGTGATAAACTAGCTGGAACCTGACATTTTTCCCTGCAGGCTTGCCTGGAGAGTGAAGCTGAGAGAAGGATAGCCGTGGTCGTAAAGGAGGCCCACAATGAAGCCATCGTGTGAGCGTGTCTCCGCTGTCCCTTTACAAACTAATGTTATTCTTCATTCTTTAAACTGCTCTTTGATGTGCTCAAAGAGAACATAATTTACTCACACGACTGTTTATGTATATAAATGTATATATAGCTAAAGCTAATGTTATTCTCTCGACCACACCGGTTGCTCATGTTCAGATAGTGTACATCATAGAAGCCAATCATCACATCTTCATCCGCCCCAGAAGAGAGCGTAATGCATGTGTGGAAAGCCATAGTTTATTACCTTTGAGGCTATGAGATGTATATTTCTGTTATGTTTAGTTATTTTTTACAGCTCATAAAAGTTTAACATTGATTCTGGTGTGGTCCTGCCGCTTTGGTCTGAGCGTCAATAATTGATTTAGCTTTAAACACACTCTACATTATCAGAACTGAATCTCGTCATATTCAGAGGCTTTGCAAAGGTCTTGAAATATTTCCCGGAGCATTTGTTTTGTTGTTCTGAGGTTTAAATAAATCTTTTTGTTTGTCTTCTATACTATTTAGGCAGTTGGATGACGCCTCGCGCTCCGTGTTCAAGGAGAACGTCCGTCTCAACGAAGCGCTGAAATATCACATAAAGGAGGCCGAAGCCCTGCAGAAATTAACAAGTTCATTGGCACAGGAGAACACCTCCCTGACACTGGACAAGGTGTGTTTGGACCATCGGACAGCAAACAGCAGTGTAACTATTCGGTCCCGGCAGTGCTTGGACAGACTCCATTCATTCTAAAAAGTCAATCACTTCAGTGATGAAGCACTTGTCAGATCTGTGCAGAATATATTTCAGGTGGATTTTCCCCTTGTGTTGTTTACTTGTGCTGACCCTGTGTATTTTGCTTGTGGTCCCACTCCCCACCTCCTGCCTACTACCCAGCCTCTCAGCGGTCGGTGGTTGTGGAGAGTTTCCACTGGTGGATGGGTTCATATTTAGTGGCTTCTCCTTCACAGGTTTCTGGCGCTGACTCTTCAAGACAAATAAATATTGGGTGCATTAATCTAACCTGTGTTGATGACAGTAAATACAGAGAGTAAATCCACCTTGTTGGAGCTTTGGCTGCTCACTCAGCAGCAAAGCAGCCAGCACACAGACCATTATCTGTTTCAGCTCTATGTTGGCATAAAATTAAAAGTTTTTTTCAATGTAAGCTCAATATCATCCATCTTACTACTTTGCTCTTCTGTCATCTCACCCAGAACACATATGAGTTGATCATAAAGAAGAACGCAGCTCAGATGGAGGCCCAAAAACAGGAGCTATCCAAACTGAGGGCCAAGGTAGCTTCCCTGGAGGAGGCCCTAGATCTAAAAGAGACTGAATCAGAGCGAGACATGGAGAAGGAGAAGGAGAGGACTTTGGTCATGACCCATGCAAGCCAGATAGAGTTGGAGAAGCTGCAGAAGGTGCTTTCCATGCGGGAGAAGGAACTGGGGCACATAAAGCGGCTAGCGAGCAACATTGTAGAGCAGCGCACAGAGCTGGAGCGGTTCTTCCACGAGGCCCTGGCTCAGGTGAAGCAGGAGATCATGGCCAGCAGGCGGCAGTACAAAAAAGAGGCGCTGCAGGCTTATCGCTGGAGGCTGAGAGAAGCCACTGCAGGAAAGCTGAAGTTCCCACCCATCCGCACCTTCCATAAAAGCCCAAACAGTACCAACTGTGTGCATTCAGACATGGAGGCGGCTGCACGGTGGTAGGTGCACTTCACATCGTTTCCATGACTTCTACAACTGTGGATGTCTTTGTGATATTTTTAATTCCTCATGTCTAAGCTTATTCTGTGGTCCTCAAACCTCGTCATGGTTCATACTGATACAGCCAATATATGTAAAATAGCAGAAGTAAACATGGTAAATGAATTGGTTTCTTCCTTCTATTTTTAAGGACTCATCAACCAGGCAGTAAGGTGGAAATCTCAGACCTCACCTGGGAGCAGAGGGAACAAGTGCTCAGGCTTCTTTTTGCTAAAATGAATGGAAAGACAACAAGGTAATAAAAAAAAACTTTCTATCATGTTTGTCTTAGTAAAAGAAGTGCTAGTATCCTTAAAAATCCTCTACGGTGCACTTGTAATCCCTGAAAATGGACTAAAACTTCTGGGTCAATTACTTCTGAAGAACAAAGAGCAGTGACACCACGCAGTAGTTCAGGCCGACCTTCTGGTGACTCCTCCCTCTTTTTAATGTTTAAAACAGCCATTTTCTCAGAAAGAAGAAGAGAATACCATAAAACATCAGTTAGGCTTCAACCAATTTTCTTTTCCATCCAGCTGCTTAAAAAGAATGAAGAAAGAGTCTGGGCACAATAGTAAAAATAGGCCAGCCACAGAGTCGTGTGCTTGGAAACAAACATCTGGTCACGTCGATTTGCTTTCAGCCTATTGGTCCCTCTTCACGTGCACTCGCTGTTTTTGTTCTTTGAACGCTTGTGGTCAGGGAGCAGCTGGTAACATGATTTTCAGAAGGATCAGCAGGGGATCTGGATGTATGGGGGTATGGCAGGCAGAGATGTATATTCATGTTAGCAGTGGTCTGGCACCTAGTCCAGCAGAATAACAGTACATTTGGCGACTCAAGAGTTTGTTAGCAACATCCAAGTCCATGCGAATTGTGTTGACCCAGAGTGACCCTCTCTCCAAGACAGGCTGCAGGCCTGAGTGAATAGGCACTAGTGTGCTAAAACATGGCTCTTCACTCCTGTGTTTAACTGCAACTCTGCATTTTCTCTGATAGGAAAGGCAGCCAACATCTGGCTCTGTCTGCCTCCTCGGAGAAGAAGAGCCTCGTTGACAGCGATGCTGCCGGGTAAGAAACTACAGGAATGTTGGAGAATAAAAGTTGTACCTCATCTTTGCAATTAAGAAGCCGGTTCAGATTTATTGGTCCCACATTCCATGTTTAGCTTAGAAAGCATTGCCTGTGAGAACATAAGTGCCAACATTTGATTTATTAGACAGTTGGATTTCAGCGTTGCATAATGATGACTGTCTTCCAGAATTAGAGAGGAGCAGTCCCCGGCGACCTTCATCACCGAGGCGCCTGAGCGCACTCTTCCATCGAACCCAAACAGCCTACCGGATATACACACCACATGACCTCTGTGTGGCCTCTACAGCGCACATCACACTCTGGATTGTTTGCCTTCGCTTTGTGCACTTCCCACAGAGCGTCAATCATGTATGCTGTAGAACACACAAATGTTTGTTTGTGCTTGTTATAAATACCTCACCATGCATGTATATATGGTTTGTGAGTATTCTGTTACATATGGGAAGCTTGTTTGAATTCGGTCACAACAAATTTAAAAAGGACCAGTTTCATACAAAACACTGAACACAAAGTGCTGAAACCGAAATATGCTCCAGAGATTAGAAAGAGCCCTAAACAATCATTGGATGTTGGGTCAGTGGAACAAAGTGCAGTGTATCCATTTCAACCATAATTCATGTTGATTATACACACTGCACTGTTAAGTAAGAACACGAGAGTTTCAATACTGGTGATGTATTTGAGGACATGACACCAATCCAACAACACAGTCTCGTGTACAGATCATTTGCATATTTAAAATGGCCACAGTGGTTTATATTTAACTTTCTTTACATATAAATCTAATTTAAGGATAAGTATTTAAAAACTTTTTTAATATACTATTCACATTCAACGTATTAGTCTGTGTTATATGTGGAAAAAGAGTGCGTAGGTCTTCTGGTTAATGCGACTGAAGAGCAGTACTTGATGGAGTATTTAGCGTCCCATAGTCGGCATTGTAACTGCAGGACTTTTCAAAGTGGCATCTTCTGCTTTCCACTGTGATGTTACCGTTTTGATCTGTGTGTAGAACTGGATTCCCTGGAGAGAAAACAATAAAAACATTTCCATCAAAACTTAAGACCTCCACATATTTGTTATTTTCACCTTGAAGAATAAGATGCTTTTGTTTATTTCATACTTGTTTTCCGTAGAAGTTCATGTCCCCTCTGAAGGATCCTCTTGATCCAGTGAAGGAGAACATGGGCAGAGGAACAGGGATGGGAACATTGACTCCAACCTGTAAAAATGAAAAAAAAAAAAGAAAATAAGTGTGCTTTGTAAAATAGTTTCCCCAGATGCTAAATTGTTGCGATGAGTGAGATGCAGCAGATGAGAGAGACGAACATGATCGCACTAAACAAAGCTAAACCTGCGGCATATAGCACAGCAAAGCATGCTCTTATTGAAGGGAAGAAAAACTAAATAAAACGTTTGAAGGCAGGAGAGGCCTGGCATGTTTGGTTTTAAATGTTTGAAACAGCGGGAATAAGATTGGAGCACTGAGGCCTTTTGGCGAAGGTGCAGGGAGGAAAAAAAAGGAAAAGTAGATGTTTGTTGCATCGAGGTTTGGAGAGGAGTACAGCACATGGCCTGCACAGCATTCCCCGACATGTGAACAGCAAACACAGGGCATAACTGGGGCTCCACAGGCAAACAAACAAGGTAAACTCTGGCCATATTTATGCCAAAACTTTGAACAGGACCCTAGGAATCCCTATTTGAGTTTAATTTAAGATTTCCCTCTAACAGTACTACCCGGAAAAATGTTTCTATGTCCCCCTGTTTTCAGGTAACGCACATATTTGCTGTAGCTATTTCTAGTCTTGACCGGTGGGGAAGTGGAGGGTAGGGGGTTGCTGAATGTGTTTATTTTAGGTTTGGGGCAAACAAGGCTATACTTGACATGGAAAATAATTGTTTTTTTAATGTGTGTGAACGTTTTGCAAACAGAAAGGTGATGAGCCCCCTGCTTGAGATGCTGCATAGACATGACAGGCTGATGTGAATGTCTCCTTTCTCTCAAAACTGAGGAACACATTTGGAGGCTGCAGCCACTCACCTGGCCCACGTCCACCTCGTGAGTGTATTTGCGTGCAGTGGCGCCATTTGTGGTGAAGATAGCCGTTCCGTTGCCATAGACGTTCCTGTTGACCATACTGATGGCATCATCCAGAGTTTCTGCCTCGAGGACGACCAACACCGGCCCGAAGATCTCCTCTGTGTAGCACTTCATCTCCGGCTGCGAGAGAACAAAGATCACTAATTTTAATGTTCAGTTCTTTTGGTACTCGAATGCAAATACACTTAAAGATATTAAACCAACGTACTGTTACACCGCCGATGATCGTGGGCCCCACAAAGTTGCCGTTCTCGTAACCCTTCACATTGACGCTTCGGCCGTCCAGGAGCAGCTCCGCTCCCTCGTCCACACCACTCTGGATCAGACTGCAGACTCTCTCCTTGGCCTGCGGAGAGATCAGGGGCCCCACGTCTGCACCAGGCTGGTCTCCTAGCAGGGCCCCAAAAACAACCAGCTATAAGGTTACATAGTATGGCATATACATGATGTGAGCACATTACGGGCACTGACATTCAAATATGTCTCTTGCCACAAACACGCAAAAGCCAGGACGAGGGGCACCTTCAGGCACGCCCTCAAAATGGATACTTATGGGTTTCCTGTGTACGACGCAAATTAGAGTCCATATCACGGCAAACAGGGAAAATCCTTCTCAATTTTACTCCACATCATTCCTTTCATAAAAGGTTTTGATGCTCCGAACCGCTATTTAGGTCTCGGCCACAGATTTGGCCACAAATTTGCAGCATGGCTGACTCAACAGGCCGTTTCTCCCAGCTGACTCTGACGCAAAGTTACAACAGGGCAGAAGGCGAGAGGTGTGGTTAGGTCGGCGTGGGTGGCCACCGAGATGACTAAACCAAGTGCCTTAGGGAGAACAGAGGCTCAGGAGAGACAGAGGTGCAGGGTGGGGTGACGGGGTGCGGTACCTGCGTTCACACGCAGGGCCTTGGTTCGCTCCACCAGCTCCGGCAGCCAGCTCCGAGCCTCGCCCACCAGGATGGCCGTGGACAGAGCCATGCAGCGCTGTCCCGCTGCACCGAACGCTGCGCCCACGAGCTGGTTCAAAGTGTTCTCCTTGTTTGCATCAGGCATTACCACACCATGGTTCTTGGCTCCCTGCAGTGCATGACAAGTGGTTAGCCCTCTGCCGTTTGATCTCAATATTCAAAACAACCTCTGCATTTACGAGAGAAAACCCACAATTTAATCCTCATGGAGTTGATGGACACACATTAAATTTAATACATGGGAACATCGATTATCCACAACCTGGCTCATTAACAGTGATGCACAGCTGCATCTCTGTTTTGCACTCTCACTTCTGTACAGCTGGCAGTGAGGAGGAGCGATGACAGTAAACAAGTTTCTGTTGGCCAATGCTGCCACCTCGTGGACATTTACAGCGAGCATCAGACATAACACCTGTGTGGCAGTATCATTTTCTACTCACCATGTTGGACTGGACCCTCTTGCCATTTTTAGAGCCCCTCTCATAAATATACTCTCCAGCTTGATTTGAGCCGACAAAGCTAATTGCCTTGATGGTCGGATGATCACAGATGAAGTTCACAGCTGTGGCAGAAATTAGAAAAAACTTTATAGTTTGATAAGGATAGGTTTAAAAATGAGATTGTGCATTAAATATGAGTGTGCCCTTTTTTGAATTGTCTTATAACCTATTTCACTCATATTATTCTTCCAAATATGATGAGATTTAATGATTTTTTGGAGTCTTAAAATGTCAAAAAAAAGGAAATATGTCCTTTCTGAGAGCCAAGATGACATCATTTAATGTCTTCTTCTGTCCAATGTAAGCCTAAAGATATCTAGTTTAAAGGAGGTGGTTCAAGCAAATGAAAAGAAAAATATGTAAAGAATAGACTGAGGCCCAGACACAAAATATATGTTCTGTCAATCACGGACTAAAAGCCCCACAGACCAACTCTCACCAGCATGTTGGCCGTGGATGATGTTCAGCGTCCCATCTGGAGCGCCGGCGTCCTGCAGCATCTTGGCCAGCAGCATGGCGCAGGTCGGCACCCGCTCTGACGGCTTCAGCAGGTAGGTGTTGCCGCACACCATGCCCATGGGGAACATCCACAGAGGGATCATGGCGGGGAAGTTAAAGGGGGCGATGCCGGCGCACACCCCGATTGGCAGGCGGTAGGTGTAGGTGTCCATGTCCTTTGTGATGGAGGGCAGAGTTTCACCAAGCATCAGGGAGGTGACGCTGCAGGCGTGCTCCACAACCTCTGCAGAGACAAGACGGAAACGGAGCATACAACACATGAGTTATTGTGTTTGGGTTATTTTGTGCATGTGTGTAAATAATCTGCTTTACAGTGTGTTGACTTTGCATGGAAGCCCAAACCATGTCTGCAGAGTTAAATTTCCACAAACCCTTCAAAGATCAATTATGCTTCCCCAGAATGTATGAGTATCCCTTATGTTTAAAGCATTATTTAAAGATAAATGTAGAAGAAGAACAATCTGTAGTGGTGTGAGGAAGAGTGGAAGAAAACTTAATCCACTATTTTTACATCAGCAACAAAAGTTCCTTCCTTCCTAAAATATAGGGGAAAGGTCATAGCAGCCATTCAAAGTGCCCTCTTCAGATTTATGCACATACAGTGACAGTATAACTCATTAACTAAGCCTACATAACCCGCAAAGGTTCACTTATGTTGCCCTATGCAAATCCCCCTATGTGTGTGCACGTGTAAGAATAATAAACTTACGCAATCCTCTGAACACGTCCCCCTCTGCATCTGCGAGGGTCTTGCCCTGCTCCACTGTGATGGACTTTGCAAGTTCTTTCTGAAACACAACACAATGACCCTTGTGTCACTCCTTTGTTTTCTGCTTCATGCTTTAAGATGCACCTTATACCTTCTGACCCTTTGACTTACAATGTTGTCCTTGATAAGCTGCTGATAACGCAGAAAGACCTGCTGCCGGGCCAAGATGGACGTCTCGGACCAGGAGTGGAAGGCTCTGGAGCACGAGTCCACAGCAGCCAACATCTCCTCCTGGGTGGCTTTGGGCACACGGGAGATCACCTCGTTGGTAGCCTGCAGGGGGCGGAAAAGGAGGACAATTAGGATAAGTCAATTTACATTAAAAGACTAAAGATTAATGAATACCAATCAGCACATGCTGTTTTAGTTCATGTAATGTTATGTAACGGGTGAATCCTAGCTGATGTTTAACTCAGATGTCTGGGCTTTCATAAATCTGCAGGTCAGAGTTTATCAGACACAAACAAAAAGGATTTCTTCATTCAGTCCATGAGGAAACTTGTTGTGATAGATACTGTAAATCTAAATTCCACATTTGCAATTTAAAAACTTGGTGTATGGTGCTGAACAAAAAAGACAGATAGGCACAGACATTTAACATTATGTAACATGTAACAGGTTAAACTGCACAGACCTGAGACATGTCAGAGCTACCAAACAAGTGTTGCATCAGCTACAGCAGAATATATCTAACCCAACCACATATGTACACAACGTAGGTCCATTGTATGTTTTACGATCCAGGCCATGGGACACTTACAGGATTGTGAATATCCAGCCATTCTGTAGTTTTGGATTCAACAAACTTCCCATCAATGAACAACTTTGTGGTGGGCTGTGGGGAGAAATGCATTCAGTCAGAAGACGGATTACCCATGCATGAAAATCAATGGAACTTGTAAAAGCTAACTGATAAGACAATGCACACTGTTCCCAACTCACCACAGAGGAGGAGTAGCACATGCGGCCAGCTTTAAACGGGACCTGAGAAAGAAACACAGCAAACACTAACTACACAATGCTGGCTGTTTCCAGTTGCAGCATGTAGGCCCTCCAGATTAATGAGCAACTACTAAGTGTGGAGTGATGAAGAGGCCGGAGGGGACAAAGTCAAGTTGACTCGAGAGAAATGGAAGAATGAATACAGTCCAGCCAGCAGGTTCAGTTTTATTGGGGTGATTAGTTTTGATAAAAGTACAATGTTCACATTGAATTGCTCAAATAAGCCTTGCTTTATATTATAAATCAGCTCATAAAGGGTGGTGACTTATAAGAAAGCCTGCATTCAGGTAGCATTTTATCAATATCATTTGAAGTGAAGAAACACTATAAGTTAATCCCATCTATGAGAAAGAACCCTGTGTGGAAAGCTATCCAGTCCTAAATCCTGCAGCACATGACACCTGGCACTTTGTAAACAATGTGAGCTGTCAAATCTGCCTGCGTCACTTCCAACTGAGGAAAATTTTGAAGCTGTGTAACTTGTAAGTCTTACCTTTGCCTTCAGCACGGATCTTAACGCTGTTGTCGCCATGTTGGAAATGTTAATAGGCGCAGGTCGACTTTATTTGACCAACTCTGCAGGTGGGACGGTGGCCAGGAGAAGACAGCATCCAGCTTTCCTCCTAACGGCATTGTATTACCTGTGGGCGGGCTTTAAATAATTCCGAGGCTTGCTATTCGCTCCGGGTTTGCACTCCCATTAATAACGCAGCCTGATTGGCCAACCGTTGACGCATTCTATCCAATCCTTAGTTGAGTTTTTGGCTAATCCCGCCTTAGCATTAGAAGTCGCCTTATCATTGGACAAAAGTGAATAAGGCACTCAGCCATAAGGTGGCTGGAAGTTACGCAACCCGGAGCTAAAAAACCTGCCACAAATCAGGAAAACTAGCTTCTCTCAGGCAGAAGGAGGGGTTTCTACTAGCTGAGCTTTATGTACATGACATTAAAACATAGGAGGAGGGACTTTGCTGTAAAATGTGCACGAAATAATCGACGTCTTTTTGACAAGCCCAGCTTATCCTAAGAAATAAAAGCGATATCACAGCCACAACAATGCACTTGTCCTTAGTGTGCCTGGCCAAGGTACAGTAAAAACATTGTTTGTAATAACATTGCTGTGCGCTGCAAGTGTACTGTGTGTGCAACAGGACGCTAATGTGAACCAGATGAAGCCCAGTTGTTGCTTAGTCATGGACCAAAGATTAGGTAGGAGGGATTTTAGGGGCACATGCTATTGGTTGCTGGGGGATGAAGGGGCTGTTAAACTGTAGAAAAAGTGCTTGCAATAGTTGATTCAGTCTAGCTGAGGGGAAAAGTAGAGCCAAAACAACTATGGCAACCCAAACCAAGGTGAACAAGTAGACAGAAATTAACTAAGCAAAGGGAAAATGTTATGTTTTTTCAAATGGACTTAATGTTTTTTGTTTTTTGTGCAGCCTGTTCTTCATGGATACTTCAGAAGCTCCTGCTCCTGGAGGGTTCGCATTGGTAAGTCATGCAAAAGCATTTGACTACTAAGCTGTCATTTCATTTATTTGATGTCCAAAAGATGATGAACTTTTTGTGCAACAGCTTTTGCTCTCAAAGGTATTGAATATGACCAGGTTCCAGTCAATCTAATTGAAGATGGAGGTCAACAGGTACAGTATAGGTTGACAGGATCAGTAAGCATGCAAAGATGACACTGTGCATTATAATTAGCATGAGACAGTTGATCTAGTGTTTAACCGTACACCATGGATTTAATAGACTTTGACAAATTATTCATGCATATGCATGTTTTCATAAATCCTTCAACTAGTCTCACAAAAGCTCTCTCTGTGCTCAAGCGTACAAAAGAGTTCAAGACGTTAAACCCCATGCAACAAGTGCCTGCAGTTGAAATTGATGGCTTCCTCCTCTCTCAGTCAGTGAGTCCCAAACTCTTTACCCATATAAATCCTCAAAAACAACATTTCAGTTACCAACTTGAATATAACTTGAAATGGATCGTTGCTGACACAGCTGGCAGTGGTCCAGTACCTCGATGAGACCAGGCCAGGGACTCGGCTTCTTCCAGAGGACCCAAAGAAACGTGCCCAGGTTCGGATGATAAGTGATCTCATTGCCTCTGGAATTCAGCCCCTGCAGGTGAGAAAAGCCAAGTACAAATGATTACAGTCAACATGTGTAACTTCACAATATTAATAATTTCTTTGACGTTTCAGAATTTGTCTGTGATTCAGAAAGTGGGAGCAGAAAAGGTGCCGTGGTCTCAGCACTTCATTGATCGCGGCTTTCAAGGTTGGTGGAAGCTCGTCTTCTCGACTCTACATCCTGAGTTCCTTTACTATATTAATCATGTGCACACATTTCTCCTTCAGCTCTCGAGCCCATCCTGAAGCAAACAGCAGGGAAATATTGTGTGGGTGATGAGGTAAGGGCATGATTATCACAGTCAAGAATGGCAACAGTGTTAAATATGGCAGAAACAAATCATCTTATCTGTTGCTTTCAGATTTCCATGGCAGACATCTGTCTGGTCCCACAGGTCTACAATGCAGAGAGGTATGTAAATCAGATATTTCATAAATAACTCAAATGCATCATTAATACTCAGCAAGCAAGAACTCCCTTTTTGTTTACCTGCTACCCCCATGACCCTAACTTAACTTTTAACACTCAGAGAAGTATGACCCCTCTATGTCTTTATCATGTACAGATTCAAAGTGGACCTCGAGCAGTTTCCTACCATCAAAAGATTAAATCAAACCTTGCTTGAGATTGACGCCTTCAAAGTGAGCCACCCACACAGCCAACCAGACACACCTGCTGACCTGCGTGCATAAAACAACTTGACAGATTTAGAGAGAACCATGCAACTTTGTACATTGTTAAATAAAATGCTTAATCCCATTTCAGTGTCATTACTTTTAAATGACAAAGGAAGATTTATGTTAAAAATATTTATTTGCATTTTAACTTTGTCCTCCAATACACTCTGATATGGGTACAAGCTAAAGGTCATAACCTAAGGTGTAAAACAGATTTGCTATGCAAAGTGTCAAACCTCTCATTTCACTACTTGCAGCACGTTTTCCCTGTGAGGGAAAAAAGGATGGTTATCAAAGAGACTCCTAAAAAGAAGCATTAAAGATGTATTGACAAACAAACACATAGAAAAATAACTTTTACAGAGACATAAACATGGAAACTGTAATTTTTGTCACATTGTCAGGACAGATCACAGCATCTGAGAATTAGAGTTACTGAAATCACTTGTCCTGGTTGGTTATAAATCCATCACTTGTCACCAGGAACCTCCACTGTGCACTTGACTGTGTCGTTGTAGAAGGTACCGGAGCAGTCCGACCCACCAAACACCAGCAAGGTGCACTTCACACAGACATTTTGGCCCTGCGCGTGCATCTTAGTATCTGTTAGAATGGAGCAGCCCAAACTGATCATGCTGTGTCCCGCTCGAGGCTGTGAGCAAAGCAAAGGAGACGCCACCGAGCTCCACATGTTGGTGTCTGAGGAGAAAGGAAAGTGGTGGAGGTTCAGCAGTAGATGTATGAAGAATAAACAATTTTTTTTTTTAAATTACTAAAAAAATGTGGGACTTCAACAGACCACACTGATATAGTTGAATGTAACTTAATAAAACACAAGAGGCTGTAAGAATGATATGCTCACCAGTGTTGAAAATATGAACATCCTGCAGGGCTCCGATTGCGCTGCAACCTCCACTGATTAAAATCCTGTTGTCTGCAACCGGTACAGCTGCATGAAACCTGTCAGTGTAAAGACAAGGCAATTTTTCAGATGCACAATTATGTAAAATTAAACAACTCACTTCGATTTCATGCATTTTTTAAGTTTAAAACATCCATCAAACCATGCATAAAGACTATTATTTTGTCACAAAACAGATTATATTTTGTGTTAAAACCCTGAAATCAAAATGCAGCTCTGTCTGTCAGAGATGCAAAAATGCAAAAACCAGATGGCTACATGGATAACATTTCTCAAGGTTGATCAGTCATATACTCACCCTCGAGGCAGTGGCGGCATGTTCCCACATTTCACAGCTGTGTACTCCATGAATCCTTCCCTCATACAGAAAAAATATCAGTTTATCAGTTTAAACCTTGAACACAAAATTGTTGCCCGATGCAGCCATTGCGTCTCAATCTTACCCAGATCTAGAACATGGAGATCATTGAGGTAGGTTGCAGTCTTCCGTCCACCAAATATTAACAACTTATGTGATATCAGTGTTGCTGAATGACTGTTCGACACAAACATAAAGATGATGATGATCATGATCAATGTATAGGAAAAATAAAACAGTATTTAGATTAATTGGTTTTTGAATATAAGACTGACCCAAACCGAGGCAGAGGTCTGTCCCCCTCGACAATAGGCTGGTACCAGAGTTCAAACTCTGGGTTAAAGATGTACAGAGCATTGCTGCAGGGCTTCTCCCCAGACGAATGGCTCGGCTGAACACCACCAAAGACAAAAAGCTCCTTTTTATAAAAGGCTGCAGAGTGATATGCCAAATTTGGAACACTGCCTTTCGCCTAAAGGAGGTAAATGCACAAAATCAAAGCAAAAGAAAACACTTTCATAACTCTGGCTGAGTGTTTGAGAAGAAAAAGAAAACTAAAACATGTTAGCAACAAACCCACGTTGACAAGCTTCCACTTCCAGGTCAGAGTATTAAGGATGTACAGCTCACTGTAGCACTGACCCTCCCTCAGGCCGCCGTAAACGAAGACAGACTTAGAGTCGGGGTCATAGGACGCAGAGTGTCCACGGGCACACGGCGGCACAGGTCCAGAAGCAGAGGAGTTCATGGGGAACCAGAAATCATTGTCTGGGGAGGGGTCAAAGAGGAAACTAAGGGTGAAAAAGGCATGTACAGTGTAAACTAAATGTGTAAGTGTTATACTGACCTAACTCAAGCTTCCAGAGAGAGTCCCTGCAGTAGTTCTGATCTGCAGTCTCCCCTCCGATGAGGATGGCCGTGTCAGAGTCACTCATACACATCGTGTGGCTCCAGCGCTTTGATGGACATGCTGAAACTAATCATGATCTCTGTCAAAACTCTTTGTCGACTCCGATGTGACCACAGTGGTTATAAAAGTTTGTTTCTGACCTCCTCTGTTCTCGTTCTTTATCTGAACAGTCATTTCCTCCTGGCTGTTCATCCTGGACAGCCTCATTTTCTTGGGGGTTGAAGCCTGGTCAATGTCGTCGGTGAGGCTGTCCATGTCCTCTGAGCTCCATGTCAAATGGCCTCTCTTACTTATAACTGTACGTCTGGGGGTCTTTTCCTTATGAGCAAGGCAAGGCAGCTTTACATAGGCAATTTAAATATTTTATATAGGCTAGGAAAAGCAAATTAATTTCAAAACAATGTACAATTAAACAACTATATAATGTATACTGAATATATGTATATTCTTAAGCATGACTTGCATCTTACCGAAGGCCACACTGGGGGTTTATTTCCCTGAGTCGTAGAACTGGTGTCAATTTTGTTGACTTGGATCTCTGCGTAACAAACACTTTCACCCAACTGTGACATGTCGACAGTTATCTGCAAAGAAGGAAAGCACTGAAATTTTGCAAAAACGTAAAGAAAAGTGCAAAACTGTTTTAACCATATTAACCTCACCGTTTCATTTGCAATGCTTCGGTGTAATGTGGAAGAGAGATCAGTGGCATTGAGCTTGTCTGGGAACAGACATTTCCTTTGAACAAGAGGAGTGCTGCTGAAGACACTGGCATTATCCTGTGGGTGTTTACAAGTTAATGGCATTAAAAGAAGCATAACTGGAGAAATATACAATATAAACCAAGGAGGATCATGCCTTCTAAATCTGTAAAGTATACAGTACCAGGTAAAACCATTATCTCGCAACAGTTAAACCATCTCTTGAGATTACAACTACCCTACCTCTCCACACACTGTGAGCACAATCTTTCCATAAACTCCTCTCCTGCCTCTCTCAGCTGCCACTGACGCAATGTCAGGGCTCCAGTCTCCCTCCCAAGTCAGGCACCTGAGTTCAAAGTAGATATGACCCATTTAGATTCGAGTTTTATTTTGTAGAAAGTTGCTAAAACCTTTCTTCTACATACCTCGTTTGAGATGACAGGGTCCCTATTTTCTGAGCAGGCACCTCAGCACTAACCACAACCTCTACAGAGATTGTTGTCTCACTGCATTTCCACTCTCCAAGACCGAAGACGACCAGCTGTTTGGGGAGAGGCAGGGGCACGTGTACTTGGAAGCACCTTCGGTTGGATTTGCTGCGCGCGGAGAGACAGAGAAAACAATGTACTTTAAATGTGAAAACGGTTAGAAAAACACAGGTTATCCAGTAAAGGCCTACCTGATGAACTGGCGGGGAGCGTCACGCAGGGAGTAAAGCACATAAAAATTCAGCTTCCCCATGTTCTCAGGGTCTCCTCATCAAGAAGTTTACAGCTCAAGCTAACAGCAACTCTTTAGTGCGACCTAAAGCTCCAGCAGTCACTCTTGATTGGCTGTCTCGAGCTCGCGGCCGTTATGAAAACACACACACCTGAAAACGCTTACATAAATTAATTAAAACAAATAGTTTAACGAGTTTTTTTTAGCTAGCTTTAGCAGAACAGCTTCTTTATAACAGAGAATTCTACATATTATATTATATTATATATATATATAAAGCAATTTACTATTGTTTACTGGCTAATTTGTTTTATTAATGCATTTCATACCACCGTGTTTATTTAGGCTACCTTTACTGTAACTAGAAAATGTTGCAAAATATATATTTTGTCAATCAATGTTGTTAAAAGAAAACTTTTTTTGGTCAGTTTCAGGACTACAGAGGTTATGGTGGAGTTGGATTGGTTTATACGATTATTTGCCTATGTAATGGAGTTTGACAAGACAGTGAACACTTTCATTTTAATGCTTCATTATAAGTTCAATACAATGGCACCTCAAACTACTCTCAGATATGCTTTACAAGAGTAGATTATAATACGTAACTGCATATCTACTGTCACCAACTTTTAAAATGGTCAAACCATTAAAGTCTATGTATGACTGTAGTACCTAAAATTTTAGCCAAAACAAGTATCCTCATATAATAAACATAGAACAATGATAAGATGCCTTTTTAGCATCTGCTAAAATGGTGAGTCACATTAGTAAGTTTGGATTCTGACTGGCCTTTGGGAAGAGCTGAAAATAAAACCTGGTTTCATCATCCCCTCTGTAACAATTACATCAAACCCCTAATGCCACAATTTAATAAAAACACAGGGGACCATCCTGAAGCGCTTTCTAATCCTGGATCTACAGAGAGACTGTTATGAAATGACGCAGGCTCAGGTGTAATGGACAGACTTGGCTGGTTGGAGACTAATGTGTCTTTTTGCAACATCTACCTGCTCCTATGTTCAATTAATTAAGGTGAATATCTTCTGGTTTCTTCACTCCTCCATGACAGTAAACTGAATATCTTTGAATCATAGGCTAAACAGACATTTGAGGACGTCATCCTTGGCTTTAGGAAACACGGGGATATTTCTCACCCTTTTCTGATATTTTACAGACCAAATAACTAACCGATTAATCAAGAAATAATCAACAGATTAATTGACGATAAAAATAATAGCAAGCTGCAGCTGTACATGGGATTCATGCAAAATGAATCACAACAAAAAATAAACAATCTACTTTTTATTGTGGAATATAAATTTCAGGAACAAATGTGATCATAACTTACAGCAAAGGTTCAGCACAGCAAACATGGGAAGCTTCAATCCTGTCGCTTTAAGTAGTATGCAGCATGAGCAGCCAAAGCTGTGGCATCTTTGGGAACATGCGCACGACTGAATGCAGCAGAAGCATCAATTTAGAAACAGGATGGAACGAGGACTTTCAACACGTGTGCCCGATGCACTGATGAAACTCAAAAACAAACACACTGACCTTTACCTACATAGAGCTGTGCACAAAATACAGTTAGATGAATATTGCGACCGCTCCCTTTCTCTGAAATAGCAAATTAAAGGGGGAGTGAGGCAAATGTAAATATTGAATCTGTATTACATAATAAGAGCTTCATGTGATAAGGGATGACTTTTATTTGTGTCATAAAAAAGCACACTTTGGAAAACTGTCACCACTTGCTTCAGTACATTCAACTTATATCATTTACCGACACAGCACTAAGACAGAAAACAGCTCTGTGGACAGAATTACATAATAATATTCTTCATTATGACATATTCGAATGTAACACAGATAAAAAATAAGTTAGGCTACAAGGCAGAAGGATAAATACAGGTAACAACAACAAAGCAACATAATTGTAGAAGGTGCACGCAAACACACACATAACAAGGAAATCTCAATTTCTGTAGAGCACTGCTGATTAAGCACCTGGCATGGCAAAAAAAATATCCTGTGCAGGTGTTCCCTGATCACTGCTACCATAGAAATGTTACGCCTGAAGACAGTGTATGTTTTATGATGGGCACTTGACCAAATAGCACAGTGCATACATGGGAACATGGCACATATGCATGGATTCTTCAAACATCTATCAGCAAGACACTGGAGCAAATGTTCTGTTCAAAACTATCTGACCATATAAGTAAAATCCAATATGTGACAACACAAGCTGATAGAGATAAAAAATAGATATGCCTATATTTAACCTTTTATATTATAACTTTTTCCAAGCATGGAATCAAAAATAGTTCATTGATCTAAAGAGTAGTATTCTTCTGTAAAGTATACATTCATAAACAACAATTTGGCATCTCAGGCACTGTAGTAAACTCTGTAGTAAAGAGTTTTGTTTCGCCATAGTGAGTAGGAGTTATCAAACTTCAGGAGGTATGTGCCTTCACCTGGAAAGTCGTGGCTCCCACCATGGACGGACAGGTGACTGTCCTGGCGGTACACAGGCAAGATTTCACCCAAGTTTGAGTTGGATTGACTTTTGGAGCCCTTCTCAATGTCTCCGTTGCTGACAGGCCCTGAAAAAGAAAGCACACAAAGCACAAAGTCAACACACTGCTTCAGATGGATGATTAAAACATCCAGTGAAGAAAAGGTTTAAAGCAGGCACACTAACTGACCTTCCAGCTCCTCCTCTTCTTCTTCATCATCGCTGGACTCGCTGATGTGTACAGTAATAGACCGGCTCGTGACGGGAGTCCAGTCAAAATATATGCCAAAGCCAATGTCATAGCCGTCTGTAGCAAACTCCCAGCACACTTTTTTGGCCTCGGGCACAGTGGGCACGTGAACTGTCATGATGTCGCCTCTGTACACTGTCACCACGCTGTCCTCTTCCGTGCGCAGCTTTGCCTTCAGCTCCTTCAGAGTAGCAGATGTCCATGTTGATGGGGGTTTCAGGGGCGGCATCTGGGCTGCCATCAGGAGGAACAAATGGCAATGAAGACTCTGATATATTTAATCTAGCTAAGATACGCTTATAAAACATGTTTTTTATAGCCTGTATTACACTTTGAACACACTCAGAACAGATTTATGAATCCTCTGAATGCTAATCATAGATAAAAACAAAGCAGCAGTCATGATGGCACACTCAGCAGGCCCTCACCTTTCATCTCAGCGGAGAGCTGACAGCTCCCAGAGCTGTTGTTCTCCTCGCCAGCTTCCCCTGAGGCTGGCTTAGCAGGGGCCTCTTCATTACCCTCAAAATGCACAGACACAAGACTAATATTACAGCTGACAAATCATATCATATTACACTTCCCTGTTTATTGCCCTCCTTTGACAGCTCTTCAAACATAATTCGAAATTAACTACCTCAGTATATGGTCCTGAATCCTCCTTGGTTTCATCCATATCAGCTTGGTTTTTGGAGTGGGTGCAGCTTTGTGAAAGGTCTGTATTCTGGAGCCTGAAGAACAGACAACATTTCAACAACGAAGACACTATGATGCAAAAAGTACAGCTATCAACATTTTCCTTTATAAGCAACACTTTAGCACCAGGCTGACTCACCTGTCCAGCGGTCGGTTGTCGCACTGTTTGGAAGTTATTCCGGGAAAGGACGAGAAAGACAGGGATGACAACCGTGACTGGAGCTCTGATGTAGCCTCTAATCTCTCCATGGCTGTAAAGACAAGGCAAACACCTCAGCCTGCGTGGCTGCAAAAGATGAAGCCCCGCCCCTCTCAACCACAGGGAGGGAGGAAAAGATGACAGCACTTAAACATGCCTCCTAACGCAGAGAAACTAGCCTAACAACCGGCTGTTTGGCATTATGTTAACCACACAAACAGACGAATAAAATACTTTGTTGTAAAAGCGAAATGTAAATGTGTATGTCACACACTCAGGCTACACCTTCTTAAACTGGCATTAGCTTGCAGCTGGCTAGCTTGGTAGTTAGCATCTCATCAGCTAGCTACCTAGCAAACAGAGAAAGTGCAGCCGAGGCTGGAGTCAGACTGGTTAAACACATATCTTACCACGATGAAACGCTGTTAATCTGATAACTCGACAAGGTTTTATTTCAGTCCAACGCAGGCCATCAGGAAATACACCTCCATATCACTGCAATCATGTGACGGATCTCCTCTGTGCTGCTGCTTGACAGGAAAAAACAGATCCGAATTTTTGACACTTCCGTGTTTTCCCGAGTGTTGCCGAAAATCTGCGAATCTGAGCGGGGAAGTAACGTTTGTACACCGTTTGTACCGTTCGTACAACGTTTGAGATTTATTCCCTTTGTAGATGCTGCCTGCTAAACAACTTACCACTAGTGTAATGTTGTAGCCATGATTAAAAGTAATTCCAAACGCCAAGTCTTAAGAGAAAAGCCACACCTGAGACTGTTTTTATTTTGTTAATGTTTATGCTTTTTTTTATGCCTACTCTTATTGTAGTAGTCAACAACTGCCATACCGCAGACACCCTGCACCCTTCTTCATGCTTGAATGAAGAGGCTTGGTGCAGGCACACTCGCGGAAAATATTGGCAGAGAAAAATGACATAATTATCTGCTGATGCCAATATGTCATTTTCAAGCCATAATATACTGATAACGTGCCGATAATATTAATATGTGTGGAAAAAATGTTAACACAATATTGTCACTTTTTATTCCTATTTAAATGTAACTTTACATTATGATTTTCAAAAATAAGTGTACAACCCTTCCAACTTATGTCTGTGGGGGACATCCTTAGAATATGTACAGTTACATTTGAATAAGCGCGTCTTATTTTGGAGGTGACTGTAGCAGTGATTTGTATGCTGCAGAGATGCACTGTTGCAAATATTTGTCACTTGATAGAAAGCACTGCAGCGGGGTCTCCTTGATCTGGGCATCAGTGAGAGAAATCCATGGACAGGGCCTTTAAAGAGAAGAAATGTAAACATTAATTTATTGCACTATATATACTATATGTATATTTTCTCCAGACACGGTTAAACATAGTAGCCATACAGTTTATATATGTTCTTTAGCTATACAGTAGTACACTTACATATCTGGAAGAAGGGTAGATGCATATGATGCACTGATGAAATTATGTGTGTTTAAGTCAACAGTGTGTGATTCTTTCCCTTTAAGGACACTGTTGATCAGAGAGAGAGCAGCACTGGAGCCCAGACCGGCAGAGGTGCAGATATTTAGCAGGCTGTACAACACTGCACACACCCAGTTTAGATCAAGAGATATGCCACCTAAATTAGGACAAAAATAGGGTGATGTTTCAATGCACCATGTTTCAAATGGTCACCCTTGCACCTTACATAACATGAAAAGTTCAAATGCAACGAAATTGAAGTCTGCAATAAAGAAACATGATATACCCCTCATCGAAACAGGACATGATGCCTCCATTAGCAAAGGATCTCTCAAAGCTGTGTTGATGTGAGTGCAGGACAACCACACATCTGCAGCATCACTTGTCACATATTCATACTTGGGTTTGAGAATGAAGTCATGTCCAAGAAGCTGTGCCAATCTGAAATATAAGATAGCAACATAAGAATTCAGTGACTGATATTTGACAAACATAAATGTTGTATGAGTGTGGTACTACCTGGTGACGGGCACGGCAGAGCAGAAGCTATACACAAGGCAGTGCTTCGACAGGTGGGAGTGGAGCTCAGCGCAGACTTTAGGGAGGTGAGAGGGAAGGCAGCAGAGGAACAGTATGTCTGCCCATGCTGCCAGTCTGCTATTGTTGAAGAAACATTCAACTCCAGTGTGAATAAATTCCACTGAAAGTAAACAAAACATAAACAAACATACAGCAAGCACACATAAAATCAACTTGAACTGAAATTGAGTTAAGTCACAAAAAGATCTGTTTAATAATCCTTAAAATGTACTATATATACTATTATCTGTGACATTACTGATGCAGTCAATAGCTAGTTTTGTGAATTTCGGATTACTGGCTGATTTATCAGGAAAAACTAGGTCATTTAACTTTGATTTGGATTTTTTTGTGCTTTAAGTGTCTTTGGCAGTGTACCTGTAGATTCTGGTCTTCTACTGGAGATCTTCATGTGTGAAGGTTTGATGCCGGACTTTTCAAGGAGGGACCTGAGCAACTGTTTTCCCACGTGACCCATCCCGAGAATCCCAACGCATAGGTCTCTGTCTTCTTTTGATGCCAGTGAGGCTCTGTTAGCAGGTTGACCTCTGATGATACATCTAAACTTGCAAAACAAAAGTACCATGAAGTGTGTTAATGTTATTTTAAAGTACTTGTGTTATGTCAGAAGCACTTTTCAGAGACCTACAGATAATTTACCTCAGTGACTGGACGAGTTTACACAGGAAAACTGCGTGCGCGCACCCGCAAAATGTCAGTCCAGCGGCGCGTGAACGAAGGTGAATGAACTCTTTCTCTTCCTCGGTCAACCCAGCTTCGAAAGAAAAACTATTCAAATGAGCTGTTAGGTCAACCATCGTCCCAAAGCTTCAACTGAAGTTAATAAGAAGAAAGTTTCAACTGACTAACTTTGTTTAAGCAGTAAAAATCGGCCTCATCCTCTTGTTTCCATGGCAAAAGGACAACTTCCGACTTAACGGCTTATGTATTTCAAAATAAAATTCTTCCGAAATCTTCAAAAAAGCAAGATAAAGTACTGTGAATTACAATAAAATTATTACAATTAAATATTTTTTACAAAACAAAATCCAACCATGACTCTTAAAAGAAATGTCATTCAAATTTTCCATAATATATTTAAAGCTATTTATACAACTGTACAGATAAAAAGCAGTAACCTAATGGGAGGGAAGGGTCACAGCAAATCAATACAGGTTATGTTGAGTCATCACCTTTATCATATGATTAAATATTTATATAATTGAATGGTGGGATGACAATGAAAAACAAATTCTTGACCACACTCTATTCTAGTGGATTTAACCATTTTTATTTCCCTTTCATGCTTTTAATACAAATTCATTGATTTAACTGTACACTTATGTACAAGAAATATTATCCTGGCCACATTAACAAGGGAAATGAGCAACTCAAATGTCTGCAACACAACTTCACACTAAATATCAATATTCAAACATACACTTAAAAAACTCAATTGCGCAGGAAATTAAGACTTTTCTTCAAGATAATGAGTTTACATAGTTCCATGTACTGTGCCAACAATGTGAAAATGTGAGCAGCAGACTGACAGAATGAGACATCTGAAAGTGTTTTTAAGTTTTACAAGCTGCTTCTAACACCAGCAGCTTTTACAAAAATTATACAACATTGATCACAGCTCAAAATAAAATTGCAAAACTTTATAACAAAATGAGCGATCTTCCCATCTGTCATTCATTTGAGGAAGTAACCTTTCTAGTCACTTAAAAAAGTGCTGATTACAGAATTTTACACATCTGTGACACATTCAGATACTAAAGTTGTTCTCTTATATTTGCATGAAATGTTACACATTAGGTATATTTACAGTAAATAACAAGGCCCACATACAGTGCAGTTGATATAAATTAGGGGTCATTACAACTATATTAGTGTTTGTTGACACCAAATAGTATAGGGAACGCAACAACACACAACTTGTAAACAGAGCTGTTTGAGAATGAAGCTAATGCTTATTGCGCCTCATGAGACAGCAGCCTATTTCTTCATCGTTATGATTTTATATCTCTAATGCCAAAGTCTACCCCACAACAGAACATATTCCACTTAAAGACAAAATGTGGCTCATAAAAATGCATCACTCTTCATACATCCCTTTGAATAAACGTACAGTCTGACAATGCTGATAACCATGAAGGCACTGTGAGGGGACTGACACAAGCTGAATCACAGTAGCTTAAATTGCCACGAGATGAACAGAATATAATTTACACCACCTTTTCATATGCACCTCTGAGATGCCTGCAATAACGCTCTGAAGAAAGTCTCCATCGTATGTTCGAGCTGTTGCTTCAGCACAGTCCTGGTTTGAGGTACCAAATGGCAACAAGAATTACTCCTCGCCCTGCCTCCATTTCTGAGACTCCTCCTGACGCGCATCAGGGTGAATCTGGTTCCTCATCCCACCCAACACATTGGAGGTGGCTTCAGTGGCCATAATGAGAGGTTTGACGACTGCTGGAGGCAGCTGGCGGAGAACTCCGCCCACTGCGCCCGTCATCCCACGCTGCTCATGCTCCCGGGTGGCTGTGTCGTAGATGGTGAGTGCTGTGTCTGTGATTCCCTGTGGGGGAAATCAGCAGAGAATCCTCATTAAACAGAGTTTCTTTTCATTAGTATCATCAAAGTGAATATTTTAGCTTTTTTTACCTCTTTGACCACCGTATAGGCTTTGGCTACACCTTCTCTGAGGTCCACAGGCTGATGAGCCAGCCCGTAATGAGAGAACCGTTTTATCCTCTTCATGTCTCTCTCATCAGGCACTGGAGACACCATGTCATAGGCCGTCTCAGCTGCTGCCTGAAAATGAACCACAAAGCAAAGGATATGTCTGATGCTGCAGGAGGAAATTAGCAGCAAATTCTGACTTTTTAGTAAAAGTGGAAACAGTGAGTTTACCTGGATGGTCCGCACCATCCTGTTGGTGAGCTCCAGAGCTGCCATAGCAGTGGAAGTTCCAAAGGAGGCAGTGCCACGCTGAAACCCACGGACTATCCGACCATCCTTCCTGTACTGCTCGATCGGCAGCCAGACCAAGTCCCTGAATCCCTGAACTGAACAGAAAATTCACCTTAAGAACAGGGAAATGCATTACATACACAAGCTCACACACTATACATTATGGTTTCCATGTTGGCATTGCCGTTATACTCACCTAGTTGTACCAGAGAGTGAATTGGTCCCACACCTCCCAGTAATCCTGGAAGCTGGTTCTTCTTTATGTCATTTAGCCACTCGTTTATTGCATAGGAAAACAGCTTATCCACACCTAATAATCTGAAATACAACACAAGTATTAGTGTCCACAGGACGATTACTGTTGCTGTGTGATTTATGCTCTTTAAAGGGATATATTTTGTATTGAAGGCTAAATCAAAGACATAGGGCCCTATTTAGATGGCGGAAGGCGCACAGTCCAAAGCGCATGGCTGATTTAGGGCATGTTTGACGCACTTTTGCCAGTTAGACGGCGCATAATCTGGGCGCAAACTGAGGCGCAAGGCGCAAAGAGGTTGGCTTCAGTCCCTGGATTATTCATAGGCGTGTTTCCGGCATAACATGAATCAAACCAATCAGCTGAGTGTCAGTTGTCATTTTGAGAGCCCAGTGCGCCTGCAGGCAGGCGTGTTGCTATTTACAAGGCGGATTTCAGTCATTCTTCTTATATAATCCGGACACCGACCGGCTTATTTAACTTATTTCTTTCCACTGTGTCCTTGAACACGCCGAAAAAAACACAGGTTACTGTACGATACATGTCGAAGCACGGATTGATGTTAAAGCCACTGAAGCGATCCCACTGCCCAGCAGAAACGAAAATGAAAAGAGTCATGCTGTGTACATTTACACACGAGGAACAGCATTAATGATTTAAGTCTCCAGACGGACAGGATCTTATGTTTATTAAAGTTCTGTGTGCTGGCCATCAAAGAAAGGTAGGCTTTAAATGTTTATTTAATTTTTGTTGCTGATCACATCACTGCATTCTGTCCGTGCGTAATGGAGACTGGACAGTGTATTAATATCTGTGGGCACAATTGTCGGTGCCACAGGTAGTTATGTTTGAGAATGGTAATTAATTTACCTCAGTTTCTGCTGTATTATAGAGACCGTGCGTCTGAATGAGCGCGCATTTTGGAGAGCTTTGTGTCAGTCTCGGTAGTTTTTGGCCCATGCGTGGCTCGAGCAGGAATCTCCTTGAGGTGAAGCAGGTGTGTGTGGAGGAGAGCTTGTCCACGTCTTCCTGCACTTCTCAGCAGGTCAGTAAAAAACCGAAAGCAGTATCATGATTTAAGGAGACGAGGGAAACCAAAGCTTGCAGTCTGTCCCTTAAACGTTGTTTCACTGTATCTGCAAATACACAGCTTTTTCCTTATGAGTAAAAGCGCTGCTGTGCGTCCCTGTGTGAGTGACAAGCAGAGACTCGTGTTGTGAACTCTCCGATGCATGTCCATAATGCGCCCTCTAAATAGCAAAGACAGACTGCGCCATAGACCTTAGACCAGGTTTTTGTTGGTCTAAGGCACAGTCGCTTTCTGCGTCCTCTAAATAGCAACACGCCACCCGTTTGCCTGACCACACCTTTCAAAACCAACACGCCAATGAGCGCTAACGGCGGTGCAAGATCACATGCTATTTACACAACATTGACATTTGACGTGAAAATGACGATTGCTCTGGGTGGAAGACAGTAATGACAATTGCGCTGTGCGCTTTGCGCCGGGTGGACAATAGGGCCCATACAGTCTCATAAGATAGAGATACTGAGATAAACATACCCCTGTCTGTAGCACAAGCGTCTCAATTTCAGCTCTGAACAATTCAGCTGTGTCAGCCCGATAATGATCCCTGCAAATGTTCCCTAAGAACAGAGCAGTCACAAGGTCATTCATAAATCAGAACAAAATAATGTTGCATTATTACAGCTCTCTGAGCACATGTACCTGCTCCATTGAAACATGTTTCCCATGGTAATCCAAGCGAATAGGAACCTCAGAGGTAAATCGAAACTCCCTGTTAGGAAAAGAAATTGAGAGATTAGTCATCTCATTATTTCTTCAAAGGGGTTTGATTATTTAGTCATTTCACACTGACCTAAAGAAGATTGGCTGGTCAGTGAATGTAGCAGCAGAGGCATCACTGTCATTCACTTCCTCCCGGCTAGACGTGGAGAATCCATTATGGCTCAGGCGTCTCTGAGCGGGCACTGAGATGATTGGGGCCGGGTCCTGGCTGCTGCCAGCGTGCTTGGAGAAGCTACAGGAGATCTCTGGAGCGGACGCTTTTTTCGTGGAAACGCAGACAGCTGCAAAGAAAAATATTAACAGAAGACAGTTATTCAAAGCGAGGGTTAGTTGAAGGCACTTGTGAATTATGGATGTTACCTTCTTGAGCAGGTGGGGAAAAAAACTCAACTTCAGTAGCTAGACTAGTGAAGAAGTCCTTCAAGAAGAAGAGAGCATCCTGCAGACAAACAAAGATCAATTCTGTAAAAAAATGTTACAAAGGATGCTGACACACAGCTATGATAGCATGGAAAAACCAGCTGTATCAGATTTGTTTACCTGATCGATATTGAGGCGAAGAGGCATCAGGGAAACACGCAAACAGCACTCCTGTGGAGCCTGGCCCGACTCAGGACACATGTGCAGCGCCTTAACCGTCAACTAAGACAAAAAGCACACAAGACGTTAGACTACGCCAAGACTTGTCTGGTTTAATGTGAGTGTGTTGTCTTCCTCACCATGTTAGAGTGGGCTTTACGGGGCATTTCCTTGCTTGAATATAAGTAGAGGAACTTGTTCATCTGTGAGGTAGCCAGTCGGTCTCGGATCTCCAGGTCCTGCACGACGAACACCTGCCTGGAGACAGGCTGATCCATTGCCGGCCCAGAAGCCACTTGGGTCTGCGGGTATACCTCATGCTGGAATCTCAGCTACGGAAAGGGTAAGAGAAAGGCTGATGAATGGTAGACAAGAATTATTTATCTCATGTGCATAGGGGCGCCATAATTAAGATTTTACCTTGCTGAGCTGTATCTCCATCAGGACGTCAGGGTTCCTTCCTCGTCCTCCTCCTGTCCGTCCTGAAGTCTTGGCCTGCCTTACAGGAGTTTGAGAAGGGGAGCTATGGGGTGTAGACCTGCAAGACAGAATTTGATACACATGAAACAAGCTCCTTTCTTTGTTACCCAATAAAAAACAGTGTGTCCACAGTAACAGATAAAGGCTTACCCTCGGCTTCTAGCAGGTGATGCAGTGAAAGACCCACTCCCAAAGTCCTTCCCTCCATACAGGTGCCAGATGACGGAGATCTCCTTGATGAGGTAGCGCACCTCTGGGACGGGAAAGTTCATGGCTCCTCTGCTGGAGTCGCTCCCATGTGGAGGCTGACTGAAGTGATCGCCTTTGATTTCCACAGTGTCTGAGGTAAGCTGCTTCACCACTGGCTCCTGATCAAGATCCTAAAACACATTTCACGCACAGTGAGCCAACACACATCTCCATCTCTTTGTTACGTAGCTAAAACAAAGTGAATGAGTGCACCCTGACCTCTCCTCTGGAACCAGGTGTCTCCAGGATACAGAAGTCGTCTGTTTCTTGGGCAAGTGTAGGGACAGGAGTGATGAGAGGAGAGTGAAGCATGGGGTAAGTGGGGCTTGACTCTTGGGTTACATTCCCACTCTCATCTGGGAACAAGAACAGGTCTGAGCGAGGCGGGTCGTGGTCTTGATTGCGCTCCTCATGTGCACCTATAGATGTGTGAAAGATCAGATCTAGTTAAATAAAGTTATATTATTCATGGAGCTTCATCTTTAAACTATAACAAACAAAGTAGTAACCATTCTGCTGCAGCCCTGGTGCATGCTGCCCGTCAGTCTCCTCCATCGCTTCACTCATTAGGTCCTGCAACATCTGCTGCTCAGTCTCAGCGAGCAACGGGGTCTGAGATGTGGGCCGGCTGGGGATCTCCGCCTGTCCAAAAATAATACCAAACTAAGCACCTGCAGAGTTTTAAAGTTGTATGTCCTATAGGCTCATGTGCTGACCTTTGTTCTCTGTGTAGTGCTGCTGTGCTTGATCTCCGGCTCTGCAGGAGGCAGTAAGTCTCCATAGCTGGCTACATACTGGATAAGATTCATGAGGGCGGCGCAGGAGTCCGAACACGTTCTGATGTGAATTGCGTCACTGGAACAGCGCAGCTCAAATCTGGGCTCTGACTACAAGTCAAAGGACAGGGAAGAATGATGAATGAATTCAGTTTAAACATTAATTAATTGAGCAATTAAGAGGAAGATAATGCTTACCAACTTCCCATCCAATCCAGGTTTAACTGCCGTTATCCTCAACTCCAGCGTTCCCATGTCGACCACTTGGACATAGTCTGTAACAAGCAAAACATGGCTCAATGCTGCAAATAAACATTATAAACAGTTTTGTTTTTCAAAATAAAATCAAGCAAAACACTTACCACGTGCTAGATTGACGGAGACGGCGTTACTCTTGTCTGAAAGGAACAGAGCCGCTTCATCCAGAATTATCCTGCATACAACAAATCACACTTTCACACTCAACGAAGGCATACTTTACTATAAAGCAGTCCCATCTCACAATAGTGTATAAGGAGCCTTCAGCCCTTTCATACCTGAGTGTGGAGGAGGAGTGATCTAAAGACACACTGCTGGAGATGCTGAAAGTCTCTACAACCAGCAGAGATCTGAGCGGCAGGTAAAGAGGTCTTTTCAAAAGAAAGGGAAATCGAACATTAGAATACACAAATAGGTAATTAAGTCATTATTTAAAGGGAGGTATGAAGTTTGCTTTACCTGTAGTCCAAAGAGCAGCTCCATAGATGTAAATGTAGAGTGGTGACAGACGTAGGAGGGGCGTAACCCAAAACAGGCTCGTCAGACACATTCAGAAAGTCAACAATCTGTTGCACATAGAGGACAAATATGTATTTTATTACATTATACGACCTAACTAAAGGAATAGAATAGATTTTGTCAGACAGAGAGTTACTTATCTACTCTTACCTGGTCATACCAGCCCAAGCTGGCAGGGACGACTCTGTGCTGGAGTGTGGCACCTCTCACTCCAACAGCAACCAGGAATTCCTGCATAAAGATGCACAACAGAGCAGCCGGATTTACTTTCAACACCCAGTCTGCTAAATAAAGGAAATGCTTGTCTGAGTGTGTTATTATAGAAAATGTGGGTTGAAACAGGTGTGTGACTGCTATGACAGCGGTATAAGAACTCATGGGACTGACTTAAAAAACATGTTAAGCACAAAGGGTCAGGGTTTGGGTTGGAGATTAAATCAACAACAGTTATTGGATTTGAAAACAGCCCCATCTACAGGACAAATGTGGTCACACAATGGTCTGTTGAGATTTAAAGTTGACAACAAGAGCATGCAGGGACTTTGTCAGTCAACAGATCTCAAACAAATTGATCCTTTTGGAAAATATAGAATATAAGTGATTTTAATACTCTACCTTAACATTGCGTTCTGCATTCTGTGATGAAATTTTGACAGCGACAGACACCATGCTGCGGGCCTCCAGACCGATACCCTCCGAGGGCGTGGACGATCTCTCAGGAGACGTCTCTGATTGGTAGATAGTCGGCTCTAACCAGTGCGGATGCGTCCTGCATGGTAACTTGATGTCTGAGACAGAGGTGCCCCCATCCATGAGTCCTGAGCAGATTAACAGAGTGAGACATCAGTGAAAGAGGTAACACTGTAGAGTAGCACTCTAGGTCACATTATTACATCAACACAAGGTCATATCATAGAGAATACGTGCAGCTGGTTTACCTTGATGATACATGCTAACATTACTGGTGTGGAAGCAGATGTAGTGTTGGTCTTTATAGCCTTCGTACTGCGTCACACTGAACAGTACAGCGTTTTTTACCTCCAGCCAGAACTCGCCGTGTTTGTTTTTCAGCACAGTTTTATCCTCCTTCTGGGAAAAAAAGAAGGAAACTCAATCCCACTATCAGTAAAACAAGACATCTGAGTGTCTGATTGAATGGTGAGGATGGTGAGGGATATAAAAAGGGTTTACCTTAGCATTAGTTTGAAGAGCCACCAGGCCGTGGTTGACACTGAGGATGACGGAGAACAGGCTCTGGGAGGTCTTGCTTTGGGCTTTTGGTTTCTTCTTCTTGCGAGACCTGAGGCCCAGGTCAGACGCAGGACAGTAATAGTGCATGGTCTCCTCCTCTGAGCCACTGGTTTCATCTGAAAGCACAACACAAATCATGATAAGAAGACTACACATGATTTTACATGACACGTTTCTACTACAATTCTGTGATCCGGTGGAAATTCATGGATAATGTTTTCAGCCGTCGCACCTTCAGGACCGGTAGAGCGGAACTGGCTGAAGCTGTCTTTGGAGTAAGTGTTGATCAGCTGACTGGCGACAGACAGTCCAACTCCATACGGCATGCTCTCCACTGTCTCCACTGGAGATGGAGCAGTGGGCTCCCACAGCAGCAGGTCATTGTTAATCCTTAAATATGGAGAATATACATTTAATGTAATGGAACAAGAAGCGGTTAAGTTAATTAAATAAAGTGGGCTGCGTCCTATATACCAGTTTGACCAATATACCAGTATAAAATCTGTGTTACAGGATTTTACGAAGACGATGGCGCTATAAGCTAGCTAACGCTTCGTCACGGACATGTGCTGTAACGTCATGATCGCGGTTGTAGCTGCTACCCTTACAACAATTACTGAAGGCTGCTAGCTACCGCACCAGTGGCTACGGTTTTACGGTATCTCAATTCAAGTCCACTCTTTCATATATTAGCTACGTGTCAACATGGCCTATCTACAAAGAAATATAATGTGTTCAGGCAAATAAAAATGGAAACAAAGTGGTACAGAACACTTCACCAACTGAGTATCTGTTGATTTTCAGCTACTGTCAACACATTTATTGGTATAAATGTCTCAGAAGTGCCTTTAATAATTCATTGGTCTACGTTTCAACTCACACATTTGCCACTTTAAATAATCTTGTCTTACAAATTCCATACCTGTTGTGTAGTTTTTCATAAAAAGCCTTGCTGGGGAGTACTAATTGCACATTGGGGAAACACAACTCGAGGATGAAGCGAGAGTTGTTCATGGTTTTTTCCTGGAACTCCGTCATCTCAGCGACATCGCCGGGAATAACCATCTGGAATTTAAAAACACAAAAGGAGAGATTTTCTTAACAGGGGATCATCACCACCTGCTCTGTCAACAGGTTAGGTATGCAAAGCAGTGCTTGCATTGCTGTTTGCATAATGATGCATCTGTCACACGTTGTAATATATCAACAGGAGGATACCTTTGCTCCTGAATGCAAATCTGAACACCTGCACCTGCTGTGGACCGATGCTATTATCAAAACAGCAACAACAATTCTTTACTTAAGCAAATTTAGAAATATAAAATATCAAGCATATCCATGCATTTACTGAAATGAATGTGGCCCTTTAGCCATGCCCTACCTCTTCATTCTCATACATAACCCTCCGTGACGAAAAGGGTGACGGCTCAGGTTTCCCAAAATCACACACATCCTTCAGGGAATGGGCAGCCCCTTCCTCCTCTTCCTCTTCAAGAGAATGGTCCTCAGCCCCCTCGTCATCTTCAGCCGTGATCCTCTCAAGGATTGAGTGGACTGCTGTGGGGTTCATCTTCAACACAACCCTGCTCAGAGAGAATAAGTGTCACTGAGATTTGCCCCTGAAGGAGAAATCATTTTGAGGTTGGGTAGGTAGACGTACCTCGGCCAGTCAAATTTGACACTCTCGGATGTTGTCATGTCTCCATCCATGGTGTGGGACACTCTGAGGAACCGGGCAGCTGGTTGATCCGGCTCCTCCTGAAACTTTCCTGTGCAAACGAGGGGAAAAAAAGAAGTTAAGTAGAAATTTCTAGGTTAAATTAAAAGGTTTTAAGCTTTAGTCAACATACCAATTAGCTCCCTGAAGGTGAGCTCCATTTTGGTTTGTTCCGGAGAGCTGCCGCCCATGAACTCCGTTTTCATTTCCAGGTCTTCCAGCTCCAGGTACAGAACTTCCTTCTGCAGGGACTTCTTGAACCAGGGGCCCCTCTCCTGATCTGAGCGCAGGTCAGGGATGGGGAAGCGGACCGCTAGGCCGAGCACCGGGGCATTGACCGTAAGAGATACATGACAGTTGCTGGGAGTGTGGCTGTCATCAAGGAAAACCTCTGTAAAGGCCTTATGCTGTGAAAAGAGTTTAAAGAGACAAATATTTAGATAATGTGTAAGTTAAAGAGCGTTGAAATAAGCAACTTTTTTTCACTTATTCATACTCCTTTTCTAGGCTACAATATTCATAATTATAGTGACATTTTATACGATATCTGAGATGGAAATACTACTTTTTAATCAATAGTTCTAGGGACGCCCCTACCAAGCTGACATGTTTATTATAGGATGTGTACAAATGGGAGGCCATCAGCTCTGTGGTGGCCAGCTTCTGGGGTTGGAGCAGGGAGTTGAGACGGTCTACAATGCTGATGTCGAGCTCAGAGCGCACAGGGCCCAGCTCCACCTGGATCTCAGCTTTCCTGGGGATCGTGCTGAGGCGAACCTGACCTCCCTGCACAGAGAAGCAAAGGGTCGACTTAGTAGACACACAATTATGACACAGTTTATGTGTTAGAGTGATAAGTGTAAATGCTGTGGTTTCACAATGGACTGATAGATGCTGTTACCTGAGGGCCTCTGCGCTCAGCCTGTTTGTAAAGCAGGTGAAGGCAGGTGGTAAGCTGCGCATCAGCACTGGCTGTGGTGTCAAATGTCAGGAGCTGAGGTGTGACAGAGAAGCTAATGAGAAACACTCGTAATGTCACGCCAGCTGCAACTTTCAGGCACAATGACTGTGTATGTACAGAGCTCAGTGCAGTGCAGAATGTGCAAAGCTCAGGCTGAAATCGCTGACCTCAGTGTACTGAATGCCTCTTTGGGAGCCACCACTGACTGACTCCGAGGGGAACAGACACTCCAGAAACTCCATCTGGTTAAGGGAGACGTCGGTGCTGAAGGTCCGAAGGCTGGATCCCTGACAGTGCTCATAGTTTATCTTCAGGCCCTGGCCTACAAACCTGTTAATATCAGCCCAAATCAGACATACGTTAAAGAATGAAATGACAAATCTGTCCGTGCACAACAGCAAATAGTGAAATACAAAAGTGCACCTGAGATGGTCATGGGGGCAAGCCTGGTTAAATACTGTTCGAGACTGAAGGAAAGCAGCGGGGGCGAGCCGGCCCCGGCCAACCATGTTGAAGAAGTGTGCAGCCATGGGGCCAAGGGGACTGGGAGCAGCATCCGGTGGTGGCAGAGGGTCGATATGGAGGACTGAAACAGCCAGGCTACTCAGTGTCAATCGTAGCACCAGCTCGGGCCTTGATTCATCACCGTGTGTTTTGGATGGATGGGCTGAAATACAACAAAGGCAAATATGAATGCAGATACTTCAATCTGCTGTGGTGAAAAGATTTCATGTGCAACCGAGGGTTTGAGTGTTTTCATAGCTCCAAACACCTCCCCAGTTGCTTTCACTTATCGTCATACTACTACTACTACTACTTGTACCACAGACACAGATCTAATCAGGACGTTATGCTGCTGTAATCCTACCTTTGAATGAAAAGCTGTAATCTCATTTCCCTCTATGAAGTATTGGTCACAGAGAGACTGGTATTCAATCTGTATAAAGTATGTAAGAATACAAAGACATATTGTGATACTTACAAGTCTGTCTCAGTAATTTTTGAGGGAGTTGTGAATCCCGTGATTGGACCGGAGTTTCACCAGTCTGCTTCTCTCTTTGTCGAGGTACATCCATGTACTCATCCCACAGAGCCTACAAACACAGGTACACAGATTGTGTGCAAGATAATATAAGAAAGGCTGGTTCTGAATCAGTAACCAGAACACTGAAAAGCATTACATTTCATGGTGTTTTTATGACGGCAGCCAAACAAGTGAAAACTTACAGTTGCATTTCCAGAGGGAGATTCTCCTGGAGAGGCAGAGTAGTTGCTATTAAGTGACAAATCCAAATCAACAGTGGGTGGTTCACCCAGAGGAGGGAGAGATGACAAGCTGTGAGACATGTCCATGTCTGCCATGGAGAAGAACACATCATCTACACCACCCACAGATGTGTTAAAAAAACAGAGGAAAGGAAAAAAAAGAACACATTTCATTAGATAAACGCAACCAGCACATTTCATGTTTGAGAGGAGGTCAGACGGAGGATGGTGTTTTGGTCTAACCTCGACTCGACACAGTTCTGGTTGTCTGGCTCTCGAAGAGATCGGGGTCTGTTCCTGGCACAGCGCTGTCCTTCTTCAGACAGCGGTTCAGCTCCATGTGGAGCCGATACTCATCCTCCTGCTGTATGGGACGGCTTTTCCTGTCCTTAGCCCATTCCTGTGCACCTTCACACAAAGAATAAGAGCAAATCTATTTATTCTTTTTCTGAATGACTCATTTGGTGACATTGTTACCCTGTTTGATGATAGATGATAGCAAAAATATGGATCAGAGGGATGCTCACCTCCACCAGAGAAAGCCCCAAACAAGTCCAGAAGAAGATGAACTTGCCGCGGGGACAACAGAATAATAAGTGTATCGATATGTCCGACAACATCCAGCTAGAAAGCAAAGCATGCAAAACACTGTTAACAGCAATCACCTGTAGATCGTCATATAGCAAGCAATCAAAAACATTTGTTCTTTTGATATTCTGTACTTTAAAAAATGGTAAACTTACCTTTGCTCCAGGCATAGCTAAGTTGTTTTTTAGAGTGAGGGACAGCTCGATTTTACCGTCAAGGCTTCCAACCTGCACCGGTTCAAATGGTGTTGTAGAGGATACTGGCTCTGTGAACTGGGGGTGAGGCTCACAAATGATTTTGGGATTCCAGCTAGGGGAGAGCTTTGGCTCAGTTTCCTGCAAAATAAGATGATTTTTTCAAAGGCTTATACACACACACACACACACCTCTTAATGCCAAATTTCAAAGCCTCCCTATAAAAACTAACCGTTTGAGTGGGTGAAGATTTACAACCAGCACGGGACACATCTGAAAACTCATCCCAAAACACGGTGATGCCTTCCATCTGCAAGTTTTTATGTGCAAATGTGGTTGGCTGATGCACATTCACATTTGAGCTTTCCTCGCCTGTTTCGTCACAGTAAACGATCCTGAAAGCAAACACAGAACACAGTAAGTTTATCAAGGAGTTTCCAATTATCTTTTTTCCTCCTCTTGGATTGATTATACATTTAAGCCTAAACTTACTTGTTGATTCGAATCTCAAGAGCGATTCCAGTTTTAGAATTTTCTGGAATGTGTTCGACTCGGAGAACAGTATCCAAAAATGTCACTTTAACTCTCCTCAGAACTGAAAGGTAGCCAATTAAAAGAGATTACACTTTAATAAACACTGTTTAACTGTCTTAAATGTTGCCTAAAAGTACAGATATATTGTACCTGTCTCTATAGTTTCTGCAAACTTTTCTAATCCCTCAAAAGGCTGGAAGCTCTCCCCCATGTCGTCGGTGAGTTTCTGGCTCAAACACTCTTTGGCAAGTTGCATGCTACTGGTCATGAAACTGGACCAGCACATGGGCTCGGTACCAGATGCTGGAAGAAAAGCCAGATGTGATAAAGTCACATACTTGTCAGTAAAATGAGTTGTCAATTTGCTAACATTGAACAGAATGATGATCTAGAACCTTTCTCAAAGATGGTGTTGTGGTGGCACATAGTGAAACCTCTCCTTACCCATTCTTGGTCTTGGTCTGAGCACCATCGCCAAACCCTTGACTTCTAGGGCGCAGTTTTCCTGCAGCAGTGCAGCCCATGGGACTGTCAGAGAAATTGTCTGGATGAACCCTGCGATAACCTCAAAAGGGGCATCTGCCGTTTCTAGGAGCTCGTTTAGTGACTGAGGAAGAAAAAATAATAATGAAGCTTCTCTTGGTTCATGCAAAGTCTGCGTTTATATTATTGATCCTGCCACAAAGGTGACACTACACATACCCATTTATCCAGTGGCACTTGTGCAAGTGATCCAGTGCCTTGATAGAGGTCTAAACTGAGCTGATCTAAGCTCAGCTTCTCCTGTAGAAAGTTGCCAAGGTACCGATGCAGGAGGTATCTGCAAGCCCGCTTCTTTATAGACTCCGAAAATGGCCAAGGCATCTTAACTCAACAGGTGAGCTGTGCACAGGTAATGAAACAGATCTTGATGCTCTGCCACCGGAATGCTATAGCTAATCAAACAGCTTTAAATGAGTCACTGGTGTTACAGTTGTGTCATCCTGTCGGCTTAAAGACATTGAGAAAGCGTGAGCTCAAACACCCTTCATATCCCAAGATTAGGGACACTTTGGAGGATGTGTTGACACTCAGGTATATGTGTGGGAATTGGTCCGACTCCAGTTTGCTTCGCCTATAGAAAGAGAAACATATGGTGCCCGCTTTGTAATTTGACACTTGACACAACAGGCTTTACACAGAATGTTTACAACTAAGCCAAGAACAGCAAGATCTAGTCATACGTCAGTTAAAGACAAAGACAGTTTAAATCGCCATGAAAACGTTAGAATAACGTTAGTAACACCAGATGTCCAGATGACGTTAGGGTTTTATACGCATATATTTGTTCCTATTCTAGAGCCAGTGTAAACAAGCCAAACGCACTTGCGAAATAACAGTTAGCATGCCAAAGACTTGCTAGTCAATAGCTACCCTTAGCCATATTTGCTCGAATAGAGCTGTCATCGTAGAGACCGGTAGCTGCGCTTTGACTGCTGGCAAGACAAAGACATGCCATTTAGCTGACTAGCCGGTTAACAATTGTGAGGCTAGCACCGTTAGCTGCATACGAAAGACTCCTATCGGCAAAGCGAGACAACATTAGCATAGCCGGCTAACGTCAGGCAAAGCTTGTAGCAGTACATGCTTGCTAGTTAGCTAGCTAGGCAACCCTTAAACCCAACATTTCTCAAGTTATCTACCCTCACATGTGACATGAACACTAACAAAAACCACCACACATATTTGCACCAACCATTTGCCGAAACGCACGAGTAAGTGACAGAGCTGAAGATATTAGTGCGGCTAATAAGTTACCTTCTGACTGAGTTGTTTACAAACACTTTCATGACTCCGCACCAACTGAGCCTACACACTCCGGGGCGGGATTAGACGATGACGTCACAACATGGCGGAACTGTGCAGCCCACGGGACGGTTATCGGGTCAAGATTTATTTTAAGTAGTTAATTAGACAAACGGCAGGTACACTGAAGGTCAAGACAGGACGTGCATTAATGTGGCTTCAGTCTGTCTTTTCCCACAAAGCCGAGCCTCAACAGCTACCTATCTCACGTGCTAATTAGACTGAGCCGTCTCTCCGGAGAGCTCCGAGCGGGCTCGAGCTCTTCCACAAGCCGGAAGAACACATCACGCGAGGAGGTGAGAAAAATGAACGCAGTTTGGTTAGAAATGTATACTGTGTAATTATCAGATCAGCCTTTGATTACCTTTTGACTTATATTCTGTATGCACATTTTAAATATAAAATGACTGAATTGTGCAAATAGCCCAGAAAGCTTGTAAATATTTTGCCAACGTAACCAGTGCAGGGGCTTAGTTTCTCCAGAGTTCAGCCCTTTAATGTAGCTTAGCCATGCTAGCATCCAAGTTCTACGGAAGCCCTCAACGGACCTGCATCCATACATTTTATTTACTCCGTTTTCCCGTGATAACGAGAAAAATAAGTCGAGATCTCGAGAAAACGACAAGAGTAAATAAAATGTATGGATGCATGTCCGCTAAGGGCTTCCGTAAAGTTTACTACAGTAGATCAATCCAGCTAAGTGTATCTGTTTGCTGAATTTTAAGACTGTGTGAAACTCACTCATTGAACCTATACAATCTATGACGTCTGTAGTCAGTAGGCACAGTAACACACATATTGTGCCTCAGCTAGCTCCACATGCAGTCTACTGAGACTCCTCAAGAGGTCGCTGTGATGTTGATTTTTTCTTTGGTTGTATGAATTAACATGTAACAGTAACTTTATTGCATTTTGAAAGGTAATATACACGTGTAATAGAACTGCAGTTCAGTTTAATCTTAAAGCACTTGTGTTTTTATTTTATGTCACTTTATAATAACACTTCTAGTGTATAAATTAAAGACAATTCAAAGAAATGTACTACTTTAAATACTTAGGCCCAACTCCACTACTGAACAGAGATTTATGTGCCAGTTTGTCTTCAATATCTGCCCAGTTGTTTATTAACTGAAATTCAACATTATATATGTCGTCTTGATAATGTAAAAACAAATAATAATATCAACAGTCTATTATTATCAAAATCAAAGTCTAATCTGTAAAAATTAAGTGGGATTTTGTTGCATGTTTCATAGTCAGGGCCAGGGGTTCAATAACAAGGGAACATTGTCCATAAAGTCATCGGGCCAACAGAATGACTGATGATAAAAACACAGGTTACAGCTGACATGCAAGAAAAAAGCTTATACAGGAATGCACAACTGAGAGCCCCTTGACTTATAACAAGTTTGAACTTGTTCAACAAATGCACTAGTACTAAGGATTACAAATGGTGGATGTGTTGAAACAGAACAGGTGTTACTTTGGGGAATTCTGTGTCATGGTGATAAGTTGGCTTTTTCAGCCTGGTAGAGATTCAGATGGTCTTTAATAAGTGAAGCAGCATCTGAACAACAGGATTCTGTCTCACCACAGCCTTGCAGGTGCATACTTTCAGGGTAAAATGCTGGAAAACAGGATAAGGGTTGTGACAACTGATCCACACACTGGTATTCACATTACAACAGAAATGTGCTCAGCAATAAACTCTTAAGTTACATAAACATTTATAGGATGAAATGTTATCTTACTTATGTTAGTGAAAAATGGTGTCCAGCATAGTTATGTCCCTTTTTAAGTGGTTTGACCTTTTCTTACACAGTCACTCAGGAAGTTCAATATTAAAATAAGAACCCACAGAACATACGTTTGTTCCACTTCCCCTTTTTATTTACAGAACGAGCCCTTTAAAATATTTGTTTTAAAGATTTACAACCAGATGTTATGTTACAGGTGAAGTTAAGGCATCATCTGACTTTATAACTATCTCATATTAGATAATATTTAACAGGAGTCCTAAGTATTAATTATCATGGACATGGAGGTCTCAGTAAGATTTAATAGCACACTGTAACATCTGTGCTTCAGCTGAGTCAGCCACTGACGTTGTTGTTCTGTCACAGGGGATGGAGATAGACTGCCAACCCGAGGAATCCATGGTCTCTTCATTTGATGAGGACTGCGTTGAACTCGGTGACGTCAAAGACATGAGGTTGGAAGCAGAGGCAGTGGTCAATGACGTTCTTTTTGCCGTCGCTGAAATGCACGTGTCACAAAGCCTCACCAGCGCGTCAGATGTGGCCCACATAAACGTGGAAACCAGAGAGGGAAACCGGTACTGCCTGGAGCTCACAGAGGCAGGACTGAGGGTAAGATGCCCTGCGAAACATACAGAATATATGCATGCTTTAAAACATACTCGGTTTGACAATACATCCCTCTGTTAAACAGGTGGTGGGCTACGCCTTCGATCAAGTGGACGAGGACATGAGCACCCAGTACCATGAGACTGTTTACTCCCTTCTGGACACGCTGAGTCCCGGGTACAGAGAAGCCTTTGGGAATGCTTTGCTCCAGCGGCTCGAGAGGCTGAAGCAAAACGGACAATAAAAAGGACCAAGATGCTGCAGAAGTGGAGTGAAGTGGGTTTGTTTGGATTTGAGCCAAATAACCAAGTCTGACGAATAATATTATAGCCTACTTTGTGACGTTTACCTGCCTAGCTGCCACTACAATAACAGGGCTCCCTGCCCTATCAACTCTGCTTTGTTCTGACTCTCATATCATTGAATGACTTCATGTTAGTTTAGCAACTGCTCCTGATTGGCTGTGCAGGATCTCTTGCAACAATGTTGTTGACCTCACTGTGGAAAAGATCTTTCATCTTCCACGTGTTACACCTCTGTAACTGTGATTTCTGCACCTTTTGTACTTTGTGAGAAAGACGCAGCAAGTGTTCATCCGGTTTCCACACTCTGCCCTGCTTGCACTAAAGCTACAAACTCATAACTGCTCAGATATACCCAACTGGTTCTTATTCAGCAGGCGTGAAAGAGCCAAAGCTAAAGTCTTTCAGCGTAATTCATATAAACTGCCTTAATGACTGACTTTTGGTTAGAAAAGTACAAAAAATACTAATTTTTTATTGACAGAGATTAAAGGTATTTTGTGGGGCTGTCATTTCACACAGATAGCAAAACAATTTTAGGTTTGTTCGTCTCAGTCGAAGCTGGCTCTCTATTCAATCCCAAGTATCACTTTGTGTTTGTATATCTGTTCTCCATACTGCACAGTGCATTGCAGCTAAAGCTTGCATTCCCAGCTGTTGCTGCAAAGTAAGGAGCCTGTCCTTGTGGAAACTTAAATATGTATTTTTCGTTCTTTTGGTTCATTTTGTCATGAACACTATTTGTGGGACTTTTAGAGCCGCTTTAAAGTGTTGCTTTGTTGTACATGTGACCTGGTTATGATCCTAATACTTAAGTGTTATGAAATCTACTTTCAGTAAACTTGCTCCTTTGCTTTCATACTGTTACTCCTCGCTGCTGGCCTTTGCTCTGACCAATAAAGTCTCAGAATGATGTCAGTCTTTATTTTTAACCTCGTGAGAAACAAACCTACACATTTCAAACAGAGTTCACATGAGTCTGAGGTGAGGTTTGGAATATGTTAAGTCTGATCTAGAGAGGCAGACTTTGTGTGAAACAAGGAAATTTAGGTTCTTTAACCATATCAAAGAGAAAGTTAGGTTAGTAAGAAATATTACAAAAGTTTTATAAGTACAGTATGTACCTGTAAGGAAGATTGCAGCAAGAATCAGCCAATCAAAGGATGGCAAAATCTAAACGACAGACATCCTAAAATCAATTTGAAGATTGAATCAAATTAGATCTTCAGAGTTTATTATATTCTTTGTTTTTTAGTCAAAGCTGAAAAAAACCACAACACTCCTCAGAGGCACTGTTGCAACTTCAGCTCAAAGTCTGCACTAGGAATCAAATGCAAAACAAGTCCTTATTGCAGGAAGTCATTTTAAAAAAAGGAAGTGAAAGAAAAATCTGTCAACCGACACCTCCAACCATCCACAGACACTGTCGCTGTTTAATCATATTTGATCTATTGGGGACATAACACATTTTTTCATGCCACATGTTAAACACTACAAGTCATGACATTTGGCATATATTTGACTCAGGATTGATTAGATATCTCTGAATGTAAAGAAAGTAAACACAGCTGTGTGGTCCCCTGTAGTGGAATGTAACCAAGTACATTCATTCAATTCATTATACTGATGTGCAAATATGCATTTGATAAAGTAGTTAGATTGATGCCAAATGATAGGAGAAATATTTTACTTTTTACCCCATACCGTGTAGCTTGTAGATAGTTTTAAATACAAAACATATAATCTTAAAAAATGTGACATAACAGTGTTTCCTTAAAGGCCCTGGAAACTCGGCTTCAAATAGCAAAAGTGCATATGTGATTGAGTGTGTCATAAAGCATCCACAAAAATCTGAGTGAAAATAAATGTTCAGAACCACGAGAAAATCTTGTTGAAAATCGGCTCATTTGGCTATTCAGACCATTTCTCAGGACTGTGTAGGCGTGGCAGATCCCATGTTGATTGACACCTGCTGGGGTCCGCCTGTCCGCGTTCTCATGGCAACACAACAATGGTGCACGGGAAAGCAGTGTTTCCTGTAGGATTTTTTCAGCAGCAGGGTAGAGGGTTTGTTGGTCACCCAGGTTTGTGCGCATGAGCACATCATATCAAAACTATTGCTGTCAGGTATTTAAAAAAATAAATCTAATTAATTACAGGCTTTGTAATCAATTGATCATCTCATATATCAATGATTTCTGTGAGAAGCACATCACATGTAGACTTACCCTCTTTCTCGATGGTTATTTCTTACTTCCTTGCACTCTCTTCTTTACCTTAATTTTCGTAATTTTACGAGAATTAAATCGTAAAATTTCGAGAAGAAAAGAAAAGTTTTTTTAAGGGAAATATATTTCCAGCAACCAACGCGAGTCTGCTTCCTGTAGCCGCTGTTCAGGCGCCGTGTCACACAGTTAACAGGTAAATTTACTTAATCATCTCATTATTAAATGTTAAATAAATGCGGTTTTACTTGTTGAGTAAATACAGGTTTACATTTTCTCTAAAGTTACTCTTTATTAAGCTAACGCTACTCCCAAATATCTTAGCTAGTTAGCCTAACATTCATTGCTCATTTGTGTAACGTTGCATCAGGGGTCTCAAGTCTCACGCAATGGCCGTGAGACTCACGCATTTAAGCCAGTTCTCACGGTCTCACGCCACACATGGTATTTCTCACGCTGAAATGCACAACACAGACGTGGGGAGTGAGACCTCTGCACTGACTTCATACTATCCCGAGTTAGCGCCCAACTGCCAATCAGAAAACATCGGACATATGAGACATACGGACTTCTCATTACATTACAGCACCGCAATGACTGACAGCATCAGACAGACGGAAAGCTGCGGTCCACTAAGTCTTCAGCAGCCTTCAGTCTGTTCAGTAACTTCTATCTCCAGTAGAGTCACGTTACATTCACTGTCTGTTGGAACAGCTCCGTCACCTCTGGCTGCTGCTGCAGGACAGGTCAGGTCGTCTGCTTAAAGCAGCCTCCTTAAGTGCACTCAAACATTGTAGCAAGTCCCGTTAGTTAAAAATAGTTATCCGTGTTGAAATATTATGATGTGTTCAAGGTCGGCTCAGAAATATGACCATCATGGTTTGTTCAAATGCAAATTCTAGAAAAAGAAAATTTAGGTAGGCAACAATAATATAGTTGTATAGTGCACTTCAATAACTTTTTAGTCAAGTAACTGGTAATTTGCATGGATGAGGGGTATTTTACAAAGGCAATTTATCGTGATTAATCACAGCCTAAAACTGATTAATCAGATTAAATTCAATCGACTGACAGCACTAATTTTTAGTTTTTCATTTTGCCAAGTTATCAAAACAAGTATTGTGTATAACTGACATAAAAAAATCATTTTTACTTTTTACTTTTGTACTGAAGTAAATTTCAGAGCGTGTACTTTTTTACTTTTACTTGAGTAAAGGAGTTGAATCAGTACTCCTACTTTTACCAGAGTCTTTTTTTATATCAGTACTTCTACTTAAGTACAGAGTGTGAGTACTTTTGCCACCTCTGCAGTGATTGATTGAACAGAAAGTGCGCCATCGATTTAGACGGCTAGCAGAGGATTACAGTTGGCTACCATTTGCTAACTTCAATTAGCCAACTGTAGTACTCAGTGTGCGAAATACGGTACAGTTACATTTACGACAGATTTTGTGTGTGATGCGTGTGTGGAATTAGTGTTGTGAGTGCATAGAGTAAGGAGAAAGAGAGGAAAAGGGGAGGGGTGATAAGAAGAAGGAAAAATAGTATAGATTAAAATAAATATATTGGTAGATTCCTGATATTGTATGTTTAACAAAATTTAATAGTGGTATTGTGAGGTAGGACTGGTCACAGGTAAGAGGCAGATCTCATGTTTGAATGTATATTTGATATATTATATTATGTTATATTATATATTATATGTTATATTTCTTATACGGTTCATGATGTTTGAATACCTTTTTAATTGAATACTGTTTTCTAGGGGCTCATTTGGGGTCAAAGTGTTGTCTGTTCATCTTAAAATGTAAAATAAAACAGTTAATCAGCTGATTCAATTTGTCTTATCAAATTAGCCCATTGTTTTCATTCCTATTTGTGCTTGTCAATTATGAACAGTATGAAAAATTGAACTAGTTTTTAGCAAAAATAATTGGGTGGGGCCTCTGGGCCTCTGGGGTGAAACTACAAAATTTTGAGTCACTACGGCCTGAACAGATGAAATCTCACTCTGAGCTTTTGATGAAACTTGAGAGGTCTGCGTTGCATCAATATTAGCCCAGACTTGTTTCTCTCATGTAGGCCTACTACAAATACATCGAATGCAATAAATGTGAGGCATGATGTCCAAAACGATCCGTGACATGATTCTGACCTTTACAGGGAATGCTGCGGTTTTTACTTTATTGTGTTTTTTAAATCGACCACCGTGCCCCCCGCATCTTCAACGTCAGGTGAGGGAGACCCCGGTATGCCTCCGATCAATCTCGGATCCCATAACAACGATAGCCTCTGCGGACACTGGTGAACATGCCGGTGTTAACGGGATAAACGGGCTTCTAGTCAAGACTGCCTTTTTTGTGTGCTGCATTGTTTATAGATAAATAAACCGTTTCTCTTGTGATTGACTTTAATTAACGGGTCTTACTTTTGCCGAAATTTCAACATCATGATGTAGATTAGTAAGGAGTAAAAATGAAGCTTTGTCAGGTCTGTCCTCAAGACGAGAAGGAAACTGCTTTTTAAAATGCTCGTTTGTTGAACGGAGGTCGGATCAATCATTTCTGATGCATTCCAGGAAGTCAGGAAATCTAAACGCTGAATGGCTTTCGTGACACAACCTCAAGGAAATTTATCTCAAGTTGAATTTCAGATTTAGAACAGATTGTTAGCTGTTAGTATGCAGATGTCTGTTTACAGAGATTGGAAGCCTGGATGTCATTACGACACATTACGTTCCGTCTGCTTTTGCTCTCCACACAGACTGTTTTTCCTTCAAACGCCGCAGCCTGCTGAGACGTGATTGGTCAATATTACTGGACTACAAGTGTACTACAAACGGAAACCACTTGGTACACTTCCAGTCCCGGAAATCCAGGTCCCATGTCCCACGTCTGTAAATAGTTGCCACAATAGTAATTTATTTCTCAATGTCTTTCACCCCCACGGCAGTAAGATAGATAGAGTCCATAAAGCTGGACCGTTTTGGACCTTGTCAGTTCTAGCTCGTTATTTAGACACTTACGTTTTTAGCTTTGTTTTTTTTTGTATGTTTCTTAGCCAATGTTACCTATGTGAAAGATGCTTTTTCACACGACAGCAGAATTATACAAACAAATATCTAACAAAATTTTGCCTTATATTTCTCCTCTCCTGTCCTGCTTCCAGTGGTGGCAGCACGTACCTTGAGCTACATGGCAACTGCTAAAACATGGCAAAAGAAGGAGAGGAAGATCTGCATTGTAATAGGTATGCATTAGTGAAGGTATACTGACCTGACTTATACTGTCAGTATTTTCATCAGTACTTAATCTGGGTATGCCTGCCACATTGTTGGCTTACTGGGAGTGTCACAGTATAATTTTGTTGGTAAACTGTATACTACAGATAATAGTTTGGTTGAATGGACTGTGCAGATACTGCTTTTGTTACATAGACACAGGGCACAAAATTAGCTTAAAATGAGTTTGTGAATGTATGACAGACTATTGTCAGACTAGCTGTGATGTTATCTGGGCAGTTTGGAGAGACACAAGCATCTGAGATATTTTCTGGAATATTTCTACTGCACAGTACATTAGAAGTGATCAGATAAATTTGCGTTGCAGCAATGTTACCAATATGCAGTACAGGATGTGAGAAGGCACAGCTTTTCTACTGTAGCCCGTTATCTGCTGCTTAAAACATGTTGCTTTACAAAGTCAGATATAAAAACTCAAACAGCCTGTGTTGATCCTATGTATCCAGTACATCACTATTTTTCTTTCAGATATGACTTGTTTTTTGGTCCATAAAAGTTGCATCTACAACACAGATTTTGAAAGGCAAGCACAGTTTTCCTATAGATACCCAGTTTCACTTTTTTCCCCCTAATAAGTCGACAGCAATGTGGCCTTTTAAACGTGTAGTATGTAATATTTCCGCATTAAAATGTCTAAAATGTTCAAACCCAGAGAAATCTGTAAATTTAATCGAGTAGTGACATCAATCATGTCATCAGTGCTGTGGTTGTCTGCCAGAAATTGACTTTTTATCCAGTTTTAGGCCACGTTTTTTACAATACACCTTTTAGATCTCAGTGTTTTTTTTACTATATATTTTAACTGGATGAAGGATTTTTGTCATCTTTTAGTCATAGACGTCTGGATCTTAAAGCTCCTGTGAGGAACTTTCACTTTGTCACAGTCAGTCATATGAAATACTCACTTTACATTGTTCCCCTGGAAAATGTAAACAAAGGCAGGGTGCAGTTAATCGCTGCGTCTGACACCTACCCCCCTCCAGCAGTTTCAGGCATTAAAATGAACTATGTAGAAATAATCAGTCTTGTCACTGATGGTCTGGTTTGCTTTTGTAGGCCATATAGAGTAATCAGAATTAATTCCAATCTGTTTTAGAACCAGCGAAAAACTCCACACAGGAGCTTTAAGTTATCAGAGAAACCGGCTGGGGAAACATTAGCGGCAGCAGGCTCCAGCCCCTGCTGCCGGCATGCCGAATAGCGTCGGAGAAACACAGGTTTTTTACGTGAAACTGCTTTATTTCATGTTTTTACCGGGTTTAATCATCAGGGAATTTTAACCGGGAGAAACTGACTGCAATGATGCCATTGCGCTTTCTTTTGTTATTGTTTCATTGAGAGACCTCTAGCGGCAGAAAATTGCATATCGCACGTTTAACTAGGATTTACTTCATTAAAAAATAACAAGGTCAACACTGTTTCCAAGTGTTTGTTAGGTGCAAACAATCATGAGAAGATGTTCATTCTCCTTGTGCTTCTCATCTGCATCTCCTGGGTTTACTCAGTTTAAACTGCCCTCCTGTTTATTTCACCCTAAAGGTCCATGATGGCAGAGAAATTGTTAGATATTGTGACTTTCTTGAGAAGTCGAGGTGTTTCGGAGGAACCAATCAGCTTGTTTACTGAGCAAAAGGTACTGTTCTGAATGTAAGAGGAGTCAGCCACTCAGGCAGTTTCTTTATTTAACTCTGAGTTGGATCTTGAAAGTTTCATTTTGTTGACCAAAATTACTAACTAAGATACAGTATTTCTGTAGAGTACATGGCAGCCATTGTTGACTTTGACAGGATGCATGTTAAATTTTCTTTTTAACAGTTTATACATGTCAATTTTTCATTGTAGTTTCCAGTGCGCTACTGCAATACAATTTTACAAACTTTGTTATTGAAACATCTCTGCTTCTTTACCCTACCATTTGTTACTTAAGGTAAAATCATCTGTCTGATGGACAGAATAAAGATTAACCAAAAAGTGCTAGTGATCAGTCTACAAATGTCACAATGTGTTTTAGGAGACTTTGACACCAGATAAATTACCAGTGACTTAAGAATTGCATTCAAAATACCTACATTTTCTGAAGAATGTGATGTGTCTATACTGTAGCTTATGTAATTTGTATATTTCAAGAAGGCATTACCTGGATAAGGTTGAGGAAGCAGAACTGCATCAGGTTTTTGTCCAGGAAGTCACCTGTGAAATGTCCATCATCTCTGAGGGTTTGAAAAATGTCCATCCAAAATTGTACACACTGTTTTCGCAGGACCCCCCACCATGACTCTATCCTTTGATTTGCCGTACTGCATCCATAAATGAAGCTTCCTTCTCCTGCATGATGGTCCGCATGATTTCTACGGAAGAACAGCTGCATTTCTCTGACATGACCATTTTCCGTACCTGGGTCGGCCCGCAACCACTGTGGACAGCCTCCAATGAGCCTGACTGTGCTAATGAAGTAGTCGGCGATTACCTTGGGGTCACTGTTAGTTGTATATGCCTCTGTCTACATTATGTGTCGACTAAATCCATCTATGCAGCCATTTATTGCAATGCCATACGGCTTTAGTTTGTCATATGAATCCATATGCCACAATGCGTTTGGGCCTCTGCTGTTATTCATTTGCTGATATTAATTAAAAAATTAAAAAAAATTAAAAATAAGCATGAGTGCTTTCAGGCCTACGTGGTTGGGACTACAGCTAATTTCCAACTAAAAACAGCAACAGAAATGCCTTAATTTTTTATTAATGCCAAGCCATTCAATGCACAAACAAAGACGACAGAATGAACATTATAGGGTAAACAATGTGAAAACATTAATCTTTTAAAAAAGTAGTTGAGCCAGAAATTAAGCTAAAATCAACTTGATTTTTTTTATTCAAGAGAAATTGATAATGGGATTTCAATAAATTAATAATGTGAAGTAAATTAACCTTTAAATAAAATGACATAGACGTTATCTATTTAAAATCTCCATAGCAACCTTTAGGTGAGTGACGTCAGAACAGATTCTAACATGTACTTAATCGAACAAAAACAAACTCAAAGTCTTTTCAACACAAACAAATTGAGAGTTGGCAGCAGATTTTCGCAGTGGTTCTCAAAGTTGAAAATTTCCAAGGATTTCTACAGAAAAACGACCTTCATCGACCCTTCATCGACCCTTCATCAACCCTTCATCGACCCTTGATCAACCCTTCAGCGACCCTTCATCGGGAGATTTCTCCGAGGATCAGAACTGTTTCCGCATGGCAGACGTAAGACTTACTCTTTAAGAAACAGCTTGTTTTACTGTCGAGACGTGAACGATACATTGACTTGATGAAGAGTTTGTTAAATGACATTTTAAAGGGTGAATTCATCTCATTCGACAGCCGTTTGACAAAACGTTACTCTGTAAATGACTGTGCACAGTAATACCAGAATATTACGAATAAAATGTACATGTTTAACTAGTAGGCCCTGTTAATATAACTCATTTTGGTCCAGTCCCGCATATAATCGCTACTTTTAAGGCATTTAAAGGATTAATTCATCAAATTTGAAGGACGTTTTCCAAAACATAAATGCAATGAAATCTTTCAATCTGCATGTTTGGGATCCCGGTATAATATTTCCAACCTATAAAGGGAATAAATTCTTATTTTCTTTGCATTTAAATAAACATCAATGTATTTTTCACACTATTAATTCACTAAGGCCTATTTTATATCGGCTTCAACTTTGTATTTATTATGATGATATTGCTAATTTGTTCGTCTTCGTCTCTGTACAATGGTATTGTTTTTAACATCCGGTTATTACTCTTATCCAGCTGTATATTTGTATCTCTTTTTAATTTTCAACACACCTTTTTTCATTGAATTTACCATGCGTTATAGGCCTATGCATTAAATTTGATGAAACCGGAAGTTTGTCAGCTAAAACAAATTTAGCTTGATATCGGCGTTAAAAGTAAATAGCATTTCAAATCTCCATAGTAACCCTTAAAGAGCTGCTACAGGCTGGCAGGTGAAGACGTCAGAAAATACGGTGTTGAACTGTTTCCGCACGGCAGACGTCAGATTTACTCTAGGCTTGTTTTATTGTTGAGACGTGAAAGATGCATTGAGTTGATAAAGAGTTTGTTAAATGACATTTTGAAGGGTGAATTCATCTCATTTGATAGCCGTTTGACAAAACGTAACTCTGTAAATGACTGTGCACAGTAACACAACTTTATTACGAAATAATTTGAATATTTGGACGATTTATAAAATATCGCGAAAATAATCATGAAACTCCCCCAGGCCCGCATGTTTGAGTCCACGTTAGATAGCAACATTACTTTTCATGCTAATCAAAATTCAGAGTATTTTTTACTAATCTTTTGTTTTTAGATGACTTAATATTCAAATGCATGTTACAAATTCAGGTCAAACAAGATCTATTTTCCACTAAGTTAACTGACAGAAACGCATAGGGACTAGAACATGTAAATACTGTTCGAAAGGAAATCATCTGTATCTTTTCCAGAGGTATTATTAATGTATCAGATTTGATATTAATGTTAACTTTTTTTTATTAAGTACACACAAGATCCTGCTGAATAGTGGATGATGATATGAGACTCCATCTTCTTGATGATACAGATGTTGGCAGGTGTTTGTGTCATCACCTTTAAGCTAATTTCTTACCTGTGTATTCATCAGACCTTTTACTGGGATACAAAGTCAAATATATCATAGCTTAGCAGGCTGTCAGTTATTGAAAGTAGTAAAAAATGTAACTGAAACTTTTTTCATCATGTTTTTTTACTTACAGCAGTGTGATATTATTGTGCTTTCAGTCCATTCAGTTGTTTAATTCTACAAGTGTGCATTTTGATTTGTTAATGGGAGAAGCAAATTACAGAAACATACAGTTAAGTATTCAAAACAAGCACTGCTTAAAGTCACGTGTTTGTGTATCTGTGACTTTTATTTTTAAATGAGTCTTATTGAATTGAAATCTAAGGATGTGAGGACTTTTTTCCAGAGTCATTTTGGTGAAAGAGAGTTTGAAATGTTTGGCTTGTTTCTGTCGACAGGACGACCGCCGCGCCACCTGGTCCGAGGTCCCCGTCCCCGGCATGCGAGTCCTCAGGGTGACCCTTTGGAGGCTCCCGGCAGCAGCAGGAGCAGCAGCCGGGTCCTCCTCAGGTACCCCACTCAGGTTCCAAACTCACACACCTCCCTCTAGCTCTCCTCCTCACTCTCCCTCTAGCTCTCCTCCTCGCTCTCCCTCTGGCTCTCCTCCTCGCTCTCCTCCTCCCTCTCCCTCTAGCTTTCCTCCTCAGCGCGCCACCTGGACTTCGGTCCTTGTCCATGGCCCCGGTAAGTCCGTCCCCAGGCTGATTCTTCGGAGGATCCTGGCAGCAGCAGGAGCAGCAGCCGGGTCCTCCCCTCCTCCTCCCTCTCCTCCACCTCCCTCTCCCTCTGGCTCTCCTCCTCCTCCCTCTCCTCCTCCCTCTCCTCCTCCCTCTCCCTCTGGCTCTCCTCCTCCTCCCTCTCCTCCTCCCCCCTGTGTCCTCAGGGTGGTCCTTTGGAGGCTCCCGGCAGCAGTAGTAGCAGCAGCCGGGTCCTCCTCAGGTACCCCACTCAGGTTGCAACCTCACACACCTCCCTCTAGCTCTCCTCCTCGCTCTCCCTCTAGCTCTCCTCCTCCCTCTCCCTCTGGCTCTCCTCCTCCCCCCTCTCCTCCTCCCTCTCTCTCTGGCTCTCCTCCTCGCTCTCCTCCTTCATCTCCCCCTCCTCCTCCTCCCCCTCCTCCTCCTTCTCCTCCCCGCTCTCCCCCTCCTCCTCCTCCCTCTCCTCCTCCCCCCCGTGTCCTCAGGGTGGTCCTTTGGAGGCTCCCGGCAGCAGTAGTAGCAGCAGCCGGGTCCTCCCCTCCTCCTCCCTCTCCTCCTCCCTCTCCCTCTAGCTCTCCTCCTCGCTCTCCCTCTAGCTCTCCTCCTCGCTCTCCTCCTCCCTCTCCCTCTAGCTCTCCTCCTCAGCGCGTCACTTGGACTTCGGTCCTTGTCCATGGCCCCGGTAAGTCCGTCCCCAGGCTGATTCTTCGGAGGATCCTGGCAGCAGCAGGAGCAGCAGCCGGGTCCTCCCCTCCTCCTCCCTCTCCTCCTCCTCCCTCTCCCTCTGGCTCTCCTCCTCCTCCCTCTCCTCCTCCCTCTCCTCCTCCCCCCCGTGTCCTCAGGGTGGTCCTTTGGAGGCTCCCGGCAGCAGTAGTAGCAGCAGCCGGGTCCTCCTCAGGTACCCCACTCAGGTTGCAACCTCACACACCTCCCTCTAGCTCTCCTCCTCGCTCTCCCTCTAGCTCTCCTCCTCCCTCTCCTCCTCCCTCTCTCTCTGGCTCTCCTCCTCGCTCTCCTCCTCCCTCTCTCTCTGGCTCTCCTCCTCGCTCTCCTCCTCCCTCTCCCTCTGGCTCTCCTACTTGCTCTTCCTTTTGCTCTCCTCCCCGCCCTCCCTCTGGCTCCCCCTCTAGCTTTTACAGGGACTTTGAGGTGAGCTCCTCCTCGAGCTCCTCTCCCACCTCCTCCTCGGGCTCTTCTTCCTCTTCCTCCTGGAGCTCCTCCTCGAGCTCCTCTTCCACCTCTTCCTCTTCCTCTGGTAGTTGCAAAACTGTTTCTTCACGTTGGTCCTCTGTAAGCTCTTCGCCAGATAGGTTGCCCCCCTGCCTGACCCTGACGCTGACGGAGGAGGAGCAGTGGCCTGGTCTGGAGCCCGAGGACCAGCAGCATGGAGGCTCGGGACGCAAGCGACCTGCTGGGAGGGCAGAGGGACCCCCTCCACCGAAGCGTCCTCTGAAGAGCTAAGTGCCTTCACAAATATAGATTAGATAGAATAGGTTAAGTTAGTATAAATTAAGTTTTGTTTTTAATCCCCTTGGGAATTACTAAAGTATCTCAAAAAAAAAAAAAAAAGTATAAATTAAGTTAGTATATTTTAAGTTAATATAAGTTAAGTTCAGTTAAAGGTATAATAAGTAGGATTTTTTCTTGCATTTTATCAACAACACATTCAAACTGGGCCCCTCCTCCTGGGCTCTTTGTTACCAGAAGCTCACTCTCATTCTCTCATGCGAGAACACGCCCACCCCACCGAGCTAACACCGACAGCATCACGGTTACCTTTTGCGGTAGCATGCTAACCGCCAGTTAGCCTGTCCTACCAGAGGCACCTACCTGTCCAACAGAAAGAAGGCCAGCTCTGCGTCGCTCTTTCGCCATGTTCGCCGGTCTGAATGGGGCCCAGTTGCTAATTTGAACCATTCCCACACTCACCTATACGCCGTGATTACATTTGTAAAAGTCTATATTTTATTTTTCTAGGAAAATCCTAATTGTTACACCTTTAAGTTAGTATAAGTTAAGTTTAAGTTACTATAAGTTTTGTTAATATAAGTTAAGTTAGTATAAGTTACGTTAATATAAGTTAGGTTAGTATAAGTTAAGTTTAAGTTAAGTTTAAGTTACTATAAGTTACGTTAATATAAGTTAGGTTAGTATAAGTTAAGTTTAAGTTACTATAAGTTACGTTAATATAAGTTAAGTTAGTATAAGTTAAGTTTAAGTTACTATAAGTTTTGTTAGTATTAGTTAAGTTAGTATAAGTTAAGTTTTGTTAGTATTAGTTAAGTAAGTATAAGTTAAGTCCACTACATGTGGTTCATCAGAGTGGAGTCTGAATTCATTCGTCAGGTAAGATAATTAAGTATAGTCGACTTTTATCGATAACTATTGTAATATTGTTTTTCTTTTAACCCATACACTTTATATTTTATATTTTCGCTCATATTTGAGTTGTTTTTTTGTATTTCTCTAATTTTCTACTGTATTTTTGAAGCTATGTGACACTATTATTTCCTTCAGGATTAATACAGTTCTAACTTATCTCGTATAGTACTTTGTTTCTTCAAAAAATGCTATTACTTTTTCAGAGTGCTCAAATTCAAGATTGTCTTCACGAAACTTCAAGATGGAAAGGATTGAGAAGAGCCCAGAAGAGCCCAAAGACGAGGAACAACCCCAGGACGCAGAGGGCAAGAGAGACGACATGAAGAGCAAGGTAAGGAAGAGAAGTCATTTTATCATGCATCATTATCATCAATTCTCCTGTATCACTGCACAAACCTTAAAGATGGCTCTTTAGACATTGCAGTTTCTGCTCTTCCTCTGGAGCTCGTCTCCTAACTTTACTGTCCTTTCTCTTCAGGTTCAAACAGCCCGGCCTCATTGTGCAGTCTGACAGTGAACACAGAGGGAACAGCACAGTGTCTCCTCCCTGGCCTCAGCAGCAGAAAGCAGCAGAAGAAACAAAGTCTAAACTGCAGAGAAGAAGCTCCGATCCAGAGACATTTTCCAACCATACGGTTACCCAGCTGATGAAGAGGAGATCCAGGAATAAATGCAGAGGAGCAGCTGAAAGACACAGGAGAGCGACGTGTCGACATGCAGGCTACGCTGAGAACACAAGTAAGTGAAAGGTCCCTTTCTCTTCAGGTCGTTGGCCTAGATCAGTTGTCCCTTCGTTGTCTGCAGTTAGTGCAAAATGCAGCTGCTCGTCTTTTAACTGGAAAAAGAAAGCGTGATCGCATAACACCAGTACTGGCCTCCCTCCATCGGCTTCCTGTCTGTTTTAGAATTGATTTTAAGATGTTATTGCTTGATTTTGAAGTTATAAATGGGCTGGAGCCACCTTATCTAGCAGAACTCCTGCATCTGCATATTCCAGTTAAAGCACTAAGGTCGACAAATCAGATGCTCCTGGATGTTCCCAGATCTAGACAGAAAAACTGTGGCGACCGAGCATTTGCGGTGGCTGGCCCTAAACTCTGGAACAACTTACCTGTTCATGTAAAAACTGCTCTGACCCTAGAAACCTTTAAGTCACTGCTGAAGACACACCTCTTCTCGTTGGCGTTCGACTCGAGTTGAGTCTGACACCTTGACTTTATTGTTTTTCTTTTATTCTTAGTTGTTGTTTGCACTTTGTATTCTTTGAACCTGTTTGTATTCTTTGAACCTGTTTGTATCCTTTGAGCCTGCCCAGCACTTCGGTTAACTGTGGTTGTTTTAAATGAGCTATACAAATAAAGTTTGACTTGACTTATCCTGTATCACTGCACAAACCTTAAAGATGGCTCTTTAGACATTGTAGTTTCTGCTCTTCCTCTGGAGCTCGTCTCCTAACTTTACTGTCCTTTCTCTTCAGGTTCAAACAGCCCGGCCTCATTGTGCAGTCTGACAGTGAACACAGAGGGAACAGCACAGTGTCTCCTCCCTGGCCTCAGCAGCAGAAGAAACAAAGTCTAAACTGCAGAGAAGATGCTCCGATCCAGAGACGTTTTCCAAACGTACGGTTACCCAGCTGATGAAGAGGAGATCCAGGAATAAATGCAGAGGAGCAGCTGAAAGACACAGGAGAGCGACGTGTCGACATGCAGGCTACGCTGAGAACACAAGTAAGTGAAAGGTGAATAATTTGTGCAGCTGTGTCTTAAATGTTTAATAACTTTGCTTATAGACTTTGTGTGGCTTGTTAAAGTTGTTACAGAATACTTCTAGAATGTCATGTGGTAGCACACGTAATGATTTGTGGTAGATGACACCTTTAAAGACGATTATCAGACTATTTCATTTCAGGCTGAGCACAGGCAAACTGTATAACATTGAGATATATTTAGTCTGCTACATGTGTGTATTTATCCATTTAACCTTTGTAATGTTAACATACTTAACTTTAGGCACTGTCTCTTTTGCATTAACCCATACACTTTATATTTTATATTTTCACTTATATTTGAGTTGTTTTTTTGTATTTCTCTAATTTTCTACTGTATTTTTGGAGCTATCTGACACTATTATTTCCTACAGGATTAATAAAGTTCTATCTTATCTCTTTATAGTACTTTGTTTCTTAAAAAAATGCTATAACTTTTTCAGAGAATCCATGAAGTGCTCAAATTCAAGTCTGTCTTCACGAAACTTCAAGATGGAAAGGATTGAGAAGAGCCCAGAAGAGCCCAAAGACGAGGAACAACCCCAGGACGCAGAGGGCAAGAGAGACGACATGAAGAGCAAGGTAAGGAAGAGAAGTCATTTTATCATGCGTCATTATCATCATTTTTCCTGTATCACTGCACAAACCTTAAAGATGGCTCTTTAGACACTGTAGTTTCTGCTCTTCCACTGGAGCTCGTCTCCTAACTTAACTGTCCTTTCTCTTCAGGTTCAAACAGCCCGGCCTCATTGTGCAGTCTGACAGTGAACACAGAGGGAACAGCACAGGGTCTCCTCCCTGGCCTCAGCAGCAGAAGAAACAAATTCTAAACTGCAGAGAAGATGCTCCGATCCAGAGACGTTTTCCAACCGTACGATTACCCAGCTGATGAAGAGGAGATCCAGGAATAAATGCAGAGGAGCAGCTGAAAGACACAGGAGAGCGACGTGTCGACATGCAGGCTACGCTGAGAACACAAGTAAGTGAAAGGGGAATAATTTGTGCAGCTGTGTCTTAAATGTTTAAAAACTTTTCTTGCAGACTTTGTGTGGCTTGTTAAAGTTGTTACAGAATATTTATAGTGTGTCATGTGGTAGCACATGTGATGATTTATAGTGGATGAAACTTTTAAAGATGATTATCAGACTATTATATTCACTTATATGTGAGTTGTTTTTTTGTATTTCTCTAATTTTCTACTGTATTTTTGGAGCTATCTGACACTATTTTTTCCTTTGGGATTGATAAAGTTCTATCTTATCTCTTATAGTACTTTGTTTCTAAAAAAAAAATGCAATTTTTCAGAGAATCCATGAAGTGCTCAAATTCAAGTCTGTCTTCACGAAACTTCAAGATGGAAAGGATTGAGAAGAGCCCAGAAGAGCCCAAAGACGAGGAACAACCCCAGGACGCAGAGGGCAAGAGAGACGACATGAAGAGCAAGGTAAGGAAGAGAAGTCATTTTATCATGCATCATTTATTTTCAGGCCACGGGTGATGGGAAAGGAAGTGAAATAACCCTTGAGATCATTTATATTTACAGACATGTATAGTACTTCCTTTTGGTGGTAGCAGATGTGACGACTTGCAGTAGATGCAACCTTAATAGACTATGTCATTTCAGGCTGAGCTCAGGCAAACTGTATAACATTGAGATTCACATATTTTTTTATTCTGCAACATGTGTGTATTTATCCAACTAACCTTTGTAATGTTGGTCTGTTTCAGCAAAGAGCACAAAGCAACTGGAGACCATCCAAAGGGGCAGAGGGACGAGTCAGGAGTCAACACCAGACTTGCACAATGTTTCGCACAGCGAGGCTGCAAAAAAAACACCTTCTCAAATAAATGTCGAAGACGTTGAAAACTCTAATCAGGTTACTATTTGGTTTCCTTAAATATGTGGAACAGTGTAACATTCAAACTCTGCATTATTGAAGGTATTCAGAATATGAATGACTTAATGTGCTGTAACTTTTAGCTGCAGTCAAACTCAAACAATTTCAGATCTTAAAACAAAGGAATGAGTGTAACTTAACTTAAAGTGATGGGTTCATTAAAGCCCAAACAAGCATTCATTTGGGTAAATTATCATCAAAAAGCCATTTATTTCTTGAGTTTTGAGACTTCCAAATGAAGACTTCTTATGTGTCATTATTGTGTCAAAAATAACAAAATAATGAAGGTACTCTTCCCGTACAGCCTTAACTCATCTGTCAGCACTGGTCCTGCGAAACAAAATATTTAACCCTGTAGTGACGGTGATAATAAATTCTAAACGACACAATACCAAAGATCATCCACTAAATGGAGCTGTATGTTCAGTACTGAATATGCTTTCATCAATCTAACCTCACTATCATCATGTGTGCAAAGCAGGGTTATCATAGTTAAGGAAAAATAAGACTAAGACTAGCAGGAAAAAAATAGTTTCGTTAACTGAAATAAAAATGAAGCGACAGTTTAAAGAAAAAAAAAAATTAAATAAAGACTACAATTACCAGTGCAACACGAACTACAGCTAAATAGCACTGCAGGTAAAATCAGCCCTGGGTGCTTATACACCGAGCTCTGCTGTGGGTCAAGCAATGTTAATGGTTCATGGTGTACAAGAATTACATGGCTTTGCACAATATGGGACATTTAACAATGGTTTTGTAAATCATATTTGATGTCATGCATTCTTTCATCCTACTTTTTTCAGCTTCTTTAAATCAAGGATTTCCTCATAATTGCGGAAAAACAAAAACAAACACTAAATCTAAATAAGAAGTACTAAACTAAAACGAGTCAATTTCTAACTAAAAATAAACTGAAATCAAAAACCAAACAGAAAGACTAAATTAAATTAAAAATTTAAATTAAATCTAAAAACTATAATAACTGGTCCAAAGTGGTGTGGTCAGCTAAATAGTGTGAAAACCTCTCCAGATCTTGCAGAGACAATCGAGAGGAACACGTGTTTAGATAAAACACTGAAGGGCATCAAACCTAAGTTAATGTGTGTGTCGTAAAAAAGTGTTTACCTGATGTTTCTGCATCGTGCCTCGGATAGTCTGCAGGCCATCAGGGAGGAAACTGTCCACGTCCTCAATGTTCTCAGTGACAAAGATCAGCCTCACAGGAAGATCAATGCCGTTAGATACCTGTGAAGTGTGTGTGTAGTCCACCAAAGTGTTAAGTTTACTTAATTGTCATTTCCATTAGCATGTCTTTTCATTCACAAAAACAAAGATGTAAATGACATTTAATTTGAGGTAAATATTAGATTAACATACGTATATTCAATTAAGCAAGTTAAATGGGATCAGGGACAAAGGAAAACAGAAACATCTGCAAATAAAAAGGTCATTTACATAACCGAAAATTACAGGCTTTTTTCTCTTTTCCTTTTGGTGTCGAGTAAGTGTGACCAGTTATAAATATTACTTGTCATTGTTATATATATTTCTGCGAGGGACAAATGACAGCTTTTCCTTCTCTATAACAATCTGAACTCAGGTTTAATACCTCACATAACCATAGCAGAGAGCTAAGTAGCTGATAATGACACACACCTATGTGACAGGGCCTTTAATAACTCCTATCAATGTCAGTGCAGTGATATGACTCTAAAAAGCCAAGCATGACCTTTGACCCCAGCTAAGGTATATTCCAGCCTATGCAAGTGTAACACACAAAGACAATGATTTAGCTGGTGATTACATACACTTAACAAAGCAACACAAATGGAGCAGGTCTTCTGTCAAAGCTGTTGTAATAGGCGTCACATGGAGGAAAAGGCTCCCACTGTTAAAATGCTCAGTCGTCCAATATGTGGGTGCTTCAAAACACGCTCACCTCAAGCATTTATTCCATCAAGTGCTGACATGAGTCAGTTGGTATTCAAGTGTTGCACCTGTGAGGGCGACACAACTGCGGTTGATTGGTTCAAGGAAATTTATGACGTGATAAACATCATACATATCCACGCCCAACTTAACCCCAGCGTCAGGGAAGTTAACAAAGAATGGCAATAACTCGTTTGGATTAAAACTAATTTCTAAAACTTTTAAGATGCTTACTAGTGTTTCCACATATTTTGTGGATTTGGGTTTACAGGGGCTTTAAAGTAACGTGACAAATTTATACTGTTCTTTATATAGCTTTTTAAAACAGGAGTTATAGGTGTAGTGTATTTTTGTATGCAGGTATTTTGTGGGGCTTTCATTAACATGTATAACTTGGTCAGCAACAGTTTAGACTTATTTAAATGTTTTATGTATTAATCTAAGCTGGCTCTATTCTGTGCCAGTTTGAAAGCTTTGGGATTTGTTGGACTTTCAGAGCTGCTGTAAAATGTTTTGCTGTACATGTGACCCATTTATGATCCTGATACTTCAGTGTTAAAGACTTTCAGAAAACTTGCTCCTTTGCTTTCATACCGTCACTCCTCGCTGCTGGCCTTTGCGCCGACATCATGCGGAGGCTTTATTGGCCAGTCTTCATTTTTACCTTGTGAGAGATTATCCAAAAATGCAGAAGCTAAAGCGGAATTATCATTTCTTCTGCGAGGCAAACTTTTTGTGAAATGGAGAAAAAAAAAAAAAACTCACTTAATGTGCCGCTTTCAGGGAAATATCAATAGTTTGGAAACTATATTCATAGTACACGAGTTGTTAAAAATTGCCATAATGGTCCCCTTTACACTACTAAATCGTTTTGTTTACATCAGAAAAACACATAACGCACCTGAAGTACACATTAGATTTCTTTATTAGAATTTAATTCATATTGCAGTTTGATAAGTCTCCCAGTAGCACAAGGTTAGTAAGAAATATTACAAAAGTTTTAGAAGTACAGCATGTACCTTTGCGGACTACACAGCAGCCAGTAAGACAAGACATTTGCACTGAAGTGGAATGTAGTTCAGGGTCAGTCACAGAAACATTAACTGCATCATTTCACTTCCACAACTCTTAAAATCAACTGAGGACGATTGCAGCAAAATTCAGCCGCTAGTTTTGTTTATCTTTAGCAGGATCCAAGGTGTGTGGGCGGCAAAGTCTTGCAAACTAGTGACAGACATCTTAAAATGAATTTGACGAATGAATAAAATGAGATCTTCAAAAAGTCATTTATATTCTTCTGTTGGTTTTTACTCAAAGCTGAATCCCTTTTTTAAAAAAATTACAATTCTCAGCAGAAGTACTGTTGGTTCTTTAGCTCACAATCTGCACGGGGAAGAGGATGCAGAAGAGATCCTTCTTGTTGTCGTCTCTCAGTTCCCACTTCACGACCAGCTTTATCTAGAAATGCAGAAGAGATGTGTGAAAAAGGTGTGACTACAACCTCCCAACCAAACAAAAGGTTCAACGAAGCGAGATAACATTTGACTTAACAAACACCTCGAGCCGCGAAAAAACTTAATTGATTTAATCCATTGGGAAACTTTTTCCAAGTCACAAGTTAAACACTACAAACATGACATTTGGCATATATCTGACTCAGGATTGATTAGATATCACTGAATGTAAAAGAACTTAACCCCTGTGTGGTCCCGAGATGTGGAATGTAACCAAGTACATTTCATGCAAATTTGCATTTGACTCAAGCAACTGATTTCCAGGCCAGGTGATAAACAGGCTCAGCCATAGATGCGGCAGCCCCGAGCTCGACTCGGCCCCTTGTAATCCCCACGCTCTCCTTCCGCTAATATATCTTTAAGAAATTAAAGTGTACTTTAAAAATTAAACATTTCCTGAAGATTTGGTCACATTTAGCCCTGCAGACACCTTGAAATTGTTTTCAATATAGCAGGACTGGAACTTCAAAGGCTGTTTGCAGACTGCTTATAATTTGGTGACATTTAAATTGGTTTGTTGCCAATGTCACATGTGGTACTTACCGCGGGATACTCCGGCTTCACAGGAAGTTCGTTCACATAGTTATAAGTCTGCTGCGGCTGGATGGGACACTTGATCCCAGACTTGCAGCCATCTTCGTTGGGAATGGGGTAGGGGACGGGAACTCCAGCAATGACACCGTGAATCACTGCTGTGCTCGTCTGACTCTGCACATCTACCACAGATAAAACATGACAGTGAGATCACAAGGTTAGAATTAAATTTACATTTTCTGATCATTGGGAGAAGCATGTTAAAAAGATAAAGCTCCCTCACCACTTGTGAATGTCACGTTGACACCGTAGGACTGTCCTTTTTTGAGCTGGCATGGCTGAACGGCACAAGGGCTAATGTCAACGATGACCACTTTACCAGAGACAGAGCCTGAAGAGAAACATTGGGAAAGAGCATGTTTTAGAAAGAAGAAATACAGGTGACAGACACATCATGAACACACCTATAAGCCAACTGGCTGGTTCGGTTTAAGCAAGCCAAATGAGGTATTCATCGTCAGGGATTAAAATTTACGGAACTTATGGAAGGGGAAAATAGTAGCCGATTACAAAAAAAGTGACAGTTATAGTCCAATAGTGTTCTTTTAATGTTAAAAGCACACTTTCAGACTATTCCGCATTGTTTTTTGCCACAGAAAAGTCATGAAGAACTTAAAAAGGGGACACAAGACCTTTAGGATCATTACGGTATTTTTCCCCTCAGTGAAAAGAAGGTCTGCTTAAACCATTTTGATCCCTTTGTATCATGACGAGAATTTTCGTCATGTAATTTTCCTGTCTTGAGACAGCCATGTATAAGGCTTTACTTTCAGAATAAACTTTGACATTGAAGGTTCAAGTAGCTCTCAATGTAGATGAACAATTATAACTAAACAGATGAGAAATTCAGCCTGCTTGGACTTTAGTCAATGTGGTGATAAGGGAAATCCTTAAACGACTGCTTTAAAAAGAAAAACATAAAGTGACCAAAATCTAAATTACAGTAGATGTTTTCATGCCCACAGAAAGTAGATTGTGAAATAATATTAGGCAGCTAATCTGTCCTTACAAGACAAAAGGAAACACCAGACAATTTCTGTCCAAGTGGCAGCGGTACAGGCAAGAGAGAAATGTGTAACGTAATGTGGAAGTTTGAGGGATTATTTATTTTTAGTAGATTGGATTATCTCACTAAGCATACATTTTTTACATTCCTTACATGAACTCATTTCAAAGCTATTTTGACCCAGTCCTTTTTACAACCTCCCCATTATGGCTGTATTCATTCAGCGATGACTAATGATGCCAGGTAAATGGGGCACTGTAAAAACATTTATACAAGTTCAGGCTACTAGTCACGAGGCTCCTACTCAGCTTTATAATCTTTTCTGTGGCTCTAAAGTATTATTCCACAGTGCGACAAAAAACCTGATGATGTCACCAAGAGGCTTGAGTTGCATTATTGGAAACACAGGAGCAAGCATTTTTTACTTCACTTATACAGACTATGAACTCTGAATACCTTTCACTCTCTTAACTTTAACCACGTTTTAAAATATGTCTTTTTTGAAGTCCATAATATTATAGAAAAGTTTAAAAAAAATAAATAAAGCTTCCATTTCTGACCACACAATGAACTCTCTGAACTTACTGAGGAACCTAAAAGACAAGCACACGTGAGGGTTCTTAATGTGCAAATACATGTTTTAAATAGTGGTTAGTACAAGTGATAATATTTGGGTGACATTTGTATATTCAGGCAAATGTTAAGTTTTACGGATAATTAACTTTATATCAACTTCAAGTAGGCAAACATGTAAGTTTTATAGTTTAGTGTTTCGGGCTATTGGTCGGATAAACTAGCAAATTTAAAGTAATTGATAATTATTTTCCACTGATTACATTTCCAGGTATCCTGGATGCACATGTAGCTCATTATCCTCAGATTTCTTCAGTCCCCTTTGATTCCGCGAAAATAGCTCAATAACTAACATATAAAATAAGTCCATTCATCACACAGCAAAATAATCTTTTATTAAAAGGTTAATTAAACTTACCGCAGTCCTTGAATTTCACCGGCTCCGCACAGGTGAATCCCATTAAGCAGACCAACACGACGAGACCCGTCTGGACATTCATGTTTCCTTCTTGTCGTGTGACCCTAAAATAAGAAAACGGAAGTAACAACCATCAGAACAGTCTGACTTCGAGCAGTAAGCAGAAAGTGCTAAATCATATGACTTGTTTCCCCAAAACGCCCCAAGAGTAGCAGTGATTACAAAGTTTAACACAACGAGGAAGAAATACTACACAACTGCCTGGCACTTCGGTGAACAAGACAAACAGTATTTGCTTATTATAAAATGGTAAACAGAAGTTTAAAAAACTCAAAATGAACAAACTGTACCTTTCAGGTGCCTCCTTCAGCTTCGAAACTAGAAATGATCGCCGCCTAGCACGTTTTATTTCCCTGTATCACGAGATCCAAGTGACGCCTATTTATCGTCACTGAGGTTTCTCATGCCCGACGCTTAGCCTGACAGGAAAGTCTCTAAGTGTAAAGATCCCGCCTCCAGCGCAATAACAGCCAGATCAAAAAAGCAGGCAGCAAAATAACCCACTCGTCGCTATGTTCGGCTTGATCTAAACATTTAATTCGTGGATCTCGAGGGGGGCAGCATACACCAAGGGATAATTTTGCCTGACAGTCAAGGCAAAGGTAGAAAACAAAAATTTCTCAAGACAAAAACCTTGTGATTAGCAGTTGAACTGACGAATCAAATTTCCGTATTTTACCACGTATGGGTGTGTCTATTTAACCGAAACCTTTTAGCCAATAAGAGTGCAATCTTGTCCCTTGTCAACGGTTGGGGGTGGGAATTACCTACATTTGTTATGGAAGATGTCATTCGCTATAGGAACTATGATATCTGCGTCAAAGTCAAAAGTATTGAGCCTCGCCAGGTGAAGTTAACCTTACATTTGGTGTTGACATGATTAGGGGGGGTCCCTCGCAACAGTATTATAACCTGTAATGCTCTTTTAGAGGCGGAAAAATGCTGTGTTTTTATTTGTGCTAGGTTGTTAGCAAGCTAACTCTTGACGCAACCGTTAGCTTTGTTATTAGCTAGCACCAATGTCAGTAACATTACAACATCTCCTGCTGTCATGTGATCCAATCTTGATATTTTTCAGAGCCTCTACTCTTCTGAACAACACCAATGTGGGCCAACAGTTACACCGGCTTCCTCAAAATCCCCTGCCCCTTTACTTAACGGGGACTCAGCGTTTCAGCAGCGCTGCCACCCAGGAGAAGCAAACTATTTCAGAAGATAAAGTAAACCTCACTGAGTCATGTGTGAAGGTGAGCAGACACATGACTAAACATCATTGTCTTCCCATGTCCGAAGATACAAGTTTATTGAAAGTTAAAACGTATATCGATTCAGCCACTTTGCTTGCTGCTGCTTTGTTCCTCATCCATATTGCTTATTCCCCCTTTAATCCAGAGACTAGGGGAGATCATGGTTAAGGGCGAGTACCTGAGAATACACGTGGAAGGAGGAGGCTGCTCCGGGTTCCAGTACAAGTTTTCTGTTGATGGTAACAAGAATGAAGACGACAGGTAAACTGCCACTAATCTTGTTTTAAAAGTTATGTTTCACCTGGCATCATTGCTGTCTGTTAATCCACTCAACTCTGTACCCGCCTGCATCAACTCTGCTTTGCATTTCAGGGTGTTTGAGCAGGGAGGAGTGGGCATTATCGTGGATCAGGACAGTCTGGAGTTCGTGAAAGGAGCCACTGTGGATTTCAGCCATGAGTTGATTCGCTCGGCCTTCCTTGTGCTCAAGAATCCTCAGGCTGATCATGGCTGCTCCTGTGGCAGCTCCTTCTCTGTTAAATTATGACCTAGCTCCTCTGCATTGATATTACCCTGATTTACCAGTTAATCGTTATATTATACACTATATTATTATATATTACACTATAATATTACATTCCTACTAAAATGCATTCGGTACTTTAGCATAAACTATTACTGTAGAGATGCAACCCCCCCGACATGTCAGCCAAGAACAGCTTCATAAAAGGCAGAATTTTAGATCAGGGTTATTTGTATGGGCTTTAACAATCAGGTGTACCTCATTCACTGGTAACTCAGGGTATAATATTACATTTGACTATCTCTAATATAAATGAATTCCTAACACCATTCACAAATAACTAGTGTCAAAGTAAAACTGGTAGCTAATAATTTTCTTGGAAAACTGCTTAGACTGCATGAAAAGCAGATTCATTTATCATTGTGCTATTTTGCAGATAGTGACAGTCAATAATAGTAATTTACAGCCACAATATTCAACTGTGATTTGCATGTACTTAAACAAAGCAAAGGCTCAGTTGAAGTGTTCTGTGACTAGATTTGCTTTTGTGTGTAATATATGTATATAGATCAAATCTATGAATAAAGAGAGCTAAGTTATATTTGTGTCATCTGAAGTAAAATTGAGTGAATTTCAGATAAATGTGTTGAAAGTAATTTCTTTTTATTACATGCAAATAGTTGTGTCCAAAAAGCATCATTTTACTGAGGTCACATGATGCTCTTCCTGATTAGAGGATGAGAGGGCAGCGAGGAAAAGTTTCTTTTGAATGATAAAATGTTTGTTTGTACACTGATTGTATTATTATTAGTGTTACTTATTATTTAGATTTATGATGTCACTGCTCATGAATTGATATCAAAGTGTTAGACACAAGTTCATAGTTGCCTTTTCTTTTTTTATTAAAGTGGAATTTAAGAAACATCTCACAAAAAATATACAAAAAGAATATGTACAAATGGTATTTACACTGGTATAATGTAAATCAAAATATGCAGCAACATTTTTTTGTAGTTAGTCTGTAGTTAGAAGCAAAATGTTTTGCACTTTTTATAGTTTCTCTCTGATAAAACATTCCATTTAAGTAATATATCTGATAACACAAAACATTTAACTCACTGTTGAAAAAAGTCACACCGTTCATATTCATGAAAATGCGACAATAATACGTCATAGCAGCACACTGAGAAGTGACCCAAAGAATTGCAACAGTGCATTGAAACATCAATTTACAGCTGTTCTTTTTGTTTTTCTGAGGAGTTTGGTTCGGACAGATTGTCTTCCAGTAAGCCATGCATACCCACTAACCACAAACAAAATCCTCACACAAGTTTGCACACGTTTTACATGTCATGAGGGGAAACACTGCCGAAGGGAGGTTTGAGGTCAACCAGTCAACAACACAACCACATTAACAAACCATCAGGGTAACACAGTGACCAGGTCAGGTGAACAGTGCATAGTATGCTTTGGCATGCTGACATCCAGAACATAACAGTGGATGTTACATTCAGGAGGAAGGCCACAGGATTTGGAATTACCAGTAAAAATAGAAAAAACAAATGACTACGTGATCCGAAAAGTAAAACCAACAGAATACAAAAGGAATCCAAACCCTCATAAACTGAACTCTCAGATTAAGGCTAATTCAGTTTGCTACATGTTTTATAAAATGGCATTGTCAGTAACACAATATCATAGACCTGCCAAGTGGCTAAACTGCCATTTGGGACACATAGGCTCTTTTTATTCTTTTAATTCCGTCACTAAAATGATATGCACGTACTGTATTTTATTAATGATGATGTGATGTAGTGAGAGCAGGGCTGTGTGCACTCTGCCTGTGTTCACAACCAGGACTGATGCTGCGATGAGAATGAGCCTTGCACATATGCATGCACCTAGTTTTGAGGCAGTAAGTCAAATCAACACTTTGACTCATTTACAAGCTGCCAGGTCTGTTCGCCTCCTCCGACTTTTCCTCTTTGTTTAAAGCAGATTTATTTCCTCTTAAGAGCCTCGCTGGGAGGGTTTCCGAGGCAGGATGGTCCAGGTGTGGTCCTCAGTGAGGGGCATGGACACACCTCCACACAAAGAGACTGGAAAGGACATAAAGGAAAGGATGGATCCGTTAATATGAATCGACAAGTAAATGGTATTTGTGTAGTTTTTTGGAGCCTACCTTCTGTCGTCTCCACCAGCACTAACAACGAAACGATCTCCATTTGTGAAGCGTACGTTAGTCAAGTGAGCAGAGTGGCCCAGAAAGCGTTTGTGTTTGGCCTGAAACAGATCACAGCCACCATGTGAATATTTTTTGGGAGATTGAATAATTTTATAAAAACATGGACTCTTTTAGTAAGATTTGACGCAGTTGATGTTTTGCTTTGAGCCCATTTTACTGGGCTATTTTTGACAGCACCACTAGGGGGCGACACTGTCCGTATTTTAGATGAATACAAATCAAGCTATCCTCAGAAATGTGCAGTGAAAAATCTCACATATGACGCTATTATCAGCAGACAAATTGGCATAATGTCAATGTTAGCATCATAACAAATCAAAAACTATGAAAAAGTAACAAACAAAATAATATTTAACAATCATACTTACAAACTTCTCTGGACATGGAAAGTCGAACAGCTTTACCATTCCAAAGTCATCGCCTGTGACGATGTTAAGGCCTGAGTGGGACACACAGGCACAGGTGACGTCTGCTTTGTCTGTGTTGCGGGACCAGATCCCAACGACCTCGTCCCCAAGGACACTGGCGACAAAGAGAGAGAGAGAGTGCAGTTATATTCTCTGTTGTTTATGATTACCTTTCTGACACCCTTTTCATTTGTATTGCCGCGACTCTCACCTTGTCCAGGTTGCCCAGGTAATCCTGTCAATATGGGTCTGCTCTGTGACCTGCTTCCCAGACGGCACCTCGTACACAAGTCGTTTGTAAGCACCTGTAGAGATCTGTTTGAAGACATCACAGGTTAAGAGATCAAACAGCCAGAGACATGCTTTTGCACTGCAGAGTTGATGAGCCCTAACACAGCCTGTACCTGGACATAATTGCTGTCAGCAGAGAAGTCCATCTGCATCACAAAGCTGGGGATGTCCCTGCAGCAGTTGATGCGGTTCAGCTGTGGGCCGAGGGTCAGGTCGTAAAAATCTACAGCACTCTCAGTGGAGCCTACGGCCAGGTAACGAGAATTGGGACTGAACCTGTAAGAAAGACATGTAGTGTCACAAACTGATATTGTGTTTTTGAGACTGATACTGATACTAATAGATTTTAGATGGACAAAATCAAAGATGAACTTAATTAAAGAGTATTTGACATGTGCTCTGCTACATGCTGAGAGTATTGTAAATTCTGGAGTCAGAGCATGCTTGCTGGACAAACTATGTTATGACACCATCTTTAAATCACCCTGAGCATTGTTTTCTGTATTATATGTTCTGTAAAATACTTTTTCATATCTGCTTATATCGTATACATCAACACTGATATAGATTTTTTACTATCTAAAAATGAACATGCAAATTTAACACTTTATGATAATACATGAAAATTAGGGACGACATGTTTGGTCCGAAGAACACTGGAGGACCCGCTTGTGGTTGCCTTTACAGATAATTTGCTGCTTCACACTGGGTGTCATATGAGACCCTTGAAAGTCCATACAGGGCTAATATGGTGGGCATTAGAAACCAACCCTAATTTGGGCAAATCAGAGTAACTTATTTCCAGAACATTTACAGAAATATCAAATTTAAGGAAAGATGCTGACATGCCAATCAAGTATTTAATATTAGGCAAGCTAAAAAAGTACCGTGTGTAAAGTGCCACACTCGGCTATGATTACCTGATATCCTGGATAGCAGAGCGCCGGTCTCTTTTTTTGCCCCAGATTTTGAGCGAAGCTACTATCAGGATGATGAACTCTCCATTCTTCATGCCGATGGCGACCATGTCTCCTTCAGGACTGTAGCTGATGGTTCGTGCCGGGTGTCCCAGGTTCACTTTATTCAGCATCTTCTGTTAAGCCAACAGGCAAGACCACAAAACACTTGTTATTGCTGTATTTTATATGTGAGGGAAACCATCTCGATTATTTTAATAAAAGCAACATTAAAAATCTTGATAGAATGGAAACATGGCTGAGACTTAGTGGTTCTGACCTTCTCGGGGATGTCCCACAGACGGACAGTGCCGTCCTCTGCTGCAGACAGGAACACGTCTCTGGAGGGATGTGTGCCCAGCCCCCAGATCGGCCCGTCCATGTGTCCGTTCACTAAGATGTTGCACGCTGCATTTTTCTCTCCTACTTCAATGATCTCTGCGTTCCTGGTCCCCACGAGGATTTTACCCTGATGCAGACATAAACAAAACATCTCAAAATACAGATGATGACGATTGAGAATAAGCTGCAAATTGTACCCAGTGCTATATTAGCTGTACCTTTCCTCTGCATACGGAACGAACACAGTCTATGACCTGTCCTGTTTCTAATCGAAACGCTCGGCAGCGTTTGAGCTCCTGGTCCCAGAGCTTCAGGGCGCCTCCCTCCTTTGACCTGCAGAGGAAAAATATCTCTTTTAAAGACAATATATGATAAAACTAAATCCACATCCAAGCTTACTGATTTGAAATATATAGGAGGAATATTACAGAGCAGCACTTACGGTCTTTCCTTGCCTCCGGTGACGATGAGGCCGTCTCTCAGTGTGGTGTACATGGTGAACACAGGGCCCGTATGAGCTTTGGCCACAATTCTTACTAGAATGTGTTCCTTCCACACACACACATCCCCACTAATGGTACCTGTAAATGTCAAGTTATTCTGAAAAGAAAACAAATCTGCACTAATCTAGTGGCCTAAAAGAGCAGAGAAAGCATTGCAAGAACAGTTCACAGCACGTTTAAGCAGACAGTTTGAGATCTGATGAGCTTAAAGTCAGTCATATTTAAAAGGATTTAATATAATATGCAACAATTTTAAAGATTTGATAAAACTGGTTTCTTTTAAGAATCAATGAGATGTTTGACCAAAAGTAGACAGTTTATATAGTTTATATAGAAGTAACTTACAGCTCCAAATGCTACAGACAGCATGGTCTGCATCCGGGCATCCTCTATGGAGCTCAGCACACCTTTTTTACTGAGCAAAGCTCGACCAGCCAACGTCCAGAAACGCACATGTTTGATCCCCACTGACACAAAGTGTGTGTCGGAGTCCGGCCGAAATTCAGCGACAAAGATCCTCTGGGTGTGACCGATCCTGCTGGCCACTTTGGCACCTGAAAAACAAAGTGCTATTAAAGTGTGATCCCTTGGGACTCTCCACTTACCAGAAAAAGATCAAAGTTAAAGAGAAGATTATTTCACCTTCCTGCCACTTCCATATGGTGACGGTGTGTTCAGGGTCCAGGCCCACAGACAGCAGGAGTTTTCCTGTCGCACTGAAGCTGACAGAGCAAACCCCACCGGCGTGGAAACAACGCAGCACTGACAGCGTCTGCTTGGTCATGGCGTCCCACACGTGGATGGATGGAGACGTGGCTGAGGGATGGAGAAGGAGAAGGAAGTTACTTGTCTAAATTTATAGCCTATAGTCATATCTTTTTCCAATTATACATAAATGTGATCGAACCCACAACAAAGCAAACAAAACGCCTCCAAACCTGATACATAAAAACAGCAAAGTTTAGCCTGACCACTAGATGGCAGTAAGATATAATGAGTTAAACCACGCGTGTTCTTTCAATAGTTTTTCAATAGAAATGAACACCATCTTCTGCTTTTATATAAAGGCTTATTTTGAAATGTCCTTACCTGACATGTCACCAGTATCACCTGAAAAGAAGGAAAAACTGATTTATTCACCAAACCAGAAATTATTGGTTCATTTTTTGGGCACTTTCTGAGCAATAGTGGTTCCTGCTATACAGACAAAAGCTTATTCTTTCAAAATATTTGGGTAATTTAGAGAAAATTATGATAAATCTTCTGTCATTAGCTTCTGCGAGCACAGGCTTGTTTTTGTCTGTCTGTGAGAACTGAGCATGTGCTACAATCCCTCAACTATTCATGGATGCAGAAATGTTAATTTTGCTCATTAGTTGCTATAAAGTACAGACAAGCTTGTAAGAGGGAGTCGGCCATCTGTCGTTTACAACAATCCTCCTGCACAATTCACAACACAGGAAACAGGAGAGAAAAATGAGGAGGCTGATGACGCGGGAGGTCAACGTCTCACAAACATACCTACTTGGCCTGTTGCCACCACGTTGGGGAATTTGGGATGTTGATTGATTGTCAGGCACAGAATGTCGTCACTGTGTTCGACATAAAAACTTTGGCAGGCTGTAAGAAAAGAAATATCTACATGTTATGTTTGCTTTTCAGGGAGCGAATCTAGAGCGGAGTTTCTTCAGGATAATCCGTCTCCTTACAGGTTGTCAGGTTGAGCACGATGCCAACCGAGGCCGTGTGGTAGATGATGTCCGCCCCCTCGTTCAGGTAGTGCACGTTATTGCGGCAGTCATTGCCACGGTAGCCGAACACCAGCTCTAACACCAGGTCCTGTGGGAGAGTCGGGAAAAGAGCAACAGAAGGTCAGAGAGGTCAACGCCATGACAACTAAGATGTTCAGAGCCGAAGTAGGACGCCGTCATTCGATTAAAGCATCATCAGAGTCCCCAGAGAGGCAGTCTGCACCGCGGACGAGCACACAGCGTCTTCAGCTGAAATAATCACATTACAAACCAGCAGTTTGAATCTTCTGCTGCCCCGACAGAGACAAAACTCCTCCATCTGTGTGTTTATTTTAGTTTGTTGTGTCTTGGTAAGGATGTGTCGTCCCTTCTTACCTCAATGGGTCTCTTCTTTTTGCCCACATTGTTGGTCTGCAGCTTCTCGGGCTGTGGCAGCGCTCTGCTGACAGGAGGCCTGAAACAGACAGCTGGGATGAGACGGCCGTTGCAGAGCTGCTTATCATGATAATGATGATGATGATGGCAATAATAATGGTGATATTATACAGTAAACTCTTGTTACTGTTGTATTTAAATGTCCCATGACTATCTGCTCATACGTGCACACAAACAGGTGATGTTAAATCTCAAAGGAAACTGTGTTGAATGAATTCTTTAGTTTTTGGAGGGTTGAATTTTCTCTTTAAAAGCACATGAGATTTTTTTTATGTCAAGGCTTCTTATATCACAAGCGTGAACAGCGTTTGTATAACCAGCCATGAAAGAGCGAGGACTGAATAAGGCGACTGTGTGGGAACAGTTTTATAGAGAGTGAAATGACGTGAATAATCTGCAGTTTAATATAAAAAATATCACAGTGACATAACTACAGCTTTGTCTGTTATCACCACATATCAATACACAGTGAATACAGTGTAATTAACAGACTCAAAAACATCACTTATTGAACATATTTCAGGATAAGTATCTTAAAATTCCACTATAGATTTAAAATCTAATTTAAAGACCAATATATAACTCATGATTTCCTCTTGGTTTCACTTTGTTGTTGTTGTTTTTTTTATTTCTTTATCGTTTTTTTACTCTGTTTCTGATCTTATCATGATAGTTTTTTAAAGTTTTACTGTTTTCATTACATTAAGTATAATTGCTTTCAGTTGCTTTATCATGTATCCCTTTGCTGAACTGCCTGCATCACCTGTAAAGCACATTGGGTCAACTACGCTGTAACCTGACTTAAAGTAACAGTTGTCCTTATTCAAGGAGAACCAGCGCACAGTTTTCAGCCCTTACCATGTACAATATTACTCTTCTATATCCGGCTATATTATGTTCATTGTGTGCAATAATACTTTTCTGGCCATATATTTGTATTCATGTTGATAGTTAGAGAATGCATACTCATGTACCATACTTCAGCTTCCTTATTAGTACCATGTGCAGTATCAGGAGCAATATAATCTTTGCTTAATTACTGTGTACAATTACATTCTATACCATGCACTGTTTTTAAATTCATTGTGCAATAGAAGTTCTTACTATGTTATAACTATTACTTTCTGCCTACTACATCTCTTACAGTCTCTTTTACATTAACCCATACACGTTATATTGAGTTGTGTTTTTTTCTCTGATTTTGTACAGTATGTTTGGAGCTATCTGGCACTATCATTTCCTTCAGAGTTTAATAAAGTTCTATCTTATCTTATCTTAATTTCACTCATCAAATCAGCTAAATGTCAGCTCTCTCTGCACCATGTGGAGGAAAATGTGTCTATAATTAAGTGCATAGTTAAAACACCCTGGATTAATGAAACGATAAATAATAAATAAGCAAGACTCAATCGACAACTGCTTCTTTTATAGTCGTGGCAAGGTGAGGTTCACATCATAAATGTCATATTCAATCTACTAAACCAGAGAGTTAACAGCTTACCTCGACCCTCTTCACGGCAGCAGTAACAAAGAAAAAAACAAGAGTTACAAAAAAGGTTTCTCACAGCATTCATTGCTGCCCGCCAGACGCACTGAGGACATAAAATACAAGAGTCAGTGCCACTGTGTAACCATGACAACTACAGTCCATTTCCATGACAACTGCTGCCCAGAAGATGCTGCATGGATGCTTGCATATTTAAAAAAAAAAAAAAAAAAGGAGAAATCAATAAACCTGAAGCAGCCAAAGTCTGTGACAGGTTTAAAGACTGATTATGAGGATTGAAAAATAAGACAACGAGCCGTGTAAACAAAACTTTGGTGTGTGTTTTGTGTGTGATATGACCCCCTTCTAATTATGCCATTTCCCAAGGGTTGCTTACAATTAAATGATTCTTGTACAACCCTTTCAGATTTTGCTCTCCTGACTAAAGTTGACGTTTAACTAATTAAATCCATTAAATTCAAGATCTACTTCAACGTTTCGCCCAATTTGTCTTGCCAGTCAGAGCAGCAGCTCATTAGCAAGTAAGATAATGACCAGGACAAGGTCTTATTTCTTTGTGAAGAAAACGCGAACAACTTATATAGGGGTAATCTACCGTTAAAGCTTCAACATACATGAACACAAAAGCTTACCTGACCACGCCTTGTCTTCAAGTAGAATTAAAGGTGGAAGCAGGATAATGAGAGATGGACAGCCATTAAAGAAAGGAAGAAGAGCAGAAAAGGCTGAGTTACTTCAAAAGGGCAGGTACAGGGCAGGGAAAGTGAAAGAGTTGACGAAAGAAGGCAGGTCTGCTCGACAAAGAAGCATTCATTTTTAATCTATGTCAGGAAGAAATTGCTAAAAGTTCTAAATACTCTTTTTGAGCATCTGCAATGCCTCGTGTTAGCTTAACTGAGGGATACCTTTCGTCCACAGAGGGCTCTTTCAGCTGCAAGTGGGGTTTCACGCCGGTCATGGGTCGCATGTTGGTGGATAAGGCCTTGATGGTGTAGGTGATCTCGTTCTCCCTCGTCACATCGCTGTCATAACCTGGTGACAGACAGCAAATCATACAGATTGAACTTTAGCAACAGAAATATTTCATAAGCCTGACAAAGAAGCTCCTCCCTCACCTCCATCGTCCTCACTCTCGATGTCTGACTCCTCGCTGTCGCACTGCTTGAATTCCCGGTGGCCCTCGGGCTCATGGGCCCAGATCATGAGGCACGTGTCGCCCCCGCCGACAGTCACCAAGAGGCTGTCGTCATGGGTCCATCGCACGTTTGTAACATGTGTGCTGTGGGCCACGTAGCGTTTGAACTTTGCATATTTCCCCTGGAGGGAGAGGGGCAACATTTGTTCAACATCACAGGGATTAACATAACATTAGCATAAACCTTAACCATGAGCCTGAAGCTGTTACACACTCAAACCACATAATAAGAAAAATGAATCTTTGTGTCTTACCTTGACGGGGTATCTGAAGAGTTTGACGTATCCTAAGTCGTCCCCTGTTGCTAGCACCTTCCTGTCATTACTAAGGCAGGCAGCGGTCACCTCTGTGACCTCGCTGATCAAAGGCCAGATGCCCTCAACAGACGTTCCCAGGACACACGTCCACGTGCTCCAGTCAATCTTCTCCACCTGAGCCAGGGGAGTCAGTAAGTGACGATTCATTTATATAGCACTTTTAAATGGTTACAGAGTTTTTCACAATAAAAGTGAACCGTAAAACAGGCAAACACAAGAGCAAATAAACAGAACATAATTAAGAAATCAGGACCTGACAGGACCTGACTCAACACTGGTGTCAAACGCTTTCTACGCTTTGTCTTTATTATAAGACTGCCTTGTTAGGAGCTGGATGAGAAGGCTGATACCACTCTCAAGTCAATCTGTTAGATATGAAGCTATATCCATCAGCTGATTATCCTATCTTATAAGACTGGAAACAAGGCGAAACATTTAGCCTGGCTCTGTCAAACACTGCAAAAATAAGTCTCTACCAGCACCGGAAAGCTCTCTTCTCTTGTCCCTTATCTTTAGGCTAAGCTAAGCTATCCATGTGCTAATTCCAGCTTCATATTTATAGACATGAAAGTTGTATCAATCTTGTCATTTAACTCTCAGCAAATGTATGTCAAACTATTTCTTTAAAAAGGTCCCAGAGACTGCTGCAGGATCTTTATATGTATATCTCTCAAGGCCAAAGAAAAAAGGAATTTGAGGGTTTTTTTCATTAAAATTGAAAAAGTTTTCAGATATCCAGCCTCTCTTCTCCCTTATAAATCTGCTGAGATCACCTCATTTGTCCAAAGAGCTAAGTGTCCTCTGCAAAAGAGCGATATAATAAAATAATTTAATTGTCGCAGATAAATAAAAGGGATCGAGCACAGAGCCTTGAGGGACTCCCTGGCTTCTAACAGCAGAGGTGTCATAACCAAACAAAAGTTGTCTGTTTGAAAAATACAATCTAAACCAGCAAACAGAAAGACCTGATCGGCCAACCACCTGTCTCAGCCTGTCAATAACAATCCTGTGATCAAGTAAACAAGGGAAGAGTGAACTGAATGGGAGGCCTTAAGGAAACAATGCATCATGATGAAGTGGGATAAACGAGCACAGGTAAAAGAGGACCAGACACACCGGCCAGACACGACCCAGAAGCATCTATCATCTCTGAGCCTTATTTTCCTAATGCACCCCTGCACAGTGTGCCTTGTAAGATGTCTGAATGTCAAGCTGTATTAAAGGGACACCAACAATATCCCACTTCCATTGCCAAATTTAGAATGAATTGGTGAAAAGTGGGCCGTGTTAATGCTGCGCTGCCCTTCTCCAAGCCTCCTCTGATCCCAAAGGGGAGAAGTGTGCCAACCATAACCATGGCTGCTCCTGTGCCTGCTGATCATGCTTACCTCTGTAGCCGGTATGGTCTGCCTCTTGCCGCGAGGAGCCTCGAAAAACACCTGCTCTTTAGCACCTGTGTTGACTTGGAGTAGTTTCCCTGTGAATGAAAACCCCAAAAGGCAGTCGTGCTTAACTGTTCTTTTACAGAGACATTTATGAATCTGTAAATGGCTTAAAGTAACGATCTCGAAGATTTTCATTTAAATAAATGTCTGTTAAGTCACTATCTATCGCCGAATGAGGTAACACAATGGTGATTGAGCCTGTGGCCCACTGATGAAAGCCTTTGCAGTATTACACCCCGGGTCTGTGGTGACATTCACAGAAAAAATCTCAAGCGATGCCCAGTTCGTGATGCGTGTGCCAGCAGTGGTAGGTCTGCCAGAGAGGGTAGGTGGAGCTAAGCGGCTGCTTTACCGGTCTCTACAGCTGTTGCGAGTAAACAGTAATCTACTATGGCTGAACAAACAAAGAAAAGATCGATGACTACAGATACAACTTCAAAAATAAGTGAAAATCCAAAGAAAAAGAAACAAATTTGATGCTCAGATGAAGGCAAACAGTCTTAAAAGAAAAGACAGGACAACCGGAGCCAACCGGGGACGTCACACATGCGTCACTATCTGGATATCTGGGAAGTGTGCTCCTGCAATTACCATTTATCGCAATAGTTAAATAGTTAAAGAGAACAAAAGTGAGATCTTCGAGATAACCACTTTAAGCAGTCGTTTGCAAGGAGATAAGAAGAAAGTATTTAAGGAAACATGTTTACCTCTCTTGTCCCAGTCTAGATGGGTAATGTAGTTCAGGCATCCTTTGCACACACCCACCCGTTTGCTGCTCATTACATTGTAAATATCCACAAATGTGTCTCCTGATGCTACTGCGAGGTACTTCCCGGCACCTGGGCAAACAGAACAGAGAAGAGTGTCAGTCGCATAAACCAAGCATCAACAGAATGGCGGTGTTATGGCTATATGGTTATTAATACTATTAAAAGAAACTAAAACGTAGGACTTTCCATCCCTAGCAGTTTACTTTTTTGGGTTGAGTAAAGCCCCACAACTTTTAGATGCATTGCTATAATATTTGATGCACAATTTCACCAATTTGTCTTAAACTTAACACCTACACCAAGAAACCCCAGTGTACACTGAGCTTGTTTTTCTTTTTGAAAATCCCAAGCATTACGCTGCTCCATACAGAGACTTCTACTCCAAGCTGTCGGATCTCAGAGATTGATAGTGTTGGGTTGAGAAATAAGATCTGTTGCGGTGTGGATCAAGGTTAAGTGTCCAGCCAAACAAGAGTTTAGTTTCTTGCTCTCACTTTGTCTGCCCCGACTGTTTCCCATTCGGCCCTTGCTGTCTCTCTGTCTGGCCCGATTACAGAAAGCCATTAATTTGGGTCAGGCCTGCAGCAATATCTTCCCGACTCCACAGCGGGAGGGAAATATGTCTACCTGCTGAACTTCTGCACAGCATCCTACACACACTAAGATGCTTTGAAGGGCACACAGATTTTAAAAGCATCTCAGAGAAAGATTTGAGGGTAGTTTTGTAATGTTTAAGAAATCCGGAGGTGGACCACGGACCTGGAGAGAATCTGATATCGGAGATGATGTCCTTGCGGTGGTGGAAGGACACCAGGTCCTCCAGAGTGTCTGCGTTCACAATGAGGAAGCTGCCGTCATTCAGGCCCACCGCCAAGGCTTTGCCGTCAGGGGAGAAGCAGCAACACCGGCCGCCTGTGGAGGATAATGTGTTTGTTATAGCCTTGGGACCTGTGTACTTCCTGTTGGAAAATAAACTCATCTGTTAGTGTCTGAGCGGTGACTCACCTTTTCTGAGCTTGCGTACCGCCAACATGCAGTGGCTGGGCGAGAGGTCCCATATGCGCAGGGTTTTGTCATCACTGACGGTGGCACAGAGAGGGAGGTGGGGGTGAGTGGCCAGGCCCCACACTTCACCCTCCATGTGACCCTGCAAACACATACAAAAGCTTCATTAATCACCAATGCTTAATCACTCACATAAACTGTATGCACCCCACATTATATTCTCTTAGATTACCAAAGAACACGTCCTGAGTTAGCCTGTTACCTATACGAGCGATAACCCAGGATGACCTTCAGCTCTCTCATCAACAGCTCCCATCCATCAGACTGTACTTGTATATTTCACAGCATTTGAAAAGGGCGATCAATTTCATTCACTCAGTCTGACTACGATCAGGGGAACCAGGAGACACTGCGGGACCACTTAGCTAAATTAACAATCTCACATCCAACAGCAATAATTCATCACCGTTTATGGCCACCTCTTTGGGGATTCTGCATTGCTGCGTAAAACAGGGAGTAGTCTTGTTATAATCGCACTGAAGGTGCTATGCTGGTATACTTGTATTTTTTCACAACGGAAAGGGGCACACATCAATTAGATTTCACTTTTTCATTAACCTTAAGGCAAAGCTTTTAGATACTGATTGTGGAACATGACATTTAACTTCACACACAATTTCTTGATCACGAGTCATCCCTTTTTCTCCCAAGCATAACATCATTTAAGGAAACTTTCTGCCATCCATTTATTATGTACTATAATGATAATTAACCTGCACTTGCTTGAAACATGCTTTAGATAAGAAATCCATCTCAAAGCATTTTGTCTCCTTGCTGTTGGTGCTTTAAAGTGATAATCTCGAAGATTTCAGTTTTGTTCTCTTTGGCGGCTCCTATGGCGGTAAACGGAAATTGTTACCTCATTCGGCGATAGATAGTGACTTAACAGACATTTATCTAAATGAAAATCTTCGACATTATCACTTTATCACGGGGATACTGAGCTCAGGTGGAATCTGATTTGCTCTATATGATTTGTGACAGATTTTGTGGTTTTATGAGCATCTAACCTGGACCAGCAGCGTGATAGGGCCGCTCTTGTCCACCTCTAATATCTCTCCGTTCTTGGTCCCCACCAGGATGTGTCCATGGCCCAGAGATATGGCACGTATGGAGGGGTTGTCCTCCAGGAGCAGCCCTGCAGAGTGGATGAATCATAGAATTAAGTCAGAGACCTTCGCTTGAACCCGGATGCCGGAGGAAATATTCATTTCAGCTAAGAGCTTTGAATGTTTTAAATGGATTTACATTGAATGGGTGGATTACATCTCTGGAACTCGAAGCAAGGACACTGGAGGACAAAAGATAACAGGATGACCTTTTTACCTTTAGAGCCTGGAGCGAGGACTGCCCTCTTGATGGCGTAAGTCTTGAGGCATCTCTCAAAGGTGTCGTCCCACAGAGCCACTATACCATCCTTTCCTCCTGTCACAAATCCCTGCAGAGACAACATTTGGGTACATTTAACCCGGGAATAATCTCCTGCTAGTTCAAGATTTCACTGTCAGAGCAAATATATTGTCCGATATTGTCCACTTCCAAGAGAGTGAAACAGGAGTTAATATGTATTAAAACACAAAAAAATAAGTTCTCATTGGACAGAGGTTCCTTATGGTACCTTTTCTAGAGCGTGCACACTGAACACGGGGCCGTCATGAGCCTTGACAGTCTTCATCAGGAACATGTCCCTCCAAATGCAAATGTCCCCCGTGCAAGTGCCAGAGAACACCATCTCCTCCGACCAGCCGTACACTGCACACATCATCGTCTCCGTCTTCCCCATGTTCCCCTTGCGTCCAATTAGACCACCACCTGAAAGAGAAACAGACCGCCAACTCACGGTGAGACGTTTCACAGCTAAGCCTGAGCTCTGCTTGTTAGGAGTTTCTGCAATTCAGTAAGAAAAATCTCAGGAGTCTTACCAGCCTTGTGCCAAAACTTCATATGTTTCACGCCAGCTGTGATGAGCTTGTCAGGCAGATAGGGGTTTATTTTGACAACAAAAATCTTGTCTTTGCTTCCCCTGAAAAACAATTTTGACATCACTAAATATGCATGAAGAAAAACATTACATTTGTACATTTTGTGATGCATCGATGGCTCGTCTCCTCCTACCCCCTGGTTTATCTTTACTTTGACAGTTTGAGGGACGAGTAAACTTGGACTTGAAATGAAAAAAGACGAATCTACTGTGGCTTGAAGCAAAAATTCAAGGGCAGAGGACATACAGCCGGCTACACTGAGGCTTTTGAGAATTGGCAGATAAATGCAGAAAAAAATATACCTTGTTTGCATGGCTTAGAGATTCAAACTGTTTCTGAATAGACAACATAAATCTGGCCCAAGGATATGATGTTTTATGTAACGTGTGCGGGTTTATCATTACTTTTTGTTTGCAACTTTCCAGTCTACAGGAGGGACTAGTTTTCGTAAGCATTGGACCATATCTGACACATTAGCCCCCTCTCCTTTTTCTTCGTGTCTCTGTTTCCAACTACACCCTCATTTAAAGTCTCCCTATCACACCCACTCCTCCTCCCCCCACTGAAGACCAGACAGGGGCAGTAGGCTCTGTCAGGCCCCATTTCCCCACGCCCGCCTCACTGCTCTGCCCACCAGGGTCTGCAAAGGAGATTAGTGCAGCTCCAAGCTGTCTCTGCGCTGCAGAGAGAGCCTGCCACATAAAAAACACAGGCGAACAACCCGCGATGCACTGCTTCAGACTCGCCAGGGGGAGTTTCAATGGAGTAGATGCTAAATATGAGCATCAAGCAGGGCAAGCAACAAAGCAAAGCAGAGATATTTTAGTAAGCGGATGTTTTCCAGTTAGATATTTCTGGTTTCTACTGGTTTCCGGGTTATGTAATTTTAACTGCTGGGAAACTGAAAAATCCAACAATATGTTCTGAACAAATTAGCACCTCACAGCACAGCACAAGGTAATCAAGGTAATCCGCTTGCATCAAATGCACAAAGCGGAGATGTGTGCACCATATCTGGTCACATGTATTGCTTACATCTTATGTGCACAGGGGTGTAAGAAATTAGTATGCAACACTTAGTAAATCCTCCTTTATCTTTATGTATGTACAACGTGGCCTTTAATTTCAAGAGGCTGCAACTGTTAAAGACACTTTTTCTTAAAGGGCCCACCATTATGGTAGGAAAAAAAAGGGCATTTCTCTCTGTGCCGCCTTGGACAGTAAGTCTTGCTTTCTCTTTATGTATGTAAGATGTGGCCTTTGATTTTAAGAGGCTGAAACTGTTAAAGAATTTTTTTCTTAATATCTCTCCCTGTCAAAATTAAATCTGATATGTGAAGTGCACCAACTCAACAGGATGAGCCTGAAAATGTAAAGTAATTCCCTTTAATTATGGATCCAAAGATGGGGCCCTGGGGCACACTCCAACTCTAACCATTCAGACTCCGGCAGGGTTGCAGCAGAGCAGCCTCGTAATCTAAAAGGTAATTCCCTTTCTTTCCTCTCCTCCATCAATCACGCTGTCAGCCCTGCGCAGCAAAGTGCCTTCAATTTAACCCTCATCAATAATTGTCCTCATTTAAACTAACAGCGCTCAAACAATCTTTAAAATTAAATGTAGATTCGTCAAAGCTTTTTGGGTGTTTGAGAGCAGATGTTGTGCGCTAAAAGGCCGACCTGCACTTAGGTTTAACCGTACTAACCGCATGGCAGACAGCTTCTCTCCCTTCCTCCAGTCCCACAGCACAATGGTGTGATTGTCGTCCAGGCCGACCGAGGCCAGCCGCTTGCCATCCGCTGTGGAAGAAAGACCAAAAAACATTCAGAAGAGCACAGACTGAGCTCACTCCTGCTCCAGTTCACTGAAATTTGGCCCTTGTTAGCAACATGAAAGAGCCCGGTGGGTTTGATCTACGGCAGGTTATTCACTGACGCTGACATACAGATCACCTCACTGCCTCTGTCTGGCGCCAATTAAAGGAAGCGAGATGAACAGGTCTACCGTGATGCTGTCAGACTGCTGAAGCTAAAAGACAGCAGAAATGGGTTTTTCGGTGCGGCTTGTAAATGAGGTATCTTGTTATTTTGCCCGTTTCTTTAATGTGTGGAAGAGGGTTTTTTGTTCCCCTGTCTGGATGAATTTATGAATGTGAAATGTGTGTTATGTTAAATCTGTCTGGATTGGAGACATAAAAGAAGCACTGAGCGTTACCAGAAAAGTCCAGAGCGCACACTCCCAGCTGGTGGAAACCCCTCAACACAGACATGGGTTTCAACGTTTCTGTGTCCCATATGTGGATGCAGGAATCTCTGCCAACCTGTACAGACAAAGACACTTAAAGTATGTGCACAATCTACGTATTTCACTTATTGAGTCAGATACCGAGAAGCACATCTCATGATATCTCAGAGGATCCATAAACAGATCCAAAGAAACCTTTGAATATTTCACGTAAGAAGTGCTGGAAGTTACCTGGCCTGTTGCTACAAAGTCCTTGAGGGGGTGGATAGCCAAACACAGGATGTCATCATCGTGACCCATGTAGAAACGTTGAGTGTTCTGCTGTCTGTTGTACACGATCCCAATAGCAGCTACATGGTAGACTATCTCCCCGGTCTGCGTGTAGAACAGGTTGCTCCTGCAATCGTAACCCCTGTAGCTGCAAGGAAAAAATACAAATGCTTTATTTTTTGGTAGAAGGGCTTCAATGTTGAAACGGTTGCCCACTTGAAATTCATCTTACACTGTCCACCTTTCAAGAGTTTCTCTTAAGCCTACCCATGAATGAAGTGCAGCTTCACCCCGCTCCCCGGGGCTCTCTCTCTCTTCTTCATGGCCGTCGCTCGATGCTTCTCTTTGCACTGCTCTTTGAGCTGAGGTAGATCTTCTTTATACACCTGAATACACAAAAAGGTGTTCAAAATCCTTGTTTAATAATAAAGATAATTTTCAGAGAGGGGGAACATATTTGATTCTATAACAAACCTGTCGTCGATATGTGAGCTGCGTCTCCTGCTCGATTTCTGAGTCCATCTCAGGTACGTCTGACTGATCAGAGTCTGATTCTTCACTGTTAGAGTCGGCCAAGCTCTCTGCATACAGAAACAAGGCTGCGTCACAGCTCAACAGTAAAAATCCTTCCCTGCCTCTAAATCAGACAAATATCCCTCTGCACAAACAGTGAAAAAACACTGCACGGTGTTACAGTAAGAGTGAGGGTCAATCATGTAATCATACTGTGACATCTCCTATTTACCAGGCAGTCGTGCTTCACAGTGACATCGCTCAAGACAAATGTATAAAAATGCTGATGCAGCACAGTGAAGCCGAGCCAAAGACAAGGCAATAAGCAGAGCCGGCAGCTAAGGGCGGCTACTCACAAGATCCATTAGGAAAATTAAAAGGAAAGGCAGTTAGTATGTGCTTCAATTTCAGAGAGCACAGCTGCGCCCTGTCTCTGGAAAAAATATGACTTGGGAATGACAATGCAATTATACTTTCCAAGCTTCATTCACTTTTATTGGCTTCGTCTTAATTAATATGATGGCCGTTTCTTTGCAGAGCTTTATGGAAATGGTAGGTCGTGAAAGAAATTACGCAGAACAATCGAGTGCATTGCTCTCTGGTGGTTCAGCACATTAAGTTCACGAGGCTGCTGGGAGCAGTATGGGTGCACATTATGTAACAGCCAGAATACGACCTCTAATAGGTAACTAAGAAATGTACTGTGACCTAGAATGTCTCTGAATGGGTTCACATAACCAAAATTCAGAGTCACAATAATCTCACATTACTTGTGATAGAAGAACGTATTTTAAAAGAAAAGACATTTTAGCAACAATGCTAACACTAGGCTAATCGCTTTCTTGCTAAGAGGTAGATGACAGGATTACTATTACGGATAAAGGATAGTTTAACACTTTGGGAAATGCAATAATTTTCTTTGGTGCGAGTGAATGAGAAGATTGATGCCACTCTGGGGCAGTTGCAGTTCAGTGGTAGAGACGGTCGTCTCCCACTCAGAAGGTCGGCGGTTTGATCCGTGATTGCTACAGTTTAGATGTCGAAGTGTCCTTGGGCAAGACACCGAATCCCAATGGCTCCAATGAATGTAGTTAGTTCCTGATTGGAGATTGGCACTCTGCATAGTAGCCTCTGCCATCAGTGTGTGATAATGAATGTGAGAGGGTGAATGTGACACGTAGTGTAAAAGAGCTTTGAATGGTCAGAAGACTAGGAAAGCGCTACATATATATATAAGTGCAGTCCATTTCCTCTCATGTCAGTGAGTTAAACCCAGCAGGTGGTTAGCTTGGCTTAGTACAAAGACTTGCAAGCAATTTCTGAGCTTGATATTATGATAAAAATTGTTTGGAGGTCCTGCTGGGCTTCGCCTTCTGTTTCCAGACTTTGTGCTAAGCTAACGGGCTGCCTGTGGTTACCTAAACTTTAGCACACAGACACAAGAGTGGTAGCACAAGTATGGAGCCAGTAGGATGGTTAATGGTAAATGCACTGCACTTAGCATAGCGCTGTCTTCTTCATACACTGTTGGCAGAGGCTAATATGCAAGGTGCCAAACTCCAATTTACCATTCAGACGCTGATGGCTACGCCTTCGGACACAATTTAGGGTTCTGTGTCTTGCCCAAATACACTTTGACATGTAAACTGCAGGAGCTGTGGATTGAGCCATGCACCAACCTTCCACTATCTCTTCCACTGAGTCACAACCGCCCCAAAAGCAGCCTAGCTAAGTCAAACATCCTGACTGAAGCAAGGGGAAACAGCAAGGCTCTTTCCAAAATTATGCTTTGGAGCTTATATTTCTATTTCCATTTGTTTAAAAAACATGTAAGGTGTTAAGTGGGCTTTAGCAGCAATGGTGGGCTTATTTTTTTAGGAAAGAAAACATTTTTATTTCAACACATTTATTCTTTCTAAATGACTTTTGCTGCAAACTTTGTTCTGCAGTTATTAAGTGGGAGATTGAGTAGACTTCAAAATTTCCATCAGGGATTCCCACTTAGCCTAATTTGATAATGTGTTGTTGGCAGGAGCCTCTGATTTATAAAAGGAGTGATATCAATATATATATCAATAATACGAGTCACGGTTCTCCACACAAAGCTGCATTAAAATATTACACAGTAATTGGATTGACTGGAAGGTCAAATGTAAATCCTCCTTTTGGAGAATATAGTCCCACAGTTTGGTTAAACAGTGAACGTTGCAGGGTGTCGTCTTACCTTGTGGCGCTATATGAACGGCTTCTTTGGACTTTCTTTCTGGAACAAACTTCCACTGGAACACCGAGTGATCCGCACCACCAATCGTTATGACCCACTGGTAGTCATGTGACCATCTGACGTTGGTTATGTGGGCTGAATGGCCTAAATACTTTTTAAATTTTGCACCTAAAATCAAGAAGAAACACATCAGTAACACAGCAGATCATAACGTCAAAACGTCTCCATTAACTCTCCTTAAAATCCAACTTGTTTACCTTTTTTTACACACGGATATCGTAAAAGTTTCACTAATCCATAGTCGTCTGCTGTTACTAAGACTTGATTGTTAAAGTTGGCGTCCACAGAGTTGATGTCATTGATATCAGAGTATTTGGGCCATATTCCATTAACTTCAGGGCCCAAAACACACGTCCATGAAGCCCACTGTACCAGCTTCAGCTCCTCCCTGTTGGTCACCTCCTTCCCACCTCAACAGAAGACACAAACACTGTATCTCACAAAGAAGCTCTGTGACACTTCTTAAGCTTTTAAACTGCCATTATTCTACACATGACATGTTTCCCCTGGTGATGTCGTCTTACTTGGCATCCTGTAGAAAAGCCTCCTGCCGCTGCCGTCATTGGTCTGCAGGTACTTGCTGTCAGTCGACCAGTCCATGTGCGTGATGAAGCTGTTGGAGCCGATGCACTCGCCCACTTTCTTGTACCTCTGCACCACGCCGTAGATGTCCACTGAATTATCATTAGAGCCAACAGCCAAGTGGCCGCCATCAGGGGAATACTTCAACTCATGGATGGCCTCCTTCCTGTCCTTGATGTGCACCACCTCTGTCATATCTCTGTAGGGAAAGAGGACATTAAGTGTGAAAACAGACACAAAGGGATGGATCTCTTCGTTTGTAGGGGCCAGTTACAGAGCACCGAAGATGTCCAATTTAGCTTCTGGATTGTGTACCCACCTGACTCGGAGCACGGTGAAGGAGCCATCCTTCATCCCCAGCGCCAGGTGAATTCCATCAGTGCTCACGGCTGCACAGCGGATCGGCTCCTCCATGTTACAGCGAGCTATTAGCGCGTGATCTATGAGGCTCCAGATCCTTTAGACACAGAGGAGAAAGGGCAGATGAAAAGAAGGAGCAGTGGTGAGATTACAACCAGGGCAATAATGTTTGCGTTGTTAGGACTTATGGAGAGTTAGGACTTTCTTGTGGGTTAACAATGGGTTAATATGATTTTTATTAAGCCTTTGCATTTGAAGTATTACAGACTGGGTATCTGGTGTGACTTTTGCTGAAAAAATCACAAGCGGCGCCCAGTTAGTGACGCGTTTTACATCACCCAGTAGTGGTTGGTCTGCCAGGGAGGGTAGGCGGAGCTAAGCGGCTGCTTGTCCGGTCTCTGCAAGCGTTGTGAGTAAACAGTAATCTACTATGGCTGAACAAACAAAGAAAAGATCGTGCTGAAGATTCACCTGACTGAGCGATCGTCGCTTCCCGTCATGGCCAGAGGCTTGGTGGGGTGGACAGCTAGAGCCCACAACTCGCCCTCACAGTGACCCTGCATGATGAGGAAGGGCTTGTTACGGTCATGGACCACAACCTCGAAGATCTCACTGTCCTGTGTGCCCACCAAGATGTGATCTCCCCGCCAGCACACGCTGCGCACGGACAACCCTGTGAAAAACACACAAATACACTTAAAACTCTGAATACATAGTTTAAAGAGCATGCTTACATGAAAGCAGACAGACATTTTAAGAGACGCGACAGGGTTGATAAAGACAGGAGGTGTAAATAGCCAACTGCAGGCAACCTAGGATGATTTTTTTTAATACAATGGCAGCCAATCTGCGACTAACTCTGAGTAATACAGCAAGAAAAGGATGAAGCAAGCAGGTGCTGTATGTGAACATTATCCATATAAACTGCAACAGACCTTGGACTTTGAAGAACAAGAGGAACAGCAGAACAATGTGGGGACTTATACAAACAAACATATTTATTAACTCTGCCCGCAATCACATTACCCACCTCGGCTATTTTCACTTCTAGCTACTGTTACGTCCAAGATTATAAATATAAGAGATGAGGAAAAGAGAGATAAAGTTAGTAAGAAGAAGAGAGATGGTTTAAAGATACAATTCGAGTAGCTTAGCATAATGTACAGTTAAAAAAACTCCTCATTTTTCTCACACTGGTGCTCTGTGCAGGCCCTCATACAGCCTATGCCTGAAACGACTCAGTCAGCTCTGTCCCTTTAAGAAACCCCGCCCCTACAAGCCCGCTTTCTTCTTATTGGCCAGCTCTCCAAATCCTGCTGAGGCTGCACTTTGTGATGTCACGAAGTGCAGCATGTAGGAAAAACTGTGTGAAACTTTGCGTTCACAGCAGCCTGCAGACTGAGCGGAGAAGCCTGGGGATTACTCCAACATACTTTAACCTACAGGTTTGAAACTTCACCCACGTTTAGACATCCAACATTGTAACATTATGTATATTTCTTATATGTGTCTGAAACAGCATAATACCCCCTCTTTAAAGGAAAAAACAGGCAGTTTGACATCACCTTTATATCCTTGGTCTGTTTCCCTGAGATCAATGACAGTAATTGGTTTGAAGTTGAGATCCCACAGCCGGACGCAGCCGTCTCGGCCCCCGGTGGCGAAGCCCTCTTCACAGACATTCATGCTGAAAATCCCTGACTGGAAGAAATGACATGCTGTCAGTGGGCACGACAAATGAGCAACGACAGAAGCAACTCCTGCTGAATACCGTGTAGAGCTGCTGCTCAACCAGGCATTTGTTTAACAAGGCTTTCACAATTACAAACCTGCTGCTGCGTGTCTCAAGATAACACAGACAGAGGTAACATTATGTTTTTCTTTTATTACTGGAAGGCTCTGCTGATGGCTTTGTTTGTCTGGCTGTGTACACAATGAGTTACCTAAACCCTCAGAGAGACATTTGGTGGTACAAAAAGCAGGAATGAACAGGCACTGTACTTATTATCCCCTCCCCCATCCGCCCATCCCCTCACCCAGCTGTTGATCCAATAGATATCATTTAATCCTGTGGAGTAAAAGGCTGATCCTTTTCTACTGAGGTCTATGCCCGCATGCATGGCTACAACCCTGGTTCAGTTCACTAGATGCTTTTACTGTGATGGAAATGCAAAAGCGGCCCGGGCCATAAAAGCACAAAACTCTTATAAAACTCACCCCATGAGCTCCTTGCACCGTCCTCATCAGGTTGATCCCCTTCCACACGTAGATGTCGCCATTCAAGGCACCTGAATATGTGACCTCGTCTTTGGCGCAGGCCAGGCAGAGGATGGTTTGGAGATCCCCCGTTTTGCCAAAAACGCCACGTTTGGGTGTGAGAGCATTACCGCATAAGCTCCAAAACTGCAAAAACAAACAGAAAGAGTGAAAGAGTGTGGCGGCTAATCCCTGATGTAATCCCGTCCTGAAAGAGCAAACGGACAATTATTGAACATTTGGATACAACAGAGTGAAAACCATCGAGTTATTTATGTCCTGACAGCCACACACAGAGATCCATTCAAACACACACACACTGAGACCTTGAAGGAAAGTCAAACTCAAACGCTCCCCCTCCTCTTCATGTGATACGGGGGGACTCTTGCTGGGGGTCAGTGCTTTAACCACCTGATCAGCATGCACAGACAGAGACACACGTACGCATACACACGGGCTCATTATTTATGAACAAGGTCATTGGGATGCACCGGCACGGCCCCGTCTGAGGGCTAAATCCATCAAACGGAGGAGGAGAGGGCGAAAGAGAGACGCTCTGTCTGCATGGGGATGAGATCACAGGGAGAGGGCGCGGGGAGGGCGTCTCGACACGGCCGTCTGCGCGGGAAAAACAGACACACTCATCACCTGCGAGCTGCGGGGAAATGACAGAATGACAGCCTTTTACCTGAAGCAGAATTCACCTATCCAAATCTATCTTTATGAACTGCAACAGGATTCAGCTCAGAAGAGACTGAAAGTGTGGGCAAACATTGAAGCTGTTTTCGACCACACATTAACTTTCTGCAGAGGCTTGATAGACAGTCACACAATGAACAAATGAGCTCCTCTAGAGACAGCCTTTCACGCCCTCACTAACAACTCTCCTCCTGACTGATAGGGCTGCTGTGTGCTAACAGGAGGGATCGATTATCAGAGGCAGGCATCACAGCCTCAGATACAGCCCTGCCATCAAACATCGAACGCTTATACACACCTCAGCAGCACAGGTCTCCTAATCCTGAGCTCCTCACTGAGCGCAGAGCGAGTATTTGCATGTGCGGGATCTTACGCGCAGGGTCGGGGGGCTGAGGGCTAAGCAGGAAAGATCATAGGTGTGTGAGTAATCTGGGAAGGTGTATACAAAGTGTGTCAAGTGTTGGGTAAGAGAAGGGGGTGGGAAGGGGCTTTGTGACCCAGCCTGTTGCGGAGGCAGCGGGGATAGATGCGGCGTGACTGCACAGCCCTCCCTGCCCGCAACTGATAAGGCAGCGAGACCCGGGCGCCGGCTAATCCCCTCGCTGTTGAATTACTGAGAGGAGACGAGATGCTGGAGGGGTTTATGTAGAGGCCAGGAGCATGGGAGAAAAAGCAACGGAGGGAGAGGGGGAGTACAGAGAAAAGGTGAAAATGAGAGCGCTTTGAGTGGAAATCAGGTTTACAGTGTTGCTTTCTCTCAATAACATGTTTAATATTTCAAACACCCTCCAGAGACACCACTGGCATAGCAGAAGCTGCTGCTCTTAACAAGGGATTACTGGTCTGTCATTAGCTCAGTTACCGACCAACACGGAAATCTCTTAAATGTTATTTAATGCAGAGACGGTGTAACTCATCAGCCTCTCCCCTCCCTCATATGTTCCTGCATGGTGTCAGAGCGCTAAATGCTACGCTAACAGAGGTCAACTCTTTGGCAGCTCACAAAACTAGACGACCGGCCGTCAGTGTTGCCGGAAGCTGATTTTCTCAAAGCTGCTGTCGTCCGTCCACATGGTGTCCAACACTGGGGCAATCCTTGGCATTGTATGCACTATATGTATGTACACAATATATACTGTATATGTTTCAGGACTGCAATAATAGCTGCCTTTAAGGACCATACTAGTGTGTAGAAATGTTTTGCTTTTTAAAGCACGCATACAGTAAAAGATTTTTACATGAAGCCATTGGTACCTACATGATCCCAGTGAGCCCCGCTGATTGAAACCAGAGAAAACGATACACACCTTTACACACAAGCATGTTCAAGGCATAGGTTGTATAAAAGTAGCCACCCAAGAGAGACAGGAAATATGCGGAGAAGAGAGTGGGGAACGACATGCAGCAAAGGGCCGAGGGGGGGCCTGTGGCCGCTGTGTTGGACTTTAGCCTAGGAATATGCCCATTGGGCTAAACCAGCGGCCCATCAATCTTATTCTAAATGGAACCATAATTTACAAAATGAACATCATGCTGTTATGAAGAAGACTTAAAACTAGTGATTGAGTCCATAAACTCAATAGGAAAATGTTGGCTGAGGTAATAAATGAACTGAGAAGTAGGTTAATGCAACCAGTTTATGCACCCCCTGCTGGCCATTAGAAAGAATGCAGGTTTAAGGCACTTCTGCATTCTCCACTGTTTTATATATAGTCTGTGGTGCGATCCATATATATTTTGTAATACTGCAAAACATGTACGTGTTACCTAAATTGTTGAAGACTAGTGACTAAAGAGACTTTATTTATATGAAAATCTTTTATAGCTAAAAGATCATTCTCATCTGCAGCCAGCTGGCAGTCCACATTATACATACAGTACAGTCACAGAACAGGGGGGTTGTGGCTCAGTGGTAGAGTCGGTCGGTTCGATCCCTGACTGCTACAGTCACATGTCGAAGTGTCCTTGGGCAAGACGCTGAACCCCAAATTGTATGAATGTGCATAGATACTGATTGGAGACTGGCGCTTAGGTCATCGCCATCAGTGTGTGAGGAAGGGTGAACGTGACATGTAGTGTAAAAGCGCTTTGAGTGATTGGAAGACTAGAAAAAAGCTATATAAGTACAGTCCATTTACCATTTTACCATTGAACAGCACTAGACAAGTCTCGAGCACATGAACACATGAACCAGAAAAAAACTTAGCGTTAAACAAATCCTCTCTTCAGTGTTCCCCCTTCTGATTACCTGGATGATTTTTGCCATCAGGCATGTACATATAATGTAAAGAGTACAACCTGTCATGAAGATAATGCTGTTTCTGTGTGTGCATGTGCATGCTATGTTAACATCTGAGCTGTAACAGACTAATCAAAACACAAACTACCGTATAATAAGCTGGGAGGGGTTGCGTGAGAAGGAGAGCGCTGCCAGCAGCCTGGGTCCTCGTCGTAGAGGTTGTGTTTTCCTCAGCCTGCTAGTGAGTGGATTACCGGGACTAAATCTCCTGGATGCTCTGAGTGCTATAATCGCTGAGCGAGCACAGGGCCAGGGAGCAGATGTCACATGGTCCGCAGGGTGAAGGCAGGGGAATTATGTGGGACAATTGCTGGATTGCCTTGGCATCAGGAACCCAGAAGGGAGGGAATGAGGAGTGGAGGAGGAGGAGGAGGAGGGGGAAGACTGAGGATTCAGTGAGGACTGGAGGAAGGGGGGGTTGGGTGAGGTGGTGTGGTTGCGGTTTCTGTGCCACGTTGGTGGAGGAAGAGTTCAAGGGGGAATTACTACGAGAGGCAGCAGGTCAAGCTGGATTGACATGAGGGAGTGATCAGTGAGTTGTAACACCATGGAGGAATACAGTAGGCTAAACCTCCTGTCAGCATCAAACCCATTAAAGAGCGCCTCAAAGAGTCACGTCCGGCACGATCCAGCTTCTTCTCTTTTTCTGGGTCCCTGAAGTCCCTGTTATTTCCTAATGGCCGTGCAACTCAACCAACACTACTACATATCCCAAAGGAAGGCTTGGCGAAGACACCCTGCATGAACTCATCAAAGATTTATGAACGCCACTCTTCTGTGAAAAAGAACTGATAGAGATAGGCCTTGAGAGTGAAGCGTGCACAGCTGCGGCTTGTACAGCGGAGGGTCTTTTTAAAGCTGAATGGGGAGCTGAGCAGAAGAGTCCCCAAAGAAAGACAACACTTCTCCTCTCTGCAGAGCAGATTCATACAAATGTGAGGGAAGAGACTGTGAGCCATTGCCTGTCCTACTTATGTAGAGTGCCTAATAACCATGAATAAAGTGAATTTGCATACGTCTATTTTAAGATTTTGATATGGTCTTGGCAATAAAGCAGAGAAGTCAGGAAGGAAAGGGGCATGGAGCCGAGGGAATCTGAAAACTTCCACACAAAAAAAAGATAATCTGTTCTCAGATATTATTCAAATGCTGCAGCTCTGAGCCGGCTGTAATCTACAGGATATAAAGTGACCAGGAGGTGGGGTTACCTTGATATGTTTGACTCCACAGCTTACAAGCTTGCTCGGCTGGTACAAATCCCATGATATGTCGAATATCTGTCGGGACACAAACACACAAAACACAAAAACCACAACATTATATGTGCAGAATTCAGCATATTGATCTTTTATGTGTCGGGTTATCGCTGCAATGTTAAATGAGAAGTCTGAACATATTACAAAAGGACAAAATGAGGAGAGAAAAGTTAATGTGTGTGTTGGTAGCGGCTGTGTTAGAAAATGTGTGGGCTGAAATTAGAAAACAACAGCTGCCTGTGTTTCATCTTTTTAAAATTCCTTTTTATTAGCCGCACAGCGTCTCAGACGGGCCCTGGAAAGCCCACAATCAATCAGGCCTAACTTGTTTATGTCCTCTTTGGGCTCACACTCCGTCCTGCCTTTATAGCTAATTGAGGCGGTCGATACTGAGCTCATGAAGGAGACGGGGGAAGGAAGAAAGCGTTCACCCTGTCTGTGTGACCTGGAGCGGCTGCCAGAACCTTCCCTCTCCTCCAGTCCCACACACAGATTGTGTTTTTAGAGTCCAAACCCACGGACACCAGACACTGCAAAGAGAGGAAAGACATCATCACATCACAGACTGAACACACTCTGTTGCACTAATCACTGCAATTCAAGCTTAGCCACCTCCACTGTAGCATTAAAAGCCACGATAGAAGGGCTAAGGACGGCTACAGAGCAGAACAGACAGTAGTCCGGCCGCTGCCGCTTCCAGTGAGCATGTTTGAGTGCTTTTGCTGGAGGAGCCACCTATATCTGGCTGAGTGAGTAGGCAGCAGCAGCAGCAGCAGCGGAGCAGAATAAAAGAGAGAGGCTCATATGGAAATCCTTCAACACTCTGCAGCTTGCTTTACATGGTGGAGGATGTCCTCTTTGATCCACAGCTGAATCAACGTTTGGCTATGGATAAAAGTCTCTGGTGAGGCGTTTCCAATGTTTTAACTTGGATTAGCAAACAGGGTAAGATGACGAAATTAATTGAAACCACGGGGATGAGAGGGTTGAAAAGGGCATCCGTATTTTTAAAGTCAAGCAAATTAGCCAAGCTAGCAATGTGGCTCTTGGGATGTTGGTGTGTCGTTTGGTCCCAACTTTAAAGAGGGGGTATTATGCTCTTTTAAAATGTAAGACATAAACTGTATATCATGTCCAGAGTAAATTTGGGTGAAGTTTCAAATCTGTAGGTAAAAGTATGTTGGAGTAATCCCCAGGCTTCTCAGCTCAGTCTGCAGGCGGCTGTGAACGCCAGGTTTCACACAGTTTTTTCTACACGCGGCACTTTGTGACGTCACAAAGTGCAGCCTCAGAAGGCTTCAGAGAGCTGGCCAATCAGAAGAAAGTGGGTTTGTAGGGACAGGGTTTCTTAAAGGGACAGAGCTGAGTGAGTCGTTTCAGGCAGAGGCTGTATAAGGGCCTGCACAGAGCACCAGTGTGAGGAAAATAAGGAGTTTTTTTTAACTGTAAATGATGCTAAGCTAGTCCATAGGTATCACAGAGTGAAATATGAAGCTTGAAATTACCATAATACCCCCCTTTAAGATCTCTTAATTTTCAAATGCATACAAATGAAATTGCAAATGTTTATGGTTCCCAGATGATGAATCCTGTTGTCTTTGGTTGTCCATGTCTTTACCTCTAGGGATAAATATGTTTTTGGCCAATGTGGATTGCCATGAAATTTTGTGCACACATTCATCTTCCTCTCAGGATCAAACGTAACATATTTGGTGATCGTCAACCTTTCATTTAGCGCAATCATTGGGTCAAAAGTTTGCCCAATACTTTAGTTTATGAGCCAATACCTGCAAAACTTTAAAGCTAATTACCAAATGTTAGCATGCTAACAGGCTAAACTGTGGTAAACATCGACTTCTAAACTTTGTCAGCGTTGTTTAAAGGGCCAGTTCGCTGATTTTCAATGTCCGATAATGCTATTATGGGGAGCTAACGGCATTATGGTAAGAACAAAAATGCAATTTCACTCTGTGCCTTTGGAGGACGCTATCCGCTTCTCCAATGGGCCCTGGAAAACCTCCCCCGGACTACTTAAAACACGTCATCTGGTGGAGGCCAGGGAGTTTGCTAAACCACACTTCCTCAATCTAGGACGCCCGCCTCATTCAAAATCGTCAGGTTGGAAATGTAGAGTGCAGACCTGATTTTTTAGACGATCCACCGGTATATTCTTGTCATATTTCGGATTCTGCAATGCTGCAGCAATCAATGTCCTTGACTGGAAAGTGGTAGTATTTCATTTTAGCGTCTCTCCCTGGGCCATAACTTTCAGAGGGAGGGGCGCAATGCATGCTGGGTGTTGTAGGAATGTAGACAGGGTGAAACCACAAGCTGTTTGTACAACTTTCTCTACAGCTATGGCGCCAATTTCAAATATTATTGCTTCTATCGATTAAAGAGAACACCAGCTTTGACAGACGGTGGCTTTTTCCAGGGGCGAATTGCTCCTTTAAGCTTCATCGTTAGTACTGTCATTGCATACGTCTTAACATGCCGACATTAGCATTCAGCCCAAGCGCCGCTGTGCCTAAGATCAGGTGTAAAGAGCTGCTAGTAAGGCTGTAGACTCCTGCTAAGCACTTCTTATTATAAATGCTAATTTATCCCACTGTGAAAAGTTTGCATTAATTAGATATGACAGCCAAGAAGTCAAAATAAAAGGAGACCTTTAACTAACTCTTTTCGAGGGTTAATACAAGTTTCAGAAATATTCTGTGCAATCATGTGTACTAACACGTTTTTAATGAAGACATTTTTTAATTTAGCCTCAACCAGGTGATAATGTGGCACATGGCTGAAATATTTAGACAACAAGAAAAACATCTCTTTTTAACATTCTACTAATATATGGACAAGGTAAAGGCACAAGGGATACCTCTGGATCGTCCGGAGTTCAGCTCCGACTTCCTCTGATCCAGGAATAGGACAGTTTTAGAGTAAATAGAGCCGCTAAACTGAGAAGCGAAGGAGCCTCCTCTGGCTTAAACCACTGTCACATTCCATCTAAATCCCCAGCTCTCTACCCGAGCAGGAAAATAGCACGGGGTCATCCTCCTGTCTCTTACTGCAAAATACAGGAGGTATGACTCCACTCTTGGAGCTCCTACGGGAGGAAGAGAGAGGCGTGCTAAGATAAAAAACCTAGTGAGGGTTCCGCACAGTATCGATTTTTATAGTCCAAATCAACATTAGGTGGAGGCTGCAGTGTGTAAATATTAACTGGTGGCAAGTCTGCAGAGAGCAGGCTCCAGAGATAACATGAGGTTCACCAGCGAGTTACCTGGATATTCCAGTGATTAACAATTAATGTTTATATGTTGCAGGGTCCCACTGATGTCAGCATCAAGGTCCCGCTGATGCTAACTTTTCTCGCCTTAACACGACCAGGTCCTGTTAAGCTCTGTCATGCACAGTACCAAACATTGCATCTGACTGCTTTCCTGTAAAATCTACCAAGTAGAGCATGTCTGGGTGCAGCTGTCCAGCTAACACTGCTGGAGTAATCACAGATGTGTCATTCAGAAACTCAGCCGGGCAGGCGGGCTGGAAAAGCCAGCCTGCAGCTCTGAGTGCCTCCAACTGAACATTTCAGGATACACTTTCAGCTTTGTCTGTGCTCCTTTCTACAAAAACCCAAACTATTGATATATAAAAGTTCGCTACAATTCAAACAATGCTAAGGAAAAGTCAATTTCCCAGGATATTCCAGTTATTGTGCCACAACTGTACCTGTCCCTCCAGGTCGAAGGCCAAACAGGCAACACCGTGTGAGTGCACGTCTTTGAGGATGGACACCGTCTGCACGGTGTAGGAGTCCCAAACACAGATATAAGGCTCCTTGCCCACCTGTCCTGTAGCCACCAACACACGCTCCGGATGCAGAGCTAAACTGTACAGGGAGAGAGAGAGAGAGAGAGAGAGAGAGAGAGAGAGAGAGAGAGAGAGATAAACATCTGGTTAGCATGGCCATTTTGTGTGCTTGTCTGCGTGTTTGTGTGTGTGCCGGGAGCAAGCGAGGGATTCACCCTCCCAGCAGAAACCACTGGGATGAGATGAACATGTTAAGTCTGTGATGGGTCTGAATACGGAGGCAGAGAGGCAGCTTGATGAGGTGACATGGTTCAATTAACTCAGTAATGCTCAAATACACACACACACACACACGGCCCAGCTTCATGCATGCCTACAGGGTGTTTTCAGAGTATAACAGGCAGTTTTTTTCTCCATTTCTGTCAATTCTTTCAGCATCCATAGAACGATCCTCTGCCTCTTTCACCTTTTCTAATTCATCTGGGGTTTCCTCGCATCAGCAGGCATATGTTTGTAACGCTGTTACATAATCCCCCCCCCCTCCACTCGTACCTCCCCCCACCTACGAGCATTCCCACTCTACAGCTGAGCAACAGCCCGCTGTAGAGAGCTGTCACTCCCTCCCCCTGCTCCGCCCCTCCTTTCAGCAGCCGCCAGTCACGTTCCAGGCAGGCCTGAGTGATTCACTGGGCAATTCTTCCTCTTGCCTTGTCCTGGCCTATATATTTCATGCTGCGACGGAGCTCCCTCCATTATAATCAGGCTGCCTGTTTTGCCAACTGCTCTCCAGAATTTTTAATCCTGGCTTGTTTTCAGACAGCAGGCCGGGCAGCTTCAAATCCTGCCGAGTTCGACCAGCTCACGACAGAACGAGTCTTCCTCTCTCACGTTCTGAAAGGTCTCTTTCTGTCTTCGTCCTCTCTGTCTGACTTGTGACGACTCATCTGCAACCTTAACAAGCTGTCAGCACAGTCCTGACAAAGCTTCAGCGTTGACTCAGACAGCTGAGGTGGGTTAGAAGTGACAGCCCTGATCTTTGTCCTCCTCCAACCCTCTCTCCTTGCTCTCTCACATCACCTCCTCTTCGTCCACCTTCTTTATCGAACCTTTCTCCAACGTGGCACAATTTCTCATCTTATTTTTTATGAATTATATAATCAGAGCCAAGCAGCTAAAAATAGCTATCAAAGGAGGTGATTAGATGACTTTGAGATGCAGCGAACAAAGCAGAGAAAACTGCAGGTGTGGTTCACGGCAAATCTGTCAGGGTCGCTGCTGAAATATGAACATTGATGGTTTAATCGCCAACAGCTATGGAGTCAATCTGAGGTCAGAAGTATTTGCAGGACACTCAGCTTTTACTTTCACTTGAGTTATGTTTGTACATTTTCAATATGCATGACATATAATGCAATGCAGTCTTTAAGCCAGCTACAAGATCCGTGTTTCACTCATGTTCCTGTCAGCTGAAGAGCTTGCTAAATGCCACCACTAATGACTTAGCCTGCAGTGCATCTCCACAGTTCTCCTGTTTGAGATGGGCTACGGCTGTTGGATGCGGCTGTCTCCCATCTGCCAAGTCCTGTAGTACAAAACTAGCTAAATACTGCAGCAATTAAACAGCCTGTTTTCATGTAGATACGAGGAGAATAAACAGCCCGAGGACTTGATTTCTCACGGTGCATATGCAAACATGCAGCACAGGAAGAGACGGTGGTCAAATAAGCCACATCGAATAGACGCATCTTTAATCACTCCTGCGTGAAACGACTTCAACACAAGTCAGGCGAGCTATTTTTGACCCATGAATGCAGACAGTTACATATGGGAAGGAATAACGATCAACCCTCGTGATATGATGAGATCTCAAAGCAACTTTGAATCACATTCCCACGCAGCGCTTTCCTTTGTTTGATCTACCTACTGTGGATTAAAGAGAAGCAGAGGATTAGCACATTTCAGAAGGCCTGTACAGTACGGGATATTTCCCAGGATTCCTCAAACTGTTTTTAATCCAGCCGCCCATCAAATGTCAGTCAGAACACCTGCCCTTACAGCAGGCGCTTACAGCCTAAAATAGAAAACCTGATAGAAAGTAAGCAATAGAGGATGGTGGTGCTCGGCTGTGTGAGACAGTCAAAGGGACAGAGAGAGGAAGAAAAATGGCTGAACATTTTATCATGAATCTCAGGAGGGAAAAATCATTTTTAGTCCACAAATACCTCAGAGAGAACAAAATGAGTCACTCTGTGTACTGGATCTGGTCCATGTTGTCTAACAGTATCAGTGCTTAAACGATTAATGAGCTTATTGATTAGTTGATGGACAGAAAATTCAATTATTTATGGTTAATAGGTTTAGTCATTTGTCGAGGAACACTGTGTAATGAATAGTTTTGGTGTATGATTGGGCAACTGTTGGAACCTTTAATAGGACCTTTCCCTTTTTTTCTGACATCTATTTAAAAATGACTGATTTATCATGAAAATAATTAGAACTACTACATGTAACACTGTCCTGACAGTAGAAGAGTTTCCATCTGGGATTTTTGATACAATTAATTTATGTTATTTGCAGTGTTGCAAGGGCTACTGATATTTCCCTTATAGTTATAATCTCGAAGATCTCAGTTTCATTCTCTTTGGCGACACCTATGGCGATAAACAGTAATTGCGGGAGCACACTTCCCAGATATCCAGACAGTGTTGCATGTGTGACGTCCATGGTCGGCTCCGGTTGTGACGGTTGTAACTCTTGATTTTCCTCACTGACGGTCACTTTCCTTCCTTGCCTTCATCTGAGCGTCAAATTTGTTTCTTTTTCTTTGGATTTTCACTTATTTTTTAAGTTGTATCTGTAGTCATCGATCTTTTCTTTGTTTGTTCAGCCATAGTAGATTACTGTTTACTCGCAACACTTGCAGAGACTGAAAAAGCAGTCGCTTAGCTCCGCCTACCCTCTCTGGCAGACCAACCACTGCTGGGTGATGGAAAACGCGTCACTAACTGGTCGCCACTTGTGATTTTTTTCACGAAAGTCACACCAGACACCCAGTCTGTCATACTGCAAAAGCAAAGGCTATCATCAGTGGGCCATAGGCTCAATCACCATTGTGTTACCTCATTCAGCGATAGATAGTGACTCAACAGATATTTATTTCAATGAAAATCTTCGAGATTATTACTTTAATTGATTCATCTATCGATTATCATCTAGACGATTCAATTATTTCTTCTGATTATAAAAAGTCAAAACATTGTCAAAATAAATCACAATTTCCAAAGTAGCACCTTCAAATTTTTACTCGTCTTAAATGCAAAATTGCATAAAGTAATGCTATTTACTCTGCATAAGGGGCACCTGCTCTACTGACTGAGCTAAACCAGCACCCCAAAATATCTGTCAAATAGTAACATCCTTCCATTGTCTATACCACTTATCGTGTTCAGGGTCGCCGGGGGCTGGAGCCTATCCCAGCTGTCATTGGGCGAGAGGCGGGGTTACACCCCGGACTGATCACCAGTCAATCACAGGGCTGACACACAGAGACAGACAACTTTTCACGCTCACATTCACACCTATGGGGCAATTTTAGAGTCACCAATTAACCTAACGAGCATGTCTTTGGACTGTGGGAGGAAGCCGGAGTACCCGGAGGGAAACCACGCATGCACGGGGAGAACAGGTAAATTCCATATAGAAAGGACCCCTACGTCCGAACTGGAATTCGAACCAGGAACCTTCTGGCTGTGAGGCCGTGCAGCCCTTACTATGATATGCGTGGTCAAAATTGATTTCTCTCAATCAATCCAATCAATTCATGGCCACTCTTCATGTTAGCTCTAATTATGTGTTGTTTGATTGTTGAAGAATAATTTTTCATCTTCTCATCAGCACCTCTGTTAATTACCAACATTCTGCACATACAATATGTTCATTATCAAAATTGAGCTATTTTGAAAAATGTTTAATTCCACTCCTACATGCACAATAATAATCCCAATGGCATCCCTGTCATCTGGGCTGTATCTAATTGAACGCAAGGTGAGAATAAGCGTACATCATCAGAGCAGCTTTTACCTCATCTGTGTAAAACATTTATAACCTCCCTTAAACGACACATCCGTTCAAGTTTGTGTTTCTAATTCCAGCGACAAGGATGCTGAATCATGCCATCGAGCTAAGTAACTGTACTGAACTCCTGAGGATGCTAATGGAGGAAGACAGATCTGCTCTTTAGAGACCAGGCTGCCTTCCTCTCTGAGTCCTTGCAGCTTTTCACAGTGATGAGCGGATTTAAGACCTCGGCATCGCACCGACACTCTGCACTGAATACCTGGAAATATGTTGGAAGGTAAGAAGAAGTACAACTAATAAGGTTATTAGTATGATGTGCTTTCTATACAATCATAACTTCTTACTGGAAAAACAGGTAATGTCACATTCCCACACACTCACCCTGTACACCACAGTCCTTTATTTCACATGCAATGCTTTAGCAATATTGTTTGGAGCTCAAATGCACCATATTGCATGGATATTAATCACACTTTCATGACTTTACAGAACATGGTTTGACTTTAGCTTGCACATTAATATGCAGAGTGATTTCACAGTATCTCATACTGAGTGCAGGTGCAAGACTCTTGTCTGTGTGCACCCTGCTGCTACTTCTAACAAGAAAAATACATTCGAAGTTTGAAGGAAAATATTCTTAGCCGATATGAATAGAAATGTATTCACTTTATCTCTCGAGGCTCACAGAAACAAACCTCACCTGGTATCTATAATCCATAACTCTGGCTCTGGTCCATCACAAAGTTAACATGATATGGTAATATGAGACCGCCTTTTATTTCTGTGTCTATTACAGCCTCTTTTTAATACTCACCTCTTATTAAGACATTCGACAAACAGCTCCATCAGCTCACAAAACCTGTGTTCCTTACCCTGCACCCGTCCTCATCTAAACAGGATTGTGTGTGCTGTTTCGCAACAGTCATGGGAATTCACTAGGATCACACACTCAGAGCATCCCTCGGTAATTCGGCTTATATTTTTTGTATGTGCACGTCTGTGTTCTGAATGCATCTGTGTGCATTGTTCAGCTCAGGGCGTACACGCCAGGCATGTCAGCATGATTGCAAAAAGGGGGGGATTAAGTTTGCGGTACAGAAAAAACTCCTGCAGGTTTTCAGCTGTAGCCTCGGGTTCTTTGAGTTAGAAAATAAATATGTGAGTGTGGAACAATAAACTAACATGGCTCCAGGGGAATTGTGTTTTAGCTTCAGTATACTGTCATCCTTGGTCTATTATGTTACTGCACAGTAACCTGTGAATTCACATTCCTCTAAATGACCATGAATGGAAGGCCTGACTATCCTACATCTCCGTCTGCTGCCACGGACAGCTCGGCCTTTCATTCATTTGAAAAGCAGACAGGGAAAACCAGTTGAAAGAGGCAGCAGGGCAAGATGAACCCAGGAGGGAGAAACAAAGCAGGCAATTAATTCATGAAGTAAAACACCAATTTACATGTAGCACACAGACAAAATAAAGCAGCAACCAAAATAGACCAAGGGGAAGACGGAGGAACGGAGTGGGAAACAGAAAGAGCGAGCTATCTGAGGGGGCTGCATCCATTCCACATGAGTTAGTGCAACGTGAGGAGAGCAGACCAACACTTATTCAGAGCTGAATCTGCCGAGGAGACGACGGAAATGTGTATGAGATCTGAAAAAGCACTCGTCTGAGATCTGAGATTAAAATGACCAGGACTGGGTCAACAACACTGTTATACTTTAAATATGTTCTCACAAAGTTTTATATCTATTTTAATAACCTGGGTGTAACAGGAGCCCAAATGACACCATAAGGAGTCGGATCTGACTGAATCCTTACAAATTTGCTTGCATTAGTGCGCACAGATGTACAGATGGCCCATTTGATGGATGCCAATTCATTATTTTTTTGCATATTCATTCGTTTTTCAATTTCATGCTGTATCCTTGCATCACACTTCTGTCAGTGATTCGTCCAGCTAAGTGTTTGAACTCAAGGCTCTTCACCCACAGGGCAGCCGAAGGTTAGTAAGCATCTCTATTGTCCCATTAATAATGGAGCAGGAGTCCAGCTGACTACCGACACACTATATAATGCTCGTCATCTCCAGGCCAACCCACACACACATGTCAACGCAAGCGCTGGAGCGTTGGACACGGGTTGTTTTTGTTGTGTGGCATGCTGAGGAGCAGTTAGAAAGGCAGGAGGATGGTTGCATGTGTGATGTAACACTGGTAACTCTGCTGTGTGTTATCAGGGGGAAGCAGGTGATTCAAGGTTTGTCTGACCACGCAGAGAAGGGCTTCCACAACCCACAGAAAGCTTTTCAATACAAGGGTCCATTCAAGGACATCTATGTTCAGCTGCACATCAGTATTATAAGAATGGAAAGATGAGAGATGCAGGGTGCTGGTTTGAGAAAGCTTTAGAATATGTTTAAAGGTGCCTGCGGCAAGATAGGAATGAAACCAAGAGTGCCTGCAATCTGAAAATTCACTGAAGAAAAATAAGTTCATTAATTATAAACATCTTTCAGTTTTAATTTGACTTTAAGAAAATCACCTTAAGCTCTGAACAAACAAGAATACATAGTGGAATTTTGTGGCATTTTCACCTATTTTTTAAATAAAATCACGAATTTAGATTTGATGCCTAACCCTAATGTTATAATCTAGCAGCCCTGCAACTACAATAGGTGTAATGAGTCTAATATTTAACAGAGTGAGAGACCACCCTTCAATCTGGACGGCTGGTTAAAAGCATAAGCCTGGCTTGAGTGTCCCCAAGCTCCCCTTACAAACTCCGTGGACGCTGTTAAGTAGGTGAGTGCCCCTTCAGCTCCCTATATATGCAGCTAAACAAATATCATATTACATTTCACAAGGTGACACCAGCACCTACACTGACAACAATACAGTATCAGTTCATACTCTGCCATTAGTCGGGTGCTGTCCGAGGTGCTGAAACTAACTGTTATCTGTATGTGTATGTGTTTACACTACCTGATTATGTCATCGTTGTGCCCAAGGTAAAATTTCTGCTTGTGTTCCCGGGTGTTGTACACAACTCCCACACCGGCGACAAAATAGACAATTTCCTTAGCGGCGGTGTAGTACAGGTTGTTGCGGCACTGATGTCCCCGGTATCCGTACACCCACTCCAGTCTCAGGTGGCAGTTGGGAGCAGTCCTGTCAGCCATGTCCGCACTTCCGTGTCTGTCTCTCTGTCGCTATCACGTAGGTTTTCTGAAACAGTGTCATTCACCAAAAAGGATTTATTTTAAGCCCGCGTGTCCCATTAGTTCCGTTGCATTTCCACCAGTCCAGCTCGAGCGTTAAAATGAGGCATTTTTTGAGGGTCATGTGAATTTAGCGTCTTGGTGTCTCACAGGATGAAAGTCCTCTGTCTCTGTTGGAGAAACAGGTTTCTAAGCGGCTGTTTTCATTGTGAGAATCGTCTTGTACTTCCTCAGCACCGGGCTCGCGGTCCTCTTCGACACAGGTCAAAGCTCCTGTCAAATCCTACAAAGATGGAGCTGCTCTGTTATTCTGCAAGCCCCGCCCACAAAGATGACGGAACAGCGTGTCGCCCAATCAGACCCTGTAATTCATCCTCAAGAGAAAAAAACAGGAGGGGACAACTCCGCTTGGGATAAAAAAGTTATGCTAGGCTAATAGTGCATACTGGATAACAGACTTTGTGGGTAAGATTAAAATCTCGTGTTTAGTTAAAACACTATTCTCCCAATGTATGATTTAATAAAAGTATAAGTATCCCTCATAATTAATATATTTTAATAAATTCCTACTTGGGCTACACATAAGGCTGTAGTACTGTTATGTTAAAAAAAGGCTCATATTTACTTTATATTCGTCCTTAGTGTTTTTATTAAAAAGTATCTTATTGCTTCATTGAAATCTATTCGATGGTTTTTTTTTAAGTATTCATCATACTGGAAAATGTATCATCATCATTTCAAATTCATATTTTGAGTTTTGCCCTCTTTATGTAGCTGTTTGAGGAGGGGCTGTTAGATTTAATATATTCATTGAACTCTTGTGGTTTGAAGTAGCATACACCCATAATAAAAACCCAGAGGTGTTTCACTTGGTCTTCCTAAAGAAAGGAGTACTTGGAGTACTCCTCTCGTATTATTAAAGAGTGATTTTACAATAAAATTCCCAGTTTAACCAATGGTTAATGTAACCCGGTATGGGCTGACTTTTATTCAAGTACTGTAAATAGGTACAAATTGGAGGTACTTGTACTTTTTTATGCAACTTAATGATTCTACTCCATATCTCAGAGACAAATATTTTACTTTTTACTTGTCTGACAGCTTTAGTTTGGATTTTAGTTACTTTTAAGAATACACCTTTGAACCATTGCTGTCCAGTTAAAGCATGCATCTTCGAATTTAGTGATATTGAATTTTAATTTTTCTAAACAATGAAAGTATTTTAAATGAGGCACACAGCAGTTAAATGCAACATTCGCATTAACCAGCAGCAGCTCTCATATGAATCCCAAAACATCATTTAGGTCTACTAATAAGTTAAATTGGCAGTAAACATTTTTTCTACATTCTTGAGGACGATTTTATATATTTATAACAATAAATACCAGGAACTACAGCTTACAGCTAATTTTTATAACTGTGTTTTGTCTCTAGTATTATTCTTCGTATTCATTGCTGAAAGGCAAATTAAACTGAGTCTGTTAAATCTTTGTACAATACGTTATTTTGTAATTATTCCATTTTATTTTGTATTTCATGTCATGAGCGGAAACTACGCAATGGTGGACCGCCGCCCCCTTATGCCGTTGCTAAGCGACAGAGGAAGCTTAGTTTTCGCCACCATCCCACCTCTAACAGCCTGTTAGCCGACTTTTACACCATTTATTTCCCACCAAAGTAATGGAGGTGACGATGGACCCGATGTTTCTGGCGTGGAGCTATTTCAGGAGGCGAAAGCTTCAACAATGTTCAGACATTTGCTCTAAAATACTGCAAGAAAACCCGTACGACCAGGTACTGTGGTCTAGTTAGCTGGGCTAGCCTAGCATGCTAGCGATTATCCATTAAGAAAAGCCTGTTTGTTTGCTAGCGTTAACGAAGGGAGTCTGTTTAATCCTGACTAGTCGAGCCGCTGTGGTTTATTTATAATAAGTTCAAGTAACATTTAAGTCAATCTTTGAATGTATCCTTACTGTTGCTTGAAAATATTCGTGTTCATTGCGTTGCATTTGTATTTCCCATTCCTTTTTTTCTGCACCTCGTCTTCCATTCATTTTCTACATTTATTTACATCTGTCCTCAACTCTCTTTCTCTCACACTCATTTACTGCATGCTGTCTTAAGGACTCCTCCTTGCCTATGTCAGAGGTAACTGTGGCCGCATACTGTTGTTCTTTGTCATCCTTTTTCATTCTTTTTCATGTGGATCGTTCTACACAGTTCCTGGCTGTAACACATTTACATCTGAGACCATCTATATGATTGAAACTCTATGTGTTTCGTAGGCTGCATGGAGCTTGAAAACCTGTGCTCTTACTGAGATGGTGTACATAGATGAAATTGAGGTAGACCAGGAGGGGATTGCTGAGATGATGCTGGATGAGAGCTCAATTGCTCAAGTTGCACGTAAGTTTCAACTCGTCTCAGTCACTTATGGTTATGAAAATTAATTATTAGTATAGTTTATCGATGGTAAAATTTGTTTGATTAATCAGATTTCACCATATGCTAGGACCTGGAACATCATTGAGGCTCCCTGGAACAAGTCATGGTGGAGGTCCCACTCCAGCTGTCAGGTACAATACAGTACTTGTATAATGCCATTGAATTTGTGTTTTTGATAATAATTTGAACAAAGTAAGAAATGCCTTATCTAAGTTTTCCTTTCTGAATTCTAGGCCTATGACACAATCAGGGCGTCCTATCACAGGATTTGTGAGACCCAGCACGCAGTCAGGGCGTCCTGGGACGATGGAGCAGGCCATCAAGACCCCACGCACTGCAAGCACTGCTCGTCCTGTTACTAGCGCCTCTGGCAGATTCATCCGCCTCGGAACAGTGAGTAAATATGCTTAAACTGTGTCAGTCTAAAGCGACAGAAAGACTCCATGTGAAACAAAATCAGGCTTTTTTTTCCATACAGAGGTTTTCACTGTGATGTTTATAAGTTATTACCTATGCTAGATTGTCTATCGCCAATTTCTTGAGATATAAATATTGTTAGACCAATTACATTTGTATACAGTTTAAGTGCACCTTTTTATTTTTTAATAGGCTTTATTTGGCTATAAAGAAAGCATGAAATGGTGATCATAAAAATGTTTTCCTTCTGTTTCTCCAGGCCTCAATGTTAACCAATCCAGAAGGACCATTTATAAACTTGTCCAGACTAAATCTGGCCAAGTACTCCCAACAGCCTAATTTATCCAGGGTAAGACTGAGACTGTGACTTTCAAAAATTTGCCAAGATCATTGTTTTTTTTTCACATGGCAATAACCATAATTTTCCTTCTCAGACACTGTTTGAGTACATCTTCCATCATGAAAACGATGTGAAAAATGTAAGTGTTGCTTAAATCTATATTATAAAGAACAATGGTTTACATTACATTGCGAGACTGTGTATTATTCTTAATGCAACACAAACCTCTTGTTAAGGCTTTAGATTTGGCTGCTCAAGCTACTGAGCATGCTCAGTTCAAAGACTGGTGGTGGAAAGTTCAGCTGGGGAAATGCTACTACAGGCAAGTAACTCACAGTATACACACTGAGCTCAAGATTCTAACTTTTCCTTAAGTTTTTTTTTATGTGTGCAATGATACATGTCTCTGTCCTTTGCAGGCTTGGTTTATATCGAGAAGCAGAAAAACAGTTTCGATCAGCCCTCAACCACCAAGAGGTGGTGGATACATATCTCTACCTTGCAAAGGTAGTCATAGAGACACTATGGCTTCACCTCACATTAACAACTTGTTGCACAATAGAAAATATTCTCTAAAAGTGTTTGCTTATGAGTAAAAGAGCCTTGTGTGTGCTTCCCCTTAGGTGTATCAGCGCCTAGATCAACCAATAACAGCGCTCAACCTGTTCAAACAAGGCCTGGACCACTTTCCTGGTGAGGTTACCCTTCTAACAGGAATTGCTCGTATACATGAGGTACAGTATGTCACCATGGTCCTTACTATGAAGTCCAATTAGTCCGATTTACAGATACAAGAAAACAAATGTGATGTCTATACTTTCATATTGTCATAGGAGATGAACAACATTTCATCAGCCACAGAGTACTACAAAGACGTCCTGAAGCAGGACAACACTCACGTGGAGGCTATAGCCTGCATAGGCAGCAATCACTTCTACACTGATCAGCCTGAGATTGCCTTGCGCTTCTACAGGTCAGACCAGCCTTTGTATTGTGTTGATACAGTATGTGTAATGAGAAGTTGTATCCCATCTGTGATTCAATAAGCTTCTCCCTCAACTAGACGGTTGCTACAGATGGGGGTGTATAACTGCCAGCTGTACAACAACCTGGGCCTGTGCTGCTTCTACGCGCAGCAGTACGACATGACTCTATCCTCCTTTGAGAGGGCTCTGGCTCTGGTGGCCAATGATGAAGAGCAGGCTGATGTGTGGTATAACATCGGACAAGTGGCTGTGGTGAGTTCACATCTGTAAATAAATGCTAGAATATCTGATGATCTAATAGCATTTATTCTCTTTATATGGCTGAAAGATAAAATCAATTAACTGTTGACTGTAACTTACAGGCTAACTTTAGATATATAATACAGGATGCAAAACAGTCCATGTGTTCTGTTTTACAGGGTATAGGGGACCTGACTCTGGCCTACCAGTGTTTTAAACTGGCTTTGGCTTTTAATAATGACCATGCTGAGGCCTACAACAACCTGGCTGTGCTGGAGCTGCGCAAAGGACGCATCGAACAGGTGAGGACATAAGCCTTTGTATGGCTTATGGATCATTGTTGTCCTTTAAGAGCCACTGATGTGATGCTACACAGTCTTGTTAATGAAGAACCACAATCATGATTTAAGCTTAAATATTGTAGTGCCCAAAAATATTTCTGAATAATTCACATGTAGCTGGTCACTACTGCTGTCATGCCAACACAAGCTGAATTAAACGCAGGAATAATAAAACAGGTGTGTTTCTCCAACCGGATTTATATTGAGTGGAATGCCTCAAAGGTCTGATCTGAACAATGCATTATATAACGACGGCTGTTAATCTTACCTGGCACTGAGCTAACAAGATGGCAGAAAAATCTCCTCGTGGTCGGATTTTGAAGAAGCCCCTTGTCTGTGCCTCAGACACACATCTACTGAAATCAAGAAAACAACAGATTTCTGCTGTCTCTCAAATAATGTAAATTGTGATGAAGTTGAAAATGATCTAGTTGTAAGATATAACAATTTAAATTTGAATGCTTGTCCTTTCTTCTAGTCTAAAGCCTTCCTACAGACAGCTGAATCACTGGCCCCTCACATGTATGAGCCGCACTTCAATCTCTCCATTCTCTCTGAAAAGGTAGCGCAATTGTATTCTATCATTTTGAACATGTGCAGTAGTTAAACAATGTATAATCCCCATGAATCAGTCTGCTAAAGTGATGTTTTGTGTTCAGATTGGAGACCTCCAGAGCAGCTACACTGCGGCGCAAAAGTCTGAGGACTCCTTTCCAGAGCACGTCGACACTCAGCAGCTTCTTAGGCAACTTCGGCAGCACTTTGCTGTGCTGTGAGCGGCCGGCCAGCATTCTTAAAAAGCAAGGTGTGGTCTGAATAGAAAGTTGACACAGATAGGAGAGACTGCAGTGGTAGGTAAAAGGTAAATGCTTAGAAGGCTGGCAGGTCAGACATTAACAGCAACACATGGGCATTGGTGTTGGACTGTTTATGTATAAAATGGTATGTCTATGCTAAATTACCAGTTTATTAGGAACACCTACAAATATTATAGCAGGGTGTGCTTTTACAGTCCTACTTGATGGGTTTTCAGATACAATTGTGCACACCTGTGTTTTATTTGGCTGTGGCTGGCCTCATTATGTCACTTTTTCTGGGCGTTTTTATGTGTTTTGTTTAATGATTATTATCAGTGACGAAGATTTACTGAGCAGTTTCTGTGAAGGAGGGTATTTCCTGATAAACTGGTAACCCAGTGTACAGATCTGTATAGTAGTAATAGAAACAGAATGTTTATTGTAAAGGTAAAATTGTATTTATTAAAGTAACTTACATTTTATAGGTCATTTCATAAATCTTGTGTACTTTTCGTATTTGACCCGTTCTGGCCAATTTTTAGTCTCAACAAATATTCACATGACAGTAAAAACAACAATTCAGAATATGTCAGAAGTTTCTTAAGCGGCATTAATTCTTTGTATAAACCCAAATGTAGGTATACAATAATAGCATTAACTGGCAAACCTTGGAGCCATTTCACAAATCCATCTCAGTTGATGATTGCATGGAGCATCATTCCAGGCCAAAAAGGGGTTGTCTTTGGGATACGTAGCTGCACAGTCCTCATTACCCTGGTTGTTGGGCTCTCCCGGGATCCAGTAGCTTAAACAAATTACAGAACACGTTTATAATAATTATTTCAGGTTAATATTTACTCTGTCACTTTATATTTAAACAAGGTTATTACTTATTTATATTAAAGAGTAAAGTGTGTTACCCCTCGGTCAATGTTCTTCCATTCACCCATTTCCAAATATTTTCCTCCTCCACATCTGTCAATCCGATCCAGAAACCGCTTCTGTGGGAAAAGGTTCTCGTGTCTTCAGAATTGCTAGATATCAGCTGACTTACGGCCAGCTGATAACCCCGGAAATGTAACACACACACACACACACAAAAACACACACACACACACACACACAAATAAACATCTTTTCCTGCTCAGGAATTAAAAAAGGCGAAAATAGCACAAATGTAGTTGCAGATTTTATCCGGTAATATCAACACGTTTACTAAACGTTGGGTCTTACGTGTTTCTCTCTGCTGTCTATCACTGCCAAGTCGCCTCCTTGATCCGTGCAGAACCTTCTGGCATCAGGCCAGCTTCTGACCGATAAAGTGCTTGAGAAAGCGATGTAATAGCACATTGAGCTTATGAAAGTCCATCCTGCTAAACAGCGTTTGCAGCCCTCCTCTGTTGCAAAAAAATAGAGGAAAAATTATGTGTTTTTGGTTGGGTCACAATAATTTTATAACTTCAAACATAAAATTATCAGTAGTCAAAGTATCAAAGAGGTATCAGGAGAACAATAAACAAAGCTCTCACTGATCATCGGCAGGTGGGATTTCAACGTTGCAATTTCCAACTGAATTTTTTCAGCCTCCTTTTTGTAGGCTTTGCATCTTCTCTCCAGGTGTTCAGCCTCCCATTTGGTAAGTCGCTGCTCAGACATTATTCTCTCCAACTCTGTCTTGGCCTCATCCCTACTTTGGATCGCTTTGCTGTAAGACACATGCAGTTTGGCCAACTCACTGTTGATGTTCGTTATTGCATGGAGCCCATCAGTAAGATTGTAATCTGTGAGTGGTAAAAAAGTAGTGTTACTTCAGCAAGTTTAAGTTTTAGTTTAAGTGTCTAGAACTTCAGTTTACATCTATACATTTTTATTCTTTCACTCTGTTTTTGCCTTTAGTGATAGGACAGTGAAGATATGACAGGAAATGTGGGGCAGAGAGAGTGGAGAGGACATGCAACAAATGAGCTGAGGTCAGGGTCGTAGCCAATGCTGTGAGGACTTTGCCTCTGTACATATTTGGCTCCTGCTCTACCAACTGAGCTAAACCGATGCCCCATGGTTTCACTCTTGACAGTCAAATGTAATCAGAGTGCATATATCATTTTGACTTTTTAAATATTCTATAAGATTTTTCATAAACCTGCCTTTACTGTTTAATTTATTTTGTATAATTTGGGGGCAGTGGAAACTTTAAATTTGGTACCTTGTGAATGTGGCGTAATCTCATGACCTTCTAATACCTCAATATTTTCACAATATTGTAAATCTGTTGCGTAATTATAGATGAACAGTGACTTACAGTGGACTCCCAGGCCAATATCGACTGCTAGAAGAACAACAGCGAGCACTGCCAGGCTTACTGCGAGCAGTTTGTGATGCCTTAAACTGGATTCAGGTCCCACCATGGACATAGACACTACACAGAGAAGCGGTGGATCAAGAGCCACAAACTGTGTCACAATATTGTAACACAACATTATGTTATTATTATTCTCTCTTTGTTTACTTACCTTGTTGCTTCTCTTGGTTTGAGTAGAGAGTGTGCTCGTCTGTGCTGAGTTCCTCTTCACTAATCAGTTTGTTAAATCTGCCATCAAAAGTGCCACCTGATTTTTCTCTGTCCTCCATTTTGACTGCAAAGACGAGGGCAGTGTGGCGTGTTTGTCCGAGATTATGTGTCAGGACATTGCCCTGTGTGTAAGAGTGTGTGTAACATTACAAACACAAAATCAAGATCATTTGTTAAATATTTACAGGGTGCAGAGGAAATACCTTGGATAAATCAAAACCATTCAAGAAGACTTTAGTTCCTCCATATTTGTTCGTCATGTTTTTCCCAAAAGTATAGAAATTAACAGTAAGTGGTACCAATCAGTTGGATGCTTACAGTGTTTCCATCTCAGTCACATTAACCCAGACCCATGTTCCCTTTGCCGCCATGTCAGTGAGGCCGATCCAGTATTCTTTCTCCCCACAATCACCACTGCCTTTCTCCAACCAGATTTATGTTGGGTGGAATGGCTCAAAAGTCTGATCTGAACACTGCATCATACTACGACGGCTGTTTACCTAACCTGGCACTGAGCTAACAAGATGGCAGAAAAATGTCCTCGTGGTCTGATATTGAAGAAGCCCG